>NW_027507748.1:178452962-179052962 GCF_037356315.1 Lithobates pipiens
CTGTGCCGACCCATCAGTGCCCATCTGCCAACTCAGCAGTGCCCATCTGTGCCAACTCAGCAGTGCCCATCTGTGCCGACTCAGCAGTGCCCATCTGCCACCTCAGCAGTGCCCATCTGTGCCCATCTGCCGCCTCATCAGTGCACATCTGTGCAATAAATCTGCACATCTGTGCAATAAATCAGTGCACATCTGTGCCGACCCATCAGTGCCCATTTGTGCCGCCTCAACAGCGCCCATCTGTGCCACCTCAAAAACACCCATCTGTGCCGCCTCAACAGCGCCCATCTGTGCCACCTCAAAAACACCCATCTGTGCCACCTCAAAAGCGCCCATCTGTGCCACCTCAAAAGCGCCCATCTGTATAATCAGTGCACATCTGTGCCGACTCATCAGTGCACATCTGTGCCGACTCATCAGTGCACATATGTACCGACTCATCAGTGCCCATCTGTGCCACCTCTGTGCTGCTTCAACAGTACACATCTGTGCCACCTCATCAGTGCACATCTGTGCCACCTCATCAGTGCCCATCAGTGCTACCATGGCTAAACGAGTCTTTTCCGCTGAGGAGGCGTACCAAATTATTTCCACGGCCGACGAGAGCAACGGGGAGCTCTCCTCTTCAGATTCCTTTTCAGATTCGGATTCTGAAGCCGACATAAATTATGAGCCAGTCCTCAGCAGTGAAACACTGACTGAATCCGAGGAGGAAGATATCATCAAATACCACCAAATACCGAGGAGGAAGATACCATCAAACGAAGGCGTTATAGTGAGGCAGTGCCGTCCACCAGCACCGAAGTGCCATCCACCAGCACCGCAGTGCCATTCACCAGCACCGCAGTGCCGTCCACCAGCACCGCAGTGCCCCGGCAAGAAAGGCCAAGTACCAGTGGGGTGTCATCTCAGCCCCAAAGGGTTAGGAGCCATGCCGGCCTTCCCTATGCCCTTCAGAACCCCTTGTGGCTTCCTCCTAATTCAGGAGAGGCCAATGTTCCCCCTTTTACTGCCCAGCCAGGAGTCCAGGTGGACATGGAGAATTTTACCCCAATAGATTTTTTTAATTTAATTTTTATGGAGGATATGTTGTCGTCAATTGTGGCCCAGTGCAACCTGTATGCACAACAATTTATTTTGCAAAATCCGACCTCTTATTATGCCCGTCCCTACGAATGGAGAAACCTAACGGTGGAGGAGTTCAAGGTTTTTTTAGGCCTCACATTTAATATGGGACTCAACAAAAAAAATCAATTGCGTACCTATTGGTCAACCCACCCCCTCCACCACTCACCGCTCTTCTCCGCGGTAATGCCCAGAACCAGGTATCAGATGATCCTGAGGTTCTTACATTTCAGCGAAAATTCCCAGTGCCTTCCACGAAATGATCCAAATTACGACAGGCTTTACAAAATTCGACCAATACTTAATTATTTTTCAGAAACATTCCCCAAATTGTTTACCCCGGACCAACACATATGTGTGGATGAGTCCCTTATTAAATTTAGCGGCAGGCTTAGAATGAAGCAATTTATGCCCAGCAAACGGGCCCGCTATGGGGTGAAGGTCTACAAATTTTGCGACCGAGCCACAGGGTACACATATTCATTCATAGTGTACGAAGGGAAGGACACCCAGCTGCAGCCCCCTAATTGTCCGGACTACTTGGGATCCAGCGGAAAAGTTGTTTGGGACCTCATATACCCCCTATTGGATAAAGGCTACCACCTGTATGTAGATAACTTCTACACATCTCTGCCCCTGTTCCACAACCTTCACTGGAAGAAGACGCCAGCATGTGGCACAGTAAAAAAGAATCGGAAGGGCTTTCCTAAAAGTCTTGTGAATAAGAAGCTGCGAAAAGGAGATACCGCAAGTCTGAGAAACAAGGAGGTTCTGGCAGTGAAGTGGAGGGACAGAAGGGATGTGTATATGTTGTCTTCTATCCACAATGATACCTTCGTGGAAATCCCCAGAAGGAATGGCCCCGTAAAGAAACCCAAATGCATTTACGAATACAATTTGTTCATGGGGGGAGTCGACTTCAACGACCAAATGATGGAACCATATCTTGTCACAAGACGGACATACCATTGGTACAAAAAAGTAGCAATTTATTTTTTTCAATTGGCCATTTACAATTCCTTTGTAATTTACCGCAACGCCACCCAAAACCCCAAACGTTTCTTTGGCTACCAGGAGGAAGTTTTCACTGCCCTTATTTTCCCAAAGGGCCCACCAGAAAATATCCGATCAGATGTTATAAGTCGACTCTCCGAGCGCCACTTTCCCGATAAAATCCCTCCCAAACCAACAGGCCAAAGACGTCAAAAAAGATGTAAGGTGTGTACCAGAGCAGGAGTCAGAAGAGACACATCTTATTATTGTGCACAATGTCCTTCCCAACCAGGCCTCTGCATAGGCGACTATTTTCGGCGTTACCATACTTCAATAAATTTTTTGTGAAGTATGGTAAACATAATCCTCAGTTCCTGCCTTCATACACCTTCACACCCCTTATGCCACTGCCTGCTCTGTAACTGACCCTGGCTTGTTATTTGACCACACTTATGCCTGCCGATTCTGTACATACCGCTGCCTGATATGGAACTGACCCTGGACTGTTATTCGACCATGCTTCTGCCTAACGATTCTGTACATACCTCTGCCTGATCTGGAACTGACCCTGGACTGTTATTCGACCATGCTTCTGTCTAATGATTCTGTACATATCTCTGCCTGATCTGGAACTGACCTTGGACTGTTTGACCACGATATTTGCCTGCCTCTTGGACTGATCTTGTATTCTGCAACTGGACTAGTGGGATTCAACACGGGGTCTCACATATGTGAGGGGCTCCAGTATAGTTTTTCTGGAAGAAGAAAACAATTTTCTTTGTTTTCTTATTCCTAGATTAGGGTCTGGAGACTCGGAGGCTTCAAAGAGACTTGGGAGGGAGAAGCCTCTACTCCTATCCCCATTCTGTCCTGAACGAGGCTCTACTTCTGTCTGCTGCCTGTAGGACTTACTGCCGTCATGCCGCACTGACCACACCACAAGAACCTGCCTACTACCAGGACCAATATTTTTGGCACTGCTGACATCTCTGCACTGACCCTGGACTGTAATATGGACAGTATCCCTGCCTGCTGCCTGAAAAACTGTGTTCGCTGTTGCTGACCAAGTCCCTGCCTGCTGCCTGGACCAGTGATATCCTCCTGTGGACAACTGCGCTTCTAAAACCACAGGTAATCTTTTCTTTACCCTTTGCTCAGCATAATGTATTTGGGGGTGTAATTCTTGGTATGTGCAGGCTATGTGTCCCTGGAACGCCAACGGTGTTTCTTGCATGTTGCGCCTCTGTATGTGGCCAGGCTGTGTAAACGTCTCACACATGTGGTATTGCCATACTCAGGAGGAGTAGTAGAATGTATTTTGGGGTGTTATTTTTGCTATGTAAATGCTATGCGTTGGAAATATCTTATAAACGGACAACTTTGTGTAAAAAAAAATGCGTTTTCATTTTTTTCCACATTTTCCAAAAACTTCTGGAAAAAAATTAACCATTGAAAAGACTCATTATGCCTCATAGATTATACGTCGGGGTGTTAGCTTTCCAAAACGGGGTCATTTTCTGGACGTTTCCATTGCCCTGGTGTTCCAGGGCCTTCAAAACTGTAATAGGTGGTTGAGAAATGAAATGTGTAATTTATGCTCCTAGAATGCCTGAAGGTGCTACTTCAAAATTAGGCCTCTGTATGTGGTCAGGCTGTGTAAAAGTCTCACACATGTGGTATCGTTATACTCAGGAGGAGTAGGAGAATGTATTTTGGGGTGCTATTTTTGCTATGTAAATGCTATGCGTTGGAAATATCGTATAAACTGACAACTTTGTGTAAAAAAAAATGCGTTTTAATTTTTTTCCTCATTTTCCGAAAACTTCTGGAAAAAAATGAACCATTGAAAAGACTCATTATGCCTCATAGATTATACGTTGGGGTGTTAGCTTTCCAAAATGGGGTCATTTTCTGGACGTTTCCATTGCCCTGGTGTTCCAGGGCCTTCAAAACTGTAATAGGTGATTGAGAAATGAAATGTGTAATTTATGCTCCTAGAATGCCTGAAGGTGCTACTTCAAAATTAGGCCTCTGTATGTGGTCAGGCTGTGTAAAAGTCTCACACATGTGGTATCGTTATACTCAGGAGGAGTAGGAGTATGTATTTTGGGGTGTTATTTGTGGTATGCACATTCCGTGTGGGAGAAATAAGCTATTACAATGAAAATTTTGTGAAAAAAAAAATCGTAATTTTGCAAAGAATTGTGGGAAAAAATAACAACTTAAAATAACTCACCATGCCTCTTACTAAATACATTGGAATGTCTACTTTCCAAAAAGGGGTCATTTGGGGGGCATTTGTACTTTCCTGGCTTGTTAGGGTCTCAAGAATGGAGATAGGCCTTAGTACATCAGATGTGATCTTTTTTTGCAAATCTTTATGATTTGCACCATAGCTTGTAGACTCTATAATTTTCACACAGATCATATAATATGCAATAATTTGGGTTATTTTTACCAAAGATGTGTAGTAGTATAAATTGTGGCCAAAATGTATGAAGAAAAATTGCTAATTTGCTAAATTTTGGCACAGAAACGAAGAAAAATTCATTTTTTTTCAAAATTTTCAGTCTTTTTTCATTTATAGCGCCGAAAAAAAAAACGAGAGGTGATCAAATACCACCAAAAGAAAGCTCTATTGGTATGAAGAAAAGGACAAAAAAATCATTTGGTTACAGTGTTGCATGACTGAGTAATTGTCATTCAAAATGTGAGAGCACTGAAAGCTGAAAATTGGTCTGGGACTGAGGGGGGTTTAAGTGCCCAGTAAACAAGTGGTTAAAGTGGAGCTCCACCCAAAAGGAGAAGTTCAAGCATTCCTCCCCCCCTCCTATGTCACACCTTGGCATGTAATTTTTTTTTGGGGGGGGGGGTGCGGGTACCTAGTTTTGATAGGTACCCGCTCCCACCTCCGGTCAGACCGCCTAGGTGATTTAACTGTAAGTTCTCCTCTTCCCCTCCCTCCCTGCAATCGTCTTGGACAGGTCCCAGAAGTTTGCCCGACCAGTGCACACCCAGCCATGAAGCCGCAAGCCAGGGAGAGGATCGAGGGGAGGGAGAGAATCAAGGGTTTGGGCAGCAAAATCACTGGATACTGGGACAGGTGAGTATGTGTTTATTAAAAGTCAGCAGCTACACTTTTTGTAGCTGCTGACTTTTAATAAACACAAAAAGACTGGAACTAGTTAACCCTTTAATGGATAAAGGGAATGGTGTTTATTTTTTTATTGAACATTTATAGTTGCAAGAAAAAAAATAATCTTACCTCGTCTTTAACCCTTTCCTGCCTAATTCCACGTACACACGACTGGACTTTTCGACGGACTAGGTCAGACGGTCTTCCAGACAGACTTTCGGCAGAGGTCCGACGCACTTTCTGAACGAACAAACTTGTCTACACATGAACGGACTAAGTTTTTAGTCCGTCGGACTTGAGTCCATCGGATAGATTTGAAACATGTTCTATTTCTAAGTCCGTTTGATTTTTTTAATAAAAAACGATCGGACTAGCCCACACACGATCGGATTGTCCGACGGACTGATCCCATGGCACCTAGTCTGCAGGAAAGTCTGGTCATGTGTACGGGGCGTAAGTCTTTTTCCAAATTTTGTTGCTTACAAGTTAAAAAACAATTTCTTTTGCTATAAAATTATTTAGAACCCCCAAACAGTATATATATATATTTTTTAACAGAGACCCTAGAAAATAAAATGGCGATCATTGCAATATTTTATGTCACACGATATTTACACAGCGGTCTTTCAAACACAATTCTTTGGGAAAAAATACACTTTCATGAATTAAAAAGAAAACAGTAAAGTTAGTCCAATTTTTTGTATAATGTGAAAGATGATATTACGCCAAGTAAATAGATACCGAACATGTCATGGTTTGAAATTGCTCACACAAACTACGAATGGCAACAAAATACGATAATTAAAAATCTCCATAGGCGATGCTTTAAAATTTTCTACAGGTTACCAGTTTAGAGTTACAGAGGAGACATTGTGCTAGAATTATTGCTCTTGCTCTAACGAATGCAGGCAATACCTCACATGTGTGGTTTGAACACTGTTTACATTCATGGGCACAACCTACGTATACGTTTGCCTCTGCACGCGAGCTCTGAGAATCTTTTAAAAAAATTTTTTTTCTTTTTACACTGTCTCTTTAAAAAAAAAAATTCTCATAATTTTTATTGCTGTCACGAGAAATGTAAACATCCCTTGTGACAGTAATAGGCAGTGACAGGTACAATTTATGGAGGGATCTGGGGTCTATAAGACCCCAAATCCCTCCTTTGCACCTAAAAGTATTCAAAACGCCAAAATCTGTGTTTTGGAATACTAAGTATTTTTTTTAAATTGGTGCCATTGGCAGCTGAGTAAACCGGAAGTGATGTTATGGCCCATGTCTGCCAATCAAACCAAACAAAATTTTTGCTTTAGTGCCAAATCCCCATTTCCTCCAAGTGCCCTTTATCCTCTTTCTTCCCATCTTTACTACTCTCTAGTAACTCAATAACTAGTTTTTATCCTAATGCCGGGTACACACGACTGGACTTTCCAGCAGACTAGGTCCGACGGTCTTCCCGACTGACTTTTCAGCGGAGTTCCGACGGACTTTCCGAACAAATGGACTTGGCCAAACACAATCACACCAAAGTCCGACGGATTCAAACGTGATGACTTACGACTGGACTAGAATAAGTAAGTTCATAGCCAGTAGCCAATAGCTGCCCTAGCATCGGTTTTTTGTCCATCAGAAAGATTTGAAACATGTTCTAAATCTAAAGTCAGTCTGATTTTTAGACAGCAAAGGTCCGATGAAGCCCACACATGATTGAATTTGCTGTTGAAAATTCCGGTCGTGTGTACACGGCATTAGGCTGCTCGCCTTAGTAAATAGATAGCAAGGTATTACTGTGAAATGTCCCCTTGGAAAATAAATGTCTCTCCTGTACCTGCAACCTGGAAAATAACACATAGCTGAAGCTCTCTTATAGGGACAGATGGTCTAAACTTTCTTCACTCCACAAGAAACCTTAACTGATTTCTGTTTCTTTCATCAATTGGGAGATGTCTTCTCATTTCCTGTTCTGATGGCTGACCTCTGCAAAAACACAGGAAGTAGGAAGATATTCCTTTACTGTCTCTTCTGTCAAATAGACAGAAAGTGGAACCTCCGCTGATCGGAACCCCCCCCCCCCCCTCCGGTGTCACAATTGACACCTTTCAGGGGGGAGGGAGGTGGAGATACCTGTCAAAGACAGGTATTTTCACCCACTTCCGGGCATAGACTCCCACGGGAGTCTACGCCATTTCCTGCCCTGCCGCACTGTCTGCTGGGACACACACGGGTCCCAGTGACAGCGCGGAGATTTCCTATTGCGCGGCGCAGCTCGCGCATGCGCAGTAGGGAACCGGGAAGTGAAGCCGATTCTCTTTACTTCCTGATTCCCTCACCTCGAATGGCGGCGGCAGCAGCCGAGGCCCGAGCGGTCGATCGGCCTCGGCTGCCGGCATCGCTGGAACCCGGGACAGGTGAGTGTCCATTTATTAAAAGTCAGCAGCTGTAGTATTTATAGCTGCTGGCTTTTAATATTTTTTTTTTGGGCGGAATCCCTCTTTAAGCAGAAATCCCTGAAGTGTGAACACAGACAGCAGTAAAACTTAAAGTGATTGTAAAGTCTTGTTTTAAAAAAACAAACAAAAAATAAAAAAAAATGTTATACGTACCTGCTACTTTTTTTCTTGGGTTCCTTTTCACTGCTCCTGGCCCCTCCCGAGTCACATGTCCATGTGTTCATTCAGAAAAAGAGCCCTGACCTGTCCCTGCCCCCTCTCTCCCCTGATTGGCTAACTGATTTTGATTGATAGCCATGGGAACCAATTGCACTGCTGATGTGTCTCTGCCAATCAGGAGGAGAGTCCTAGATGGCTAAGACAGTCGTGGACATCGCTGAAGAGAGATGGGCCTCAAGTAAGTAATTAGGGGGTGCTGGGGATGCTGCTACACATAGATTTTTTGTTATTCTAATGCATTTGAATACATTAAAATAAAAAACCTTCTGCCTTTACCGCTCCTTTAAAGTGATTATAAAGGAAAAAAAATTATCAAAAAGAAATAACAAACATGTCACATTTACTTGCTCTGTGTAATGGCTTTGCATAAAGCAGCCCCAATCCTTCTCTTCTCAGGTCCCCCATCGGGGCTCCTGACTCCTCCACCTTGATCAGTGCCCCCAGTAGCAAGCCACTCTGTGTCCATAAGACACAAAGAGCATGGCTCAACCCTGCCCCTCACTCCCGTCTCACTGATTGACAGCAGTGGGAGCCAATGGCCCCCGCTGTAGCATCTAAGCCAATCAGGAGGAGATGCAATAAATGATTACATCATTTTAATATAAACCGCACTCCCAAATATATACAAGCAAACATATAGTCACAGTGAAGTAATAAACATAAACATCCCATCAAAGGTGATGTGAATGGTGTCACTAAATCTGAAAAACCAAAACATATAGAAAAATATTGTATTATGATTGTCCATAAAATAAAGTCCAAATAAAATCCAGTTAAAGAGAAGTAATCATCCACCAAGAGTGATGACAAAGTGATGTCCTTTCCACCAACATATAGATGTACAGCACACTCACCAGACTCTATTGACCCCTATTACAGAGAGTCAAAAACAGCAATGGGGTATTTCCTGGAAATTCACAGGCTGATGACCACACATCCGAATCCATATTGCTGCTAACATCCACCCAGATATCCTAATAAGAAGATACTCTAGAGATGTATAACACTGAACTCTAGCGCCCTAGTATAGCTCAGCATAGGTTTACAGATGAGGGCAGAGAGAAGAGAGCTATCATGGTGTAGTATTACTTTTACTTTATTTAATTTATTTACTTATATTTTAAAACCAACAGTAATGCACTTACATTTAAGTAGACAAAATTCAGCATTAAAACATTAGGAACGCCGGTTTGCATTCCACCTGCCTTTCACGAACTATAGGAAGTGATGTATGCGGGAGGTTCTCCCTATGTGTTTCGTCAGCCAATGTCTGACGTCACCAAGGGTGAAAATCAGGAGGGAGAGATCCAGGAGAGCCTCAGATCTCTTGCACATCATTGGATCAAGATTGGGCGTAGGTAAGTATTAGGGGGGCTCAGGGGGGAGCTGCACACTGAAGGTAAAAAAGCTTCAGCCTTTACAGCCACTTTAACCACTTAAGCCCCGGACCAATTTGCAGCCAAAGGACCAAGCCCCTTTTTGCGATTCTGCACTGCGTTGTTTTAACTGACAATTGCACGGTTGTGCGATGTGGCTCCCAAACAAAATTGGCGTCCTTTTTTTCCTACAAATAGAGCTTTCTTTTGGTGGTATTTGATCACCTCTACGGTTTTTATTTTTTGCGCTATAAACAAAAATACAGCGACCATTTTGAAAAAATTGAATATTTTTTACTTTTTTGCTATAATAAATATCCCCCAAAAATATATAAAAAAACATTTTTTTTCCTCAGTTTAGGCCAATAGGTATTCTTCTACATATTTTTGGTAAAAAAAATCGCAATTAGCGATTATTGATTGGTGTGCACAAAAGTTATAATGTTTACAAAATAGGGGATAGTTTTATAGCATTTTTATTAATATTTTTTTACTAGTAATGGCAGCAATCAGCAATTTTTATTGTGACTGCGACATAATGATGGACACATCGGACATTTTTGACACATTTTTGGGACCATTGTCATTTATACAGCAATCAGTTCTATTTAAATGCACTGATTCCTGTGTAAATGACACTGGCAGTGAAATAGTTAACCACTAGGGGGCGAGGAGGGGTTATGTGTGACGTTATATGTTTTTTTATTGTAGGGGGCGTGGCCTGGCATGTGACGTCACTGATCGTCTTTCCCTATAAGGCTGGATTCACACCTATGCAGTTTTTGTGCTTTTTGCATTTTGCAGATTTTCACTACAGAATGTGTTCCATAGGAAACCATGTTAAATGGACTGTAGTGCAAATTTGCAAAATGCAAAAAGCACTAAAAATGCATAGGTGTGAATCCAGCCTTCCAGGGGACAGACGATCGGTGGCAGCCACAGTAGGAAGCACGGGGAGAGGTTTGTTTACACAGACCTCTCCTCGTTCTTCAGCTCTGTGACCCGATCGCAGCCCACCAGAGGCGATCGGGTCCACGGGTCCCACGACCATGGTCCCGGAGCTCAGGGCCGGGTCACGAGCTCGCCGTCAGTGGGGACCCACTGTTGGGCACTTAAAGAGTCACGTACAGGTACGTGATTGTGCCCAGTTGTGACATTCTGACGACCTATATGTGCAGGAGGCGGTCCTTAAGTGGTTAATAGAGATTCTAAGCCCCAATAAAAAAAAAATTAAAAAAAAGACTCTAAGCCCTTTCATATTGCTTTCAAAATGAAAAAAAAATACTGAAGTTGCACTGTAATGTATTTTTTTTTGTTGTTTATAATTCATAATTACTTATGTAATTAATAATATATGATGATGAGACATATAGCAAAGAATGAAGCTGGAAAGCAGATTCAATTAATTGTGAAAAGATGTCTTCAAGCTCTTTATGGGAGGATCACAGAACAGGCCTATATATGTCAGGAATAAATTACGGCTAATATATTTTCTCACATAATAAAATTTTACATGTCAAATATATACAAATGCATTACTAGTCCAAAGAGAAAAGGACTTCTATGGCCTGCGGTCAAACTGGAAGGGGTTTCATGAATTTCCACAGTAACTGATCTATTTTTTTTTAAGAGGATGATAACTGACCTCAGGTTATTAAAACAAAAAAGATGACAGTCTACCCCTTACAACCCTGCCCTAAAATGTCCTCATCTGCAGGGTTAATACATTTAAGACATACTTATACAACAAAGACAAATATAATTAAAAAAATACAAGCCTTGGGGAAGTTTAACTAAAATAGATTTAAATAGTAGACAAGAACAACCTAACTAATGGCACTCAATGCCAGGCAGATGCTGTAAAGGATAAAACAATCCTGAATGGTACTAAAAGGGAAATAGAATCAAGAAAAAGATGTAAATTTCTATCAATGTATAAGTTCCTTGCCAGACCACATCAAGAAAACACATATGGAATGGAACGAACATAAAGGACTTCAGTGATTGTCAAAGGCTATAGGCACATGGGCACATTTCTTAGTGTTCTGGATGTCATTGAGCTGTTGAACTGCTATTTGTGTAAAGTAATGCACTGCGCAGATATATGTCTGTTCACATGTACTACTTTACACAAATAATGGTGCAAAACTGAATACAGTGGCCTTCACCTATTCATGTCAATTGGCAGCAGTACACAGCTCTAGGTCAGAAACACACAGACACAGAAGTAAGCAGCGTCTTTGTGCTGCATTGGCAAATGTGCCCATGTACATGTAGCCAAACTTACCATGTTAATATGAAAAAAACAAGTGAAAGACCCTAGTGTATTTATGTATAAATGTGATTTAGGGACCTTAGGGACTGATATGAATGTATAATATATAGGTAAAGTGCTGCATAAATTGATGGTGCTATATAATTACCGTATATACTCGAGTATAAGCCGAGATTTTCAGCCTCTTTTTTGAGGCTGAAAGTGCCCCCCTCGGCTTATACTCGAGTCATCGCTGTCTGTCTGCCCGATCAGCGTGTCGAGCAGACAGACAGCGGCCATTCTAGGATTCAAAGGCCGCGCCTCCGCCTCCGCCTTCGCCTGTGATAGGCGGAACACTGAATTTCCCAGCAGCCTGTGTTCCGCCTATCACGGACATCGTCTCATCCTCGTACTACGGACGAGGATGAGACGATGTCCGTGATAGGCGGAACACAGGCTGCTGGGAAATTCAGTGTTCCGCCTATCACAGGCGAAGGCGGAGGCACGGCTTTTGAATTTTAGAATGGCCGCCGAGGCGCCGACGAAGAGCGGCGATCCTGGCAAGGCACGGGACGGAGGCAAGGCAAGGCACGGCACGGGACGGGACGGAGGCAAGGCACGACACGGGACGGAGGCAAGGAGGCAAGGCACGGCACGGGACGGAGGCAAGGAGGCAAGGCACGGCACGGGACGGAGGCAAGGAGGCAAGGCACGGGACGGAGGCTCGGGACACAGGTAGGCTGGACACACACACACACACACACACACACACACACACACACACATGGACACACACACACAGGGATGGATGGATGGAGACACACACACACAGGGATGGATGGATACACACACACACAGGGATGGATGGATGGATGGAGACACACACACACACAGGGATGGATGGATGGAGACACACACACACAGGGATGGATGGATGGATGGAGACACACACACACAGGGATGGATGGATGGATGGAGACACACACACACAGGGATGGATGGATGGATGGACACACACACACACAGGGATGGATGGATGGATGGACACACACACACACACAGGGATGGACGGACACACAGGGATGGACGGACACACAGGGATGGACGGACACACACACAGGGATGGACAGGCATGTCTCACCCTCGGCTTATACACGAGTCAATAAGTTTGCCAGTTTTTTGGGGGGTAAATTGGGGGCCTCGGCTTATATTCGGGTCGGCCTATACTCGAGTATATACGGTACCTGTAATAAATAAAAAAATAAAATGCAACATGTTTTTTTTCTGATACAGCCTTCCTGATTGAAATAACTTATGGTCACTAAAAGCCTTCTAAATATATTTAAAAAATTCAAAGTCAATCACTTTGGTAATTGTCCACCAAAAAAATTATAAAAAAGTTTCATGTGATAACACTGGAGGAATTACACTTTGCTACAATGTAAAGTAGTGAGTATACAGTTTGCATAACAGTGTAAATTTGCTGTCCCCTCAAAATAACTCAATATGGAGCCATTAATGTCTAAACCGCTGGCAACAAAAATGAGTACACCCCCAAGTGAAAAATTGGTCCGTATTGGTCCAAATTGGGCCCGATTAGCCATTTTCCCTCCCCGGTGCCATGTGACTCGCTAGTGTTACAAGGTATCAGGTGTGAATGGGGAGCAGGTGTGCCAAATTTGGTGTTATCCCTCTCACTCTCTCATACTGGTCCCTGGAAGTTCAACATGGCACCTCATGGCAAAGAACTCTGAGGATCTGAAAAAAAAGAATTGTTGCTTTACATAAAGATGGCCTAGGCAATAAGAAGATTGGCAAGACCCTGAAACTGAGCTGCAGCATGGTGGCCAAGACCATACAGCAGTTTAACAGGACAGGTTCCACTCAGAACAAACCCGTCCATGGTCGACCAAAGAAGTTGAGTCCTCAGCGTCATATCCAGAGGATGTCTTTGGGAAATAGACGTATGAGTGCTGCCCACATTGTTGCACAGGTTGAAGGGATGGGGGTCAGCCTGTCAGTGCTCTGACCATACTCTGCACACTGCATCAAATTGGTCTGCATGGCTGTCATCCCAAAAGGATGCCTCTTTTAAAGATGATGCGCAAGAAAGCCCATAGTTTGCTGAAGACAAGCAGACTAAGGATATGGATTACTGGAACCATGTCCTGTGGTCTGACCAAGATAAACATATTTGGTTCAGATGGTTTGTGTTTGGTTTTTGTTTTGGTTTAGATGGCGTGTGTGATGGCAATGAGGTGATGAGTACAAAGACAAATGTGTCTTGCCTACAGTCAAGCATGGTGGTGGAAGTGCCATGATCTGGGGCTGCATGAGTGCTGTCGGCACTGGGGAGCTACAGTTCATTGAGGGAACCATAAATATCAGCATGTACTGTGACATACTGAAGCAGAGCATGATATCCTCCCTTCAGAGACTGGGCTGCAGGGCAGTATTCCAACATGATAACGACCCCCAAACACACCTCCAAGATGACCACTACTTTGCTAAAGAAGGTGAGGGTAAAGGTGATGGACTGGCCAACATTTCTCCAGACGTAAACCCTATTGAGCATCTGTGGGGCATCCTCAAATAGAAGGTGGAGGAGCGCAAGATCTCTAACATCCACCAGCTCCATGATGTCATCATGGAGGAGGGGAAGAGGACTCCAAGCACAACCTATGAAGCTCTGATGGACTCTATGCCAAGAAGGGTTAAGGCAGGGCTGGAAAATAATGGTGGCCACACAAAATATTGACACTTTGGGCCCAATTTAGACATTTTCACTTAGGGGTGTACTCACTTTTGTTGCCAGCTGTTTAGACATTAATGGCTGTGTGTTGAGTTATTTTGAGGGGACAGCAAATTTACACTGTTATACAAGCTGTACATTCACTAATTTACATTATAGCAAAGTGTCATTTCTTCAGTGTTGTCACGTGAAAAGATAGAATAAAATATTCACAAAAATGTGAGGGGTGTACTCACTTTTGTAAGATACTGTACATGGATCACACCAAAAAAATCACACCAATTGTAGACAAGACTATACAGTAAAGGGTTCTTATATGTGTTGGTATTAGCCAATATACCGTGGTTAAGGCTCTTCACTGTTACTCTCCCTATATGGTATGAGGTTTCTCCCATTCAGAATCTCGATCACCAATAAGGGCACGCCGCACCTCTGTTCTCATGCCTTACTATAAAATGTAAACATCTCTTGGTTACTCTGTAAATTCCATGGCTTATGTAACCAGGCATGGGAGTGGCTATTTGAGGAGTATAAGAACCTTACACATCGGCCAGCATCTTAGGCCGCGTACACACGCGCGGACTGTTCGCCCAACCTTGTTCGGCAAACAGTTTGTCAAACAGTCCGCTCAAAATTTGCATGAGCGGACTTGCCCACACACGAGCGGACTGTTTGACGAACAAGGTTGGGCAAACAGTTCGCTCAACTTTTGAAATGAACGGACTCGCCCACGTAAGGAGGCAAATCCGCCCATTTCGAGCGCGTGTACAGGTAGGCGGGGCCCGCGAAGGATACGTCGCGGGCTCCGCCGCCTGGAATGGGCTTAAAGGGGAACCCCAACGCCGAAAAAAAACGGCGTGGGGGTTCCCCCCAAGTCCACACCAGACCCTTGTCCGAGCACGCTACCCGGCCGGCCAGGAAAGGGGGGCGAGCGAGCGCGCCCCCCTCCTGAGCCGTACCAGGCCGCGTGCCCTCAACATGGGGGGTGCCTTGGGGAAGGGGGGGCCGCGCGGCCCCCCCACCCCAAAGCACCTTGTCCCCATGTTGATGAGGACAAGGGCCTCTTCCCGACAACCCTGGCCGTTGGTTGTCGGGGTCTGCGGGCGGGGGGCTTATCGGAATCCGGGAGCCCCCTTTAAGAAGGGGGCCCCCGGATACCGGCCCCCCACCCTATGTGAATGAGTATGGGGTACAATCTACCCCTACCCATTCACCTGTGAAATAAAGTACAAAAAAAAACACAACACATAGAAAAAGTATTTTATTGCACAGCTCCGGGGGTCTTCCGTCTTCGGGGGTCTTCTCGCCGGACTCCTCCGCTATGTGTGTGTAGCTCTTTTGCTAGCGGAGGAGTCCGGCTTTCTTCCTCCCCGCCGCCGGCCTCTTCTCCCGACTTCGGGGGTCTTGTCCCCCTCTTCGGTTCTTCTGCCGGGCCACCGCGCCTGGTCCGGTGGCCCGGTCTTCTGTCGCCGTCTTCCGTTCTTCTGTCGCCGCCTTCGGTTCTTCTGCCGGGCCACCGCGCCTTCTTGTAGCTCTTTTACAGGCGGTGGCCCGGTCTTCTGTCGCCGATGTCGCCGATGTCGTCGCCGCCGCCGCCGCCGCCGCCGCCGCCTTCCGTTCTTGTTCTTCTTCTTGTTCTTCTTCTTCTCCTGGAGATGTTGACTCGACGAGCTCTCCGGCCGGAATGCCAGGGACGCGCTCTGCTGCCACTTATATAGTGACAATGGGGCGGGGTCACATGGTATATGTCACATGGGTTGGTCACATGGTGACCCCGCCCCCTTACGATGTCATAGTCCCCATGTGACATCAACCCATGTGACCAACCCATGTGACATATACCATGTGACCCCGCCCCATTGTCACTATATAAGTGGCAGCAGAGCGCGTCCCTGGCATTCCGGCCGGAGAGCTCGTCGAGTCAACATCTCCAGGAGAAGAAGAAGAAGAACAAGAAGAAGAACAAGAACGGAAGGCGGCGGCGGCGGCGGCGGCGGCGACGACATCGGCGACATCGGCGACAGAAGACCGGGCCACCGCCTGTAAAAGAGCTACAAGAAGGCGCGGTGGCCCGGCAGAAGAACCGAAGGCGGCGACAGAAGAACGGAAGACGGCGACAGAAGACCGGGCCACCGGACCAGGCGCGGTGGCCCGGCAGAAGAACCGAAGAGGGGGACAAGACCCCCGAAGTCGGGAGAAGAGGCCGGCGGCGGGGAGGAAGAAAGCCGGACTCCTCCGCTAGCAAAAGAGCTACACACACATAGCGGAGGAGTCCGGCGAGAAGACCCCCGAAGACGGAAGACCCCCGGAGCTGTGCAATAAAATACTTTTTCTATGTGTTGTGTTTTTTTTTGTACTTTATTTCACAGGTGAATGGGTAGGGGTACATTGTACCCCATACTCATTCACATAGGGTGGGGGGCCGGTATCCGGGGGCCCCCTTCTTAAAGGGGGCTCCCGGATTCCGATAAGCCCCCCGCCCGCAGACCCCGACAACCAACGGCCAGGGTTGTCGGGAAGAGGCCCTTGTCCTCATCAACATGGGGACAAGGTGCTTTGGGGTGGGGGGGCCGCGCGGCCCCCCCTTCCCCAAGGCACCCCCCATGTTGAGGGCACGCGGCCTGGTACGGCTCAGGAGGGGGGGCGCGCTCGCTCGCCCCCCTTTCCTGGCCGGCCGGGTAGCGTGCTCGGACAAGGGTCTGGTGTGGACTTGGGGGGAACCCCCACGCCGATTTTTTTCGGCGTTGGGGTTCCCCTTTAAGCCCATTCCAGGCGGCGGAGCCCGCGACGTATCCTTCGCGGGCCCCGCCTACCTGTACACGCGCTCGAAATGGGCGGACTTTCCGAGCGGGAACAGTCCGCTCATTTCGAAAGTACAGCGGACAGGCCCACACACGGGCGGACTGTTCGCTCAAACACAGTTTCAGCGGACAGTTTTTCGGAATTTCCGAAAGACTTTGTCCGTCCAACTGTCCGCTGAAACTGTCCGCTGAAAGCCCACACACGGGCGGACTGTCCGCCCAAACACTGTTCAGCGGACAAGGTTGGGCGAACAGTCCGCCCGTGTGTACGCGGCCTTAGTAAGAGAAGCTTAGTGGGAAGAAGATTTTTGTGGTCTCCTTCCCCTAGTGAAGCACTGGTCCTAAGCCAACTGGATAGCACTAATATTGGGAAAGGTTTATCAGTCTGTGTGCTGTAAGACACTAAGTGATATTATTAATGGAACATTAAAATAAAAGCTATTTATGATAGGAATGGTTTGATGACAATGGCTCCAATCTGGTTTAACCAATGTGTGGATGTTTTTCTTTTTAAACTTCTCTCATCTCTGATAACAACAAACACATAACATATATAACATTCAAAAAGGTTTGTGAACTATTAAACCCACATTTCCTTGACCTATCAAAACCTTGCTTTGAACAATGCCAGGTTTCACCAGGTCTCATGCAGCATTAGTAAAATAATCCGACAGCCTTGTACATATGGGATTCCCTCTAACTTTGTTGCATATGCTGATAAATTCCCTAGTCCAACTACCAAAAAAAAGTATGATTCTTCTAATTTAAGCCTAAAGACACATTGGAAAAAAAAGTGATACAATTTGATTAAATCATCTATTCAATTACAGGCGGTCCCTGGGTTACAAACATCTGACTTACAAACAACTCCTACTTACAAACAGAGGGAGACAACAGGAAGTGAGAGGAAATCTACCCCTAGAAAGAGAAATTCACTCCTGTAATCATGGGAAAAAAGGTGTCTCCACCGAAGCGGTATCACCAATCCATGTTTTTCCACAACAACCCAAATTTTTCAAAATCCAATTGTCACACAGACAAAAAGTGAAACCTTCCGAACAGGGGCACACACAGCAAAACACAAGTTACAGGTGTTAACCCTTCCCTAGGCTATCCCAAAAACTTAAAAATTATATTTTTTGGTTGGAGCTACACTTAAAAAATGTACCTGTTCAGACTTGCAAACAAATTCAACATAAGAACAAACCTACAGTACAGACCCTATATCATTTGCAACCCGGATTTCCTGTGCTTAAGAATGGTTGCACTTGAAATCATAGTCAAGCAAGTCCTCAACTAAGTTCAGAGGGAAGTTGTACACCAACAACTGCAGTGGGTCAACAGAGAAGGGTATCAAATATAAACAGGACAATGCATTTAGTGTTATTGTTTGAAGTATGAATATATTTAAATCACATTTCTTTATGATACTAGGATGATTTGTAGCATTCTTACAGAAAACTGACCCCTATAAGGAGTCATAATCGGTCACAATAGGCCAGAGTAACTGTTTTTGGTACATATCACATCTGGAATATGTTCTTCTGCATTAAGTCTGCAGTCCTCTACTATTAGTCTATATCCTAGCATCAGATGAACATGTGTTGTTTTTATGATGCTTTAAGGTTATCACTATAGCAACATAATAGTCCCATCTCAGAAACTGACAGATATGACAATATATGCAAAGCTTGTCAATTGTACATATCCTATGTAAAATATAATAGGAAAAAATGATCATCAAGCCATACATGAGGTGACCAGGCATGCCTATATTCTGGGAATGGTCCTGATGATACTGCAGTCTTTAGGTCCTAGCATCCACCTCTAGAAAATGTAATTATTCAATGGAACATTTAACTGCACAGACTATCTATATGTACAGAAACACTGCTAAGAATTTGAATAACAATTACGTTGACTATGTTTTACCTTCCACTCTACAATGACAATATTCGATAATATGAAAAAAAGGCTTATGGTACAAAAAATTTAGTAGCTAGCCAGGTGCCAAAATATTACGTTTAGGTCATTATAGTTCTGAAGTTATCGAAATTCATTGAATGACATTGAAATATAAGCATCTTTGGTGCAGTTGGCAATAGGATCAGTATGAATGAATACACATCACTTAGTGCTTGCTAGAAGTATTAGGTCATGCTTTGCACATGCACAATAGTTGTCTGAAAGAATCATGAACCCAACACATGGTAACTACATGGGGGGATCAAAGTGTATATTAACCAATATTGGAAACTGTTTAGTTTATGTCTTATCTGAGAAGGAATTTTAGCAGTTCCTAGATGGTGTCTACAAAGGGTCTAATATACTTAGTGTTATATAACTGAAAAATAGTCTTCTTATTTCTGTTGGACACCCAAATTTAAAACCATGCAAATATTTAGAAGCTGATTCTTTCTAAAAAAAAAATATATAATTTTGTAATTTTGGGCGGTGAGCCTCCACACCAAGAGATATCATCATTCCTTAAATGTATACACATGCTTCCTATAAAAATGGGTTTCCTGGTCTTAGCTGAAAGACACTGATGAATATACCGATTGCAGGTTACTTTGGCTTGACTTCACAGCTCAGGATTTGCAGGTCTAGTGATTAAAAGCAGAGGTTCGTTCACCTTGCACATGGGTACCGTCATCTTCCTCCCTCTGCTGACACATCAAGGAGGCGTTTGATTTAATACAGTAGGAGGCGGAATTATTTGGCAAGAGTTTCCTGAACATTTTCCAACTAAAGAGAATACAGCAGCACATTGATATGCTGATGACTTAACCAGCTACATAAGCAGCAGAAGAAGTTTTTTCCTCCTACTATCCCATTTTACTGTCCAATTTCTCTGTCTGGATAGAGTCAGCATGTAGACTGTGGACACACCTGCCCCCTGCCTGCCATCTCACTCACTGACACATGATTCCCATTAGCAAACTTTGCTACTTAACTGGGCTCTAATTAACTTTATTAACCCTTCCCTGCTCTTCACGAACACTTTCCTTAAAAAAAGAGAAGCCAAAATAGAAAAATGTAAATGTTTTCTGCAATTGTCATTCAACAGATTATACAGAACATTTCTTCCTAAATGAAAGGTTTTATCTTCCTATAGTAAGAAAAAAAGTCACGTATGGCACATAACAATTCAAAGAGCAGTATAAAGCAGTACATATTAGATAGTAGATATTCAGAAAGAGACTCTAAGGAGCTTTATGTTAGTAAACTAATTGGAGCTGATTTATGATTAATGGGTTACTATACAGTAGTGATAGGTGTATTATTAGTAAGATAGTCATATCGCCAAAGCTACTAATACTGCAAATGTTCCATACTACTAATAATAACAGCTTCTACACTCAATTATATGTATCACATGAAGACCTATTACTGTAAAAAAATATAATATATTGTACAATATCAACTATATGATATATTAGTAAGATAGTAGTACTAAAGCTACTGCTCTATATTCCTATTAAAAAAAAAAAACCCTCTAGAATTAAATGTAATTACAATAAGTATCACATGCAGACCTATTACCGTAACATAAAACAATATAACGTACAATAACAAAGATATGATATTGATAAGATCGTAATATTATTAAACTACTATTACTGCAAGTGTTCTATACTAACAATAATAAAAACACACTAGAATCGCATTAAATTGCAATAAAATAATAAATTAAAAACTATATAGCAATGTAGAATAACATAATATAATGGTATATAATGTAAAAAAAGACAGTGAATTACATATCTTGCATGATGCATTAATGTGCTTTTTACACAGAAATACTTTTCTTTATTAAATGCAATCTTTAATAAAAACAAATTTTTTAATGAATGAATGAAGATAGTTTTAAATCTTATGAACCACGAAAACCTCAATTAACTACAGTATTTACAGCTCAGCTCATTATTATATCCAAATATAGTAAATAACTGTAATACCCTGTACAAAATTGCTAAGTCTAACCCATTCAGTGTGCAAGTAATGGAAAACAAATACATTTGGAAATAAAAATCACAAATTACCTGTATGATGGTAATATTATCACACACGCCTGTCACAGTCCATCTTCTATTTAACAAAATCAGTGAGTTAATGAAAGTTAGCGAGTAATTTTTATTATCTCCTTTGCTGATAGAGTTTCAGTCCTGCAGGTTTTGTATGGTATGCTGTCACTGCATCCACATGGAAACGCTGTATAGAAGTCATAAGTGCAAACACAACCACAAATCCATTGAAGTCAGTTGTGCAAAGTGAATCCACAATGTAAAGCATAGGTATCCTCAGCTATCAGTGGCGGTTGGGCATATTAATAAGAGAATGTGTAAAGTTTAAAGCAGAATTTCATTTCCCAATCACATAGCATCCACTTAGTACAATCTGAGCAGTGATCCAAAATAGTAGTGAATAAGCAATGCTGGAAGCATGAACCTTAAAGTAAGGTTGGATGCCTGCTCCCTCCTTCTTTTGTTGGGAGGGAGGAGGGCGCAGCTCAGGCTCTGCTGGTGGGAGGCTCTGCTCCTGGAAAGGACCTGATGCAAAACACAAGGGACTTCTGTGGATGCTGGAAGGAGCTATGAACTTTTTCATTTATGAACTGATCTTATAGACAGATCAGACTGACAGACAGAGAGAAATTCCCTTAAGGCACAATGACAATCCCAACAAACCTAAAGCAGTAAACCTAAGTAAGTGTAAGCAAACAGCTGCTTTAGTCCATGCTGGTCTGCAGACAGAGCCATCAGCAAAAACTCCTAATATTATTATATAGGATTGAAGTGGTGCCAACAGTTTGTGCAGCATTTTACAATATAAAGGGAGACGGCTCAGTTACAATATAATACACGCAGGGTCCTGCTCATATGAGCTTACAATCTAACAGGGTGGGGTAGGTTTACTATACTTTTATTCTGTACATAGAGTGACAAGCTCGGTTGCCCATTTCTGACAGCTGACTGCATATTTTTGACAGGACCTTTAAGGGCTCCGTCAATGTTTAAAAACGCATGCGTGCTAGAGTGCTTTATGTAGGGGTAGCGAGGGGCAATGCAATTGGCGTTATTTACAAAAGGTAACTCCACTTTGCACTGTAAGTGCACTTAGAAGTGCAGTCACTCTAAATCTCATGCCGCGTACACATGACCGCATTTTTCGATGGACTAGGTCCGACGGTCTTCCTGGCGGACTTTCGGCGGAGGTCCGATGGACTTTCTGAATGAACAGACTTGGCCACACACGACTGGACTAAGTCTGTTCAAAAGTCCGTTCATTTTGAACGTGATGATGTAAATGGGACTAAACAAGGAAGTTCAATAGCCAGTAGCCAATGTCCTAGTGTCATATTTGGTCCGTCAGACTGGCACACAGAAGAACGGTTTTCCAGAATTTTAGTCCATTGGACTTGAGTCCGTTGGATAGATTTGAAACATGTTTTATTTCTAGGTCCGTCAGACTTTTGGGAAAAAAACACACATGATCGAATTGTCAGACGGATTCCAGTCCGCCGGACCAAGTCTGCCAGAAAGTCCGGTCGTGTGCATGCGGCATAAGGGGTAGATCTGAAATGAGTGGAAGCTCTGCTGATTTTATCATCCAATCATGTGCAAGCTAAAATGCTGTTTTTTATTTTCCTTGCATATCTCCCTCAGATCTACAGTGACTGCACTTACAACTGCACTTTCAAGTGCACTTGTAGTGCAAAGTGGATTTGCCTTTAGTAAATAAACCCCAATGTGTTGTTACAATGCATCGCATTGTTTACTTTTTTTTTTTTTACTTTCTTGAAATGTTTCGAAATGACACTTCTTCTAACTCTACAAACTGTAGTGCGTTGCAACGAGCTGAGGTGCAGTAACAAGTGGTAAGGTTAGTTGCACTGTGAAAAACAAAAAGGCAGCATGTCTGCATGTGATCAGGGCACATAGAAAACAATAATTTGCTACATGCCCTGCAGCTTAACAGGTATGCTGCAAACAAGCCTTTAGCACTATATTTTATAGAACTTCGCTTCATGCTTGCCTAAAGCTAAACTCTACGCAGTGGAAATCGCAAGAAAATAATTTCTAGCCAACTGCAGATTGATATAAATTTTATTAAATCTGTTTGCATACAGTAGTTAAAATAAAAACCTGCTTTCACAGCAATACTCACCCTATCTCTGACACTGTCCTGGTAACTTACCACTATGTCATCCGGTGCCAGTCCTTCTCTGGATTTATTGATGCCCAGTGGCATTCACCTACTTCCTGTGGGCCAAGGGAATCAAGGACATAGCCCCTGGGGTCAGTGGTGTACTTTGCTTTTGTGCCGTCCTAGGCAAGACTAAAATTGGGCGTCCCCAATCTAAATGTGTCCCACCCCTTCCTTTTCAAGTGGCTATGTGGGGTCTCTGGTGGCTGTGTGGGGTCTCTGAGGGCTGTACAGGGACTCTGGTGGCTGTGTGAGGTCTCTGGTGGCTATGTGGGGTTTCTGGGGGCTGTACATGGTCACTGGTGGCTGTGTGGGGTCTCTGGGGGCTGTACAGGGACTTTGGTGGCTGTGTGAGGTCTCTGGTGGCTATGTGGGGTTTCTGATGGCTGTATAGGGTCTCTGGTGGCTGTGTGGGGGCTCTGGTGGCTGTACAGGGTCACTGGTGGCTGTGTGTGGTCTCTGGTGGCTATGTGGGGTCTCTGGTGGCTGTTTGTCATCTCTGGTGGCTGTGTAAGGTCTCTGGTGGCTATGTGGTGCCTCTAGTGTCTGTGTGTGGTCTCTGGTGGCTATGTGGGGTCTCTGGTGGCTATGCAGGGGTCTCTGGTGGCTGTTTGAGGTCTCTGGTGGCTATGTGGGATCTCTGGTGGCTATGTGGTCCAAGCATGAATGAACCATGGGCCCTGAGATCTCAGGGGTCACATCCTAAAATCTCAGGAGTTCATGCTTGGACTTGTAGTCCTTCACTAGTTGGGGTGTCAAGTCCTTAGCTCTGTGGGGTTCATGTTGGGACTTGCAGTTTTTCACTTTTGGGAGGGTCCCAGAATTAACACCTGAGATCTAAGGATGTCACCCCCCAAAATTGAAGGATTACAAGTTCCAGCATGAACCCGTGAGATTTAAGGACGTGACCCCCAAAAGTGAAGGACTACAAGTCCCAGCATGAACCCCCCGAAGAGCTAAATATGCACCCATTAGATCTCAGGGATTCATGCTGGGACCTGTAGTCCTTCACTAGTTGGGGGGACGGGGGGTGACACATCCTCAGCTCTGAGGGGCTCATACTGGGACCCTAGTCCTTCACTTTTGGAAAGTCTCATCTCCAAAATTGTAGGACTACAAGTCCCAGCATGAACGCCTCCTCTTTGTATGGGTCTCTGGCTCTGCAGTGACTGTGCCCCGCTCCCTCATGATGAGGCTGCATGTGCCCAGCCTCACCTTACACTTTATTTCCCTTCTTCCCTTATGCCAGAGGCCCAGAGAACATATAGGACGTGGATGATCCACGGAGAGTACTAGGTGTGGAGGAGGAAGAAGTTAAATCCTCCTCCACTTTGCATGCTGGGGCCGCTTTGGGGCATTAGGGCAGGGAGTCGCGGCCGTGACGTTACTGATTGCTAGACGCCAGGCAGCTCTAGCAACCAGTGGCTAGTAGAGCCTCAGCCAACGTTGGATGTGGAGCCAGCACTACTTACGAGTTCCTAAATTGCCCAGTCCCCCCTGCTCCCTGTATTCCTCAGCGAGCGAACTGCACGCTAGTGTCCCTTTTTTCTGGGGAGCAGCGCCGCCTCTCCCCCCCCCCTGTAAAATGCCACCCGAGGCAAATGCCTTGTTTGTCTCATGGCAGTACAACCCTGCCTGGGGTGTGTCATTAAGCCTCCCAGGGCTTAAATATTGCAGAGAACCTCGCCTAGATCAATAAATACCGTTCTCTGCAGCATTGAGGGCCACCAAGGACATAAGAAGAGAAAGAGATCCTGTTACACCAAGTGACCGAACCTAAGACACCTAAAAAAATATATTTTTACAGAAGATTTTCTTAAAAAATGATGGGGCTCTAGGGGGAAGAATTTCTTTAGTGTGTGTGTGGAGGGGAGCCACTAGACTGGAATTGGAATTTATATATATATATATATATATATATATATATATATATATATATATATATATATTTTTTTTTTTTTTTTTTTTACATATATTGAATACATGAATGTGAAAACATGAATTTGACTTGGTATTAGCCTCTTGCAATGCCCTAAAGAGCAGCACATATATTAGGAGAGGGAAGGACAGAACTGGAAGGCAATCAGGTGTGTTGCATTTAAATAAGCTGATCGGAAATAGGCTTAAAGAAAGAGAGAGCAGAGTGAACAGGAAGATGACCTTATCAGTCTCCCACTGCTCTTTCATTATCCAAACAGTAGGTTGAGAGTAGAGAGAAGACTTCACTGTATCACTTGAGAAGTCTGCAACTACAATAGAGAATGTGGTAGAGAAAGTACAACCACTTAGGGAGGCAAAACAGATCTTTGCTGCTCTGCAGCCAAATTAACTTCAGTCCAGGAGATAAAAAGCTTCTGTGCCCTTGACAACTATTATTATAGAGAAACGCGTCTGGCCGGGCCTCACACGTGACATCATTCCGCACACCAGATGGAAGCTTGGATGGTGTTTGCTTGCTGTGTTATATGCCGTTTGTACCCATGCGTCTTGAAAGTGTATTTTTATTATTTTATTACATTTGTTTGCTAAGAAAAACTGTACTAACTTGAACTCCTATGTATTTGAATCCTTTCTACAGAGTGAGCTGATTCAGGAGCGAAGAGTTTGTTATCTCCTGGACCAGAGTTTATGTGGCTGCAGAGCAGCAAGGCATTCTCTGATCCCTGTGTGAGATGTAATGGTCTGGTAAGGGGTTTATTAGTCCTTTGTGGTGGAGTGGCTTCTGTAACACAAACCTTTCCTTGGTGGGGCTATTCACTCAATAATCTCACATAGAAGTTGAAAAGTGTGGTGGTGGATTGTATTTCTGCACTTTATTTGGACTTTTTTATCTACATATTCTTCATTTTTATTTTTATTATATATATATATATATATATATATAAAATTCATTCATGTATTTATATTTATTAAGCACATTATTGGAGAAGTACTTTTATGGATTGATCGGTTATATTTATTTATTGTGTCCATTATTACAGCACACTTATTATGTTTTTTATAGTTTTGTCACATCTGATGTCCAGATAGGGGGAAGGTTGCTGCAGTCCTCCTTTTTAATGAATTTGAAAGTATTTGTTTTAATCTATTTTACTTATTAACAATTATTTTATTTTTTTTGTTACAATGCATTACATAAAAACAATAGTGTGAGTCTGCTCTGAGTGGTACCTGATACTGTAGGTGATCAAAGTAGCTATCTGTAATTCAGTCCAAGTTGACAAGCCAGTCCAAGCTAAGGAGTCATGTGTAAAAAGAAACTTTGCAGTAATGTGTAAAGTGTTTGTGTATGCTTACTGAATAAAGCTGCTGGTATCATTGCACACTCTAATAGCTTC
Source organism: Lithobates pipiens (assembly GCF_037356315.1). Lineage (NCBI taxonomy): Eukaryota > Metazoa > Chordata > Amphibia > Anura > Ranidae > Lithobates > Lithobates pipiens. The sequence goes on from NW_027507748.1 coordinate 178,479,617, forward strand.
CCAGGTGGAAGGGTAAATTAGGCAGAAAGCAAAGGTGCAGCATGATTGTGGATGAGAGTGCAGTCTATGTTTAAAGAAATCCCGTACTGAGAAATGACATGAGCCACCATTGATGAACCCTGCTTTTTTAGAACTTGCTTTGAATTACCTGGCTGTTCTGATGTTCCAAAGGCTTCAGTGCAATCTAAATCACTAATACAGAACAAGTATGTTGACCAAGAGTTCTGCCTTAAAGTGACAGTAAACGCTGATTAAAAAAAAAAAGAAAATTATATTTAAGTAAACGGTATAGTCTTAATTCAAAAAGTACCTTGTATTGCTCTCAGGCCGCGTACACACGCGGGGACTGTTCGCTCAACTTTGTCCGTCAAACAGTTTCAGCAAACAGTCTGCTCAAAATTAGCATGGACGGACTTGCCCACACACGACGAACGAACAGTTTGCTGAAACCGTGCGCGATGACGTGAACGGCACGTACGACGGGACGGAAAATACAACGTCCTATACACTGCATTACAACTTTCGGCGTGTAAATCCTTTCTGAGCATGCGCGGAACTTAGTTTGACGAACAAGCCTACACACGAGGGGACTGTTCGCTGAAACCAAGTTTCAGCGGACAGTTTTTCGGAAATTCCGAAAAACCTTGTTCAGCAACCTGTTCGCTGAAACTGTCCGCTGAAAGCCCACACACGGGCGGACTGTCCGCCGAAACACTGTTCAGCGGACAAAGTTGGGCGAACAGTCCCCGCGTGTGTACGCGGCCTCAGACTTCTCCAAGTCTTTGAATTCCTTTTACTGTTGTGATCTGATTTCTTGTTAGAGGGTGGCATCATACGTTCTCCATGGTCCCTCTGTATGTAGGAAAGTAGTCACCCTCTCTTCCTTGCTCCCTCCAAAAGATTGACTAGAGACAATGGGGGGGGGGGGATTTACTAACTTCAGCTTGGTTATTTAAAGTGGTAATAAACTGCTGTGTTTTTGTTTTTTTTGCAACCTGCAAGGCAAGGGAATAATGTGCTAGTATGCACCATTGAAGGCGCTTCCATTTTCACCAGGTCTTCCTTTCCGGGCTTGCATACTCTGGCTGTGTGAGGGGCCGGGGACGCCATGACCCATACATGTGCGCAGGAGCCGTCATTTATGGCACAGGACTCTAAAGGAACGGTCCGGGTGGGGTTTGTTCATGGTGACATCAACAGTTGCACGTACAATAAATATCACCTAAATGGTGCACGTTTAGGAGATATTTACAGTACTTATAGGTAAACCTTATTATGGCTTACTTATAGGTAAAAATTATGAATGGGAGTTTACTCCCACTTTAAGCTTTAGCATTAAAGCAATAAAGCCTGGAAGTTTATTGGTTTCTATGCAGAGTTGGACCAGATTTTACACTCTCCAGCTTTAGTAAATAACCCCCAATGTACTATGGGAATTGTGGTGTGCATAGAGCAGCGCACATGACTGCAACTAACGTGCAACTAATGTGCAGTGATTCATCCAATTAAACAAGTGAGGGGAAAAAAGAGAGGTTTGGGAGCTCATAGAGGACATTACAAGCATGCATAAATTCACAGTAAGGAGTTATTAAGTGTGTTTATTAAAGGAGACATCCAGCCTGAGCTTTTTAGGCTGGGCTTCTCCTAAGGGTAACAGGAGTGCAATTAGTTTTGCACTAATGTGACCTGTTTTCAGTGGAGAGAGGTCTGAAGTCCGCTCTCCATTGATGTCACTGCCATCAGTCGAGGCAGCACACCATCCCGACTTCCCAAGTCTGGATCCGCCAGCTGCCTTGATTGATGGCAGTCTCAGGGAGCCACTGGGATGGCCTCTCCCCGCCCCTTCACAGCTCATCGCTCCAATGAGTGTGGAGAAGCAGACAAGGAGCGATTTGCTGACTGACAGCATCTCTTTGCTTGGGGGGGGAGTGAGAACTGAGCCATCGGCGGTGTTTGGTGGCTCGGTTTTCAGTGGAGAGAGAGAGATGGTGGGGCACAGCGGGGGGGACAGTAGGAATAAAAAAATAATTTAAAAAAAGCTTCTCTTTTAAGTATTTTGTTAATATAAGGATATTGTTTAGTGTCACTTTAACTCTCTCTTAAAGCGGAGTTCCACCCATTTGAAAGTTAGCAGCTACAAAAAGTGTAGCTGCTGACTTTTAATAAACAGACATTCACCTGTCCCACGGTCCAGCGATGCGGCCGCCCAAAGCCTCTCTTCTCCCCCCCCCCTCCTCTCTGTGGCTCTGGCATTGCAGGTGTGGGCACCCGGCTGTGGCTTCACAGCTGGACACACACTGGGCATGTGCGAGCCGCGCTGCACATTATGAATGGCTGGGCAATCTTCTGGGACTTGTGATGTGTCCCAGAAGATTGCAGGGCAGGAGGGGAGAGAGGGGAACTTCCTTCAGGCACAACGGCACCATGAGCAGAAGTGGGAGCTGGGTGCCTCCCAAAACAAAATGACATGCCAAATGTGGCATGTCAGGGGGTCACGAGTACTTAAAGCGAAAGTTCCATTTTTGAGTGGAACTCCACTTTAACTAGGTACATGCTCATACCAGTTCAGTGACTTCTTATGCCCTATACACACGGTCGGATTTTCCGGTGGAAAAAGTGGGATCGGATTGTGCTGCTGGAAATTATGATCGTGTGTTGGCTGCATCTGACTTTTTCCATCGCAATTTCCTACACACAAAGTTTGAAAGCTGGATCTAAAATTTTTCGACAACAAAATTTGATCATTTAAATTCCGATCGTGTGTAGACAAATCCGGCGCACAAAGTGCTACGCATGCTCAGAATAAATTAAGAGACGACAGCTATTGGCTACTGGCCCATTTATAGTCCCGACATACGTGTTGTACGTCACCTTGTTCAAAACTATCGGATTTTCTGACAACTTTGTATGACCGTGTGTATGCAAGACAAGTTTGGCCAAAAACCCGTCTGAAAAAATCTGACGGATTTTGTTGTCGGAATGTCCGACCGTGTGTACAGGGCAGTAGAGTCATAGCAAACTGATGGCAAATACTTTTGGCCACCAAACTGGAGAAAGTATATAAGGGAAGTCAGAATTAAATCAGAATGCCTAATGTGAAAATTAGCTTGACAGTCGAACTATAATCATGTCCCAGTTGGGAGGGTTAGCAATGACAGCTACTTTTCTTATAGCAGATCTACTGCAAGCCAGTTTGCTCAACAGTTCTTTGCCCATAGACTAATAAAGTCATCAGTCTCACACACATACCCATCTCTCCATATGACATACATGTCTGGCAGATCCTATGTCATCTAATCTCTATAGGCGTGTGCACAGGGTGTGCCAGGTGTGCCTGGGCACACCTTAATCACCCGGTGTGGTCCAGATTTCCCCTGTTTAAACCCCTGATATTTCACCAAAACCCCCTAGCAGTGCTCCCACAAAAAATTGTAAAAAAAAAAACTAATTAAATAAACAAATGTAAATGTAACAAATTCAAATTAAATAAACAAATGTAAATAAAAAAACAAACAAAAAAAATGTATGGAAAGTATAATAAAATTTAAAATAATACAAATTACTGACACCATCCACTGCCCTACTGACACTGTCCACTGCTCTACTGACCCCATCAGTATACAGTATATACACATGTACACAGGTTTAAACTTTGAGGTGCACAACCTAATGCAATAGGCTGTGCACACCTGTGCTAATCTCCTTTATCAGGCATGGGTAACCTACAGATCCTGGGGGACTATAATGCTCAGCATGCCCTGCCACACAGTGACGGGGCGATTATATTGCCACAACAGCTGTATAACCACATGCTGTATAATCCTACTTGGAAGGTTTACTTTTGCATCTCTTTAACAGATTGACTTGGTGTTAAAGTTTGTCCACCTGTGCTTTGGTGACACGTCTGTCATCTGTCATCCCATAAGATCAGCTTCCCATATAGGGTAATGCAGTACCTTACCTATCTGTCCTGCTTACACAGTAACAGATTACATGAACTATTTCAAGATCTACAAAAATGTATATCCATAATATTATAAATCTGACATTTACTCAAACATTTTGTTAGATTATTAATGTTTTAAATACAAGCTGAGTGTCATGAGACTGAATGCATGCGAGGCTGCCTAAGACTGTCAGAAAGGGAATACAAGTAGAGTGGTAGATTTGATGGCATGATATACTTGTTATAAATAAACCTGCAGGAATTTAACATGAATTCAGATGAAAAGAATGTGTGGGGTATTGCAAGGGAGAAATTATAAATGTTATATTTATATAATAAGAAAGTAATGTAATATAGTGCTATATGTGCAGTGTATGCATATCTATGTAAAATGTTGTACCAGGAGGTTTTTTAAGCTGTCACTTATCCTCAATAAAGATAATATCAATGATCAAACTTGCAAATTAAGATAATATCAATTATCAACTTGCAAACATCAATTTTTTTCTCAACATCAATATAAAACGCATGCATAAAATACACGCATTTATGAGGCTGTTGTGATATCAAATCGTACAAGGTACAATCCAACATATACACTCTAAATCTACCCTTTACATTCCACTATATACCATATACCATACCATATACATATACCATATACATACTGTATACCATACCATATACTGTACCATATACATACCATATACCATATACCATACACATATATCATACCATATACATATACCATATACATACCATATGCCATACACATATACCATACCATATACTGTACATATACCATATACATACCATATACCATACACATATATATTATACCATATACATATACCATATACATTCTGTATCACTGAACAGCAAATACTCTTCCTTCCAAAATAAGCATAATTAATTGTACAATTTAAAAGGAAGACCTTTACCCATGCCACATCCAAATCTCTAGTAGAAAAGGGGTTAACCTGCTAGTACTGAACTTTCATGGCATTGCATGAAATAAAAAAAGATTAAGAATAAAGCATACATTGTATTTACAACATTTAAACATTCAAAAATTGTATAGTGCACAAAAATCTAAAAAAGCCTCATTAGATATGATACAGATAATCACGTAAATACTTCTACAGATATACAGTGCCTTTTAAAAGTATTCACCCCCCACCCTTGGTATGTTTCATGTTTTGTTGCCTCACAACCTGGAATTAACATGGATTGTTTGAGGATTTGCATCATTTAATTTACAGAACATCCCAACAACTTTGAAGATTTTTTATTTTTTATTTTTTTTTATTGTGAAGCAAACAACAAATAGGACAAAATAACAGAAAAAGTCAATGTGCATAACTATTTACCCCCCTAAAGTCAATACTTTGTAGAGCCACCTTTTGCAGCTATCACAGCTCCAAGTCGCTATGGATAAGTCTCTATGAGATTGCCACATCTTACCACTGGGATTTTTGCCCATTCCTCCTTGCAAAACTGCTCCAGCTCCTTTAAGTTTGAACTTGTGAACAGCAACCTTTAAGTCTGACCATAGATTTTCTATTGGATTGAGGTCTGGGCTTTGACTAGGCCATTCCAACACTTTTACATGTTTCCCCTTTCCCTTAACCACTTCAGCCCCGGAAGATTTTACCCCCTTCCTGACCAGAGCACTTTTTGCGATTTGGCACTGCGTCGCTTTAACTGACAATTGCGTTGTTGCACCCAAAAAAAATTGACCCCCTTTTTTCCCACAAATAGAGCTTTCTTTTGGTGGCATTTGATCATCTCTGCGGTTTTTATTTTTTGCACTATAAACAAAAAAGGAGCAACAATTTTGAAAAAAAACACAATATTTTTAACTTTTTGCTATAATAAATATCCCCCAAAAATATAGAAATAAAACTATTTTTTTCCTCAGTTTAGGCCGATATGTATTCTTCTATATATGTTTGGTAAAAAAAATTGCAATAAGCGTATATTGATTGGTTTGCGCAAATTTTATAGCATCTACAAAATAGGCCTGTTATATTTTGCTTTTATGTAAGAATTCACTTGGCGTTTAAATAAGTTGACTTGTTTCTACATATCACACTATTGGAGACTATGTTTTATTTTTCCTCTAATTGTTGGAACCAGAGTGGTACTGTGTCACTGTAAGGTCTGAAGGAGCAGCGGACCATCAGTGAAGGGAGACTAGAGCTTGGCTGGACATCACTAGTACTCTGAAAACAACTCCTGATATATCCATCAACTGGAGATCTACCGTGGCGCATCTAACCCCACTACAGGATACTTTCAAAGCCCTTTATACTCCTAATGGAGGTAAGTTCTCTGTGAGCATTCAGCTTTTGCAAAGATTTATATTAAGAAGAATTTGCTATCACTTTTCAAAAGAACAACTTTACTTTCACTTGTTTGAACACTTTGGGGGTTATTTACAAAAGGCAAATCCACTTTGCACTGCATGTGGTCTTGAAAGTGCACTGTGAGTGCAGTCACTGGAGATCTGAGGGGAACATGCAATGAAAATAAAAAACAGCATTTTAGTTTGCACATGATTGGATGATAAAATCAGCAGAGCTTCCCCTCGTACAGGATTTATATAGCGCCAACAGTCTATGCAGCGCTTTACAACTTGAGAGTAGACAGTACAAATACAATATAGTAGGAATCAGAGGGCCCTGCTCCTTAGAGATGCAATATAAGAGGGAAGGTCAAGATATACAAGGGGTAATAACTGTGGGAGATGCTGATGGAGAAGATACATGTACAGTTGTTAGGTGGGGGCCAGATAGGCTTCTCTGAAGAGATGAGTTTTCAGGGATTGTCTGAAAGTGGATAAAGTAGGAGAAAATCAGACAGATTGGGGTAGAGCATTCCAGAGGATGGGAGAGGCTCTGGAGAAGTCCTGAAGGCAATGAGGTGACAAGGGAGTTTGAGAGCAGGAGGTCTTGGGAGGAGCGAAGAGAAAGATTAAGTTGGTATTTCGAGACTGGGTTAGTGATGTAGCTGGGGGCCAGGTTGTGAATGGCATTGTAAGTTGTAGTTAGTATCTTGAATTGAATTTGTTGGCTAGTAGCCAATGGAGGGATTGGCTTAGGCCCTAAGCATAAATTCCCTTTGCAAGCCAAAATTCTCACCAAATAAAAATCCCCCTCGTTCCAGCACAAATCTTTCCCCTCATCTCCTCAGCACAAACACCCCAGATCACCCCTTCAAGCACATCCCCTAAATGTCCCCTCCTAGAATAAATCTTACCCCCGTTAACAACCAAATTTCCCCTCCTAGAACAAATCTTACCCTGTCATCCCCCGAATTCCCACTCCCTGCACAATTCCTCCCTCTCAAATTTCCCTATCCTAGTACAAATTCCCCCATTCATTCTTATTAGCACAAATACCCCTCCAAAACCCTCTTTTTAGCATCCCAAGCCCCCCCAAATTTGCCCTCATAACACAAATCCCCCCTCACAAATCACCATTTCTAGCATAACATCCTAAATTCCCTCTCCTAGCAAAAATCATCTTCCCCTCACCCCCAGCACAAACCACACTCCATTTCTCCTCCTAGAAAATATCATCCCCAGCACAAATCCACCCTCCTAGCACATCCCCCAAATTACCCCTACTAGAACAAATCATACCCCCATCACCCCCAAATTCCCCCCCTAGCACAAATTATCCCCCATCACAAATTCTCCCCCCAGATTTTCCTTCCTTTCAAAATAGCACAAATACCGCCCACCCCATCCCCCATCTAGAAGTAACCATCACCTTCTCCCTCCTAGTACAAATACTTTTATCCTAAGCACAAATTACTTTACCCTGACCCCAGTGCAGTTCTCCCTTCCCTCAAACACAAGGTCCTCAGATACAGAGTGGCACATGTCTGTGTGATGCTCTTCTTCTTTGGCCTTAGGAGGAGCCTAGGAGTAGCAGATGTCTATGTTTTTGCGCAGGTAGATGGAGGGGGAGATGCCACTGCTGAAGTGGAATAGGATCACGGCTTGAGGACACTGCTGGATGTGAGATCCGAATTTTATAGAGTTTTTTAGAGTTTATTTACCTTGCCCACATTCTTTGCTGGGAGGAGATGGGGGCAGGTAAGCAAGTTGTAAAGTCCTGATTTCACAGTCCCAATACCAGAGCGCTACAGTGACAGGAGTGTGAAGCTAGAGAGGAGGAAGAGCACATCCTACACCTTCTCCCAGCTCCCTTCTCCTTTCCAGATTTGGCACATGTCATTCAACACCAAGTTGACAGTAGGATGTAGTGATGCTGCTTTCACTACTCCTGTCAGCTTGTAGTGGCAGAAACTCTCTTAGCCCCTCTCCACCTCACATGCTACAGGCACCAAGGCAGCTGCTCCTCATGCCCTCCCCCCATTGCTCCAGTCCTGATAAGTGGGGACTCTGCTGGACATTTCTGGATGTAGGAAGGGACTTTGCTGGGCAATCCTGGATGTAAGGGGGGGGGGGGGGGGGTGCTCTGCTAGCCAATCCTGGATGTAAGGGTGGACACCGCTGGGCAATCCTGGATGTAAGGGGGTGCTCTGCTGGGCAATCCTGGATGTAAGGGGGGTACACCGTGGGACAATCCTGGATGTAAGGGGTGGACACTGCTGGGCAATCCTGGATAATGGATATAAGGGATGGATACTGCTGGGCAATCATGGATTTAAGGGGTGGACACCGCGGGGCAATCCTGGATGTAAGGGGTGGACACTGCTGTTCAATCCTGGATGTAAGGGGGGGGGCTCTGCTGGGCAATCCTGGATGTAAGGGGTGGACACCGCGGGGCAATCCTGAATGTAAGAGTTGCTCTTCTAAGCACTAGTGGATGAAAGGAATGACTTTTTCTTTCATTTAAGAGTTTGGAGACCTATTTGATATCACAATACCTCCATGTAAGCACATATTGTACAGTATATGTTTTTAATATTGATGTTGAGAACAAAATTGTATGTTTATAGATAATTCATGTTCTTGATTGTGAAAGACAAGTGGTATATCATTTTCTCTCCTCTATAATCAGATATATCAGTATGTGGTATCATACCTCATTATCAATCTGGGGACAAGTTAATATCTTCACGTCTGTAAAAAAAGAAAATTCATACGGTGATACCTTAATGAATTAAGAAGAATTCCAATCACGAATACTCTGATATCAGATTAAGACTGGGATCCTAATGGCTGCATCTGTTCTATGTCTCCCTACGTATGTAAACTTAGTAAACTTGTATTCTGTTAAAAAATGTAATAAATAAGAATAAAAAAAAATAAAAATAAAGGATTGGAAAAAGCAGTTCTTGACTACGTCAGAAATAGAGAGGGATGATGTAATTGCTGGCTTTGTGTGGGGCATAGAACACAATTGACAGAGCTGGAATAACACTCAAGGTTCTCGTATTTCCCATCATGGCTCACTGGGGTTGCAGTTTGGATTCCACGCTGCCTTGCATTTTTTTGTAATTATGCTGCTGAAGTTACAGGGTGTTTTCACCTGCAGACTGATCCAACCCCCATTTTTAACAGCTTAGATGTTAAAGTATGAATATCTAAAACCTTTATTTTTCACTTTGGATATTTTTGATTTGATTTCACCAAAATGATTCTGATTGGTCTGGATAGAAAATCTGATTGCAGAAAATTAGATAGAGTCAACTAATCATTATGTGTATGGCACATCAAACGTTCTTTGCTGTCTTCTGATCATTCTTCCTACCTCCTGGACAGGAAAACCATCAACTATATGATTGTATATAAAATAGTTCTTTGTATTGGCCACCATTAGACAGTTGTTCCAAATGCAAGATTTCCTCTTAATTCCTGATTTGGTGACAATTGTAAAATTTCGTTATTTGCATTACCTTCTGTCTCAGTGACAATGATCAAAGGACAAGCAGAGAGGATGAATCTCTCCAGTGGAGACACAAACAGCAATAAAAATTTCAAAGGAGTTTTAACCTTTCACCCTCAAAAAAAAAGTTTAGTATAGCACACACTTTTAAAGATAATAGGTTTAGTTATTATTATTATTATTATTATACAGGATTTATATAGCGCAAACAATTTACGCAGTGATTTACAATATAAAGGAGACAATACAGTTACAATACAATAAAATACAAGTGGATTAAGAGAGCCCTGCTCAGAAGAGTTTACAATCTAATAGAGATTAGAGATTGAGATTAATCAGGTTGTATAGTATCACTCACAGTAACAGACATATTATTTTTGTCATATACTACCAATAGAGAGCAGGCAACTTGATCAGGCTGTCATATGCCCGCCTGAAAAAGGCAATTCCCTTTTACAAAGTTCTTCCTTTTGTATCATTTGAAGATTATAGTCAAAACTAGTGTTAGAATGTGCTATTAGCCCTTGTACACACGGTCGGAGAATCCGTCGGAATGTGTCTTATCGGACTGTGTTGTCGGATAATCCGACTGTGTGTGGTATGCATCGGACTGATTCCGTCGGAATATCCGTCGGACCCAATTTTCCAACTTGTTGGAAATATTTTCCGACAAACTGGTCCGATCGGACATACTCCGATCATGTGTAGAGAATTTTGATCGGACAAACTGCCACACATGCTCAGATCAAATTCCTACACCAAAGCTATTGGCTACTAGCCTGAACGTAGTCCCGTCCTAACTAAATAACGTCATCACGTTCTGAACGATCGCATTTTCTGACAACTTGGACCGACCATGTGTATGCAACAGTTTCGGACACAATCCGTCGGACAAAATCCGACGGATTTGGTTGGCAGAATGTCCGACCGTGTGTACAGGGGCTTAGAGGAAGCTTGTGGTCTACGTGTATTCTCTGGCACTTTTTAATTGTACAGACCAACATAAAGAGAAGAAGTGTGTCGTGTTTCCTGAACTATAATGAGGCTTGTGACTTCTCTGAACATCCCTTATGCACAGGTTATATGTTTAGTCATAGATGTCCTCAGAAGAGGGAAACAAAGTAGGAAACTTATCAAGGTAGGTAAAATGTGATAGTGTGATAGTGTGTGTTTCGTATGACACTAAAGCCCCATACACACTAGCATCCAACATTTCCGGCGGGAAATGTTGGATGTCAGGCTGTTGGCGGACAATCCGACCGTGTGTATGCTCCATCGGACAATTGTTTATTGGACTTTCCGCCAACAAATGTTGGCTAGCAGGTTTTCAAATTTTCCGTCGACAAATGTGCGTTGTCGGATTTTGCGATCGTGTGTACACAAGTCCGTCTGACAAAATTCCAAAGTACAAACATGCATGCTCAGAAGCAGAATCGGTCGGTCTTGTAAACTAGCGTTTGTAATGGAGAATTAACATTCGTGACATGGAAAATTATGAAGTCTCCAAATGCAGCGCAAAATTCTCTTCTTCTTTAATGGGATATTAATGAAGCTGCTTTGCTGGTGATACTGATGGAGTTATTGCAAACCAATTGTCAAAGGATTTTTTTTGGTGATATCAAGAATAATATTATTATGTTTTGTTTTATTTTTTGTGCAAGTTACCACAACACCATTATCCCATAGTTTTTAAGATCAAAGATACAACTATGTTGGTGTCCTTTGTCAGTTTTACATTGTATTTTTTAAAATGTAACTGCCTACTCCAAAATCTTCCTCTCTACTATCCCACCAAGCCCCAGCACCATAATTTTCTGGTGTGGCAGGGCTTAATACAGCTAAGGAACCATCAGGAGCTCTCACCAAGAGAGCACAACTATGTCCGCTCTTTCCTGTTAAATCCGCCATACTAAAGCTTCTTGGAATGTTTTTATTTTTATATAAACTCAAGCCCGGTACACACGATCAGATTTTCCCAATGGGAAATGTGTGATGACAGGCTGTTGGTGGAAAATCTGACTGTTTGTACACTCCATCGGACAATTATTGTTGGATTTTCCACTGACAAATGTTGGATGGCAGGTTTTAAAATTTTCCGCGGACAAATGTCTGTTGTCAGATTTTCCGAGTGTGTGTACACAAGTCCATCGGACAAAAGTCCAAAGTACAAACACGCATGCTCGGAAGCAAGGACAATCCAGAAGCGGTCGATCTTGTTAACTAGCATTTGTAATAGAGAATTAACATTTGTGATGTGGCAAATTATGAAATCTCGAAAATGCTGCACGCATTCTCTTCTTCTTTAATGGGACAATAATGAAGCTGCTTTGCTGGTGATACTGATGGCGTTATTGCAAACTAATTTATAAAGGCTTTTCTTTTCTAGGGATTTCAAGAACAATATATGTATATTTTTTTGGGGGCAAGTTACCACAACACCATTATTATGTAGTTTTTAAGATAAAAGATACAACTATGTTGGTGTCCCTTGTCAATTTTACATTGTATTTTTTTAAATGTAACTGCCTACTCCCAAACTGTCATTTGAAGTAAAACACATAGCCAAGTATTATTCTACACCATTTTTTTTATTGTGCATTAAAAAAAGAAAACAAATAAAATTAGACATGCTATCTGCCAATAGAACTTAACCAAAACATGCATTCTATGCATCCAAAAATCTAGAAAAGATACCAAATCAAATGATTGATCAACCAAAAAAATTATGTCAAAGCAATAACGCCAATAATAAATAACACATTATCTCCTCCGATTCCGCAACATGTCTGGTTGACGAACGGCCGTTCAGAAACAAACTGAAAAGCACGAAATGAAAAGCGTGAAATGAAAAGTGTGAAATTAAAAGCAGTAAATGAAAAGTGCAAAATGAAAAGTACGAATCAACACTCACCAAACTTCTACTAACACGAAATTAGCAGAAGGAGCCCAAAGTGTTGCGCTAAGGAGCTGAAAAACCACGTAGTACGTCAGTACATTCGTGTTTGTTGGCCGACAATTCCTTGTCCTCTGTATGCAAGACAAGTTTGTCCACGGTTTTGTTGGCCAACAATCCAATCATGTGTACAAGGCTTCAGGCTTTTAAAAAAAAGTTGGCTTTTGTTTTTAGGATTGACATTTGTTGATTGACTTTTTTTTTATTATTAGTATTTAAATTTTACTTTACACAGTATATTTTTTTTAACCTTTTTGCTTTAGTACATGTCCCCCATGGTAGCGCCCATCTGCCCATGCTTTTGTTTTCTATAATCATTTGCCTATTGGCTCTATAAAGGGCAAGAACCCTCCAACTTCACCCATAGACTTCAATGGGATTTGTCTTTGATGAATTAATGAACCTTGGCAGGTTGACCAACCACTATCGGTAAGCAAAATCTTGGTGAGAAGTCCAGGTCAAGGCTGTTAATAAAAATAATAAGAAAACACAGGCAGATAAGGAAAATCCCAGCTCAAATTTGGTGGATGATGGGTCAGTAATGAACGGCTACCAAAAGCTTTAAATTGCCTATTTGGCTCGATGTGTATGTGTTCGAATCGGACAGCTGGCACAAAGTTCTTGACACTATAAGGGGAATTCCCCTCTTAGTCAGTCATAGATACAGGGGTTTTCCTCAGCTTCTGTTCCTGTGACAACTCTAACTTAATTTCATGTTGCTTTAATGTCTATGGGGACATAGACATTGAAGTGGAAGTCCACCCTAACACTAAAGGCTAGATAGGTTAATGTTAGATTGTGGATGCCTATAGCCGTATCGATTTTAGTGTTAGGATGGACTTATTCTTTAATAAAACCTAGCAGGGGTTTTAACATTTCCTCACTCTATCTAAAATGAAAAGAAAAGCTTTGACTATACACATACTTAAGTGTGCTCATTCTATTATGATGTTTTTCATGCATGCCGGAATTATTAGTCTTTTCTTTGCTGTCTGGCACTGAGATCCAGTCTGCAGATTACTGTCTGTTTATATTTCTAAATCCCTTTCTATCTTTAATTTCACCAGTTTTATCCTATTTCATGCATATTAAGCACACTTGTGACTATGGTCTAAAACCATAACCTCGTTAAAACATTTATTCTGCTTTTCTGTGGCTGATTAATAGTTTTGTATTGCTGCAATGATTTTATGTGATAGTGATTAGGGCTCCTTCAAACCAGATGTTTTGTCCTGCATTTCTGCATTTTCAATAACATACAACATCCACTTCTGTTACACACTCACATTCATTAATATGCCTTTTCCCACTATTTAATTGTGCTTTTCAAAGTCCTGGATGCTTTTTTTGGTCCATTGTTGTTCCCCTTGCTATTCAACCAAGTAGAAACACAAAAGTCAACATGTCGAAAATCATAAATTGCATGCTAACACAACTTTCCTTCATGCATGCATTCTGGTGTGTATTAACTGTAAGGATTCATCTATACTAGCCTACATTTAATATGGCTGCAGGAAAACACAAAATGTGGCAAAATCGCAGCAAAAAATTTGCCGCATTTATGCAGTGATTTTGCCATCATTTTGCTATGTTTTGTATTTTCCCGTGGCTGGCAGTCAAATCGTTCCTATCCTGATCGCGATTCTTTCACGTTCAGGAGAGGGAGGTTGAAGTTCACCTAAACGCAGAAGTTCCTAAACTCTGCTAAAAGCATACGTGTAAATTGACACATAAGCTTTTATGGAATTGAGTTTAGGAGCCTTGGCAAAAAAAAGGTTAGGTTAGGGTACATGAAGCCTAAAGCACAGCTCAACCACTGGGTTTTACTGCCCCTCAACCACACGTGTGAAAAAGCTCTTACTGAGATGAGATATTTTGCGTCCAATAAGTGGGCGAAATCAGCAATAAAAAGGTAAGGCCCTGGATAGGGAATCCACCATAATGGTCATCACTGTCCTTTGGGCCCCAGCAACACAAGTAATATACTGATAACAAAATGCTTTTGAGGCTTAGCTGCAAGAGGCAAAAGCTTGGTGGTGCCTGTATGTATACACAGTTATTAATTGAATTTATTAAAGATCAACATCATACATTTGTAGATAACTTGAGTCAGACTCCAGCCCCAATCAGTTTTCAACATTGGTCATTTCCAAATGGGGAAGCATTTATTGTATGATTCCTATATTCTATACTCCTGATTCCTAAAAAAGACTCAGTGGGGTTGATTTACTAAAACTGGAGAGAGCAAAGTTTGGTGCAGCTCTGCATAGAAACCAATCAGCTTCCAGTTTTTGTTTTTGTTCAAGCTTAATTGAACAAGCTGAAGTTAGAAGCTGACTGGTTACCCTGCATCAGATTTTGCACGCTCTAGGCTTAGTAAATCAACCCCAATGTACCTAATTTCACGTACTTCGTTGTGCACATATTTGACTACATACAAATTGTTGCCTACATACACAGGCATGTGTCATGTGCAGCTTGCAATGAATGAGATTAGATCCAAAGATATGTCTCCATTGCACACTGAACTGGAGCAACCAATGGATGGCGCTACAGCAATTCGATGAAAATATGTTGCCAGCACACCTTAGCCCTTGTACACACGGTCGGACATTCTGACAACCAAATCCACTGGATTTTGTCAGACGGATTTTGTCCGAAACTGTTGCATACACACGGGCGGACAAAGTTGTCGGAAAATCCGATCGTTCTGAACGTGATGACGTTATTTCGTTAAGATGGGACTACGTTCAGGCTATTAGCCAGTAGCTTTGGTCTAGGAATTTGATCTGAGCATGCGTGGCACTTTGTCCAATCGGAATTCTCTACATACAATCAGACAAAGTCCGATCGGATCATGTTGTCGGAAAATTTTATAGCCCAGCTGGAAAACGTGGTCTGTTGGATATTCCGACAGAAACAGTCCGATGGAGCCCACTCACAGTCGGATTATCTGACAACACGGTCCTATCGGACATTCTCCATCGGAATATCCGACCATGTGTACAAGGGGTTAAATCTTGTGGAGCCAGTAATAGTATGTGTGCCAGGGTTAAACCTAAAAACTATAAATATGCCTCACAGTTAGGGATGAGCCGAACACCCCCCGGTTCGGTTCGCACCAGAACTTTCGAACGGACCCCGCGTTCGTAACGAACGTTAGAACCCCATTGAAGTCTATGGGACTCAAATGTTCGAAATGGAAAGTGCTAATTTTAACGGCTGATATGCAAGATACTGTCCTAAAAAGGGTTTGGGGACCTGACTCCTGCCTCAGGGGACATGGGTCAATGCAATAAAAAGTTTTAAAAGCGGCCGTTTTGGCGGGAACACTGATTTTAATGACGATTAAAGTGAAAAAAAAAATGAAATATTCCTTTAAATATGGTGCCTGGGGGGTGTCTGTAGTATGCCTGTGAAGTGCCACGTGTTTCCCGTGTTTAGAACAGTCCCTGCACAAAATGACATTAAACGGAAATAACACCATTTAAAACTGCTTGCGGTTTTAATGTTATATCTGGTTCCTGCAATATGGTTGAAAATCATTCAGAAAAATGGCATGGGTAGCCCTCCCTGCCCATTACCAGCCTATTTGGGTCTTGTACGCATATTAAGGGGAACCCCGTACCCATATTAAAAAAAGGAAATGTGTGTGGCCCCCAGGCCCTATATACTCAGAACAGCAGTATGCAGGTGGTGCAAACAAGACAGGGACTGTGTAGGTTTGTTGTGTTAAGTTGAATCTGTTTGTAATTTTCAACTGGTACATTTTTAAAGTGTAGCTCCAGTCAAAAAAACTATTTTTAAGCTTTTTGGAAAACATAGGGAAGGGTTATCACCCCTGTATAATTTGTTTTGTCGTCCATCTTTTTTCATCTCACTTGCTGTTGTCTCCTTCCGTTTGCAAGTAGGAGATGTTTGTAAGTTGGATGTTTGAAAGTAGGGGCCTGCCCTATATGCTCTGCAGAAATGGCGGAACAAGGTGTTGGTTTTGCCACAACATTGTAAGCCCTCAAAGTGACTCTTGCTGGGCGCTGGAGCACCCTGCTGTGAACGATTATATCAAGAATTGTAATTACATGCCATTGTTTAACAGTGGTAGAAAAATTGACCTTTGGTGGTTGTGGTGCTGGTGCCACAACACTATAAGTCCTCACCGTTACTCTGGGTGGGCAGAGGAAGGGGCCCTCCAGTGAAATATTATATCAAGAATTGTAATTACATGTCCCTGTTAAACAGGGGCAGAAAAATTGGGCCTTAGGCACTGGTGCCATAACACTGCAACCTCTGCCATATACTCTAGTTTTATTGCAGGAATTAGCCCTGCTGCAAAGCATTGCATCAAAAATTGTACTTAAACGCCCCTGTTAAACAGGGGCAGAAAAATTGGGCCTTAGGCACTGGTGCCATCACACTGCAACCTCTGCCATATACTGTAGTTTTATTGCAGGAATTAGCCCTGCTGCAAAGCATTGCATCTAAAATTGTACTTAAACGCCCCTGTTAAACAGGGGCAGAAGAATTGGGCCTTAGGCACTGGTGCCATCACACTGCAACCTCTGCCATATACTGTAGTTTTATTGCAGGAATTAGCCCTGCTGCAAAGCATTGCATCAAAAATTGTACTTAAACGCCCCTGTTAAACAGGGGCAGAAAAATTGGGCCTTAGGCACTGGTGCCATCACACTGCAACCTCTGCCATATACTGTAGTTTTATTGCAGGAATTAGCCCTGCTGCAAAGCATTGCATCAAAAATTGTACTTAAACGCCCCTGTTAAACAGGGGCAGAAAAATTGGGCCTTAGGCACTGGTGCCATCACACTGCAACCTCTGCCATATACTGTAGTTTTATTGCAGGAATTAGCCCTGCTGCAAAGCATTGCATCAAAAATTGTACTTAAACGCCCCTGTTAAACAGGGGCAGAAAAATTGGGCCTTAGGCACTGGTGCCATCACACTGCAACCTCTGCCATATACTGTAGTTTTATTGCAGGAATTAGCCCTGCTGCAAAGCATTGCATCAAAAATTGTACTTAAACGCCCCTGTTAAACAGGGGCAGAAAAATTGGGCCTTAGGCACTGGTGCCATCACACTGCAACCTCTGCCATATACTGTAGTTTTATTGCAGGAATTAGCCCTGCTGCAAAGCATTGCATCAAAAATTGTACTTAAACGCCCCTGTTAAACAGGGGCAGAAAAATTGGGCTGCTGGCATCACCCAGAACCAAAAATGTTCTTCCAACATATCAGCGGAGGAGGAAGAGGATAGACAATCAACATAACAGGACAGTCACTCAGCATCAGCATAGGCAGTCTTGAAGGGATGTGGTATTTCAAAAAAAATTATTCGGTTACATCAGCTTCAGGGGCTTGGTAGCTGTGGGTGATCCAAGACTGATTCATCTTGATGAAGGTCAGTCGATCAACTGATTCGGTGGACAGGCGCACCCTGTGATCGGTAACGAAGCCACCAGCAGCACTGAAGGTGCGTTCCGAAAGAACGCTGGATGCAGGACAGGCCAGTAGCTCAATTCCATACTGTGCAAGCTCTGGCCAGTGATCCATCCTCAAGACCCAGTAAGCCAGAGGATTTTCAGTGGGAAAGGTGTCCAAGTCTGACCTTGCCCCTAGGTATTCCTGCACCATGTAAATTAGACGCTGGCGATGGGTGCTGGAACCAATCATACCTTGGGGCTGCGGACTAAAAAATTGTCTGAAAGCATCAGTCAGATGGCCACCTTCTCCACCGCTCCTTCTGACTGATGCCTCAGCAACACGTTGTCCAGGACCAGGAGTTTGTGACCTCCCAGTCTCTGGGAACGCGTTGCACAGAGCTTTCTGCAAGGCCTCCCGGAGATGTCTCATCCTCTGCTCCCTCTGCGATGGCAAGATAAGGTCGGCAACCTTACCCTTGTACCGTGGATCAAGGAGAGTGGCCAGCCAGTAATGGTCCCTCTCCTTGATCCGAAGAATACGAGGATCCTTCCGCAGGCTTTGCAGGATCAGGGAGGCCATGCAGCGTAGGTTAGCTGAGGCATTCGGTCCGGAGTCCTCTGGGTCACTAAGGACAACATGATCCGCAGCTACCTCCTCCCAGCCACGTACAAGTCCACGTGTTTCTTGGGA
Organism: Lithobates pipiens; assembly: GCF_037356315.1. Taxonomy (NCBI): domain Eukaryota; kingdom Metazoa; phylum Chordata; class Amphibia; order Anura; family Ranidae; genus Lithobates; species Lithobates pipiens. The sequence continues at coordinate 178,498,508 of NW_027507748.1, forward strand.
CTGTAAATCATCCCTATAAGACTGCTGCTGCTGCTGCTGATGCTGAGTGCCAGCCTCCACCTCCATGCTGACACAATCATCCTCCTCCTCCTCTTCCTCCTCCTCACCCTCTTCCTGTGTGATGGGTGGCACAGCAGGAACACTGTCTGGATAAAGGGGGCCTTGAGAGGCAAGGAAGTCCTCCTCTTCCTGCCTCTGTTCTGCCTCAAGTGCCCTGTCCATTATTCCACGCAGCGTATGCTCCAAGAGGTGGACAAGAGGTACAGTGTCACTGATGCATGCACTGTCACTGCTCACCATCCTTGTGGCCTCCTCAAACGGTGACAGGACAGTGCATGCATCCCTGATCATGCCCCACTGGCGTGGTGAGAAAAAACCAAGCTCCCCTGACCCTGTCCTGGTGCCGTAGTCGCACAGGTACTCATTGATGGCCCTCTGCTGCGTGTGCAGCCGCTGCAGCATGGCCAATGTTGAGTTCCATCTGGTGGGCATGTCACATATAAGGCGGTTCTTGGGCAGGTTCAACTCCTTTTGGAGCTCAGCCAGCCGAGCACAGGCATTAAATGATCGGCGGAAATGCACACAGACTCTCCTGGTCTGTTTCAGGACATCCTGTAAGCCGGGGTACCTGCCCAAGAACCGCTGCACCACCAGGTTAAGGACGTGAGCTACACAGGGCACATGGGTCAGTTGTCCCTGTCGGAGGGCGGAGAGGAGGTTGGTGCCATTGTCGCAAACCACCATTCCTGGCTTAAGCTGGCGTGGCGTCAACCACCTCTCGGCCTGCCCCTGCAGAGCTGACAAAACATCCGCCCCAGTGTGGCTCCTGTCCCCCAAACAAACCAGCGCAAGCACGGCATGGCATCGTTTTGCCTGCGTACTTGCGTAGCCCCTGCAACGCCTACGGAGCACCGCTGGTTCTGAGGACAGAGCACTGGAAGAGGCCATGGAGGAAGAAGAAGAGGAGGGGGTGGAGGAGAGAGGTGTGTCACAACCAATAGTAGCATTTTGGAGGCGTGGTGGCGGAACAACCTCCAACACTACTGCACCTTGTCCTGCATCCTTCCCAGCAGCCAGAAGAGTGACCCAATGGGCCGTGAAAGACAGGTAACGTCCCTGTCCATGCCTGCTGGACCATGAGTCAGCGGTAATATGCACCTTACCGCTGACCGCCCTGTCCAGCGAGGCAAGGACATTGCCTTCCACATGCCGGTAGAGAGCCGGAATCGCCTTCCGTGAGAAAAAGTGGCGTTTGGGGACCTGCCACTGAGGAACCGCACATTGTACAAACTCACGGAAGGGGGCAGAGTCTACCAACTGAAAAGGCAGCAGTTGAAGTGCTAGCAATTTAGCCAAGCTAGCATTCAACCGCTGGGCATGTGGATGGCTGGGAGTAAATTTCTTCCGCCGGTCCAGCAGCTGGGGCAGGGACATTTGCCTGCTATAATCGGACGTGGATGTACCACTAGCAGAGTTCCCGGAAGCACTTGGCTGTGACACACCTAATTCTACACCTTCATTCCTCTCAGAGCAGGTTTCAGAGAGGACTGAAGGTCTAGTGGGGTTGGAGATGCCAGCTGATGAGGAGCAAGGAGAGGTCCGCTTTGTTCTTTGGTGTGGGTCTTTAAGGTATGCTTGCCAACGAGCTGCATGGCAGGTCAACATATGTCTGGTCAAGCATGTGGTGCCCAAGCGGCTGATGTTTTGGCCACGTGAGATACGCTTGAGACATATGTTGCAAATAGCAGCGGTGCGATCTGATGCACTCGTCTCAAAAAAGGCCCACACCAAAGAACTTTTAGAATAACGCGCAGAGGAAGCGCTCTGCGCAGGCGGAGCTCTGCGGTGTGATTCAGTCGGTGTGCTGCCCCTAAGCTGGCCCCCGGAGGGCATCCTGCCTCGTTGGACATGTGCCTCCTCCTCCTCCTCCTCCTCCTCCCTCCTTCCAGGCACCCACGTGGAGTCAGTGCCCTCATCATCCCCTCCCTCTTCATCGCTGTAGCAAACCTGGCAGTATGCTGCAGCTTGTGGAACATGACTGCCAGATTGCTGTGCTTCTTGAGCATCCTCTCTCTCTGCGCTCACGCTACTGCCTTCCTCTAGCTGAGTGTCATCATCAGAGCCCACCAAACACTGGGCATCCTCCTGGAGCATGTACCCAACACTGTGCTCAAAGAGTTCAGGAGACTCCTCAGGAGGACGTGGTGGGTCTAGGGAAGGAGTCACTGATGATGACATTGAGAGGAGGGACGACGATGTGTTGGCAGCTGCTTTTCTACTACCCTGAGACTGGGTGAGAGAGGATGAGGAGGATGAAGAGGGCTTGGTCATCCACTCTACCAAGTCGTTGGCATGTTGCGGTTCAACATGTCCAGCTGCAGAAAAGAAGGACAAGCATGTCCCATGGCCACGTGCTGATGACAATGCACCGCGTCCACGACCAGCACTGTTGTCTCTAGACACAGAGCCTGCTTGCCCTCTTTTATCGGCTCGCGCCTGTCTGCCTCTCCTTGCTGGCCTTCCAGACATGGTAATGGCCTGAAGGGAGTTGGGTAAAACAGTAGTTGGGTAGTTTATATTGTGCTGGAGGCACACAACACCCACTAACTCTTGCAGATGCCTTTTTTATAGAACAGCAGAGTTAAAGGGGTATATACAGATGTATACTGTGCTGTGCTGGAAGCACACACAACTTCCAATAACTCCTGCAGATGACAATTGGGCCCAAATAGAGAACAGCTATGTAGGTGGATTATAGCGGTATGTACTGGGTACAGAGCACGCACACAGCACGCACTATCTCCTGAGTGACACTACTGACTGCAAGCTCTATTGTTAAAGATGGACCACTAGCTATATAGGTGAGGTGAATATCACGGTGTATACTGCGGTCAGGGCACGCAGACAATAACCAGAAAACAGCAGAGTTAAAGGGGTATATACAGATGTATACTGTGCTGTGCTGGAAGCACACACAACTTCCAATAACTCCTGCAGATGACAATCGGGCTCAAATAGAGAACAGCTATGTAGGTGTATATAGTGGTATGTACTGGGTACAGAGCACGCAGACAGCACGCACTAACACTACTGACTGCAAGCTCTATTATTAAAGCTAGATCACTAGCTATATAGGTGAGGTGAATATAGTGGTGTATACTGCGGTCAGGGCACAGACAGTAACCACTACACAAGAGCAAGATAGTAAATCAGCCAAAAACGATTGGTGTGTACCGTATATACTCGAGTATAGGCCGACCCGAATATAAGCCGAGGCCCCCAATTTACCCCCAAAAAAACTGGCAAACTTATTGACTCGTGTATAAGCCGAGGGTGAGACATGCCTGTCCATCCCTGTGTGTGTGTCCGTCCATCCCTGTGTGTCCGTCCATCCCTGTGTGTCCGTCCATCCCTGTGTGTCCGTCCATCCCTGTGTGTCCGTCCATCCATCCCTGTGTGTGTGTGTGTCCATCCATCCATCCATCCCTGTGTGTGTGTGTCTCCATCCATCCATCCATCCATCCCTGTGTGTGTGTGTCTCCATCCATCCATCCATCCATCCATCCCTGTGTGTGTGTGTCTCCATCCATCCATCCATCCATCCCTGTGTGTGTCTCCATCCATGTGTGTGTGTGTGTGTGTGTGTGTGTGTGTGTGTGTGTGTGTGTGTGTGTGTGTGTGTGTGTGTGTGTCCAGCCTACCTTTGTCCCGAGCCTCCGTCCCGTGCCTTGCCTCCTTGCCTCCGTCCCGTGCCGTGCCTTGCCTTGCCTCCTTGCATCCGTCCCGTGTCGTGCCTTGCCTTGCCTCCTTGCATCCGTCCCGTGTCGTGCCTTGCCTTGCCTTGCCCCCGTCCCGTCCCGTCCCGTGCCGTGCCGTCCCGTGCCCTCTTCGTCGGCGGCCATTGTAAAGTTCAAAAGCTGCGCCGCCGCCTTCGCCTGTGATAGGCGGAACACTGAATTTCCCAGCAGCCTGTGTTCCGCCTATCACAGACGTCGTATCATCCTCGTCCGTAGTACGAGGATGATACGACGTCCGTGATAGGCGGAACACAGGCTGCTGGGAAATTCAGTGTTCCGCCTATCACAGGCGAAGGCGGAGCCGGAGGCGCGGCTTTTGAATAGAATGGCCGCTGTCTGTCTGCTCGACACGCTGATCGAGCGGGCAGACAGCGATGACTCGAGTATAAGCCGAGGGGGGCACTTTCAGCCTCAAAAAAGAGGCTGAAAATCTCGGCTTATACTCGAGTATATACGGTAACTGTGTTGAAGGTACACAGAACACCCACTGCTTCAGACGCCAACACACTGCACGAGGCTGCCTTAATGGCGGCCTTATATAGTGTGGGGCGTGCACTACACAGCCTGAGCTATGATTGGCCACAGGCAGGATGCCTGTGGCCAACCATGGCTCTCCTCGCTGCTGGCGCTGCGATTGGCCAAGCATGCGGGGTCACAGTGCATGCTTGGCCAATCGTGAGACAGCAATGCATTGCGCCATCGCAGTGCATTGTGGGCCACACGAATTTTGCCGCGAACGGCCCAAACGTTCGGAATTCGGCGAACGCACGAACGACCAATGTTCGAGTCGAACATGCGTTCGACTCGAACACGAAGCTCATCCCTACTCACAGTAATAAAGTGTAACATGTGCATTTAGTAACTATAAGAACCTTCTGCAATAGACATGTGCAGAGTAAAATATTTTGTTTCGGAATTTCGTTTTCGTCCGAAAACTTAATTAATTTAGTTACTCCCGAAATTCGTTTTTATTCATTTAGTTTTTCGTTCAAAAATTGCATTCGTCCGAAAATCCACATGAATTACGGTCGAATCTGTCTTTGAAGGCTTATGGTGTCTGTCGAATGTATAAAGAAGATTCGACAGAGCTAGTATATAGCATACTTTAGAACCCTATTAAAGTCTATGGGACTCCAGCGTTCAAAATCTAAAGTGCTAATTTTAAAGACTAATTTGCAAGTTACTGTCCTAAAAAGTGTTTGGGGACCCGGGTCCTGCCCCAGGGGACATGGATCAATGCAAAAAAAAGTTTTAAAAATGGCCGTTTTTTCGGGAGCAGTGATTTTAATAATGATTAAAGTGAAACAATAAAAGTGTAATATTCCTTTAAATTTCGTAGGGGGGGGGGGTGTCTATAGTATGCCTGTGAAGGGGCTCATGTTTCTGGTGCTTAGAACTGTCCCTGCACAAAGTGTCATTTATGCAGGAAAAAGTACCCCCTTACCATTTCAAACAGGGGGGGCGGGATCTTGGGGTCCCCTTGTTAAAGGGGGCTGATTCTGATAAGCCCCCCGCCCACAGACCCCCACAACCACTGGCCAGGGTTGTTGGGGATGAGGCCCTTGTCCTCATCAATATGGGGACAAGGTGCTTTGAGGGGTCACAGACCCCCAAAGCATCCTTCCAGTGTTGAGGGCATGTGGCCTGGTACGGTTCAGGAGGGAGGGGGGCCGCTCTCTAGTCCCCCCCTCATTTCCTGCGGCCTGCCAGGTTGCGTGCTCGGATAAAGGGTCTGGTATGGATTTTTAGGGGGACCCCCACGTCAATTTTTTTTAAAATTTGAAGCGGGGTTCCCATTAATATCCATACCAGACCTGAAGGGTCTGGTTATGGATATTTAGGGCAACCCCACGTCAATTTTTTTCTTAAATTTGAGGCAGGGTTCCCCTTAATACCCCAGGCAAACACCCCAGGCATAATGAGTCTTTTGAATGGTTAATTGTTTAAAGTTTTTGGAATATGTGGAAAAAAATTAAAACGCTTTTTTTTTTACACAAAATTGTCAATTTATAAGATATTACTAACACATAGCATGTATATAGCAAAAATTACACCCCAAAACACATTCTGCTACTCCTCCCGAGTATGGCGATACCACATGTGTAGGACTTTTACACAGCCTGGCCACATAGAGAGGCCGAACATTGAAGTAGTACGTTCAGGTGTTCTAGGAGCATAAATGACACATCTCATTTTATTCCTACCTATCACACTTTTGAAGGTCCTGGACCACCAGGACAGTTAAATTACCCACAAAATTACCCCATTTTGGAAAGCAAACACCCCAACGTATATTCTATGAGACATGGGCTGCAAATAGGTACTCGGGTACTCTGATGGGCGGGAGATAGGTACTCTGGTACTCTGATGGGCTGGAGATAGGTACTCTGGTACTCTGAAGGCCTGGTGACAGGTACTCAGGTACTCTGATGGCCTGGTGACAGGTACTCTGATGGCTTGGTGACTGGTATTTGGGTACTCTGAAGGGCGGTGACAGGTACTCATATGGACTGTGACAGGTACTCGGGTACTAAGATGAACTGTGACAGGTACTCAGGTACTCAGATGAACTGTGACAGGTACTCGGGTACTCAGATGAACTGTGACAGGTACTCGGGTACTTGGACTGTGACAGGTACTCGTGTACTCGGACTGTGACAGGTACTCGGACTGTGATAGGTAAGCGGGTACTCAGATGGACTGGAACAGGTACTCGGGTACTCAGATGGGCTGTGACAGGTACTCAGGTACTCAGATGGGCTGTGACAGGTACTCGGGTACTCGGATGAACCGTGACAGGTACTCGGGTACTTTGATGGGCTGTGACAGGTACTCGGGTACTCTGATGGACCGTGACAGATACTCGGGTACTCTGATGGACCGGGACAGATACTCAGGTACCCTGATGGACTGTGACAGGTACTTGGTACTCTAATGGACTGTGATAGGTACTCGGGTACCCTGATGGACGGTGACAGGTCATCGGGTACCCTGATTGACCGTGACAGGTACTCGGGTACCCTGATGGACCGTGACAGGTACTTGGGTACCCTGATGGACCGTGACAGATACTCGGGTACTCTGATGGACCGTGACAGGTACTCGGGTACTCTGATGGGCCGTGACAGGTACTCGGGTACTCTGATGTGCCGGGACAGAAACTCGGGTACTCTGATGGGCCGGGACAGGTACTCGGGTACTCTGATGGGCTGTGACAGGTACTCGGTACTCAGATGGGCTGGGACAGGTACTTGGGTACTCAGATGGGCTGTGACAGGTACTCGGGTACTCTGATGGGCTGTGACAGGTACTCAAATACTCTGATGGACTGTGACAGGTACTCTGATGGACTGTGATTGACAGGTACTATGAGGGGTGGTGACAGGTCCTCTTTATTGGGGGGGCGCAATCAGTATGATTGGTGTACACTGTAGGCGGTAACTAGATGTTACCACAATCTCCTCCTCACACACGATTAGTGTGTGAGGAGGAGAACCCGGTAACATCTCGTTACCGCGGTTTGTTTACATTTTAGTGATCGGCTGTGAAAGGATCACAGCCGATCACGTGGGTAAACAGCCGGCCAATCGCTGTTTACCAGCGTCGGTAACGGGAAACACGCCGCCACCGACGTGCACGCGCAGCGCGCTCACGATTGCGCGCATGCGCCGTGCACAGTCGGGGTGTGACCATCTGTGATCGCCCGTGACGTCATCACGGCAGATCACGTGGTAAACAGCCATAACCAATGGCTGTTCACCCCCTACGGTGGTGAGCGGTGTCTCCGTGACACGCCGCCACCGAAGAAACAGGGATGCGCACGCACGATCGCGCGCATTCCCTGTTTAAACGGGAGGCCGTCATATGACGGCCTCCCGCCGCAATAGGTACGCCGCCTGGCCGTCATTTGACAGCCAGCGGTCAGCATCTAGTTAACTACTTGTAGATCTGACAAATATACTTATAGCATATTATTGTGAGCATGCGAATACCGTTAAAGTCTATGGGACGCGAATGTGAAAAATCAAGAGTGCTTATTTTAAAGGCTTAAATGCATGTTATTGCCATAAAAAGGGTTTGGGGACCTGGGTCCTGCACCAGGGGACATGTATCAATGCAATTTTTTTTTTTTTTTAAACTGCAGTTTTTTCAGGAGCAGTGATTGTAATAATGCTGAAAACAATAGTGTGAACAGTGAAACAATAAAAATTAAATATTCCTTTCAATAGCGTGCCTGGGGGGTCTCCTTAGTCTGCCTGTAAAGTAGTGCATCGTTCCCAAGTTTCTAATAGTACCACAGAAAAATTACATTTCTAAAACTGCTACTTAATGTATTGTCGGATACTGGGAATATAGATAAAAATCATTGAAAAAAAAGGTGTTGGTCCCTCCAGTCCATTACACGGCCCTTTGGGTCTGGTATGAATATTAAGGGGAACCCAGTGCCAAAATGAAAAAAAATGTTGTGAGGTCCCCCAGGCACTATATACTCTGGACAGCAGTATCTATACTATACGGACTGCACTATATACTCTGCAGAAAAATTGGGCCTAAGGTGTTGTGGTGCCAGAACACTGTAACCCCTCACAGTTACTCTTGTTGGGCATAGGAACAGGCCCTGCTGTGAAATATTATATCAGAAATTGTAATTACATGCCCCTGTTAAACAGGGGCAGAAAAATTGGGCCTTAGGTGGTGTTGCCACAACAATGCAACCCCTCATAGATACTGTTGTTGGGCGCAGGAACAGGCCCTGCTGTAAAATATTATATTAAAAATTGTAATTATATGTCCCTGTTAAATAGGGGCAGAAAAATTGGGCCTTGGGTGTTGGTGCCCTAAACCAAAAATATTGTTGGACGCTAGCATCATCAAGTATGAGGAGGAATAGGGTAGGGAGCATAGGCAGTCTTCAAGGGATCCCAGAGCCATAGAAAATTCAATCAGTTACATCAGCATCAGGTGCTTGATAGCTGCTGATCCAGGACTGATTCATTTTTATAAATGTGAGCCTGTCAACGAAGTCTGTGGACAGGCGCACACTTTGATCTGTTGCAAACCCTCCAGCAGCACTGATTGTGTGTTCAGAAAGCAGGCTGGATGCGGGACAGGCCAGTAGCTCGATTGCATATTGAGCAAGTTCTGACCAGCGGTCCATCTGCAAGACCCAGTAACCCATGTATGCTGTGCTGGAAAGGTCTCCAAGTCTGCTCTTTCCCCTAAACATTCCTGCACCATATATTGCAGACGCTGGCGATGGTTGCTTGAACCAATCAGACCTTGGTGCTGAGGACTGAAAAATTGTTTAAAGGCATTGGACAGCCGGCCACCTTCTCCAACACTCTTCCCCTGACTGAACGAAGCCTCAGCAACATGTTGTTCAGCACCAAGAAATGGTAACCTCCCAGGGTCTGGAAATGTGTTACACAAACCTTTCTTCAAGGCCTCCTGAAGATGTTTCATCCTCTGCTCCCTCTACAAAGGCAGGATGAGTTCTGCAACTTTACCCTTGTAACGTGGATCAAGAAGGGTTGCCAGCCAGTAATAATCCCTCTCCTTGATACCACGAATCCTAGTGTCCTTTTGCAGGCTTTGCAGAATCAGTGAGGCCATGCAGCATAAGTTTGCAGAGGCATTCAATTCTGAGTCCTCTGGATCACTAAGGATCACATTATCTATAACTACCTCCTCCCAGCCACGTACAATTCCTTGGGTTTCTGGGCACTGAAAACCATCCCTTGAAGACTGCTGCTGAGTGTTATCCTCTACATCCATGCTGACATAATCCTCCTCCTCCTCTTCTTTCTGTGTGTTTGGCGGGCCTGTAGGAATGCTATCTGGATAAAGAGGGCCTTGAGAGGAAAGGAAGTCATCCTCTTCCTCCCACTGTTCTGCCTCAACTGCCCTGTCCATAATTCTATGATGTATGTGCTCCAGTAGAAAGACTAGAGGGACAGTGTTACTAATGCATGCATTGTTTCTGCTCACCATCCTTGTAGCCTCCTCAAATGGTGACAGGACAGTGCATGCATCCTTGATTAGTAGCCACTGGCATGGCAAAAGGAAGCCAAGCTCCCCTGACCCTGTCCTTGTGCCATACTCGCACAGGTACTCATTGATGGCCCTCTGGGGTGTGTGCAGCCACAGGAGCATTGCCAACGTTGAGTTCCACCTGGTAGGCATGTCACAAATGAGGCGGTTGTTGTGGGCAGGTTGCATTCAGTTTGAATGTCAGTCAGCCGAGAACTGGCATTGTATGACTGGCAGAAATGACCACAGACTTTTCTGGCCTGCCTCAGGAGATCTTGTAAGTCTGGGTACCTTGTCAAGAACCGCTGCACCACCAAATTCAGGAGATGTGCCAAACATGGAACATGAGTCAAGTGTCCCTGTCAGAGGGCAGAGAGAAAGTTGGTGCCATTGTCACATAAAACCATTCCTGACTGAAGCTGGCATGGCGTCAACCAGCTCTGAGCCTGCCCCTGCAGAGATGACAGAATCTCTGCCCCAGTGTAGCTCCTGTCCCCTAGGCATTCCAACTTAAGCACTGCATGGCATCTGTTAGCCTGGCTGCTTGCATAGCCCCTTGAACGCTTACGGAGCACTGCTGGCTCAGAGGACAAATCTGCAGAAGAGGCCATAGAGGAAAAAAAAGAGGAGGGGTGGAGGAGAGAGCTGTGGCAGAATTCCCACTAGCTTTTTGGATCGTGGTGGCGGAACAAGCTCCAACAACACTGAACCCTGTCCTGCATCCTTCCCATCTGTCAGCAGAGTTACCCAGTGCACCATGAAGGAAAGGTAATATGCCTGTCCATGCCTGCTGGACCATGAGTCAGTGGGAATATGAACCTTACTGCTGATGCCCTGTCCAACTAAGCCAAAACATTGCCTTCCACATGCCAGTAGAGAGCAGGAATAGCCTACCATGAAAAGAAATGGCGTTTTGGAGCCTGCCACTGTGGTACGGCACAGTCCACAAATTTGCGAAAGGGGGCAGAGTCTACCAGCTAAAAAGGCAGCAGTTGCAGTGCTAGAAGTTTTGTCAGGCTAGCATGTAGATGCTGAGCATGTGAATGGCTGGAACCACATATTATTTTATGGTTCAGCAACTGGGGTAGGCAAATTTGCCTGATAAAATCAATTGGTGGTGTACTGCTATCAGGTTGAAAGTACTTGGGGCATCTATTGCTATACCTTCATTCCTCTTAGTACAGGTTTTTGAGAGGACTGGAAGTATAGTAGGGTTGCAGACCCCAAATGAAGAGCAAGGAAAAGTCTACCTTTTTCTATGATGTGGGTCTTTCGAGCGCTGCATGGCAGGTTGTCATATGTCTGGTCAAGCATGTGGTGCCCAAGCGGCTGTTGTTCTGGCCATGCTTGATTCACTTCAGACATAAGTTGCAAACAGCAATGGCGTGATCTGCTGCACATGTGTTGAAAAAGGCCCACACCAAGTAACTTTTAAAAGTCAGCGCGGAGTCGTCAGCGTGGAGTCAGCAGCGCCCTGCACCTGCGGAGCTCTGCGGCGTGATGCAAGAAGGTGGCTGCCCTTAAGCTGTCCCCTAGAGGACATCCTGCCTCATTGGAGTTGTGCCTCCTCCACCTCCTTGCTTTCCTCCTCTCTTCTCTCAGGTACCCAAGTACATTCAGTGACCTTATCATCCCCTTCCTCGTCGTCACTGGAACAAACTTGGCAGTATGCTGCAGCTGGGGAAACATGACTGCCAGTTTCTTGTCCTTCTGTGGCACCCCCTCTCTCTAGGCTCATGTCACTCCCTTCCTCAACCTGTGAACCAACATCGGAGCCTTCAAATCGGTGCGCATCCTCCAGCTGCATGTAACTATGGTCAAATAATTCTGGGGACTCCTCCATGCATGATAGTGGGGCTACGGAAGGAGTGACTGTGAACAAGGAGCTGGTGGAATAGGCCGCTTTGGCAGCTGCATTGGAAGGCAAACTACTCTGAGCCTGGGTGAAAGAGGATGAGGAGGATGAGATTGGCTTCATTATCCCCTCCATCAACTCTTCCGCATGTTGTGGCTCAATAAAACGGCTAGCAGCAGAAAAAAAGGACAAGCGTGCCCAACGGCCACCTGCAGAGGACGCACCATGTCCATGACCACCACTGTTGACTGTGACTGTAGACACATTAATTAATACACCGCCTGAAGTGAATTAGAAACTTTGCACACTGTATTAGATACTGTGTACACCGCCTGCACTGTATTAGAAACTGTACAAGGGCTGCACTTTTTTAATCTTGTGTACACCACCAGAAATGTAATAGAAACTGTACACACTGTATTAGATACTGTGTACACCTCCTGCACCGTATTAGAAACTGTACAACTGTACTGTACAAATGAGCAATCTTGTCTACTCCTTTGAGTTATCTGGGCTGTGCTCTGAAATGCATTGCTTTGAACAATATACTGTATATGCATAACAGACAGGGTAAGAACCTCAAAACAATCTTTAGTTTATCTAGTTTTTCACTCAGACTAGGTTCACACATATATGATGCGGTAACCAGAGCGATTAGAGTGTCAGTTCCTGCTTCACATCTCTCCCGCAGGCAATTCACACTCTCCACTGCAAACCACTGCAGGTGTCAATACAATATCAATGATACCCCCAGATCGGTTCACAGTTTACAGTGCAACCTGTGAACTCACACAGGAATCAGATTGCATGGGTGAGAACACCCATGCAATCCGATTCCAGTGCGGGGGGTAAAAGTCCCTGCACCTTTTTGGCAGTGAACCCAACTGTTTGGCTGAACTCGCACTGAACAGACATTAAATTTGAGCGTCACTTGCTGTGCGGGTGCGATTTACATGCGATGTCAGAGATCACACAAGTGTGAACCTGGGCTAAAAGTGTATATATAACAAAATGTTTTTTTTAAATTGCAAATAGAGAAGGAACAGGTTAGAACCACTGTCAAATATGTATTGCTATCTGCTAGGTAAATTTACCCTCTCTATTTGTCCTGTGAACCATTGCTACTGAGACAGAAATTGATGGGAAATTCTAAGTTTTACAGTTGTCATCTGAAAAAAAGGTGAGGGCGAATCTTCAAGCTGGACACCTCTTCTGGTGAAAACTGTGAAGGTAATATCCCTAATTTTGCAGAGTTTTCCTTTCACTTCCTGTTGTATCTCTGTTTCCATCCAAAATCCTTACCAGACCCTTATCCCAGCATGCAGCCTGGCAGGGCAGAAAAGGAAGGGGACGAGCGAGTGGCCAGATCCCCCCTCCCCCATAAAACCCCAACTCATTCACCAAAAACAAATGTGTAGTGTAAAGTAAGATATTAAACAGCTTTTCCGGTGTAGATCCATGGTCAATCATGAAAAAAAAAGCTTGCGCCAAAGGCTTCTGCCATCTGCCAGCTCCCTTGTCTGAGTATTACTAAATACAACTTGTGCTAGATGGAATAGTGAATAACAAATAATAAATGATAAACCGCAGCAGTTATTACAAAGGTGGTAGAACCTTAAAAAATGAATACATAAATTAACAGCTCTAGCAGACTATAAAACATCAACGTGATAATGTGCTTGTAAATTATTGACTGTGACAATATTGACAAGTTCTATACATATAATGAATAAAGTGCTAAGTGCTTCAAATGCAAATTCTAATGCTTCGTGGTTCAGGATAGGATTTTTCAAGTGCTACACTCTCCCCCTTGTGACCCCACTCACCAGCGTTAATGGACCCCTAGCTTTGCAGTCTAGGGGTCAATAGAACTGTGATCTAAAAGATCTGATGTGTAAAAACTGGACTCTCAGAGAAGCTTCCATGCAGATATTCATGTGGATGTAGGAAATAGTTCATTCATAATGGGAATCCGGTGTGCCTTCCACGGATAGCGGGAGTTGCGTCATGGTTAGTGAAACCGGAAACACATTGACATGTTTCGCCCCTCCTCCAGGGCGTCATCAAGGACATAATTTCCGGTTTCAGATGGTGTAATGTATATACAAAGGAGCAGTCACCTCCTCTCCAATTAGCCAATAGTAGAAAACAAAGATAATCTGGTGTAATCAAACACCAACTTCCTTTTGATAACATCACTTCCTGTTATTGCCAATTGTTAACAAAAAACGATATTACCAAATACAAATACTTTAAAAACAACGTTCATAAATTTGTTACTTTAAAATTCATGAAGAGGAAAAAATAAAATAAAAATGATTCAGTAATTCTATACTAGTTCATTGTTTACATAAACAAGATAAATAATAAAGATAAAATAAAGATAAAATAAAATAAAAATAAAACTTTAAATAATAAAAATAAAAATAAAATTAAATAAAATTAAAGAAAAATAAATATAAAAATACAATTAAAAATAAAAATTTAAATGAAACAAAAATGAAAATAAATATAAATATAATTATATATGCAATGAACACAATTACCAATTAAACAGGAAACAGTTCAAATCCAATTCAATATTTAAGCCAAAAGGACTCATAGTACCCAGCCTATGTATCCATTGGGTCTCGTTTTGTGAGAAAGCTTTCTTGAGATTGGAACCTCTCCAATGAGCCTCCACTCTATCTATTCCACAAAACATCAGACTCCTGGGATCATTGTTGTGAAACAATCTAAAATGATTGCACAACATGTAATGCTTAAAACCTTTTCTGATTCTATTCAGATGCTCCCACAACCTAATGCCCAACTTCCTCATGGTCCTGCCCACATATTGGAGGCCACAGGGACTTGACAGAAGGTAAGTGACATGTGTAGTTCCACATGTGATTAACTGTTTAATCTCATAAGATTTCCCCTGGGAATGGGAACTAAAATGGATGGACACACAAATATTGACCGCGCTCTAAGGCGAGCGTTCACTACCTAGGGTATCACTGGAGGGAGGACACCTTGGCACATTTGATCACCTACCAAGCTGTTTTGTGATTGCATGGACTACCCTGCGTAATGATAAGAAACACAACAGGACACTCTGTTTGCACATGAGCACTTTATTACTTGCTATACTGTATATACATATATAATTTTTTTTTTTTTTTTTTTGTGTTGTTTTTTTTTTTTACAAATCTATGTTTGTTTCACATGAGCACGATATACTTACTGTACATTTGAGTTTCCACTCCCTTATATTTTTTTATTTATTATTTATTGGCACTTCACCATTGGTCAATATTTGTGTGTTTCTATGTTATATATACATTTGGTATCCAATTATTGGGTGTATAGTGCATACTACATAGCACAGCACTTTTCAATTCATTTATTTTACAATTTGTTCTGATTTTAGCTGCTGTTTCTTATATTGATCCTATTACCTTTTACATATTTTCATATTTTTGATGAGATCATATTTATAGCGAGGCATAGTATTTACTCATTTATGTTTGCACGAATTGTGAAACGTGTTTAATGCCAGCAGCTTTTTCTTTCTCTATACATTTAATGGGCATCTGGTCAGTGGTGGCTCGCAGGATTCTTTGTGTTTTCTAGTAACTAGCAAAGATCAGACTGGGAGAGGGAGAAGCAGCTAAATGAGCCAATCACTTCTGCTGCAATGCAAGTAGCATACTGATGAAAGGAGAGAGAAAAATTACAGATAAGTGAAATTATCAGTCTGCTGCTTCAGGCTGAGGGTTACTGGGTTTCTGACCAGCAGCAAAGAAACACGTTTCCTCTCTTGCCAGGCAGGACTGGGAAGTGTTGCAGAGCTGTGTAAGGGTCAATTTACATGGAACGCTTTACTGCGGGCCCTATACAGGTCTGTGTTTTCCTGGCACGGGATGCAGAGGTGTTGCTCCTCTGTTCCTGCAAACCCTTGGTAGGACAATCCTGGGGGTGGTGACCTGGTGCCTACTTGCAGCAAAGAAATTTGGGGGCCATTTCTACATTCTTTAGAAGCTAGAGACAGTTTAACTCTTCTCCTGTAATGTGCCTGGGCAATTCTAAGTGTGGTCAAGCGCTTACCTAGCGATAGAGAACAGCTGTAAGGACACTGTGCTGCAGTCGCCTCATATACCTAAACAAGATTCTTATGCCGGATTCAGCTCTGTTCAGCCTCCTCTCACCGGGGGATGCTGGTGGGACTTGAGAAACTAAAAGGACTCACTACAGGCTGCACTCAATTGTGGGAGATGTAGGTTGGGAAAGACCTTGCCATGGTTGTGAATGGGTCAATGGACTACAATTCCCAAGGAGTGACTTTTAAGAGGAAGAGAGGTTGAACAGTTTTCCTGGGTGATAGGGGAAACTGCTCACTTTACAGCAATGAGTTGTACACGACTGTGTGCCTTGTGTACAGAGACCAGAGAAAGCACCACTAAAGGACCAGAGTGCCGCGGGACTAACTCACTGCAAACCGTGTTTCAGAGACAGGCAAGTGTCCAGGACAAGGTGCACTGGTGGACAGGACTAGTGAGCTGCTGTGAATGTGCTGACTTAACCACTGTTTAGCAGATTGGAAAAGGAGGAGACTGCCTATTTGCCTAGTAGCTCCAAAATGAATTCTCTGTATGTAGGCTTAAAGAGATGTAGGTAATTAAGTGCACCACCATACAGACTGGGCCCCACAACTTAGCTGGCTAGAGTTTCCAGGTCAGGCACTAGATACTGAACAGCTGCCTCCCAGAATACTGATCTCATACATACATTTATACCAACACTCAGAGTGTACTTTGAGACACCTGTTGATCATCTATTGCAGAGGAGTTACTGTGGAACTTTACTGTTGTGCCTGTTCATTGTTTACACTGTGCATTGCTTATATTGTTCACTGCTTATAATGCTCATAACTGATGCTGCTCTTACTAGGTTAATCTAGCTTAGTACCATGGTGATTTAGGCTGCTAAGATTTACCTTACTAACTACATCAGTTAGTTTACTGTGTGCATGTAGATTCTTCTACCATGCCTTATCACAATGAAAAAATGCATTTGGTGGAGCCACTTGCACCACTTCCAGTCTGTGGAATGCAGGGCATCCTGGACAGTGGACAGTTTAAAGCTCCATTGCCTGCATAATGCACAAGTTTGCAATACATACAATTTTATTGTTTTCATTTTATTAATTTATGGTATAACACTATGGAGGGTTGCCCTTGTTCATTTACTCTGCATGGTCTCACTGTGTGATGAGCAAGAAAGAGGTCCTAAAGGTGAACCAGGAGGAATCCACAGACGCTACCTGGAGCCAAAAGGGTCAACATGTATTCATATATTTCTGGTAAGTCATATATTTCTGGTGAGTGCGGTTTTGGAGGGGTGAGGGGGAAATCTAATTTTAGAGACTGCTTTAAAGACTGGTAGATACAGTATATGTTACTAAGCATGGATTAAATCTCTCAACATCAAACGTGTATTTATGACTAAGTGTATTTATTTATTATTTTTTATTCTTTGTGTGGAGGTGTTTTGTAGTCCATGATTTAATCATTATATATATATATATATATATATATATATATATATATATATATATATATATATATATATATATATATATATATACAGTATCTCACGAAAGTGAATATACCCCTTACATTTTTGTAAATATTTTATGATATCTTTTCATGTGACAACACTGAAGAAATTACACTTTGTTACAATGTAAAGTAGTGAGCAAAATTAGTGTATAATAGTGTATAACAGTGAAAATTTGCTGTCCCCTCAAAATAACTCAACAACTCACTATATTACATTGTAGCAAAGTGTAATTTCTTCGGTTTTGTCACATGAAAAGATATAATAAAATATTTACAAAAATGTGAGGGGTGTACCCAGTACTGTATAAATGTATATATATATAGTAGGTCACAAGAATTAGTACAACCCTCACATTTTTGTAAATATTTAAATATTTCAATGTATCCTTTCATGTGACAACACTGAAAAAATTACACTTTGATACAATGTAAATTAGCGAGTGTACAGCTTGTATAACAGTGTAAATTTGCTGTCCCCTCAAAATAACTCAACACACAGACATTAATGTATAAATCGCGGGCAACAAAAGTGAGCACACCCCTAAGCACACCCCTAAGTGAAAATATACAAATTGGGCCCAATTAGTCATTTTCCCTCCCCGTGTCATGTGACTCGTTAGTGTTACAAGGTCTCAGTTGTGAATGGGGAGCAGGTGTGTTAAATTTGGTGTTATCACTCTCACTCTCTCATACTGGCCACTCGAAGTTCAACATGGCATCTCATGGCAAAAAACTCTTTGAGGATCTGAAAAAAAGAATTGTTGCTCTACATAAAGATGGCCTAGGCTATACGAAGATTGCCAAGACCCTGAAACTGAGCTGCAGCACGGTGGCCAAGACTATACAGCGGTTTAAAAGGACAGGTTCCACTCAGAACAGGCCTCGCAGTGGTCGACCAAAGAAGTACACATGCTCAGCATCATATCCAGAGGTTGTCTTTGGGAAGTAGATGTATGAGTGCTGCCAGCATTGCTGCAGAGGTTGAAAGGGTGGGGGGGGGGTCTGCCTGTCAGTGCTTAGATTATACGCCACACACTGCATTAAATTGGTCTGTATGGCTTTCATCCCAGAAGGAAGCCTCTTCTAAAGATGATGCACAAGAAAGCCTACAAACAGTTTGCTGAAGACAATCAGACTAAGGACATGGATTAATGGAACCATGTCCTGTGGTCTGATGAGACCAAGATAAACATATTTGGTTCAGATGGTGCCAAGCGTGTGTACAAAGACAAGTGTGTCTTGCCTACAGTCAAGCATGGTGGTGGGAGTGTCATGGTCTGGGGTTGCATGAGTGCTGCTGGCAGTGGGAGCTATAGTTCATTGAGGGAACCATGAATGCCAACATGTACTGTGACATACTGAAGCAGAGCATTATCCCCTCCCTTTGGAAACTCGGCTGCAGGGCAGTATTCCAACATAATAATGACCCTAAACACACCTCCAAGATGACCACTGTCTTGCTAAAGAAGCTGAGGGTAAAGGTGATGGACTGGCAAAGCACGTCTCTAGACCTAAATCCTATTGAGCATCTGTGGGCATCCTCAAATGGAAGGTGGAGGAGCGCAAGGTCTCAAACATCCACCAACTCCGTGATTTCATTATGGAGGAGTGAAAGAGGACTCCAGTGGCCAAGAGGGTTAAGGCAGTGCTGGAAAATAATGGTGGCCACACAAAATATTGACACTTTGGACCCAATTTGGACATTTTCAATTAGGGGTGTACTCACTTTTATTTCCAGCAGTTTAGACATTAATGGCTGTGTGTTGAGTTATTTTGAGTGGACAGCAAATTTACACTGTTATACAAGCTGTACACTCACTACTTTACTCACTACTTTACTTTCAAAAAACAATAAAATATTTACAAAAATGTGAGGAGTGCTCACTTTTGTGAGATACTGTATATATGTGTATATATATATATATATATATATATATATATATATATATATATATATATATATATATATATATTCACTATAGGCGCAAGTGAACAATAAGGCATCATCGTTATTGATGGGGGAGGTGTTTTGTAGTTAGCATCTTTATATTCACATTTCTTAAAAATTATACCATTGCTTTGATAATAAAATTAGGAATATTGTAGCACCACATCACCATTCACTTAGTCATAGATTATACTCTAGGGTAAATTATTGGGTGACTGCTATATATTTACTTTATAATTCCATAGTGCAGAATTGTCTCTAATATAAATTATTTTATTACTAGGTATGTACAAATGAAGTTATGTGAAAGCCTCAATTTAAAAAAAACAAGCATGGGTCCACTTTGGAACCCTACAGTTCCCCTTAGGCCAGTGAAGTCATGTGAAGGCTCGATTCACATATGAGCTGCATCCGTCGCACAGCAGTGGTCCGGTGCGTGCTGGTTCACCATTTCAGGCCCAATTTTAGCCCGAATTTTGGGCTGAATTCAGACGTGAAACGGACCAAAAAAGGCACATCCTGCAAAACACATCAGACCTGCTGCGGAGATGTGTGAACCAGCTCCATATAAAGCCGTTCACAATTTCCTGCTATGCGAATTGGATGCGAGGAGCAAGAAACATAGAGGTAAGACCAAGTGGGTCCAAGCCTAACTTTTACCAAGAGTGCCAAAAATTGCTCTATCTCTGGATCTACTGGTCATTTTGGCTACAGCTAACCTGTGCTTATGCATTTTTTCACTATATCAGCTGAGTATAAATTGCTCAGATTTGTGACAGATTTATTTTAAGGAAATAGCTGGGTTGATTGCAATGTGCAGTTTATTTGATATAATAATTTAAAATATGCATGTAAATTCTATATTTAAGTGCTGGTGTAAAAATCCGTGGTCAGTGTTTTTGCTTAGCTGGCATATATTTCTTTGAACTTCCAGAGCTAATCAAATATTCAGATGGCAACCAGATTTGATGTTTTTGGTTTGTGGTTCTGAGTGTTCTCATTTCTATTTAGATACTGCAAGTGCAGCAAGCTCAAAATGTTTTAATAATTAGGATAGTTTGAAGATTAATCCCCCACACTTCCTACGCTGATGCTATACAGTTAACATATGAGCAAAAATGTAAAAAAGAAAAAAAAGAAAAAAAAAACAAATATAGAGCATAAGGATAATTTAACACAAGGCAAAATTTACAGGTGCATCTCAAAAATGTAGAATATCATCAAAAAGTTAATTTATTTCAGTAATTCAATTCAAAAGTGAAACTCATATATTATATAGATTCATTACACAAAGAGTGATATATTTCAAGCATTTCTTTCTTTTACTAATTGTGATGACTATGGCTTACTAGTGAAAACCCACAATTCAGTATCTCAGAAAATTTGAATATTGTGAAAAAGTTTATTATTGTAGACGCATAGGGGGTTATTTACGAAAGGCAAATCCACTTTGCATGGCAAGTGCACTTGGAAGTGCATTGAAAGTGCACTTGGAAGTGCAGTCGCTCTAAATCTAAGGGGTAGATCTGAAATGAGGGGAAGCTCTGCTGATTTTATCATCCAATCATGTGCAAGCTAAAATGCTGTTTTTTATTTTCCTTGCATGCCCCCCTCGGATCTACAGCGACTTTACTTCCAGGTGCACTTTCAGTGCAAAGCGGATTTTCCTTTAGTAAATAACCCTCATGGTGTCACACCCTAATCAGCTAATTAACTCAAAACATCTGCAAAGATTTCCTGAGCCTTTAAGTGGTCTCTCAGTCTAGTTCAATAGGTTACACAATCATGGGTCAGACTGCTGACTTGACAATTGTCCAGAAGACAGTCATTGACACCCTCCACAAGGGGGGTGAATCACAAAAGGTCATTGCCAAAGAAGCTGGCTGAGATACCACTTTTGCTTTTGCATTGTATCTTTCACTGTATACTGAATTTATTTATAGGGTTATCACTATTTTCTTTATTTTTTATCTATCTCTGTATAGATTCATTGTTTAATGACTCATGAGAAGATGCATATCTAATTTATTTTCTGGTGTATTCTGTGCATCAAACATAACATTCATATCTCTTCTTTTTGTCTTAGATTCACGCTGATCGTTATTTGCAAACTCACAGTTCATGGTTCAGCACGATTCTATTTTCTATATATTTTTGTCACTGTAGTTATGTTTTACAGCAGAGTTGCAGCTTTCATTGGTCTTTCATATAAACCCTTTTAAATCGTAGGTGCACTCTATTAGAGTGCATCGTTAGTAGCGTAGCGCAGTTTCTTTTCCATTTTTCCATATTGTCAAAAGGAAGATGAGAGACACCAGACTCAACAATGCAGATGAGCTGAAGGCTGCTATCAAAGCAACCTGGGCTTCCATATCACCTTAGCAGTGCCACAGGCTGATCACCTCCATGCCATGCTGCATTGATGCAGTAATTCATGCAAAAGGACCCTCGAACAAGTATTGAGTGCCTACTGTACATGGACATACTTTTCATTAAGCCAACATTTCAGTATTAACATTTTTTGTTTTATTGGTCTTTTTGTTTTATTGGTCTTATGTAATATTCTAATTTTCTGAGATACAAAATTTGGAGTTTTTACTAGCTGCAAGCCGTAATCATCAAAATTTAATTAAATAAATGCTTTAAATATATCACTCTGTGTGCAATGAATCTATATAATATATATGAGTTTCACTTATTTAATTTAATTACTGAAGTAAATTTACTTTTTGATAACATTTACATTTTTTGAGATGCACCTGCATGTGATCCTCTGATACATTTAGCATCAGGATAACTGTTGTTATCACTATAATCCTTGGTTTTTAAATTCCAAAATCTTTTGAAGTTCTGTTTAAAACACTACTGGGTAAACACTCTGGTTGGTTTACTAAAGGCAAATAGACTGTGCACTTTGCAAAGTCCAGTAGCTCCAGAGCTTAGTAAATGAGAAGAAGCTCTGCTGACTTCCATCACCCAATCATGTGCAAGAAAAAACACAGACTTTTTAAAATTTTCCTTGCACATGATTGGGTATTCTTTGCAAAGTGAAGCTTTATCTCATTTACTAAGCTCTGGAGTAGGGATGAGCCGAACACCCCCCCTGTTTGGTTCGCACCAGAACCTGCGAACAGACCTAAACTTTGTGTGAATTTTAGAACCCTATTAAAGTCTATGGGACTCGAACGTTCACAATCTAAAGTGCTAATTTTAAAGACTAATATGCAAGTTATTGTCCTAAAAAGTGTTTGGGGACCTGGGTCCTGTCCCAGGGGACATGGATCAATGCAAAAAAAAAAGTTTCAAAAACCGACGTTTTTTCAGGAGCAGTGATTTTAATAATGATTAAAGTGAAACAATAAAAGTGTAATATTCTTTAAATGTCGTACCTGGGGGGTGTCTATAGTATGCCTGTAAAGGGGCGCATGTTTCCCGTGCTTAGAACTGTCCCTGCACAAAGTGTCATTTGTGCAGGAAAAAAAGTATTTTAAAATCACTTGCGGCTATATTGTCGGCTCCCGTAATACAGAGAACACTCAATGAGTGTTCTCTGTATTAGCCGACAATTAATTCATTGATTAAAAAAAAAAAAAAAAAAAAAAAGCGTGGGGGTTCCCCTAAATTCAATTACCAGGCCCTTCAGGTCTGGTATGGATATTAAGGGGAACCCTTGTCAAATAAAATTTTTTTTTTTTATGTGGGGGTCCCCCTAAATATCCATACCAGACCCTTTATCCGAGCACGCAACCTGGCAGGCCACAGCAAAAGAGGGGGGACGAGAGAGCTCCCCCCCTCCTGAACCGTACCAGGCCACATGCCCTCAACATTGGGAGGATGCTTTGGGGGTCTGTGACCCCTCAAAACACCTTGTCCCCATGTTGATGTGGAGAAGGGCCTCATCCCCACAACCCTGAGCGGTGGTTGTGGGGGTCTGCGGGCGGGGGGCTTATCAGAATATGGAAGCCCCCTTTAACAAGGGGACCCCCAGATCCCACCCCCCTGTTTGAAATGGTAAGGGGGTACAAAAGTACCCCTACCATTTCACAAAGAAAGTGTAAAAATGGTTAAATAAGACAAACACACTTTTGAAAAATTCCTTTATTAAAAATAAAAAAAAGATTCCAGCTGTGCTAATCCACTCTTGCTATCCAGCGACGGATCTCCGGGGTCCAGCGATGGATGATCATATCCAGCGATGGGGGATCTCTCAGTCCAGCGCTGGCCATGCATCCGTCTTCTGTCTCCACTGCGGAGACACTGCGGGGATCCCAGCGCTGGCGTTTCTTATATTAGGAGGGCGGGGCCACCCGTCACCTGACCCCGCCCCTCTGACGCTGGTGAGGAAAGCTATGGGGTTCCCCAGTGACGTATGGGTGACCCCGCCCCCCTGATGTAACGCAGGACCCCGGAGATCCGTCAATGGATAGCAAGAGTGGATAAGCACCGCTGGAATGTTTTTTTTATTTTTTTTATTTTTTAATAAAGGAATTTTTCAAAAGCGTGTTTGTCTTATTTAACCATTTTTACACTTTATTTGTGAAATGGTAGGGGTACTTTTGTACCCCCTTACCATTTCAAACGGGGGGGCTGGGATCTGGGGGTCCCCTTGTTAAAGGGGGCTTCCAGATTCTGATAAGCCCCCCGCAAGCAGACCCCCACAACCACCGCTCAGGGTTGTGGGGATGAGGCCCTTCTCCACATCAACATGGGGACAAGGTGCTTTGAGGGGTCAATGGGGACCCAATGTTGAGGGCATGTGGCCTGGTACGGTTCAGGAGGGGGGGGCGCTCTCTCATTCCCCTCCTTCTTTTCCTGCGGCCTGCCAGGTTGCGTGCTTGGATAAAGGGTCTGGTATGGATTTTTAGGGGGACCCCACGTCAAATATTTTTTTCAATTTGATGCAGGGTTCCCCTTAATATCCATACCAGACCTGAAGGGTCTGGTATGGATATTTAGGGGTCCCCCACGTCAATTTTTTTTTTTTTTAATTTGACAGGGCTTCCCCTTAATATCCATACCAGACCTGAAGGGCCTGGTAATTGAATTAAGGGGAACCCCCACGCTTTTTTTTTTTTTTTTTTAATCAATGAATGAATGAATGAATTGTCGGCTAATACAGAGAACACTCATTGAGTGTTCTCTGTATTACGAGAGCCGACAATATAGCCGCAAGTGATTTTAAAAGACTTTTTCCTGCACAAATGACACTTTGTGCAGGGACAGTTCTAAGCACGGGAAACATGTGCCCCTTCACAGGCATACTATAGACACCCCCCAGGTACGACATTTAAAGGAATATTACGCTTTTATTGTTTCACTTTAATCATTATTAAAATCACTGCTCCTGAAAAAACGGCCGTTTTTAAAACTTTTTTTGCATTGATCCATGTCCCCTGGGGCAGGACCCAGGTCCCCAAACAATTTTTCGGACAGTAACTTGCATATTAGCCTTGAAAATTAGCACTTTAGATTTCTCCCATAGACTTGTATAGGGTGTTCCGGCTTTTAGAATTTGCCGCAAACAGCCCAAATTGTTCACTGTTTGCTGAGCAGGCGAACAGGCAATGTTCGAGTCGAACATGAGTTCGACTCGAACTCAAAGCTCATCCCTACTCTGGAGCAACTGCACTTGCAGAATGCAGTTGCACTTT
This sequence comes from Lithobates pipiens, assembly GCF_037356315.1. Lineage (NCBI taxonomy): Eukaryota > Metazoa > Chordata > Amphibia > Anura > Ranidae > Lithobates > Lithobates pipiens. Next base: position 178,523,392 of record NW_027507748.1, read on the forward strand.
GCAAAGTGCACAGCCTATTTGCCTTTAGTAAACAAACCCCTATGTATCTTATTAGGTAAGGTAGAGCAATCCAAAGTAACTCAAGGCAGGCAGTTAGAATCTCTCTCTTAGCTGAATGTACTCAGTAAACCTAAAGCTGATTGCCTGTTACAGGAGAGATCACTTTATGCAGTACCATTGCAAACCCGCAGCGTGCAGAATGTAAGGATGAAATGACAAAACAAATCTCCATCTGGCTAAACAACTAAATCCAGGAAGGCAAGGAGACCAGAGTCTGGCTAATCACTTTTAAATGAGAATTCCAGGCAGATATAAAAACACCAGTATCTATATTAATTGCAAACAATCATTAAATGTATTTTTAAATGCATTTTTAAATGCAAATATTAATATTTAATAATAATATATAACTAAATCTATCTTGATGTGTGCCAGCTGTGAGTTTACTTTGGAGCATCGGCACGTTGAGCTTGAATGCTTTGCGCAATACATATATGAACATGACATTTATTTATTGAACAGTTGCTGACTGGGTTGATATGCATTGTAGTCTCTAGAAAAATCCAGTCACTAGCTAGGGTGGGTCCTCCACCAAGTTATATTGGCTAAATGCATTGTAGTCTGCAGAAAGATCCAATTACTGCCTGGATTGGCTCATAGACTATTGAGTATTGGTTAAATACAGTGTATTCTGCAGGAAGGTCCAGAACCGACCGGGGACAGGTCCACCACTAAATTATATTGGTTAAATGCATTGTAGCTTGTAGATATGTCCAATCACTGGCTGTGTGGGCCTTAGATCAAGGAGGACTGTTCATATGCAGTGTAGTCTGTATAATGGTCCAGAATTGGACTAGGTTGTTTGTCAGGGGATTTTGAATTACAATAATTACAAATCTTTCGGTAGGTAAAACAATTCACACATATGGATTTCTACGATCTAATCCCTAATCCATTAAATCCCATTTTGCTTGTCTGTAAATTAAATCCCACATCCTAAAAATATTCTGTGTTAAAACATTTGTGCCCTTAGCTAACATTCGATACTGATGCAGAATCCATATAACTTTACCCAAAAGTGCTTTACTTGTGTTTTCCACTTTTGCCCATGTTTTTTCATTTGATTCCACCAATCGTGTTGACAGTACAGCATTATAATACCTTTTAAAATCTGACACAGTTAAACCCCCTAGTGTTTTATTCTTGCTCAATACTGAGTACCATGTACTTAAATGTTTGCCGGGAGAGAAGCATTCATTCCTAACCCACTCAATGGAACAGATTCCAAAATCTAAAAACTTACTTTTTTTATTTATTCTATCAGAGATAACTCTGTAACACAAGGTACTACTACTAAGGGCATATAGACTATTAACTTTGCAAGGAAAGTTGCATGGTGTAGGGGAATTTTCTCCAGAGCTTAGTGAATGAAGTAAAGCTCCGTTGACGCCTTTCATCCATACGTGTGTAAGCTGCTTTTTTTTCCTTGAATATGATTGAGTGTGATTGAATATTCTTTGATCAGTGAAATTTTGCCACATTCATTAAACTCTGGGTAAAATCCCCTTGCAATGTGCAACTTCCCTCGCAAAGCCAACAGCTTATTTGTCTTTAGTGAATCAACCTTTAGGCTTTAATCTCAAATTTTGTCCAAGCTTTTTTTTCCACCAATAAGACATTATTTCCAACCAAGCTAAAAACTGTCGTATGTCCATAGAAAGCAGGTCTAATTTAAGCCTCCAAGCTGTCAAAGCGTTTTCTAGTGTGAAGGTATTTGTGTAAGCACAGGACCTCCAACAAACTGTTTGACTTTGAATGTCACCTAGCACCTGTCCGCAAAAATGTAGCTCTAGGAGATTAACTGTCCAGATCTTCTTATATATAATCAACTGTGATTTAATTCCAGGAAGACTGTGGTCTAAATAGTTTTCCAATGAAACACAGTGTTCCATTTAGAATCCTTTTCATTCCAAATAACTACAAGAAGAAGGATATTAGCCATGGTCTATCAGAACGAAGCAGGTCTTGGATGCAACAGATCACAAAAGGCCATATAGTGTTCAGCTCCAAAGTGACTAATCACTGGGCCTCAGAATTGCCCCATAGGGGCAGAGAGAAGGTCATTAGCCCTGTGTAAATGGTGACTCAGACAGACTTAGCACTCACACAACACATATTCTTAAGGCTTCTGCAGTTAAACAGGGTGGTGGAGTTTGGGAAAGGTGTGTTTTTAGCTACTAATGGGCTTGGCTCTCAAGCAAACCATTACTTTGCTCCAGTAAGGCATTGCACGTGTTCTCTTTAATCAAAAGGAACAATAAGTGGCATTGTGCAGGACCCCATGGAAACAATATTAGTCAAGATTCATTAACACTTAACTGGTAAAATCTGATTTCTTATTGGTGTATATGGAATAACTCACGAGATAGCAATATACATTTACATGACAATATTATTCTTCCCATAAGTACATTTAGTTTTACTTGCTTTGCAAGTTCCTAGTCTCTGCTTTATGAACAACCAATCAGACAAACCTCAAAGATAAAAGTAAATCATCTTGATGGCTATGGTAAGGCACTTTGATAAAACTTAGTTCTAATAGATTTTAGAACCAACTGTATCTGAGAAAGAGCCACTGTTGACAACATTGAGTATGTTTTTGTTTGGGAATTATTAAAGCTTTAAGCCAGTAGGCTGGGCTTCCTGTATGCGTGTCAATCCCAAAAGCTGAACTCCAGCCTTACTTTTAATCTTGCATAGTTGTACAGGCTTTTTTTCTGTACTAAATTTGCTTACTCTGATTCACTGTACACTGTGAGCTTCTTGCAGCATGCATCAGAAGCCACAGCAAATCATATAGAGCTCACCTCATTTCCTGTATGGAGGATGTCCAGCATCACCTAGCTTTTCCTACCAAGCCTTACTGCCCCTGGCTAACCTCTTTTTATTCATTGGATGTCAAACTGAGCATCACATGTGGGTGCTACCTAAGGTAGTCTGCATGCAATGCTGCACTTCCTATGAATGCTGGCTTTTCCAGACTGACATTCACTCATCAAGGCAATATGGTATCAACCTAATACCTCCATTGAGCCAGCCCACTACTTGAATTAGGGCCGAGGATACTTGATACTTGAGGATACTTGAGAGGATTACTAAGGCAGGATGATGTGATGGTTCCAGAAATCTGTGTACAGCACCCGGCTCTTTCCTCCAGCCAGCATTGCATAGAGAAGCAGTGCCCAAGTAATGCCATATTGACACATTAATGTATTCCGTTTTTTAATTGTGTGCCCAATTATAGTATATCTAAAGTCACATTTTTTTCCACTTTAGATTAGTAGGGAAAGGTTAAATTGCTGTCATTTTTGCTATCTGTGCCCTGCTCTAGAGATTTCCCTTCACTTACTGTCTTGTAGTTACAATAGGAAGTGGGAGGAAATCCCTCCAATGTAAAGTTCCCTTTACCTGTGCTTACATGGCAACATACTATTTATAGAGCTCTTCCCTTAGTTCTACCTACAGAAGCAGTAACTACCTTTAAAAATCTGAGTGTAAACCCTCCTGTTGTTCTTTTTGTCTTCAGATCTCTGAACTGCAGACCAGTGAATATAAGCCCTTACAAATATACTTCTGCAGTGAACACCTGGGTTGAGCCTCTATAAGGTATAGTCTCAGTCCTTTATCTGTTAAGGGTGCCTATGGGTGGTCTTGATATTCAAGTTTGGCAATTTAGGAACTTTCAAATGGCTCCTACTACATATTCTTTCACTCCTACCAATTTTTTTAATGTCTCCTCAGAAGTCATCATTCCTTTTGCTCTCCAATTTTTTTTTAGTTAATAAGAAATCGTGATTAGAGGCTTGGAGCAGATTTGAAGAAACTCAATAATTCCATTCATCTTGAGAATCTCTACAGACTCTAATTCTAGCCATGCAGCCAGTAGACTGTATGGTTTCAGTAAATTTGCAATATGCGCATCTACACATTCCCATCTTACCCGCCTTTCAGAGATTCTGTAGGTTCGCAATAGGCCAACCTCACTTCCAATTCACGAGCTCGATGTTTCCACCTCCCTGAGGACCTTCTCCAAAGTCTCATTTGCAGTTCTAGCTCCTTTCAGAGAGCTGGGCTTGTGCAGTAATCAACTACAAGAAAAGCTTGCCATTTCAGAAGGTTCCTGGTATGAGGGTAATAAAGCTCAGAGCACAATCTCATCCCCCTAAATTATGGCAACTTGGAGTATGAACCTGCTGTGGATGATATTAACATGTATCAGATAATCTGGGTCTCATCACATATGCTCATGAGTCTCCGGTTGTAGATGCAGAAGAGGTCTCTCACTCAGTTTCACCCATTAGTTCTCTTGTCTTGTATCACTGTTACCAGAAATGCCAGCTCAAAGGGTTGGGTGGTCCTTTGCAATGAGGCCAGAATGCAAAGCAGGTGGAGATTTTCCAACATGTTGGAAACCCAGCTGTCCATCATGACTTTGACCACATTTGCTCCACAAGCCCACTACATCCTGGGCACAAAAAAACTCATATGGACCTAGGAGCAATATACCTTTTTTAAAGATTAGAACAGATTGCCATTTCAGAAACTTTCTGGATCACAAAAAAGTCAATGTTTCATCCCACATTTTCAATCAGATCACTTGTGTGTGGTCGGTCTCTGATCAATCTGTTTGCTACTCTGTTCAACCAGAGACTTCCCAGATTCAACTACTCCTTCCAAACCAACTAGTAGAGGGCTAAATCCACTCAACTGCCCATGGACCTGCAGTCTGGTATATGCCTTTCATCCTCTCTCTCCTATTTTTAATTAAACTGCAGGCTGCGGAACTGACTGCCATTGCAATATTTATGTACTGGCCATGCAGGCCATGGCTTCCCCTAGCAATTCAATTGAGCATCTGCCTCTCCCAACATTTTCATAAATTCTACTCCAAGGAGAATTGCTGCATCCTGGTCTAGACAGGCTGTCTCTTTGATCCTGGAACCTGTAAAGGAGAGATTTTAGAAACTAAGTTCGATGCAATACTCTTGAAGTCTTTCAAAATGGTTACTAATAATATATATTTGTGAACTTTGGACAGGTTTGTGGCATTAGGTACAGGTCAGAACTTTGATCCTATCTCTGCAACCCTGACTCGGCTTCCTTCAAACAGACCTGAGCCTTAGCATGAGCTCTCTAAAGGTCCAGGTATCCAGTATTTCAGCTGTCATTAAATTCAAATGGGCAAATTAACCCCTTGCTGACCAATTCCTAAAAGTATTGTTAAAGATACATCCTCTAAGAAGAGGCCTTTTTCCCTAGTAGGATCTGCCTCCACTCTTAGACAACTTGTCTCCAAAGCCTTTCACTTCTGCAGAAGAATGTTTGCTATCAAATATGTTTGCTATCAAATATTAGCTTCAAAGAGATTTTCTTAGTATCAGTAACATCTGGAAGAAGAGTTCTGAGTGTTTTTTTTTTTGTCCAGATAGAGTGGAGCTCTGTCCTCTGCCCCACTTGTTCCCAAGGTGTAATCATTTCATCTGGCACATGGGTGGGCTCTACCTGTCTTTCCAAGAAATTTGCAGTCAGAACATTTGCACATACTAGATGTTTCCAGAACCTTAAGGGCATACCTCAATGGAACAGCATCTAGTAGATTATCTAACACCAGCAGGCACATATAAAGTGAAGGAGGCAACATCCAGAACTGTACAATTTTTGGTTGTGAAAGTCATCCAAAGGGTACATGGGGTTCACTCTGCTAAATAGACTGGAGCTTCTTGGTCAGCACACACTAGAGGAAGTGTGGATGCAGTTTGAAAAGTGCCAAGTTAGTCCTTTCACCACATTTTCATAAGGCACTTCAGAGTAGACCTGGGCAACTTGATGAAAGTGAATTTTGGGAGAAGGATGATTAAAGTTTCAACCTTCTCTGTTACGCTAACTAAGCATTCTACTGACTGTCAGCTCATTCCTTATCACCAGTAAACTGCCACATAGGCATCTGCAAAACAAAAAATGGTATACATTTTTATTGTAATTTCCCATTGCTGGTGCCTAGCTATGGCAGCATTTCCCCTCCCCACCCAGGACTGAATCTGCTCATTAGAATAACACAAGTGTTTACACTCACATGATTAAACTTATTAACTGGTCCTCTAGATGGAGATAGAAGAGGAGCTCTATCACTAGTAAGCTAACATAGATAGACATAATGGAAAGTAAAAGTATGACATTATTACCATTTTCTGTTTTTAGACAGCTGTCACCAGAACAAGATTCTACTTTATCTCCTTTTCTGTCACAAGTCAAAATTTAGCATTTTGCATTCTCCCATCATTTGACTGTGGTCACCAGGACTAGCAGAGACTGTAATTCTTCCTTGCAAGGACACAGACTGGGTAACTTAATGCTATAGATGAGTCATTTTTTTTGTTCACCCAGCAGGATGAACAAATAAAAAAAAACGAGTCAGTTCCCCTATTCTACTCACTGAGCTATTGTATTCTGACAGTGAAGAGACTTCCTCGCCGTCAGAATACACTGATCAGCACTGCCTTCTATAGCTGGCCGTACTGCTCGAGAGGGAAAAATCCAACAGGCTTGTTGTACAAGTGTTAATCGGTAGATCAATTTCTTTACAACTAGCCTGCCCATAGATGAATTGAAAATATGGCCCATCCCTACTGAACCAGCCAAATTTTTAATTATGTATGGCCAGCTTTAATCTGTATAGATGTAGATGCTCTTTGGCTGGAGGCCAAATAAAAAGGCGTCATTCAGGAATATCAATTCACTGAATTTAGTAAGCAAGATAACATATATTTTTGTTCTCTTTTCTATTGTCACTATTTTTTTGGTGAAATTATCCAATACAAGGGATCCTGTGGAAATCACGTCACCATATGGACTTGTTTTGCATATTATGCATATAGACTTTTTGTCACATTTTTAAGCGCAGTTTATTTTTGATTTATGTTTTTCCAACAGCATTTTTTTTTTCGTGCCAAATTGAACTAGTAGGATATTCTAAGGACTACTTTACCAGTTCTCATAGCAAGGGGCAGAAGGTTGTTTGCATATAACCCCTGACACCCCTTCTGCTGAAGAACACTATGCCTACCAGGTACCGGTTTTCTAAACAGTGTTCCATTTTCTTGAACAAACCATGAGAATAAAAATATGATAAAAAGATTATTACTCTTAAAGGTGTCTAGGAGGCGGGAATTAAAGATAATCAAATGTGATGCATCAGGACATAATGCATGATGCATCGGAATGTATTGATCCATTAAAACACATACTGTAAATTTCTGAACTATTTTAACAAATCTCTACATTAAACCAAAGAAGCAATGTACTCCTGTCCAGCCAACCTAGCGTAGACTTGTAAAATGGCTCAGTCTGTGAGTCTCAGCCAAAACCATGCTCCCAGAGTGAAACATGTCAGGGGGCATAGCTTTGGTGGGAACTCATGGGCTGAGGCCATTTTAAGTCTACACGAGGTTGGCTGGATTGCAGTGCAGCGCTTCTTTGATTTTATACATGCATCACTGCATATGAGCACCTTTGGCAGCCTGCACATTTCTCCCTGGTGACTCTGGGAGTTTGACTCCCTCAGCTTGAGCGTAATTCATAATTTAGCACCAAAATCTCTACATAAACTTTCAGTTATGTGCGACAGCCTGCCAAAATATTGCAGGATTTTTTGGAAAAAGTTAAAGTTAAACTAAATAGATTAGCTTGATAGTACATCAGTTCTAGGTAATTAGATCCTATCTACCAGAGAAATACAGGTGTTCAATCCATCTTAATCATTTAAAAGTGATTGTATAAAAAACATTTTTTATGACTCTCCTGGATTCAATTTTGAACAACAAAATGATGTGCACCTGTTGAATGTAGTCATACAGTTTACATTCATTTTATCCTAGACTTTATTTCGTAACATTCAGATTTCCACAGCTGCATTACAGATTTGTGCCAGGGGCTGGAAATCATACTTTTTTATATACTGTATAAAATATACATGGGATAGCACAAAGGGAGTCAATGCAACCAAATAAAGAGACAGATTTAAACATATAAACCAATAATATATATTTTGGTAAACATTACAATTGGGGGTTCATTCAAGGGGTAACCTTAATAAATCTCAAACAACTTTTAACTGAAATTAAGCAATTCTGGCTATTAACCACATATCAGTAACTCAAGACACGGTGTCTAACCAGATTATCAACTACTCCCTGCTGAAAAACACCATGACAAATAAATAAACATTAATATGGGAGGGTGGGCTGGGGGCCTTTGTTCGACCTTCCCCTCAGCGCGGCTACTGACCCCAGAGCTGCTGACTGGGCCTTTTAAAGGCTCCGGCTGCACGGGCAAACGATGTCCACCAAAACGAACCAATCCTGCTCCCACTGCCGAGCAAATGCCACAGGTGTTGCATCTAATAGCAACCTGCAGATAGAAAAAGGGGATGAAGGAGACACTTGGCCCCTTTAAGTGATCCCATGTGGTCCCGCTGACCACCAGGGACCCATACCTGGGATAGCACAAAGGGAGTCAATGCAACCAAATACAGAGACAGATTCAAACATATAAACCAGAGGTGCCTAACCAGTGGCCTGGGGGCCACATGTGGCCCAGATCGTGGGTTTCCCATTGGCCATTCCAGAGCATCAATGTTCTGAATGAAGCCAGTAGTAGATGAAGCAAGTGGTTGCGGAGGGAGCAGAGCCACATATCTGAAGCTGATGCTTCCTGTATAGCACTGGCTCCAGTCACAAGCAAAGTGATACCAAATGCACTCTGCCTGGGACAGCAACAGCCAGTGATACCTGAATAGAAGACTGTTATTAAAGGGAAGTTTATTACTAAGAAGTGTATATATGGGCATATCTGTTCTGCAATGGTTGCTGGGCTGCTTTCGAACTGATCCGCAGGTGCACCTTCGGGTTACCTGCACTGAGTCATAGACCTCTGTTATTACCTGCGGGTTTGGTGCGCTTTCAGAAAGTGCACCACACCTGCACTATATGTGCAGCTAACTCAGGAAAGCCACAGTTCCACTCTGTTGCACCCACAGTGCGGGTAAACTGAAGCACATCAGTGTAAAAGCCACCTTAGGCCCCTTTCACATGATCGGTTCAACCCACACGGACACTCCATTCACCTCTATGGAGCAGCAGATGTAAACAGACTTGTCTCCATTTTCAGCCACCTACCTCCAACTGTGCCCTTCCATCTGGTTGAATCAGATGGGAGGGCCCACAGAGTAGAGTTGGCTGTGTCCGTGTCCGCTCTGCATATAGAGAGTGGACACGGATCTGTCATCCATCTGCTTCACTTATTGTAGCCCACGACCAGTTACCAAGTAGCTTAAGTAGCCCTTGCTCTTCAAGAGGTTGAGCACCCTTGATATAAACCAATAATATTTATTTTGATAAATATTACAATTTTGGCCACGGTGTTCATTCAAGGGGGTCACCTTAATAAATCTCAAACATCCTTTAAATGAAATTAAGCCATTTTAAACCACATATTAGTAACTCAAGACACTGTGTCCATCCAGATTATCCTGGATGACTACACTCAACAGCCAGAGCCATAAGGAAACCTGATGGCTGTGACACCCCCAACATCGTGGCTGATTCAATTAAGCTTTGTAGGCCCATAATAAAGACATCTAAACAGATATCCGAAAGATGGACTAAATCAGTTCAAAAAAGGTCTGGAAGAAAACCCTCCAGCTCAATATGTCTATAGGACACTCCCACTGAAGTTACCAGAAAATTGTGAATCATCCTATTTAGGCACCTCCAAATTCCATCTAGATAAAAAAGATTGCCCAAGGGGGACCAGAGAAGTCTGGGAACCATTTATGAGAAGGCTAACACTGAATTGGGAAATACAAGCTTATTTGAATACAGATCTCTTTTATTTCACAAAGAACATCCAAAATTCTAACCTTCCCAATATTGTTAGCCCCTTTATGTAGGATTAAGACATGGAAGGAAAGGGGGAGACATTTGACAAATGGATTAAATAGTCTCTGAGATTACGCCATCTGGGACCTCTAATTCCTGACCAGAAAATTACATATTTATTACTGTCCAGCCCTAAATTTGTTGAATAAGTCCTGGATTCAACTCGCTTCATTGCCCAAAAGATGTAAGAATGACCCACTATCCAAGTTCTGACTGTAGGTGAATCTGAAAGAAAACAATTATATAATTAACAAATTAGGACACATGTATAGCTTGTACCTATGACTGTCCCAGAGACCCACCCATTTAAGATCATCAGAGGAGAAACCTAATGCATTGGCCATAGTTACTGCCCCTATCCGAAAAGAGTGGGGAGAAAACTGAAAACCTACCAAATTAAGCTTTTTTAAACAAGAGGAAAGGACAGCTGAGAATTGATATCTTGTTAACGGAGATAGGTCCTTATGAATAAAGAAGGAACCGCTAAAATTTGGTCTGACTGATAAATAATTCTGGGTATGGCGCAGAGGTCAACTATCTAAATTGGGAGATCCATACAAAGTAATACGCTACTTAAGACAACAGTTTTTGATTTACTAATGAATACTCTAAGGGAGCCATTATGCACTATAATGTGAGAAAACAAAAGAGAGAAGCTGGAAGATTTATTGGAAGCTGTAAATTCACCTGTCCTCAAGGCTCCTGAAAATGCAACTGAAAAGGCCGATCTGAAAAGTAACAATTCAAATGAGGGAAAACAAACCTGATCCAGGAGGACTGCCAGTAGTTTACCTAACAAATTGAAAGAAATTGGTCACCTGTTATCCACCGCTGGGCAGGATCTCCTAAATCCTTTAAGGACCTGGCTAACCTGGTAAAAAGAAGACAAAGCCGGATGACTCGAAAATTTAAGAAAAAATGAAACACGGGCTAAAATTTTCTGAACTGAAGCTGGGCTAAGATTCAGATGAATTAAATAAGAAACAAAGGCTAATGCTAAGGTTCATACAATCAATATCCCTAATCAAACAGAAGGAGCACCATCTGGGCCATGAATGAATATAGTCTTCCCAAGTCTTGGGTGACACCAAATTTTTTAGATTCATAGAAATTCATCCCAGTTCAAGCCCCAGAGGAAGTCTGGGCAAGGAGTGCCGATTAAATCCACATCTGGAGCCAACTTCTGGAATATGTTGAACTGTGAACGAGACAGGGCATTGGGAACCTTATTATGTACCCCGGATATATATTTAGCTTTTAAGCAGATATTATAATGCTTACAATGTAGTAACTTAATAAGAAGTTCTGATTTAGATGATAATAAATTGATAGCAAACAATACACCTTTATTGTTGGTATACACAATGACCGACAATTCTGAAAGATATCCTTCCAAATAACAACTGATACTATGACTGGAAAAAGATCCAGTAATACCAGGTTCTGAAGAATGTCAGGCATACTCCAACTTGCATGCCATCTCAAAGCACACCAATGACTATTGAAATAGGCCCCAAAACCAACTGATCCAGCTACATCCATAAATAAAATCCATAACCAAAAGTCATCAAAAAAGATCTGTCTCCAAATGTTGGAGCCATTAAAGTTATTGAGAAAGTGATCCAAATTCTTAGGTCTTCTTTAACACTCCTTGAAATGGAGATATGAGAAAAGGGGTTCTTTAAACGGCTTATGGCCAGGGCAAAGAACCTAGAAAATATCCTGGTAAATAGAATCCATCTGGCTGCAAATGCAAACAGTCCCTGAAATGATTGGACTTCTTTTAGTAAAGCTTTACGCTTGGTCAAAAAGGAAGATATCATATTTCTCATGCTCATCAACATTTTTGGGGGAAGTCTAAATTCCATTAATGATGAATCGATTGTGAGCCCCAAGAATTTAACGTCAGTCGATGGAAACACCATTTTCTCATGGGTAAGTGGTATCCCGAGTCACAAATATTGAAAAAACAAGTAAAATCTGTGCACAAATTGGTGAATTGGGGAGACCTACAAACAAAAAAATCATCCAAATAGTGCAAGCAACCCCCATCAGGAAATTACTCTGAAAAAACCCACTGAAGAAAACTGGAAAAAGCTTCAAAATAAAAGAAGGAAAGGGAAAAGCCCATGGGCTCACACTTGTCAAAATAAAAAAGGTTGTTGAAATGGAAACCCAGAGAATTAAATCCTTGCGGATGAACTGGGAGTAAACAAAAAGCTGATTTGATATCAGCCTTTGATAACAGGGCCGACTTACCAAAATGCCTCAATAACAGTAGAGCCTCATCAAAAGAAGCATAAGATACCGAAGCTTAGACATCTGCAACTTCGTCATTGAGCGAATCGCTTGAGGGGTATGAGAGATGGTGAATTCGTCGGAAGGTACCCTGCTCTTTCTTGCAAACCAGGCCTAAAGGGGAAAACCGGAAACTGGAAAAGGGGGAGATAGAAATGGACCTTTGATAATCCCTTCCCTAAGTTCTTTAGCAATTTACTTTCAACTTCTTCCGGATGCAGAAGAATTGAACGTACGTTTTTAACCATTGAACAACCTTCACCCATAAAGTTTTGAACCAAAAACCCTTCACTAAAACCTCTACGCCAAAGATCCACCATCCTGCGGTTTGGATAGTGATCTAAACATGGGGGCATTTCTGCCAGACTCACTGGGGTCCTGGCTTTTGTTAACCATATCTCGAGACTGTGGTTGGCTTGAGGATACGGAAGCCTTGCATAACATCTAATGGAAGGATGTGATCCCGTACAGTATGAGCATTCATGCCTATATCTGCAATTTGATGCAAATTTTCACTGTTCTTCTTTAAAGGCAAAACAGAATCTCTTACAAAAGGGGTTCTGCACACTATTAACCAGCTTAGGAGTGAACTGAGGTTTCTGCGATAACATCAAATTGATCCACAAACCCACATCTTTCATTCCCCAGCGCAGGTATAGGTGGACAGCTAGCTTTTGCCTAAAATTGTCATATGTAAACGACGCCGTGCCACCGAAATGCCTGAAAGCTTTGGCTATTATGTCTAGATGTTGGAATAATCCAGAGCACCTATCCGGAAAATGTTTGCCCACAACCACTGCATAAATGCAGAAAGCTTGCAGCCAGTTTTGAAACGTCCAAGGGATAGCTCTCCTTCTTTCTTCCTCAGACCTAACCTCCATTTTTCTCTCAGATTTCAACAGGAAATCCTTTGATGCTGGAAGTAAAGATAAAATGTCAACAAACTCACCTCTCTAAATATTTACAGCAGTGGTTAAATGATAACCCAATGGGGAGAGTTCACATGAGTTCACATGGGAGTGCCTCTTTAAGACAAGTTTCAGCAACACTAGGAATAGGCATAACATTTTCTTGAGAAACAAATGGATTAACCAGAGAACAAATTAAAAAATTAGGTGTTGAATTAACAGACAAACCAAAACCATCTTTGTTAGCTGTAACAGGGGTGTTAGTAGAACCATGCCAAACTGTATTAATATTATGCATGTTCTAACCTCAAAAAGAGTTGTGTAAAATATTCTGAGTTACGGCATCACCAGCCACAAAAGAAACACCATCCGCATGTGTCCCTGAAGGATGAACAGCATAAACCTCTTGTGTAGCACCAGAAATCTGTGCCCCATTAAATTGGCCAGCAAAACATCAGATTTTTATCAATAATATTAGACAGTGAATTAACCAGAATACTAATCTCATTAACATTTGATAAGGAGTCTTACCACAACTAGGGGGCACCTGTTGCCTGCTGTTCACAGGCATTGCTGCTGACTGAGCAGCATTTGCATATGAGCCAGGGAGACCTTGCTGAGAGAGGCAGGGAGTGGGGTTACTGCTGCATAGCTGAGGAGAATAATCCTTTCTTTGCCTTCTCTTCCTTCTGGGCGGCTGGCAGTGCGGGCTGCGCATGTCTCGAGTCGACTCCTCCATTTTTGCAGTTTCCCCTTGCCTCTTCCCAATGGGCAGAGCGACATTTGTGTCTTCTGCTAGGCAGCACTGAAGCCACTCCTCTCCTTTCGGAACCTTCAGCCCTTTCAATGAGGTTGCGGAGTCTCTCAGGTGAGCGGCTCTTCATGCTTATGGCGGCTGTGGTTCGGTCCTCTCCTCAGTGCGGCAACTGACCCGAGAGCTGCTGGCTGGCCCTTATAAAGGCTCCCACCACTGGGCAAGCTTCACCCACCAAAACCGATCAATCCTGCCAAGCAAATGCAGCCGGTGCTGTATCCATCAGAAACCCGTGGATAGAAAAATAGAAAGGAGGAGACACTTGGCCCCTTTGAGCTTTCCCATGAGTCCCACTGACCGTTAGGGACCTATACATTATGTATGAATAATATGAAGACCATAAGCATCCTTGCGGGTTTAAATTAATTTCACTCCTGAAACGTTTCTCTTTAATTGGATGTGCCGTCCTTCTCACCTTTGTGAACCCTAACATCAAGCACACATGTGCAATGGCATATAGTCTAATAAATTAGTCAATCACAATCCTAAATGGACTAAATAAGTAGGCATTCCTTCCTGTTGTACCTGTTGGATTGGAACTTCAGTGAAATTTGAGTTATTTCCTTGTAGGACACTGTAAACGAAAACAAGACAACCACTCATGAGGAAGGACTTGGGAAGGCCTGGTCGAAAACTGTGTGCATTTTTGTTTATGTTTTATTTATTTAGAGAATTAGTAGGGGTACTCTGTACATTTTGCCTGACAAGGCACCCCCATGCTGAGGACATGTGACCTGATAATCTTCATGAAGGGGGGGCACATGCTCATTCTCTCTTGTCTCTAGCCTGCCTGGCTGTATGTTTAGATAAGTGTTGTGTGGATTTCTGGAGAGAACCTCACATTTATATTCTTGATTTTTGACTTGGGATCCCCTAGAAATCCATACAGGTCAGAAGAGGGGGCACACTCCATTGTTTTTTCTTTTTTTTAACTATTCCCAGCTGCTTTTTTTTTTTTTTTACAGAACCAGGGATTCCAGGCCAGTAAATGGATGGGCCCGGGTAATGTCAATGGTTAATAAGAATGTGGCGCTTTCAATGACCTTGACAGCTGAGAAAAAAAGCTCTCATATATAGTAGTGGGAAAAAAACATGCTACTATACATAATATTTTGTTGGAACCAGCAACACGGGTTTAGACTGAACCAGGAGCTCATTACTAATGGCTACCAAGGGCAGCTCACAGCCACCACACGGTATAATGTCCTAATTTGTATACTACAAAAGTTTTTGCTGCCCCTGCACTTTTTGGCATTTTTTGTTATAATAGTGTACTGTGCATTTACAGATCACCTCCACTAGGTCTGTACAGCAAGATCTGAGATGCTAGCAGAGTATGGCAACACTTTGCCCCTCTCTTTCAGTCATCTGTTCTAGCTATACTGACACAGGATGGACAAACTGTCTCTCCTAGTCTTTCCACCCTTGGCCTTAGTGTGCTTTATGTACAGTAGCTATGAGATCTGCTTTTAGCGGTGTGATACTAAGGGTAGCCAAGTGATTAGAGTAGCAGGAACCTGGGCTAGGGGTAAAGAAAGTACAAACCCAGTCTCTGCTGTACTGTTAATATGCCCAGTCCACTTCTATGATCCTTTTACTCCAATCCATCCATTTTTCCTTTAATTTTTAAAATGTTTATGGCATATAATATAAAACACTGAGAAGAGGAAAAGCAGAGAGCACCAGTGGGGAACCCCAGAAGAGGAGGTTCTACACAGGTAAATATTAATTTTATCTGACTACATACATAGGATTTTGGCTATTTTATGAAAGAAGAATCCAAAGGTAAGAGGAATGGTTTAAGATGTTTTTTCTGTTATGTGTAGACACCAAACACTGTTACTTTATAGCTAGCAGAACCAGTGCCAGTGAAAAATGAACTAAATATTAATAACTTTCCCATATTTAAAAAAAAAAGTAACATGTTTGGAATTTAACATCTTCTCTCTGCACAGCCAGGCTTCTGCAGAAGGGTTTATGATTGTGCATTACAGAGAATGAGAGTTAGAAGGAAATAAAATGTATCTATGGTCAAAATTTTAAGTCATATAATAATTTTCACATTGTATTTCAGTTATTTCTATACTACTTCTATTAATCTGAACAATCTTGAAGTTTGAAAGCTTACTTTTTTTGAAGAATCCCACAAATTTACTTTTGTGAAATCTGTGAAACATATATATTCATTATGCCTTGTGAATATGCACTTCTGAACTACTACCTGCCTTCTGAATTACAGAGGTGCCAAAACTAATAGTTACAGGAGGCGGAATCAATACAGGAATTACTGCTTGCAGGCAGCAAGGTACAATAGGATATGTTGTCCTTAGAAAGCAGAGCAATCCAAAGGCAAGAGCAGAGAAGAAGCTGCAAAGCATGCAGGTAATCCAGGGAGTTGTGAAAAGAGATTGGTAGCACTTGGATTGTCAACAAAAACCATCATTTGTATTGTTATTACAATGTTGATGTTATAGAGTGAAAGTGTATGATGTATGGTGTATAGGGATGAGCTTCGAGTTCGAGTCAACTCATGTTCGACTCGAACATTGCCTGTTCGCCTGTTCAGCGAACAATGAACAATTTGGGGTGTTCGTGGCAAATTCGAAAAGCTGTGGAAGACCATGTACAAGTCTATGGGAGAAATATAAAGTGCTAATTTTAAAGGCTAATATGCAAGTTGCTGTCCTAAAAAGTGTTTGGGGACCTGGGTCCTGCCCCAGGGGACATGTATCAATGCAAAAAAAAGTTTTAAAAACGGTCGTTTTTTCGGGAGCAGTGATTTTAATAATGCTTAAAGTGAAACAATAAAAGTGTAATATTCCTTTAAATTTCGTACCTGGGGAGTGTCTATAGTATTCCTGTGAAAGGGGCGCATGTTTCCTGTGCTTAGAACTGTCCGTGCACAAAGTGTAATTTCTGCAGGAAAAAAAGTTATTTAAAATCACTCGCAGCTATAATGAACTGTCGGCTCCCCGTAATACAGAGAACAGTCATTGATAATAAAAAAAAGCGTGGGGTCCCCCCAAATTCAATTACCAGGCCCTTCAGGTCTGGTATGGATATTAAGGGGAACCCCACGTCAAATAAAAAAAAATTACTTGGAGTTCCTCCTAAATATCCATACCAGACCCCTTATCCGAGCACACAACCTGGCAGGCCACAGGAAAAGAGGGGAGGACGAGAGAGTGCCCCCCCTCCTGAACCGTACCAGGCCACATGCCCTCAACATTGGGAGGATGCTTTGGGGGTCACATACCCCTCAAAGCACCTTGTCCCCATGTTGATGAGGACAAGGGTCTCATCCCCACAACCCTGGCCGGTGGTTGTGGGGGTCTGCGGGAAGGGGGCTTATCAGAATCTGGAAGCCCATTTTAACAAGGGGACCCCCAGATCCCAGCCCCCCGTTTGAAATGGTAAGGGGGTACAAAAGTACCCCTACCATTTCACAAAGAAAGTGTACTTTTTAAACACTTAAACAAACACACTATTTAGTCCTTTATTAACAATAATTTTTTTTTTAAAAGATTCCAGCGGTGGTAATCCACTCTTGCTATCCAGCAACGGATGATTATCTCTCTGGGGTCCAGTGATGGCTGATCTGATCCAGCGAAGGGTGATCTCTCACTCCAGTCCAGTGCAGCGCAGTCCATCCTTCCTTTGTCTCCACTGGCGGAGACACTGCTTGGATTTTTACACTTTTATTGTTTCACTTTAAGCATTATTAAAATCAGTGCTCCCGAAAATACAGACGTTTTTAAAACTTTTTTTTGCATTGATACATGTCCCCTGGGGCAGGACCCAGGTCCCCAAACACTTTTTAGCACAATAGCTTACATATTAGCCTTTAATAGGGTTCTAAAGTTCACACAAAGTTTAGGTCTGTTCGCAGGTTCTGGTGCGAACCGAACCGGTGTTCGGCTCATCCATAATGGGGTATGTTTCCTTTAAACTTTTTAGAATTTTGAATATTGAAATACACACATTTGTCTCAGATTCTAGAAGGCATTTTTCAGCCTTTTCCTACAGTGGAGTCTAATTCTTTACAAAAAGAAATAGCAAGTGTTCCTGGAATTTGTAGGAAAGAAGCATTGCCTTGTACCTTGTCTCCACTGGGTTTTCATTTATCCACTGGTATAAAGGAAAAAAATTTGGAGGGGGGAATTTCTGTATTTATTATCTTTACTCCCTTCTTCTAAAGAGTTTATTCAGAAGGCCGGTGGAAAAGATGCTAAATCTGAAGAGGATAGAAGATGCCCCATCAATAAACATTTTAATAATTGGTTACAAGCCTTTTTGATATTTGCCGGTGTGTTAGGCGAAAGGCATCCGGAGAAAAGAATGGGGCTTTTCCAGCATTTGGACATAATCCTAGAGGCTAACAAGAACTTTGTGGGTACGGCTCAAATCATTTAATCCAAAATTGGCAGTTCATCCAATCAGCTTGGTGGTTGTCGTCTTCTTTTTAAAAGAGCATGGTATCACGGATTCTTCAGTATCTGAAGGTTTAGCACTGTTATTCTTGAATAAACTTTTTAGTAAAAAGTTCTCATGGCCGCATGTGTATAAAATTTGTTCAGGAGTCTCCTTTTTTCTCAAGTTGAATAACCTTCCCTCATTTTTTTTAGTTTGTTCATGGTATGGCAAGCTTTGAAGGGTTACAAAAAATCAAATAAAGCCATAGATTCTCGAAAGCCCATATCCACAGACGTGCTGGGCTTTGCAAAAAAGATTTGCTGGTCTGATTTTGAAAATATCTTTATTTAAATCTGTGTTTGCCATAGCCTTTTTTACTGCCATGAGAATAGCATAATTAATCCCTCCAGCTAAGCATAGGCTAGGGGGATTGCAATGGGGAGATGTTTTGATAAGTGAGGCTTCAGTCAGGATCCATATTAGGCAATCCAAAACAGATGAAATGGGCAAAGGAGCTCGGTTAATGTTGCACGTTTGTAGCAATTCACTAATATGCCCAGTGGCATTGCTAAAGGATAAGCATAGGCCTGAGGTTGATAGGCAGTTTTTTATTCACAGGGACGGCTCTCCCTTGAGCAAGTTTCAATTTCTACAAGTTTTCAAGAAGTGTAAACAAAGTTGGGGCTGGACAATGCACGCCTCACTTCTCATTCATTTACAATAGGCACAGCCGCGGAAGCAGCTAGACTGGGTCTCAGTGAGGGGGTAATCAAGAGCCAAGGGAGATGGAAATCGAAAAGTTTTCTGTTATATCTGTGTCCTAACACTTTTGTTTAAATACTTTCAGGTCCCCAGAAAATAGCCTGGATTATCGGTCATTCATTCGTAAACTGGGCCAGCAAAAGAGCGGAGGAGAGTATATTCTAAGAATTTGGATTTAGCCCAGGAAGATTTCAAAGTAATGTGGCATGGAAAACGTGGTATGGTTTGGGCAGATCTGTATAGAGAGTTAGGCATTTTATATTTATAGTGGCCTGTCCCCGATGTTCTGATTTTGCATTTAGGAGGCAATGACATAGGGAAGGTAAAGACTCTTGACTTGATTTTTGAAATCAGGGAAGACTTATTGAGATTTCAATTGTCATCCCCAAGGACGGTTTTGTTTTTTTCTGAAATTATCCCTAGATTGAGGTGGTTACATTCAGAAACCCTGCGACCTTTGGAGAAAGTAAGAAAGAGGGTTAACAGGTCCATACAAAAGTTTTTAATTTATATGGGGGGGGGGGGGTTCTTTTAGGCACACAGAATTAGAAGGTGGGATTCCAGGCTTCTATAGAAAAAATTCAAGATATGCGAGGTATATGTTACAATCCGCTTACTGTTAGCCAACATCCCAAAATAGAGCAATATGGAAGTTTTCCTCTTAGGAAAAGGCAGGACTTTTAGTTATTTTCTTTCAAAATAAATGTGCAAAAATGAACTATCCCTGAAGAAGGAGCTTATGACTCCGTAACGCGTAGGCTACATTGGACGCACAAAATCTTTTTTGTTTAATTTTTCTTACATCTTCCGAATGTGCATACGTACAATGTGATAAGAGTACGCCTTTGGAACAATAAGTATAAAACAAACATGGTTTTATGAATATGAATATATGAAGGAAATAATGTTTTTTTCTTTTGTAATGTAAAAATTAATGTATATATTTTTTATTTTTTATTATGTTTCAATAAAAGTATTTTATATATTCCTATAAACTATTGTAGAGTCACAGTTTATGCCTAAAAAGTCCCGCCTTTTCCTAAGGGGAAAACATCCATAAGGCTTCTATAGAAAGGATAGGGTACATTTAACGGACATTGGATTGGACCTTCTCAATGTTGGTCTCAGCACTTGCATTGACAAGGCCGTGGTTTGGGGTGTGGGTGACAGGTGGCTACCACCTGTCTTTTGGGAAATTCCCTTTTATCTTGATTATACATCTTGAGCCGTATTTGCTAAGCTGTTTTACGTGTTTATTAAAGTTTAACTTTTGAATATTTATTTATTTAAGTCAGATAATAAAGGCCGCGGCCAAAATATTTTCCAATTAAAAAAAAGTATTTTGTGTTTTTCTACTTATTGTGTTTAAAATCTGCTGACTGCTAGGAAAAGGGGGAAAAACAGTTTTAGGCCCCCCCTTGCTTCATGGGATTGCAGCAGCGGAGGTTTCTAGTCTCCCTTCAGAGCTAAATTGTGGGATGTGTTCCCATTGGCTCCCTGACCTCTGTAAATAGGTCTAGTTATATCCAGGTAGTGACAGGGTTTCCTAGGCTGTTATTGGGTAACCCCCTCAGGTCTGGAAAAGTGTGGGAAGCATTCCCATTGGACTTGGCTGCCCAGGCTGGTCAGGTGACCGCTGTATCTGGGCAGTTGAGGAGTTTTTGTTATGAGTATTATCAAATAAAAGGGGGATTCAGAGCCCTGGAGGCTCAATCGCCTCAGTAGCTCCAGCTGTGGTGTTCTCCCGCCCTCCCTTTGTCGCAGGCTTTCACTTTATTATGTGTCTAGTGTCACCTTTTAATGAGGACAGTTGTGTATATAAAGTTAAACTAAGTTATATATGTTTTAAGTGGGGAGATTATCCTTTATCTTGATTATGCAGCTTGAGCCGTAGTGGCTGAGCTGTTTTATGTGTTTATTAAAGCTTAACTTTTAAATATTTATTTATTATAAGCCAATAATAAAGGCCGCGGCCCAAATATTTTCCAATTAAAAAAGGTATTTTGTGTTTTTCTATTTATTGTGTTTAAAATCCGACTGCTATCCTGTGAGTTTTGTGTAATTGTATAAAAGAGTAAAAAAATAATTGTGGATCAAGTCTTAAATTTCAGCTGCAGACTTGCTTAAAGCAGTAGTAAAAGCTTAAAAAAAAACCTTCCCCCTGCAAGTCAATGTCATAATGCCATAATGTGCTAATATGCATTGCATTCTACTACATCATGAAAGGCTTACATTAAAGTGAAATGAACGGCATGCTGTCACCACTGACTGGGCTTCCTTCTGGATTCTCAGGCTCTGAATAGATCATATAACCGATTTTTAGTGAATTGTATTCTAGAGTGGGAGATAAAATAATAATAAAAAAAAAACCCATAATGTATTATAGACCAAACCGGACATTTTACCTTAAATTTTCTTTATAAAGTATAACTTTGTTGGTTACAAATTGGGTAAGGCCTACTCAAAAAAGGTATTATTAGATAGTATGCATAAAAAAAGCTTCTACAGCTGAATTTTTCACGTCCTTTTCATCTTCTTCTATTTAAACTCAAAAATAATAATGCTATTGTTAACCATGTTTTTATATGATGTGAGATGTATAAAAAATAGGTAAGATACTGTTCTCATGAACTGTTGCCAATGTATAAGAACATTTTGGCTCTCAGTAAATTTGGAGATTCCAGAACGAAAGTTGCAAGGATGCCAGCAAGATCAGGTGCATCATTCAGCATTCAAACTGTGTAGATATAATCTGATATTAAATCCCAGCTTTAACTTAAACATTCAATGCTGTTGCTATGTCTATGAATAATGTTGCTAGGATGTGTATACCAGTCCATTGGCGGTCTTCATCCCGCCTTTTATAATCGTGTTGCTGAGATGGAGAAACTGATCTATACTGCCTTGGATAATATTTCCAAATTCACTGCTATATGGAAAGCCTGGACAGCCTTTAAAAGCTCCCAACTATACCATAAGTTTGCATTATAAATAATGCAAACTGATTTTCAATTGGGGCAATGCTATCCCCGACCTTAAGGGCAGGATTGGGCTCGCACTACTGGTGTGACGCACTTTAGTATTCTAACCACTGGAAGCTGGAAAGGGTAGTCGGTGGTTCCCTCTCCTCATTACGTCCTTGTCCTCTTCCTCCCTTTCCCCTTTTCCCTACCCCCCCTTTTTTTTTCTAGTCCCGGAGAGTAAAAGAACCCACTTAATTTTTGCCTGCTACTGAGGGACATGGCCAAAGGAGATTGGAAGTTTTGGAGCCACTTGCTAAACACGGTTTATTAGCATTAGATCCGTGGCATCTCGCCCATGCATTTCCTCTTTAACACAATACAGTAAGTTATGATGAGATTGATAGATAAAGTTGTTCCTTTATAGGCCAGGACTAATAAAGCGTATTCTTCCATCTTCCCTATCTCCCCCTCTTTATTTTATTTTATTTTTTCGTTTGTGTTCTTGAGTTCTTCTTTCCCTAGGGTATGTATATCTAAACATTGTTACCCCATTTGAGCATAGGCTTACTGTTTAGAGGTTATTAGACATTTTATATTTCTGTTCTGCTGATGTCTACCTATGTAACTATTTGGGGCTCATAGAGTCATTTATGTCTATGTCCTATTCAAATATTTTCAATAAAACGTTTATGTAAAAAAAAAAAAAAAAAAAAAAAAAACATTCAATGCTAACTGGCAATCCAAGTCAATGTATCCCAGCTTAAAGTATATTTAACCAAGTGACTTTTAAATTACTTTTTTTTTTACGGACCGCCCGCCGTCATTATAAGTCAGCTGTTTCAAGAGGGATATCATTGTTATGGCAGCAGTTATCTGCCAAAACCCTTGATCCTTTTCTTCAGAGAGCGGTCCACTTTCAGATAAAAGTGGTCTCTGCTACGGTTTCACCGCAAGATGACTTTCAATGACTGTTCTCTGTATTACGGGGAGCCGACAATTCATTATAACCGCAAGTGATTTTAAATGAATTTTTTTCCTGCAGAAATGAGGAGAAATGAGGAGGGACAGTTCTAAGCACGGGAAACATGCGCCCCTTTACAGGCATACTATAAACAGCCCCCAGGCATGAAATTTAAAGGAATATTACACTTTTATTGTTTCACTTTAAGCATTATTAAAATCACTGCTCCCAAAAAAACGGACGTTTTTAAAGCTTTTTTTGCATTGATACATGTCCCCATGGGGATATGTAATAGGGTTCTAAAGTTCACACGAAGTTTAGGTCTGTTTGCAGGTTCTGGTGCGAACCGAACCGGGAGGCGTTGGGCTCATCCTTATTTTTTATTTTTATTTTATTGCATTTTTGTGTAAATATGAGATCTGAGGTCTTTTTGATCCCAGATCTCATATTTAAGAGGTCCTGTCATGCTTATTTTCTATTACAAGGGATGTTTACATTCCTTGCAATAGGAATAAAAGTCACACCATTTTGTTTGTTAAAAGAACAGTGTAAAATTTAAAAACAAAAGGTAAAATAAATAAGAAAACAAATTTAAAAATTGTAAACATGTCCTCTCCCGAAAGGTTCGCCTGAAGAAGCGAACGCATACGTGATTAGAGCCTGCATATGAAAATGGTGTTCAAACCACACATGTGAGGTATTGTAGCGATTGTTAGAGCGAAATGAATAATTCTAGCCCTAGACCTCTTCTGTAACTCAAAACATGCAACCTGCAGAAATTTTGAAATGTTGCACATGGAGATTTTTAAGGGTAAAAGTTTGTTGCCATTCTACGAGCAGGTATCAATTTACTCGGCGTAACATCATCTTTCACATTATAAAAAAAATTGGGCTAACTTTACTGTTGTCTTATTTTTTCATTCAAAAAAGTGATTTTTTTTCCCAAAAAATGTGATTGTAAGACCACTGTGCAAATACGGTGTCACAAAAAGGATTGCAACGACTGCCATTTTATTCTCTAGGGCAGTGATGGCGAACCTTTTTGAACCCGAGTGCCCAAACCGCGACGCAAAACCAACTTATTTCTTTCAAAGTGCCAACACAGAATTAAACCTGCCAGCTTTGAATGAGCCCTAAGGGACCAAAAAGAATGCAGAATGCACTGTGCAACATACACTGACCTACGTGACCATTGCATTCACCTACATGACACATGCACTACCTGACACATGCACTTACCTACATGACACATGCACTCACCTACCTGACCATTACACTCACCTACCTGACCATTACACTCACCTACATGACCACTACACTCACCTACATGACACATGCACTCACCTAAATGACACATGCACTCACCTACATGACCATTACACTCACCTACATGACCATTACACTCACCTACATGACCATTACACTCACCTACATGACCATTACACTCACCTATCTGACACATGCACTCACCTACCTGACACATGCACTCACCTACCTGACCATTATACTCACCTACATGACACATGCACTCACCTACATGACACATGCACTCACCTACATGACACATGCACTCACCTACCTGACCATTACACTCACCTACTGTACATGACAAATGCTTCCTGCACTACTAACATGCCCCCACACAGTACAATGAAGATCGGAGGATCCAACCTCCTCCTTACTTTTCTATTGCCTCATCGTCAAGCTCTCCCCAGACAGTATTGAAGGAATCCCCGACATCTGGCCACTCCTCGATATCCCCGCCGCCTGGATGCCAGCTAGCAGCATTGCACCTCTCCCCATGTAAAAATCAGCTCCCAGCACCGCCCCTCCCCCTTCTTTTTCACAGGCTGCACTAGGACAGACTGAACCAAAGTCGTCCTGGAGCAGGGGGAGCTGAAATAGGGTACCCGCAGAAAGGAATCCCTGAATGCCTTACCAGAAGTGTAGGGGTCCGGGGGAGGCAATAAGCTGCTGAACAGAGTCTGGATGGTGGAGAAAGAAGAATTTTACACCCCTCTTAAACGACACACATGGAACAAGATGACTGGCTGCCCACTCCCCTGCCGATGTCACTAGCAACGAAGCAAGGAAGAGAGCCGGCTCCTCCCTGCCTGCAACGTCAGTGCAAGTGACTGCCTGGCTGGGGGATTCCCCTGGCGTGCCAACAGGGAGGGCTTGACGTGCCAGCTGTGGCACGCGTGCCATAGGTTCGCCATCACTGCTCTAGGGTGATAGAAAAAAATATATATAATGTTTGGGGGTTCTAAGTCATTTCCTAGCAAATAAAAATGATTTTAACTTGTAAACAACAAGTTTGAAAAATAGGCCTGGTCTTAAAGTGGTTAACCATTTGCCGACCGGGCCATAGCCGAAAGACGGCTACAGCTTGCTCCCGCACGCCCCCTGGAGCATGCACCCAGGAATATCCGTGACATCCAGCCCGGGGCATCATGGATCACAGTAAATGGCCACTGACAGCTACCATTTACCACATGATTGCTCCGTCAAATGATGGAGTGATCACTTGTAAACAATCCGGCGTAATTTCCGGTTGGTCTTTCCCCTCCTCGAACCGAACGGTACAGGGAGAGGGGAGAGATCAGGTGCAGCAGCACTGTGGGCTGGATGTGTACTGCCCATAGCGCTGATCGGCGCCCATTTCAGCACTCATCCAGCCATCCATGCTCAGCAATACTCATCCATCCATCCTCAGCAATACTCATCCATCCATCCTCAGCAATACTCATCCACCCATCCATCCTCAGCAATACTCATCCATCCATCCTCAGCAATACTCATCCATCCATCCATACTCAGCAATACTCCTCCATCCATCCATACTCAGCAATACTCATCCATCCATCCATGCTCAGCCATCCATACTCATCCATAATCAGCAATACTCATCCATCCATCCATACTCAGCAATACCCATCCATCCATGCTCAGCCATCCATACTCATCCATGCTCAGCAATACTCATCCATCCATCCATACTCAACAATACTCATCCATCCATCCTCAGCAATACTCATCCATCCATCCATACTCAGCAATACTCATCCATCCATCCATACTCAGCAATACTCATCCATCCATCCATGCTCAGCTATTCATACTCATCCATACTCATCCATCCATCCTCAGCAATACTCATCCATCCATCCTCAGCAATACTCATCCATCCATCCTCAGCAATACTCATCCACCCATCCATCCTCAGCAATACTCATCCATCCATCCTCAGCAATACTCATCCATCCATCCATACTCAGCAATACTCCTCCATCCATCCATACTCAGCAATACTCATCCATCCATCCATGCTCAGCCATCCATACTCATCCATAATCAGCAATACTCATCCATCCATCCATACTCAGCAATACCCATCCATCCATGCTCAGCCATCCATACTCATCCATGCTCAGCAATACTCATCCATCCATCCATACTCAACAATACTCATCCATCCATCCTCAGCAATACTCATCCATCCATCCATACTCAGCAATACTCATCCATCCATCCATACTCAGCAATACTCATCCATCCATCCATGCTCAGCTATTCATACTCATCCATACTCATCCATCCATCCTCAGCAATACTCATCCATCCATCCTCAGCAATACTCATCCATCCATCCATACTCAGCAATACTCCTCCATTCATCCATACTCAGCAATACTCACCCATCCATCCAAGCTCAGCCATCCATACTCATCCATAATCAGCAATACTCATCCATCTATCCATACTCAACAATACCCATCCATCCATGCTCAGCCATCCATACTCATCCATGCTCAGCAGTACTCATCCATCCATCCATACTCAGCAATACTCATCCATCCATGCTCAGCAATACTCATCCATCCATCTATACTCAGCAATACTCATCCATCCGTCCATACTCAGCCATACCCAGCCATACCCGACCCAGCCATCCCATCCATACCCAGCCTTTCCATCCACACTCAGCCATACCCGACCCAGCTATAATCAGCCATACCCATATCCATGCCACTACAGTGCCACTACAGTGCCTCAAAGTGTAATAGGCAGTCAAATTAGATTTGAAATGTATGCCCCTAGAATGCCTGATGGTGCTCCCTGCATGTTGGACTTCTGTATGTGGCCAGGCTGTTTAAAAGTCTCACACATGGTATTACCATACTCAAGAAGAGTAGCAGACAAAGTTTTGGGGTGTAATTTTTGCCATGTACATGCTATGTGTTAGAAATATTGTATACATTGACCACTTTGTATAAAAAAATGCTTTTTAATTTTCTTTCCACGTTTTACAAAAACACGCTCAAAAGACTCGATATGCCTCATAGATTATAAATTGGGGTGTTTTCTTTCCACAATGGGGTCATTTTTTTGGGCATTTTTATTTTCCTGGTGTTCCAGGGCCTTCAAAAGTGCAAGAGGTAGTCAAGAAATTAAATGTGTAATTTATGCTCCTAGAACGCCTGAAGGTACTCCCTGCATGTTGGGCCTCTGTATGTGGCTGCTGGGTGTAAAAGTCTCACACATGTGGTATCGCCATACTGAGGAGGAGTAGTAGAATGTATTTTTGGGTGTAATTTGTGGTATGCACAATGTGTGAGAAATAACCTAATATGACACTTTTGTGAAGAAAGAAAAAAAATCTTGATATTGTAAAGAATTGTGGGAAAAAATACAAATTTAAAAAACTCACCATGCCTCTTTCTAAATACCTTTGAATGTCTACTTTCCAAAAAGGGGTCATTTGTAAGGTATATGTACTGCCCTGGCTTGTTAGGACAGTACATCAATTGTGATAAATTTTCAGAGTGCGGATACTGTGAGTGCGGATCTCCCACTTACATCAGGGTCCCCAGAGATCTCCCACTTACATCAGGGCCCCAGAGAACCCCTCCTTACATCAGGGTCCCCAGAGAGCCTCACCCTTACATCAGGGTCCCCTGAGAGCATCCCCCTTACATCAGGGTCCCCAGAGAGCATCCCCCTTACATCAGGGTCCCCAGAGAGCCCTCCCTTACATCAGGGTCAGAGAGCCCCCTCTTACATCAGGGTCCCCAGAGAGCCCCCCCTTACATCAGGGTCCCCAGAGAGCATCCCCCTTACATCAGGATCCCCAGAGAGCATCCCCCTTATATTAGGATCCCCAGAGAGCATCCTCCTTACATCAGGGTCCCCAGAGAGCCCCCCTTACATCAGGGTCCCCAGAGAGCATCCCCCTTACCTCAGGGTCCGTAGAGAGCATCTCCCTTACATCAGGGTCCACAGAGAGCATCCCCCTTACATCAGGGTCCACAGAGAGCATCCCCCTTACATCAGGGTCCCCAGAGAACTCTGGGAATGTGGGGAGGACTCTGGTGACCAGAGAAAGAAAACACTAAGATAAGGGGATTTACTGATATAAGGGGAAACCTTTATATCAGTGCCCCCTTACAATATTGTATTGACTCCCCCTCAGACTGGCCTGGCTGCGATGTCACTGACCTCATCTCACCGTGCAGGGCTCAGTCAGTCGGCTCCAGCTTGGTGGCTCTGGTTTTAGCCCATAGTTTCCTCTTCACAGTCCATACATGTCTGACTTCTCCCATGATCCCCATCCTGGCGGCACTCCCACTCTCGACTCCTCTCCAGACGTGATACAAGACAAGAGATGGTCAGAGGCTGTGGATGGTACAGGGGAGGTCAAAGGCTGTGGATGGTACAGGGGAGGTCAGAGGCTGTGGGGCGGCCAGGAGGTCAGAGGTGCGGGGGGCAGGAGGTCAGAGGCTGCGGGGGGGAACAGGAGGTCAGAGGCTGCGGGGAACAGGAGGTCAGAGGCTGCGGGGGGGAATAGGAGGTCTGAGGCTGAGGGGGGCAGGAGGCCTGAGGCTGCAGGGGGACAGGAGGTCAGAGGGTGTGGGGGACAGGAGGTCAGAGGCTGCAGGGGGGACAGGAGTTCAGAGGCTGTGGGGGGAACAGGAGGTCAGAGGCTGTGGGGGGGACAGGAGGTCAGAGGCTGCGGAGGGGACAGGAGGTCAGAAGCTGTGGAGGGCACTGGAGGTCAGAGGCTGCAGGGGAAACAGGGGGTTAGAGGCTGCAAAGTGAACAGGAGGTCAGGTTTTTGCCTTCATAAAGAGCACCTCTATAGGGTTACGGCGGGAAGGTGCCACCGACATCCAAAGACCAATTATTCTGCACCTGTTTGACACATGCATATCATTGAAATTTTTTACATGAAGGCCAATTCTCGCTTTCATCAAGAGTACCTGTATAGGGTTACAGTGGGAAGGCGCCACCTGCATCCAAAGACCAATGTTTATGCACCTGTTTGACAGGTGCATATCATTGCAATTTTTTACAGCAAGGCCAATTCTTGCTTTCATTAAGATTACCTCTATAGGGTTACGATGGGAAGGCGCCACCAGCACCCTAAGACCAATTTTTACGCACCCATTCTTCTTTTAAGGGTATTTAATATTTCGGTGCCATCTATAATTATCAAATGTTAGTTATATGTGTACAGGTCATATGTACTATGATAAAGAGCTACGACAGTAAAGTGGGGGAAAGGGAAAGAAAGAGAGGAAACGGGATAGAAAGACAAAGAAAAAAGTCCACAAGGTCGATCAACGTTTCAGTTTACTCTAATCTTATTCCAAGTGCACTACATTGTTGCCTCATCATACACACTGGCTCCTCAGCTGTTACTGAGCAAAATAAAGGCAGCTTGCAGGGAAAATTTCATTTTTGCGGGTTTTTAAAATGCAATTATTGCTGCAGCAGATTCTAGACATGGTACTGATCTTTACAGGTAGATTAAGGGGACCCCCAGGCACTATATTAGAAGGATTTTTTCATTTTTATGTTTTCACTTTAAAAATAAAAATAAATCACTGCTCATTTAAAAATTACATTTTTCACAAAAAAAATGTTATTGATACATGTCCCCCAGGGCAGGACCCAGACCTTTATAACCATTGTATGCCCAAGTACTTGCATATAAGCCTTCAAAATGGGCACTTTTGATTTTTAATGTTCGGGTCCCATTGACTTTAAAAAGACAACCAATGCAGCCACCTTATCTAGGGACTGGTAAGCTGTAATATATCACTGTAATACATTACATTATTGTTTTGTTTTTGGTTTTAAGTACCTGACTGCTTTTGCATATATGTAATCATAAAAATAATTCAGAAGTTATAAAAACAATGTATTTTGACCTCAAAATTTCTACCAGTTTTAGATTAAAATTTATATTAATAATTTTTCACTTTTTTATGCAATTGTAATTTGTAAACCCTACTCATATATTCCCATATACATCTGGGATCATGACTGCTCTGTTTTTGGGCATCAAATTTTGACCACTCTTTTTACTTTGGTTTCTGTCTCTTTAACCACTTGTCAACCGCCACACACACATATACAGTACGTCAGCAGAATGGCACAGGCAGGCAAATGGACGTACCTTTATGTCCCTTTGAATTTGCTGCCTTTCAGGCACGTGTGCACCGCCGTGCGCTGTGGGATCGTGCCCGCGGGCCCCGCAAACTTGATGTTTACTGTCAGCCCGTGATTAAGGCGAGGAGAGGCAGAACAGGGAGATGCCTATGTAAACAAGGCATTTCCGTTCTACCTAGCAACATGACAGGGATCTACTGCTCCCTGTCAACGGGAGCAGTGATTTCTGTCATGTTGTAGTGAGCCCATCCCCCCACAGTTAGAATCACTTCGTAGGACACACTTAACCCCTTGATCACCCCCTAGTGTTTAACCCCTTCCATGCCAGTGTCATTTATACAGTAGCCAGTGATTTTTTTGTAGCTCTGTTTACTGTATGAATGACAGTGGTCCCAAAATACTGTCAAAAGTGTCTGATGTGTCTGCCATAATGTTGCAGTCCTGATAAAAAAGGGGCTGAAGTGGTTAATGTCTCTTTCACTAGTCACTACCGGTATGGGCTTGATTTACTAAAACTGGAGAGTACAAAATCTGGTGCAGCTGTGCTTGGTAGCCAATCAGCTTCTAACTTCAGCTTGTTCAATTAATCTTTGACAAAAAAAACAAATGTTTCTATGCAGAGCTGCAGATTTTGTACTTTCCAGTTTTAGAAAATCAATCCTACTAATGATTTGTCCACTAGACACTACAGCTATTTGGCATACATTAATTTCCAAAATACAGCTTATCTTTCAGATCCATGCCTGTAACAGGTATCTTCCAGAATCAATTCAAGCATTTGAGCAGTTTCTCAATCCAATTGGGTTATCATATTTATACAAAGACCCCAAAGCCTTGAGAGGCAGCAAAGGCAGCCAAATATGCAAATATTTCCCCTTCCACTTGTTGACTGTGGTGTACATCTTCCCTGTTGTACTGGGTGTAACTGGTTTGTTGGTGGTTGATGAAGAACTTGATGTAATTGATGTTTGCTGACACACATGGCAGCAATGATTTGAAAAGCATTTATTCCATAACTTTCATATTTGTACATTTGTCTTTGGACGAATCCTAATGCCATTTTACTAAGCTCTAGACTCTAGATTTCTCCTTTGAGTATAATTTTGCAAACCCCATTTTCAGTTTAAAGCTTTGCATAGATCTTTTTATGACCTCTAGCATAAAACTAAAGTTCTTTGTGTTTTTGTACAATTTGTAATCCCTTATTTTATTAGCTTATACAACATATTTTTGTGTTTTAGTTGCATAAGATTTGGTATTGAAGGAAACATCTAAAGACTGGACATGGTCCTAATGCAGAAAAATCTGTAACTAATTAGTTTCATTGGTGAATGAAGTATTGTGCCAGGTCATGAGGAAAGAGCCACTTAATCCTGATAAGCATAAGAAGAGTGACATCTGTTCTGTTTTTACCATGTATTCTGAGAAACTATCAAGTCATTTTTTCCTGTGCTCCGGAGAGCCATAAATATCAATAGCTTGGGGTTAATATATCCATTTCTTAAAGGCCAAAGTTTCAAAGTCAGTATATATTATTCTTTTTTTTTTAAAGTTGTCTATATTGTTAAATGCCATCTGAAAGAGATTATTTAATGATACCATAATTATATGCAATGTTATTATTATAATTATTGTCACCCTTTTAACATATCGTACATACATTCTTACATACCAAAGTAGAGCTATGAAAAACAAGGCTTATCATGTACAGCTAGAACTATTAAGCTTGACAGTGCTCCAGCTGAAACTACTGCAGAGCCCTATTGGGGCATATCTGTATTTTTTGTATGACTGTACTTGCGGAGAATTCAGATTAAACCTGGCACCCAAATATTAAACCCCAACCCCCTTCCCCATGCACACTTTAATTGCTGCATCAGTTTTTTTTTTGTTTGTTTTTTTTAAGTTTGTAAATGGCCAGCATGCTTACAAAATTATGTCACAGTTCAGCTTCCTATTTCTTCATCTTTTCTCCTGAAAAGGAGAAGGGACCTACTTTGGGAGTTCACGTCATTGCCTGGGTGACATGTCCTTTACCTATTGGTTGCCCGGTGGTGGGGTCTTTAGAAGACTGCAGCAGTGTGATATGTGGCCAGTCTACTGGGTTGTGATTTCCAAAAGTGGAGCCGGATAGTGACAGAGATGACAGGCTTAGATTAGTATAAAAAATCATCTAAAAAGGCTTTCATAAAAAAAATATATATATATATATATATATATATATATATATATATATATATATATATATTTTTTTTTTTTTTTTTTTGTGGCACTGTGCAGGGTGGGAGGGAATGAAAGGAGGTGGGTTGTCATGCCAGGAGATGGGTTTAAGTCTGAATTTCAGATAAATATGAGTACAGTTATGTCCCTGTTAACAAAACACTACATTTATTTAAAATGTCACTAGTGTGTATGGCTGAATTTGAATTTGTATTAGCCTCTTCTAGAGTACAGTAACACTCAGACTGGGAGAGCAACAATTAGGCTCTGCTACATATAGGTGAACTGACAGGGGACATGCTGACAGTAGAAAAGAGCAGAAGGATGCACTAATCAATGTGCAGCTTCTTGTATGTATGTATATATATATATATATATATATATATATATATATATATACACACACACACACACATATTTATAACTATAGTCGCTAAAATGGAGGAGTACAATGACTAATATGTACACATACACTATACGGTATGCGCTGAGTCTGAGGTGACATAATATATTAATATCTAGTTGTTAAAATCATACTGAGACCTCTTTAAATAACTTGAATTATATATGTCCAAAAGAAAGTCCAGTAAATCTATTGATTATAAATTCTTGACACGATTTTCAGTCTCAAAATAGCTCTAGTGTCAGCATGTATAGTGTAGTCTGTATAGTATAATATACTGCAGTTCAGAGTATATAGTGCAGTCCATATAGTATATATACTGCAGTTCAGAGTACATAGTGCACTCAGAGTAGTATATATAATACAGTGCAAGGTATATAGTGCAGTGTACAATATATAATATAGTGTATTGAAGTGGTTAAGCGGAGCTCTATGACAGAATTAATAAAAAAATGGCATGGGTTCCCTCCTGTCAATACCAGGCCCTTTGGGTCTGGTATGGATTTTGGGAGGGGACCCCCACATAATTTTTTTATAAATTTTTGCCGTGGAGTAGTTCACTTTAATATCCATACCAGACCCAAAGCGCCTGGTATGGACTGGCGGGACTCACGTTGTTTTGTTTAAATAATTTTTTATGTATATTGCCGGGATCTGGCAATACATTACAGCCATGAGAAATTTTTAGCCCAGGTTCACACTGAGTTGCGGGAGTGAAGCCGTGCGACTTCAGCTGAACTTGCATGATTTCACTCCCACGTGTCAGTCCCGATTTTGGCGGTGATTTCAGTGACATGCTGCACAGATGTAAATGGAAATCGCACCCTGAAATAGCAAAAAGTAGTACAGAAACTACTTTTTGAAATTGGTGCAGTGCCACAGGTGCGGCGTCAATTGCTGCCGATTTGACATGCAATTTGACATGTCAAATCGCATGTCAAAATGCTCCAGTGTGAACCAGGGCTAAATTAATTTTTTTCCCTTTATAAATGTAATTTTGATGCAGTACTTTTCTAAAAATGGGCTCCCCAGGCATGATATTTAAAGGAATATTTATTTGTTATTGTTTCATTTTAAGTATTCTTACAATTACTGCTTCTGAAAAAACAGACGTTTTAAAAACTTTTTTTTGCATTGATACATGTCCCCTGGGGCAGGACCCGGGTCACCAAACACTTTTTATGGCAATAACTTGCATATAAGCCTTTTAAAATTAGCACTTTTGATTTTTCACGTTCGTGTCCCATAGGCTTTAACGGTGTTCGTATGTTCGCACAAATTTCTGGTCTGTTCGCAGGCTCTGGTGCGAACTGAACCGAGGGGGGGGGGGGGGGTTGTTTGCTCAACCCTACGTAGGAGATCCTGAAACCATTGGATCAGCATAACAGCTGGGGAAATACTATTTGTTGTAAGGATTGTTCAAAATCTTTAAAACGATACTTAGCAAATATACCATAATATATAAGACTTTTAAAGTAACCCTGTCACGTAAAGTCACTTGCAAACGAGGAGCTCCTTTACTCATCTCCCCAAAGACCTATCTTTTCTGCATTCTCTCTGTTCTATATGTGTTGCAGTCTCTGTCAATCAATCGCTTAGGCATTCAATCTGTTCAGAAGAGTCAGTTACACGTGCCCTAAACTACATGTTGTACTTTCAACCTCTAACCTCTACATCACCACAGAACTTTTTTTTTGTTTCATAAAACAGAACTTAACTATGGGCTGGAGGATGAAATCACAGCATGGAGTGCGGGACACAGACAACTCAATCACCTGAAAGTGTTGAATATCAGAGAGCCCTATGGAGGCTGCAGCATGGGAATAACGAGAAAATGAAAGACAAGGGTCACTGGAGGGGTAAGTATAGGAATTCTACTACTGCAGGAGACTTACATCTTGATAAAGAAATTGGCATTATATTTTTTTGCTTTATACAAGCATACCCCACTTTTAAGTACGCAATGGGGTTTATTTACTAAAGCTGGAAAGTGCAAAATCAGGCTCACTTCTGCATAGAAACCAATAGACATGTGCATTCGTTTTCGTCCGAATGCATTTTCGTCCGAATTTCAGCTATTTTCGTTTTCGTTTTGACAAACGATAACGAAAGCACAAAATCCGAAAAACGAAAGATCCGACATAAATAAATGCTTTATTTTCGTTTTCATTGTTACAACAGTTCGATATAGAATAGGAGATTCGACATGACTCTGACGATAACAATCTGTCTATAGAACCTGTGTTCGAATGTGCCTAACCTTACCTCTATTAGTCCAAGATTATATAGAGAAAATATTCGACAGAGAAAAAAGATTTGACAGAGAGAAAAGATTCTGCAAGTTACTGTCCTAAAAAGTGTTTGGGGACCCGGGTCCTGCCCCAGGGGACATGTATCAATGCAAAAAAAAGTTTTAAAAACGGCCGTTTTTTCGGGAGCAGTGATTTTAATAATGATTAAAGTGAAACAATAAAAGTGTAATATTCCTTTAAATTTCGTAGGGGGGGGTTGTCTATAGTATGCCTGTGAAGGGGCGCATGTTTCCCGTGCTTAGAATTGTCCCTGCACAAAGTGTCATTTATGCAGGAAAAAAAGTCCTTTAAAATCACTCGCAGCTATAATGAATTGTCGGCTCCCGTAATACAGAGAACACTCATTGAAAGTCATTGATAAAAAAATAAATAAAAAAAAAAGCGTGGGGGTCCCCCAAATTCAATTTCCAGGCCCTTCAGGTCTGGTATGGATATTAAGGGGAACCCTGCCTCAAATTTAAGAAAAAATTTGACGTGGGGTTCCCCCTAAATATCCATAACCAGACCCTTCAGGTCTGGTATGGATATTAAGGGGAACCCCGCATCAAATTTAAAAAAAATTTGACATGGGGTTCCCCCTAAAAATCCATACCAGACCCTTTATCCGAGCACGCAACCTGGCAGGCCGCAGGAAAAGAGGGGGGGACGAGAGAGCGGCCCCCCCTCCCTCCTGAACCGTACCAGGCCACATGCCCTCAACATTGGGAGGATGCTTTGGGGGTCCGTGACCCCTCAAAGCACCTTGTCCCCATGTTGATGAGGACAAGGGCCTCATCCCCACAACCCTGGCCGGTGGTTGTGGAGGTCTGCGGGCGGGGGGCTTATCAGAATCTGGAAGCCCCCTTTAACAAGGGGACCCCCAGATCCCGGCCCCCCCCCCTGTTTGAAATGGTAAGGGGGTACAAAAGTACCCCTACCATTTCACAAAGAAAGTGTAAAAAATGGTTAAATAAAACAAACACACTTTTGAAAAATTCCTTTATTAAAAATAAAAAAAAGATTCCAGCGGCGGTAATCCACTCTTGCTATCCAGCGACGGACGGTCAGCTCTCCATCGATGTCTAATGTCATCCAGCGCAGCGCAGCATCCTTCTTCTGTCTCCGTGGAGGAGACACTACAGACATTCCGGCGGCTTGACGTTTCTTATATAGGGTGGGCGGGGCCACCCGTCACCTGACCCCGCCCCCCTCTGACGCAAGGGGAAACCCGGGGTTCCCTGTGACGTAGGGGTGACCCGCACCCCTCTGATGTAACACAGGCAGGTTTCCGTTACATCAGAGGGGGGCGGGGTCACCCATACGTCACGGGGAACCCCGGGTTTCCCCTTGCATCAGAGGGGGGTGGGGTCAGGTGACGGGTGGCCCCGCCCTCCGTATATAAGAAACGTCAGCGCCGGAATGCCTCCAGTGTCTCCGTGGAGGAGACAGAAGAAGGATGCTGCGCTGCGCTGGATGACATTAGACATCGATGGAGAGCTGACCGTCCGTCGCTGGATAGCAAGAGTGGATTACCGCCGCTGGAATCTTTTTTTATTTTTAATAAAGGAATTTTTAAAAAGTGTGTTTGTTTTATTTAAACATTTTTTACACTTTCTTTGTGAAATGGTAGGGGTACTTTTGTACCCCCTTACCATTTCAAACAGGGGGGGGGGGGGCGGGATCTGGGGGTCCCCTTGTTAAAGGGGGCTTCCAGATTCTGATAAGCCCCCCGCCCGCAGACCTCCACAACCACCGGCCAGGGTTGTGGGGATGAGGCCCTTGTCCTCATCAACATGGGGACAAGGTGCTTTGAGGGGTCACGGACCCCCAAAGCATCCTCCCAATGTTGAGGGCATGTGGCCTGGTACGGTTCAGGAGGGAGGGGGGGCCGCTTTCTCGTCCCCCCCTCTTTTCCTGCGGCCTGCCAGGTTGCGTGCTCGGATAAAGGGTCTGGTATGGATTTTTAGGGGGAACCCCACGTCAATTTTTTTTTTAATTTGACGCGGGGTTCCCCTTAATATCCATACCAGACCTGAAGGGTCTGGTTATGGATATTTAGGGGGAACCCCACGTCAAATTTTTTCTTAAATTTGAGGCAGGGTTCTCCTTAATATCCATACCAGACCTGAAGGGCCTGGTAATTGAATTTGGGGGACCCCCACGCTTTTTTATTTATTTATTTATTTTTTTATCAATGACTTTCAATGAGTGTTCTCTGTATTACGGGAGCCGACAATTCATTATAGCTGCGAGTGATTTTAAAGGACTTTTTTTCCTGCATAAATGACACTTTGTGCAGGGACAATTCTAAGCACGGGAAACATGCGCCCCTTCACAGGCATACTATAGACAACCCCCCCCTACGAAATTTAAAGGAATATTACACTTTTATTGTTTCACTTTAATCATTATTAAAATCACTGCTCCCGAAAAAACGGCCGTTTTTAAAACTTTTTTTTGCATTGATACATGTCCCCTGGGGCAGGACCCGGGTCCCCAAACACTTTTTAGGACAGTAACTTGCAAATTAGCCTTTAAAATTAGCACTTTAGATTTTGAACGTTGGAGTCCCATAGACTTTAATAGGGTTCTAAAGTATGCTATATAGTTAGCTCCGTCGAATCTTCTTTATACATTCGACAGACACCATAAGCCTTCCAAGACAGATTCGACCGTAATTCATGTGGATTTTCGGACGAATGCAATTTTTGAACGAAAAACGAAATAAATAAAAACGAATTTCGGGAGTAACTAAATAAATTAAGTTTTCAGACGAAAACGAAATTCCGAAACGAAATATTTTACTCTGCACATGTCTAGAAACCAATGAGCTTCTAACCCGAGCTTGTCCAATTAAGCTTTGGTAATAAAACCTGGAAACTCATTGGTTTCTATGCAGAAGTGAAACTGATTTTGCAATTTCTAACTTTAGCAAATAAACTCCATTGTGTACTTAAAAGTGGGGTATGCCTGTAGTTGCTATGAGAAAATTAAACAGCTTGATGCAAATACAAGATCATCATCTTTAATAATAGATTCATTAAATTTGAATGAACAGATTTGCACATGCTTTATGTAATGCTAAATAACTAAAAGATTTTTTAACCGTCCTATGGTTCATTGATTATTATACATGCTTGGTAGACTTGTCCTGTAGTTGGAAATGCATTAACTAAGTTAGAGTCGCCTTTCACAGGCACACACTGTTTGACACAGCTAATTGTCTGGAATGCTCTCAATGAAGATGTTAGCAATTTGACATGGACTTCTGTCAGACAACTACTCCAAATTAGGGATAAGAATTCAAACGTTGGCTTCACTGCATACACGGTCTTCATATACAAAATCAACCCACAATATAATCACATGTGGAACCTTTGCAGTTGTCATTTAGTTAAAACATTGAAATAACATTTAAACTTTATCAAGTAGAAATAGATGAAGACTGTATGTACATTATACAAGCTTATTGGGCTTGTGATAATGTTGATTTCATTTTCATTCTGTGGTGTTGAATGTTATTCTAAATGGATGCTTAGTACTGGGTAAAAGTATAATAGGGTGCAAGCAATAAATGTGTAAATGTAAAATTATATTTTATTAAAATAGACCACGGGAACAGGCTTTTTCTGATATGTTTTTGCGCTAGGCACATCGCTTTCTCAAAGAATCTTTGAGATAGCGATGTACCTAGTGCAAAATATGTGATAATAGAACCTGTTCCTGCTGGCTATTTTAACCACTTGACCACTGGGCACTTAAACACCCTTAATAACCAGACCAATTTTCAGCTTTTGGTGCTCTCACATTTTGAATGACAATTACTCAGTCATGCAACACTGTACCCATATGAAATTTTTGTCCTTTTTTTCACACAAATAGAGCTTTCTTTTGGTGGTATTTAATCACCTCTCAGTATTTTATTTTTTGTTCTATAAAAGAAAAAAGGCCCGAAAATTCAGTGAAAAAAATGAATTTTTCTTCGTTTCCTTTATAAAATTTAGCAGATTAGTAATTTTTTCTTCATAAATTTTGGCCAAAATTTATACTACTACATATCTTTGGTAAAAATAAGTACAAATTGGTGGATATGATTTGGTCTTTGTGAAAGTTATAGAGTCCACAAGCTATGGCGCCAATATCTGAAAATTGATCACACCTGAAGTACTGATGGCCTATTTCAATTCTTGAGACCCTAACATGCCAGAAAAGTACAAATACCCCCCAAATGACCCCTTTTTGGAAAGAAGACATTCCAAGGTATTTAGTAAGAGGCATGATGAGTTTTTTAAAGTTTTCATTTTTTCCCACAATTCTTTGCAAAATCAAGATTTTTTTTTTCCTTTTTTTTTTTCCCCACAAAATTGTCATCTTATCAGGTTATTTCTCACACACAGCATATGCATACCACAAATTACACCCCAAAACACATTCTGCTATTACTCCCGAGTATGGCGATACCACATGTGTGAGACTTTTACACAGCATGGCCACATACAGAGGCCCAAAATGCAGGGAGCGCCATCAGGCGTTCTGGAGCACCCAGGCCAATTCTGTCATTTCTCTCCTACATGTAAAAATCATCATTTATTTGCTAGAAAATTACATAGAATCTCAAAACATTATATATGTTTTTTTATCAAACACCCTGGAGAATACAATGTTGGTCGTTGCAAATTTTTATCTCACACGGTATTTGCGCAGCAATTTTTCGAACGCATTTCTTTGGGGGAAAAAACAGTTTTGTGCTTAAAAAAAACAAAAAAAAAACAGTAAAGTTAGCCCAATTTTTGCATAATGTAAAAGATGAAGTTATGCTGAGTAAAAAGATATCGAACATGTCACTCTTTAAAATTGTGTGGTTTGAACACTGTTTTCATATGTGGGCGGGGCTTACGTATGCGTTCGCTCCTGCATGCGAGCACATGGGGACAGGGGCGCTTTAAAAATTTTTTTTTTTTTATTGTTCATTTTACTTAATTTATTTTAGTTTGACATTTTTTCCCCCCCAAAAAATTTTTTGATCACTTTTATTCCTATTACAAGGAATGTAAACATACCTTGTAATAGGAATATGGGATGACAGGTCCTCTTTACAGTGAAATCTGGGGGTCAATATGACCCCACATCTCACCTTCCGCTGGGAAGCCTGAAATAAAAAAAAATAAAAATAAAAGATTCTGGCTTTGATCGTATTGGCGAGTTGGTAGAAGCACCGGAGG
This sequence comes from Lithobates pipiens, assembly GCF_037356315.1. Classification (NCBI taxonomy): domain Eukaryota; kingdom Metazoa; phylum Chordata; class Amphibia; order Anura; family Ranidae; genus Lithobates; species Lithobates pipiens. The sequence goes on from NW_027507748.1 coordinate 178,564,097, forward strand.
GCGGTGAGGGGTGGGGGGAGGGGGCGTCTATGGCTGGGTATTGCAGGGTATCACCGAGTATGGCTGGGTATTGCAGGGTATCTCAATTTATGGCAGGGTATTGCAGAGTATTGGCGGGGTATTGGCAGGTATTGGCGGAGTATTGGTGGGTATTGCAGAGTATTGGGGGTATTGCAGAGTATTGGGGGTATTGCAGAGTATTGGGGGGTATTGCAGAGTATTGCGGGGTATTGCGGGGTATTGGGGGTATTGCCGAGTATTGGGGGGTATTGCCAAATATTGGGGGGTATTGCAGAGTATTGGGGGGTACTTCAGAGTAATGGCAGGGTACTGCAGAGTATTGGGGGGTACTGCAGAGTAATGGCGGGTATTGCAGAGTAATGGCAGGTATTGCAGAGTAATGGCAGGGTATTGCAGAGTAATGGCAGGGTATTGCAGAGTAATGGGGGGTACTGCAGAGTAATGGCAGGTACTGCAGAGTAATGGCAGGGTATTGCAGAGTTATGGGGGGTACTGCAGAGTAATGGCAGGGTATTGCAGAGTAATGGGGGGTACTGCAGAGTAATGGGGGGTACTGCAGAGTAATGGCTGGTATTGCAGAGTATTTGCAGGGTATTGCAGTGTATTTGCAGGGAACTGAGGGGTTAAATTCGGTGAGCAGCGATGTGAGCACTGCAGATGCAGCCCACATCGCTGCTAACACCGATCTCTTTCCCCTCCGCTGTACCGATCGGTACAGAGAGGGGGAGGGAGGAACCGGCATCATAACATGACGCCTGTTTGTTTACAAGTGATCACTCCGTCATTTGACGGAGCGATCACGTGGTAAACGGCCGCGACGAGCGGCTGTTTACCGTGATCCATGATGCGTCATCATGGTCACTGATGATCTCTGAGAGAGCAGAATTCTGCAAGGCCGTTAATTAACGGCCTCTCAGAGTTAAACAACCGCCCTGAAGCCGTTAATCGGCAATGGGCGGTTGTTAAGTGGTTAAAAAAGGAAGAATAGTCATTTGCATCTCGGTGGGAGGCATATCTGTTGCTGTTGCAATTGATTGCGTTAATGGAGAGAACATTAGCAAACACCTTAGACGTGATTGTGGAGTGTAGAGCCTGATCTCACCTGTAGCAGCATTTTAAATATTTTACATAGTCTAATAAACATAAAAAAAAAATGTGATAAATTATATGATAAAACAGGTAGACAGTAGGGATGAGCTCAATGTTCAAGTCGAATGTCCATTCCACTCGAACATCACGCGTTCGCCGAACAGTGAACATTATTCAGCGTTTGCGGCAAATTCGAAAGCCGCGGAATGCCGTTAAAGTCTATGGGACACTAACATGAAAAACCAAAAGCACTAATTTTAAAGGATTAAATGTAAGTTATTGCCATGGGGGCCTGTATGGGGACCTGGCTCCTGCCCCAGAGGACATATGTAGTATCAATGCAAAACTAAGTTTTAAAAATTGCACTTTTTTCAGGAGCAGTGATTTTAACCACTTTCAGACCGGTCTTTTTACAATTTGGCACTGAGCTGATTTAACTGGTAATTGTGCGGTCATGCAATGTTGTACCCAAACAAAATTTGCGTCCTTTTTTTCCCACAAATAGAGCTTTCTTTTAAAGGTATTTGACTGACTCTGCGATTTTTATTTTTTGCGATATAAACGTAAAAAGACCGCAAATTTTGAAAAAAAATGATATTTTCTACATTTTGTTATTAGAAAAATCCAATAAACTCAATTTTAGTCATACATTTAGGCCAAAATGTATTCAGTCACATGTCTTTGGTAAAAAAAAGTCAATAACTGTATATTTATTGGTTTGCGCAAAAGTTGTCACATCTACAAACTAAGGTACGTTTTCTGGAATTTACGCAGCTTTTAGTTTATGACTGCCTATCTCATTTCTTGAGGTGCTAAAATGGCAGGGCAGTACAAAACCCCCCCCCAAATGACCCCATTTTGGAAAGTAGACACCCTAAGGAAATTGATAAGAGGCATGTTGAGCCCATTGAATATTTTATTTTTTTGCCTCAAGCGATTGAATAATGACAAAAAAATATTTTTTTATTTTTTTACACAAAGTTGTCACTAAATGATATATTGCTCACACATGCCATAGTTATATGTGGAATTGTACCCCAAAATACATTCTGCTGCTTCTCCTGAGTACGGGGATACCACATGTGGTCAACTTTTTGGAAGCCTAGCCGCGTAGGGGGCCCCGAAAACCAAGCACCGCCTTCAGGATTTCTAAGGGCATACATTTGTAATTTCACTCCTCACTACCTATCACAGTTTTGAAGGCCATAAAATGCCAAGATGGCACAAAACACCCACAAATGACCCCATTTTAGAAAGTAGACACCCCAAGCTATTTGCTGAGAGGCATGTTGAGTCCATGGAATATTTTATATTTTGCCACAAGTTGCAGGAAAATTACAAACTTTTATTTTTTTTTTATTTTTTTTCACAAAGTTGTCACTAAATGATATATTGCTCACACATGCTATGGGCATATGTGAAATTACACCCCAAAATAAATTCTGCTACTTCTCCTGAGTATGGGGATACCACATATGTGGGACTTTTTGGGAGCCTAGCCGTGTACGGGGCCCCGAAAACCAAGCACCGCCTTCAGGCTTGCTAAGGGCGTACATTTTTGACTTCACTCCTCACTACCTATTACAGTTTTGAAGGCCATAAAATGCCAAGATGGCACAAAACACCCACAAATGACCCCATTTTAGAAAGTAGACACCCCAAGCTATTTGTTGAGAGGCTTGTTAAGTCCATGGAATATTTTATATTTTGCCACAAGTTGCGGGAAAATTACAAACTTTTATTTATTTATTTTTTTCACAAAGTTGTCACTAAATGATATATTGCTCACACATGCTATGGGCATATGTGAAATGACACCCCAAAATAAATTCTGCTGCTTCTCCTGAGTACGGGGATACCACATATGTGGGACTTTTTGGGAGCCTAGCCACATACGGGGCCCCGAAAACCAAGCACTGCCTTCAGGCTTTCTAAGGGCGTAAATTTTTGACTTCACTCCTCACTACCTATTACAGTTTTGAAGGCCATAAAATGCAGTGTGATCTGCAAACTCAGACAGGAATTGGATCGCATGGTGTGAACACCCATGCGATCCGATTCTGCTGCGGACCAAAAAAAGGGTCCCGTGCGAGTTTGCGGCGGGTGCGGCGGGTGCGGCGGGTGCATACTATCTGTATGGCTGAACTCGAATCGCACAGAGATCGGATGTGATTTGCACTGCAGTGCGGTGCGAATCACATCCGTTCTCATAAACCGCTGCAATGTGAACCCAGCCTTAGTGACACTGGTGACGGGGGGTGATCACGGGGTTAAACCTTTATTGGGGGGGTTAGGGGGGTACCCTAGAACTAAAGGGGGCTAACCCTAACTGCCCTAACAGTTATTACAGTCACAAATGACACCAATGCAAAAAAAAAAATGCAATTGGTGTCACTGTGACTGGGGGTGCAGGGGTGATTGGGGGGGTGATCGGGGGGTGAAGGGGGGTGAGAGTGTGCCTGGCATGTGCTACTGTATTGTGTAGTGTTGGTGCAACTCACCGATCCTCTCTCCTCGGTGCCGTAACGAAAAATACTGACACGGAGGAGAGATTACATCACTTCCTCTGCCTGTGTTTACATTACAGGAGAGGAAGTGATGTCACGCTGCACTTCCATTCGTCAGGAGCGATCGCGAGGGGGTGGCCATGAATGAATGGCTGCCCCCTCATCCCGGATCGCTCCTGAACGGATTCCGACCGCCGCAGGCACGGGGGGGGTGATCGGGCCCCCCACCCGCGGGAAGGCAGGGACGTACAGGTACGCCCATATGCCTGCCCGTGCCATTCTGTCGACGTACATCGTCGTGCGGCGGTCAGCAACTGGTTAATAAACAATAAAAATTAAATATTCCTTTAAATATTGTGCTTGGGGGGTGTCCTTAGTATGCCTGTAAAGTAGCACATATTTCCAGTGTTTAGAAAAGTACCACAGCAAAATTAAATTTCTAAAGGAAAAAATGTAATTCAAAACTGCTCGCGGCTGTAATGTAATGTATTGTCGGGTCCCAGCAATATACATAAAAATCGTTGAAAAAAACGGCATGGGTCTCCCCCCTTGGGGTCTGGTATGAATATTAAGGGGAACCCCACACTAAAATTTAAAAAAAAAATGACATGGGGGTCCCCCCAAAATCCACATCAAGCCCTTCAGGTCTGGTATAGATATTAAAGGACCCTGCACCAAAATTTTACAAAAATGGCTTGGGGGGTCCCCCTCAAAATCGATACCAGACCCTTATACAAGCATGCAACCTGGCAGGCCCAAGGAAAAGGGGAGGGCAAGAGAGCATCTCCCCGATCCGTACCAGGCCACATGTCCTCAACATGAGGAAGGTGCTTTAGGGTCCCCCCCAAAGCACCTTGTCTCCATGTTGATGGGGATAGGGGACTCATCATAGGGGACTCATCCACACAACCCTTGCCCAGTGGTTGTGGGGGTCTGCGGGTGGGGGGGTTTATCGGAATCTGGAAGCCCCCTTTAACAAGGGAACTCAAGATCCCATCCCCCATGTAAATGGGTATCAGGTATATTGTACCCCTACCCATTAACCAAAAAAAGTGCAAAAATTACAGTAAACAGTTTGGGACAAATCCTTTATTGAAAACAAAAAAAATTCCCTCAATGTAACTCCATCGTCAATCACGCCACCGACGGACTGAAAGAAGAAAAACAACTCCGCCTCCATGGGAGGTTCCCACTGACTGCAGGCTTTCCGCTTTGACAGCTGTTATATAACTAAGGACGGGGCCACCTGGTGACGTAAACGGGTGACCCCACCCCCCTCTGATGCCACGTGACATATACGTATATATATATATATGGGGCCTATTTATAAGTGTTTTCATGTAAAATTCATACAACTTTCATCCAAGATTCACACAAGATTATAATTGGGCCTATTTGGAAAAATGTATGAATGCTGGGTAAAAGTTGTGTGAATCTTGGGTAAAAATGTTAAAAAGACCCCAATGAGTGACCAAGTTCCAGTTTGTATACTTGTCCTTTTATTTATTAAGGACATCTAAAAAAATATGCCAACATGGCTTAGAATGCCCCCTTCCTCCTTAGTAGTCTTTGTTAACCTGCCTAAAGCATCTGTTGCCTTCTACTGTATATAGAGGGTACCAACCACAGGACTGATGTAAAGAGTTAACAAGCTGATCATACAGTCTTTTGAACAAGTTAAGAGTCACTTTCAGAATGCCAATCTGTGCAACTGGAGGTCAGCAATACTAAGATGCTAAATAAGTGTCACATATTATATAAAAATGCATTGTTCGATACACACAGTGCTTAAAATGGAGTTCCACTCAAAAGTGGAACTTCTGCTCATCCGCTTCCTCCCCCCCTCTGGTGCCACATTTGGCACATTTCGGGGGGGGGAGAGACAGGTGCCTGTTTTTGACAGGTACTGTTCCCCACTTCCAATAGATGGGAGTGTGGCTGGTCTCTTGGAAATTCAGCCCCCACCTCCTTCCTCCGCCCCTGGACCAATTAGAAAGCGCAGCATGCTTTGCACAAGCACAGTAGGGAACCGGTTGTGAAGCCGAAAGGCTTCACTGCCGGGTTCCCTTACTAGGAATGGTGGCGGCTGCACCCGACAGACAATCCGAAGATCGGCTGGGGTGCCGACATTGAGGGCTCCCTGGACAGGTAAGTGTCCATATATTAAAAGTCGGGGGGGCGTGACCGGAAGCGGAAGTAGGGGGACGCATATCCGAGGAGCTCCGCCGAGGCCTTCTGACGATCGTTGGCCATCCGAGCCCGGCGAGCTTCTCAGCGGTTCCCCACCGTCCATCGGGGTTGCCGCTAGTGTGGGGCACAGTCCGATGCCCGTATCGTCCTCGGCACCCACCGCAAACGCCGTCCTCCGGGCCGTTGCTGGCCGCCACCCGGGGACGCGGCGCCGCCATCTTGGGGCCTACTAGATCCGGAAGCCTAACGCCGGCCCGCGGCGTTCCACGGGCCCCCCTGCTTCTCCCGAGGGTCAGTCGAGGACCCCCCTCACAGCGGTCCCCTGAGAGCCACGTATCCAGGAACGGAGGATCCAACGAACGGGCCCAGAGAACACAGGACAGGTGAGGAACACGGCGGCCATATTGGTACACCTCAGGCCCACTCTACTCTAGGCCTGTGTGGACTCTCCCTCTCCCCTATCATTCGGATACAGCCAAGCTGCCCCAGTTATCCTCACCCTGACTAACTTTTCTGCTAAGTAAACCTCAGCTGCTCTGAAGCTCCCGGGCCTGAGCTCTGTTCTTTGATATTTCCCTGGGGGCCATCTTGCTTCACCCTCCCTCAGTACTGTTGCACCTTACTGCTCTTTAAACGACCAGTTTGTGTTGCCCCCACCTGAAGTGTGTCCTGAGTTCCGCACCTACTATACCCCTGCATCTGGGCTATTAAAGGAGTCGCAGTTTGGTGCAGCTACACCCTCTCCTCCCCTTCACAGTTTTGAAGAAGCTTGACACCCCCCTCAGATCTACACGCTTCCCCCCAATAGCAAGATATTACAGTCCCGGCCAGTCACACAAGGCTTACAGATGTGATGGACTATTAGAGACTGGACCTGGACCCCCTGTCCTCTCTCCGTGACTCCCATCTTATGCTTATGTGATCTTTACTGACAGGGTGTCTCCTTATTGACTCATTTCAATCGGCCGCACACCCCATGGGCAAAATTGGGGATCAACGTCGCACCTATTCCTCTGCTATTAAATCGCAGCCCCCTGTAGCGATGGACCGCTCTCTGAACAAACCCCCACAAGCTACTTCAAGGGTTTCTGAAAGCTCCCAGATCCCACCGGAACAGCCTGACATTTGCACCAACATGCTCTTCAATGATACCTCCACACTCTCATCCTCCCCATCTCCCCCCCTAACGGCGGAGTTACTGGACACTAAATTACACTCCCTATTACAAGCAATCACTCATACCATTGCACAAGAGGTAGGGAAAGTGGCCAAGGAATTGAGAGGGGAGATTGATCAGCTAGGTGAACGCACGGACTCTTTGGAATATAAATTTGATGAAATGGTGCAATACGTCCAGGTTCTCGAGGAAGACAACGCCACTATAAAAAACACTGTGACCCAATTACAGGCCCAGCAGGAGGATTTGGAAAACAGGGAACGTAGACAAAACCTTTGGTTCAGGGGTATTCCTGAAACGGTGGAAGACAAAGACCTGCGCACCTACCTCCTAAGCCTTTTCAACTTTGTAGCCCCGAATATCCCAGACATAGATTGGCGCCTGGACAGAGCACATCGGTCACTGGCTCCAAAACCCCCTCTAGGGGCCAATCCGAGAGATGTGATTGTGCGTTTTCACTATTATGACAGCAAGGAAGCCCTGACTCTTGCATCTCGTAATCAGTCCAGAGTTGAATTTAAAGGCTCTAAGCTACAAATCTTTAGTGACCTGTCACCTATTACCCTGACAAGGAGGAGAACCCTCCGTCCACTAACTTTGCACTTACAGTCTCACAAGGTGGCCTACCGGTGGGGTTTCCCTTTCCGCCTATCCGTTTCCAAGGACGGCACCCAATATTCCCTACGCGATCTGCAAGAAAGTGACACTTTCCTGCGCAACTTGGGTCTCCCACCTCTTCCAGAAGAAGATTCACAGCCTCTTCCAGCAACGCCCAAGCCTCCGCTGGCTCCAAGCCGCATCTGGACCCCGGTGCGACAGAAGACGTCCAGATCCAACTTTACACCCCGGAAAAGTCGTGCCTCCAGACTCCCGACCTGAACTGCTTTCTCCGGATTTCCTCTGGATGCCTTATTTACCTTGACACCCCACTGATGTTATGGGTAGTGAACACCCCTTAGTGGGTTTACTTACCCCCTGGCCCGGGGGGTGGGTGGCCGAACTTATCTGACGTTGCCTCCAGTTTAACCCCAAAAAAATGTTATTCTTCTCCCCTTAACATGTTGTGAACTATTCATTTTTTTTTAATTTTTTTTTTTTTTTTTTTTTGATTTTTTTTTCTCTTTTCTCTGATAGAGGTTATAATGCTAAAGGTTATTTGCTTGTGTGTGCGTGTCTGCGGATATGTACATAAGTCTACATAGCTCCCCCTTCCCCCCCCTTTTTTTTTTTTTTTTTTTTCACGACCGGGGTCTACTGTTTATCCTGGGGGCAACCTGCTCACTTTGGAGAGAGGCTGGGGATCCTCCCACTCCCCTCCGACTTTTATTTTTTCAAGTTTTTCAAATTTTTCTATTTTTACATGTTTTGGAGATGTACAATTCTCCACTTCAGACCCATGGCTTGGACCTGGGTTCCCTGGTGGCGCTTAGCTATCCAGGTTTTTGTTGGTTGGTCGTTAAACCCCGACCCCTTATTCCACCCCCATCCCTCCCCTCTTTCCTTTTTCTTTTTTGGTACATTTTTACCATTGTGAATGGGCCACTGGGATTAATCCCAATTTTCCACCGAACCCGCTTACTTTTGGTACAGATTTTGTTATACGATCATATTGTTATTTGTGTCATGCACATTGCTCTATTATGTAAGGTATATTTGTTTTGGGTCCACTGTTATATCCTGCTTGTTGCACGTGTGAGGTTTTCTGTCATGTTCTGGCCCCTAGCTGACCTATCATGGCATTGAAACTCCTGACCTATAACGTTAAAGGGTTGAATTCCATTCAAAAGAGATGGCTTGCTCTGAAGGAGTTTAGGGCTTCCGGGGCGGACGTGATAATGGTCCAAGAGACCCACTTCCGTGCTGGAGGCTCTTTTAATTTTGCTAGCAAACATTTCCCGACCTCCTTTCTAGCGTCTGACCCGTCGGGTAAGGCAGGGGTAGCTATACTGATTGGTCGGCATTGCCCGTTACGGGTCACTTCGTCCCATTTAGACCCTCATGGAAGATTTATCGTTCTGAAATGTTCCCTATTTGCTAAATCTCTCACCTTAGTTAACATCTATGCTCCCAACTCGGGTCAGCTTACCTTTTTGTCCTCAGTCTTTGACGTTCTAGACCGCTTTGCTCAACCGTTTATGATTTTAGGAGGTGATTTTAATATGACAATGTCGTCAGACAAAGATAGACGCACTCTTTTCCCCTCGGCTTCCCCACCCCGAGCCACTCAATTGTCTAAATCATTTCGCAAGTTGATCAGGTCTAGAGGCTTGTTAGACATCTGGAGGATAAAACACCCTACTCACAAACAGTACACTTTTTTTTCACATCCTCACAAGCTTTATTCAAGGCTAGATCACTTCTTTATCTCCTCGCCCTTGTTAACATCAGCAGTCTCCTCTGAAATCAACCTTATGACGTGGTCCGACCACTCTTCAGTCCACTTAGACATCCACCTTTCATCTACGTTTCCTAAGACCTGCCATTGGAGACTGAATGAGACATTTCTTCACTCTCCAGAAACTAAAAGTCTCTTGACAGATGGACTCACAGAATACTTCCAACTCAACACGGGCTCGGTCACGGGTCCCTCCACCCTGTGGGAGGCCCACAAGGCTGTTTTTCGCGGTCGGTGCATAGCGCTGGGATCCCGTCTTAAAAAGGACGCGGCATCCCAGCGCTTTGCCATTATGACCGATTTGCGCTTAGCAGAGAAGCAGCTGTTGGCCTCCCCCACGGTGGACAGGCTCCGAAAAGTCATCTCCCTGCGTAATCGGCTCAAATCCCTAGCAATGAGCAAAATAGACAAATCTCTTCTGTGGTCCAAACAGAAGTTTTATGAATTCTCAAACAAACCTCATAAGCTGCTGGTAAATAGGTTGAAACCACGTCCTTTTCAACCCTCTCCCGACTTTTTACGACATCCTGATGGTACACCTACTTATTGCCCCCTGACTATGTCACGGATCTTCGGAGACTTCTACCATAATTTATATAACTGCCTACAGAAAGACCCAAATTATGACTTTTCACAAGGGAGATTTGATCTCTTTTTTGAACACTTGAAATTGCCTAAACTCCTCCCCGACCATCTTGCAACCCTGAATTCGGACATATCACCCGACGAACTTGAAGCAGTAATCACACAACTCCCCAGCCAAAAAGCCCCGGGCCCCGACGGGTTACCCTATTCCTATTACAAAATTTTCCTACCTGTCCTGAGTCCCCACTTGATCTCGCTCTATACTTCCCTGCTTAAAGGTTCCACTCCACACGCCCAATTCCTACACGCTCATGTTTCGGTCATACCAAAACCTGGTAAAGATCCCTCCTTACCTGACAATTATAGGCCTATAGCGCTATTAAACTCAGACTATAAAATTTTTACAAAGATCCTGGCTAATAGGCTGACCCATATAATCCCTACACTCATCCATAGAGATCAAGTTGGCTTTGTACGCACTCGTCACGCAGGTGATAATACCAGACGCACAATAGACCTGATTGATTTATTGAACAAAACCTCCCGTCCAGCCCTTATTCTTAGTCTAGATGCTCAGAAGGCCTTCGACAGGCTTAGCTGGCCGTATATGTTTGCTACTCTTGCAAGATATGGTTTCACAGGCCCTTTTGTTTCAGCTCTTGAAGCCCTTTACTCCTGCCCCTCTTCCCAGGTCAAATTGGCATCCTACCTATCGTCTTCATTCCCTTTGAGCAATGGCACGAGACAGGGTTGCCCCCTGTCGCCTCTTCTTTTTATCCTCTGCCTTGAACCCCTGGCGGAGGCCATCCGCGTTCACCCAGACATTAGAGGGATATGCCTACGCCACAGGGAATATAAAATGTCCCTATTTGCAGACGACATCCTCCTGACATTGACCAATCCCCATATCTCACTTCCGAACCTGTTGTCCTTGCTGAAAGATTTTAGCTCCATATCAGGGTACAAGATTAACACCAGTAAAACTGAAGCTTTACCTATACACATTCACTCTTCTGCTCTCACAATACTGCAAGACAACTATTCCTTTCACTGGTGCACAGACTCCATTAAGTACCTGGGGATTAACATTACTCCCTCCTATTCGACCTTATACTCGGCTAACTACCCCCCACTTTTTCGTGACATTGCTAGGCTTTTGAAGCAATGGGATTCGCTTCCCCTCTCACTTTTGGGTCGTATCAATGTCCTAAAAATGTCAGTGATGCCTAGACTCCTCTATCTTTTTGATACTCTTCCAATCCCAATCCCTATGTCCCAACTTAAGGCTGTCCAAAGAGCTTTTCTTAACTTCATTTGGCATTATCGAGCGCATAGGGTTGCAGGTTCGGTGATGTTGGCTCCTAAACGGCGTGGAGGTCTGGGAGCCCCAGATCTGATCAAATATTACTATGCTACACACCTTAAACCAGTTATTACCTGGTCATCCCGGAAAGCCCCCACAGTATGGGCTGAAATTGAGATGAGCATCACCAGGCCTGCACACATCTGTGCCATGCTTTGGGCAGACCTTAAAACCTCCATGGGTCCACTTCGTAGCATTTGTCTGGCCCCGATGCTGTTCTCCTTGGAAATCTGGAGGAAATGCCTAAAGTTGTTTCCTCTGGCTTCCCAATGCCCTCCTTTGCTAAACATACTGTTTAATCCAGATATCCCAGACAGCCTAGCATATGATAGAGTGATTCCTTGGTCCGAAGCTGGTTTGTTTCAACTCCGCAATATAGTGCATCCGCTCACCAGGAGGCTTCTATCATTCGCGGACTTGCAGAAACAGCACCAAATTCCCAAACAACTCTTCCACTCCTATCTGCAAATCAGACACTACTTTGCTTCTAAATCCCCCACTCTCTGTCTTGATAAGCCAACTCCATTTGAATTTTTATGTGCTCAGGGCCCATACCAGGCCCATTTAATCTCTGACATTTATAGAATACTCCATGAATCGGTGCCCATTACGGAATCTTCTCATTCATATATGCGTAAGTGGTCGCAAGTGTTAGAACATCCCATCCTACTCCCACAATGGCAGAGAATCTGGGAGGCCGTCTCTAAGACATCCCGCTGTGTGGAACAGAAGGAAACGGCTTACAAGATTCTGCTCTTTTGGTATAGAACGCCTGAAATTTTAAATAAATATGATCCCAAGACCCCTGCGATGTGCTGGAGATGTCGGGGTGATATAGGTTCCCATTTCCATATCTTCTGGGCATGCCCATTGATCCGTCCATTTTGGATTACAATACAATCCTTCGTCCAAGACTTGTTTGAGATTTCCCTCCCATTAGACCCTTTGTATTTCTTACTAGGGTTTCCGATTCCTGGACTCTCTAGACATGCTCAGAAGCTTGCCACCTTTATTTTGTTAGCAGCTAAGAGAGCTATCCCTATACAGTGGCTATCACGTACCCCGCCCACTTTCCCCCAAGTCTTGCAGAACCTAGAACATATCGGCCGTATGGAAAAGCTTACAGCCATAGTCCATGACACTATGCCTCAGTTCTCAATGATTTGGGATCTGTGGTATCGCTCTAAACTATATACTGCTACTTAATATAGTCTTCTGAGTTTGTACCTCCTACGCTGAGTTTAAGGCTCAAATTACACGTTCACACTGTTCCATGCCCTTCTAAAGGAATGAAGTTTCCACATTTCCTGCTCACTGTCCTATGCCTATTTGATTGTGACGATTGCTGTTTTGTACCACAAATAATTGTTAATTTATGTGAGGATATACTGAATGTGCTGAAATATCCTACCCCCCCCCCCTCCTCTTTCTTCCCTCCCCTCTCCTCCCTCCCCCCTCTCTGTTTCTGATTTGTTTTATATGATGGACTTACTGTTTACCTGTGCATTTATGCAAACACTTTGTCATTGTTATCTTTATATTTTCAATAAAAATACAATTAAAAAAAAAAAAAAAGTCAGCAGCTGCAGTATTTGTAGCTGCTGACTTTATTTTTTTTTTGTGGGAGGGGGCTGGATCTCCTCTTTAATCAAATAGTAGTGATTTAGTTAGAGTTTACAGGCAGTTTAAGATTAAAGCACTTGTGTATCGCTGGCCTTTTTTTTCCTTGCAAGGTGAAATCATAATATGCTAGTATGCAACGCATACTAGCACATTATGTGAAACTTACTTTAAAACTAAGCTGTTCCAGCACCAAAATGTCAGCGCTGCAGCCACTTCTATCTTCACCCCTCTTGTTTCCGGGCTCGCAGGCTCCGACTCTGTGACTGGCCCGAGCTACAATGAGGCATGCGTGCGGGAGTCGCAGTTCGCAGCACACGGCTCAGAATGAATGACACGGGTGGCCGTTCCTTCAGAGGACATGTGCCAGTGATGTCACTGACAGCATGTAATGTAATTATCTTCTAAATGGTGCACGTTTAGGAGATATTTACACTACCTATAGGTAAAACTGCTTCCTGATGATGGCTTTGCGATAGGCCGAAATGTCAAAGGTTATACCGCGTTATCGCGTCACTTCCGCCCATACAAAACTACCCAGGAATAGAGCAGAACACCGCAAGCCTTATCAGGGTCGATTACCCTTAATAATAACCTGCTATACACGCCGGGTTCCAGGACTATAAAGCACGTATAAATGTGAGTGGAATTATTTTAATTTGTGTACTCAATAAACTGTTTTAATGGCATTGCGCAATGAAGGTTTTACTTTGTCATTTCCATCCATCCCCATGAGGTACATTCTTGCATGACCGGCTCCCTAGGGGTATCGCCACATGCTTAGGAGACCATAATAGCGATAGTTGGTCAACATCTAGTGTACATCTATGTGGGGCACCCAGTCTGAGCACCAGTGCACAGGAGATGTTAATTCAAGCACGAGGACTCTGTTTCATCACCTAATGGAACTTTATTAATGTTCTGTGTGTTCTGCATGTTTACATGAATTTCATAAACCCTAAGTGCAGCAAATTGTTGTTTACAAGCCTTATTATAGGCTTACCAATAGCTAAAAGTCAGGAATGAAAGTTTACTTCCTCTATAACATGTCATTTTAGATGTCTATATCTCTTTTCCCTGTGGTTAATCTCTTTTCTTAGGTTGGGGACAGGTTCTCTTTAAGCAATGTTTTATGTACTTCCCTCAGTTATTCAATTCTCATTCAATAATTTTCTCCCCAAACTGGCTGCTTGAATATGTCCAAATGGCTTCACAGACTGAATTGGTTTCATTATTATGTCATTGTTTCATTAATATGTCATTTTTCAGCTGATTGCTAATTGTTCACTGATGACTTCAATTTTTTGCTAAATTAACTAGTTGTACTTTTTTAGTCTGAAACATCTGAAAGTTATTTTCTATAGTGCCAACCAGCAGTGAAATTCTTATTATCTTTGGTGCATGACACTTTCCATTATGTTATTGCTGTCCTCTAATTTTATTTTAATGTGTGAAGAGTGCAACATATTTAGACAAATTGTCACCAGTGAATATATTTAACATTTATTTAAAACAGATAGTAAGCTACAACATGACTTTTAGAAACTGTGTGCACAGTCTCCTGTCTGTAAATTATAGCTGATAGCAAATCCATTACACTTGGTTCGAATCATTTTAGCATTAATTCCATACTTTTTGCCCTACAATTTCACAGCTAATTTCCCATACCGGCAAGTCTTTAAAATAACCTGTAGCAAAATCAAAAGCTATTAAAAAGCACAGAAAAAAAAGTTTAAAAATATTGGGCTCCATTTACAAAAGCATCTTGCATGTGGTATGTAGATGTCCAGACACATTTTCCCTAAATGCCGCAGGCGATCCTGAAACTGTCAATTCACTATACCATTCTGCGGTATTTACTGCAAAAAGCTTGGTAAATACCACATGAACAGACATTAAACCCAATTCACAGAAGGAAATACAGTGGAACCTTGGATTATGAGTATAATCCGTTTCAGGAGAATGTTTGTAATCCAAAGCACTCGCATATCAAAGTGAGTTTCCCCATAGAAGTCAATGGAAACGAAGATAATTAATTTTACATTGACTTCTATTGCATGCTGCATGTGGCCAGAGTTGGGGGGGTGGGGTGCCGGAGAGAATCAGATATACTGGGATACCATTCGGATGCACTCGTAAACACTCGGAAAGGCTCAGAATCACTTGGGAACTGAGTGTTTTCAAGTGTTTCCAAGTATTTTCGAGTGGTTCCGAGTATTTCCGAGCAACTCCAGCACCACTAGCCAAAACTGCAGAGGCTTGATTCCTGCTCATTTTGCGAGGCAACACCAAGTCAGGAATTTTTAAAAATAATAGCTCATATTGTGAAATGTTCGTTAATCGCGTTACTCGCAATCCGAGGTTCCACTGTAAATCATTAAATGCATGCTATAATTAACCACTTCAGCCCCGGAAGGATTTACCCCCTTCCTGACCAGGGCACTTTTTGCGATTCAGCACTGCGTCGTTTTAACTGACAATTGTGCGGTCATGCGATGTTGTACCCAAGCAAAATTGACGTCTTTTTTTCCCACAAATGGAGCTTTCTTTTGGTGGTATTTGATCACCTCTGTGGTTTTTATTTTTTGAGTTATAAACTATAACTATAAACAATTTTGGAAAAAAACACATTATTTTTTTTAATTTTGCTATAATAAATATCCCCAAAAAATATATATAAAACATTTTTTTCCCTCAGTTTAGGCCGATACGTATTCTTTGACATATTTTTGGTATAAAAAAATCGCAATAAGCATTTATTGATTGGTTTGCGCAAAAGTTATAGCGTCTACAAACTAGGGGATAGATTTATGCCATTTTTATTAATATTTATTTTTTACTAGTAATGGCGGCGATCAGTGATTTTCATTGTGATGGTGACATTATGGCAGACACATCAGACAATTTTGACACATTTTTGGGACCATTGGCATCAATACAGCAATCAATGCTATAAAGTTGCATTCAATGTGGATAATTAGAAGACTCTGGACAGCTGCACTCCAAAACAAATTCAATGCCTTTTATTCATAAAATAGGATCACACCAAATTAATCACAGCAAAGAGACAACAACTAACACGTTTCACATTACCAAGAGTGCGAAACGCATGTTGTTGCTTTGCTGTGATTCATTTGGTGTGATCCTATTTTATGAAGGAAAGGCATTGAATTTGTTTTGGAGTGCGGCTGTCCAGAGTCTTCTAATTATCCACATTGATTACATGCCGTTGCCTGCACCCGGGTCTCTTCGCTTCTGGAGGAGCTGCTCTTTGTTTTGTGGACCTGCCTAGAGAAGTGGTATTTCTCTCACTTATAAAATTGCACTGATTACTGTAAAAATGTCACTGACAGTGAAGAAGTTAACCACTAGGGGGCGGGGAGGGGTTAAGTGTGTCCTGGGGCATGTTTCTAACTGTCTGGGGGATGGGCTAGCAGTGACATGACACTGATCGCTGCTCCCAGTGACAGGGAGCAGACGATCAGTGTCCTGTCACTAGGCAGGATGGGGAGATGCTGGGTTTACATCAGCATCTCCCCATTCTTCAGTTCCATGACACGATCACGGGCATGGTCACAGAGCTCGCTGCAGGCATGCGTGCGGCAGGAAATTCAAAGTAAAGTAACATTACCATTCTGCCGACGTATGACATCACCAGTAGGCACCGCCCCTTAGTTATTTAAAAACTGTCGGCAGAGCTGGCAGATGGTGGGGGCCTTTGTCGGGAGTGGAGATTTATTCTTTTTTAGGGCCAGTGTGGCAGGCTTTTTAAGTATGGGGGTGACTAGTTCATGTTTAGAGAGTTTGGAAAGATGCCAGAAGAGAGGGAGGGACTGAAGATGTGGGTTACAAAGTATAGAATAGAGTCAGGGGGTGACTGTAGTATTTGAGAGGGAACTGGGTCCAGGGGACAGGTGGGTGTTAGCCCCTGTACACACGGTCGGAGATTTCCACAACCAAATCCGTCGGATTTTGCCCGTCGGATTTTGTCCGTCGGATCTTGTCCGAAACTGTTGCATACACACGGTCGGGCCAAGTTGGCGAAAAATACGATCTTTCAGAACGTGATGACGTAATTTCGTTACGATGGGACTACGTTCGGGCTAGTAGCCAATAGAAATTTGATCTGAGCATGCGTGGCACTTGGTCCGATCAAAATTCTCTACACATGATCGGAATATGTCCGACCGGCCCAGTTGGTCAGGAAATATTTCCAACATGTTGGAAAATTGGGTCCGACGGAGATTCGGACGGAATCAATCCAATGCATACCACACACAGTCAGATAAAGGTAGAGAAGAGTTAATGGGGACTGGATGAGAATGCGTTAATGAAAGTGTTAAAATAGATCTGTTTGGTAGTGTAGAAAAAATTATTTTTGGAGGGCAGATTTATATTGGTTGAAGTGAAACTTAGCCTTGTTTTTTGAGACTTCTGGAGTCATCTGTTTGGCCGGGTTGTAGGGGTCAGGCCTGATTCTGTGTGTAGTGAGGGGGACAAACTTGTCCAGGGTGGATTACAATGATGTAGAGAGCTATTGTAGAGAGCAGTGGCTAGATTGTGGCAGGACAGAGGTGAGATTGTGTCATAGATTAACAGAATAGGTAAGGGTTGAAGTGGCAAAGATTTCTATGGGTAATTATTAGGCTGTTGGAGGGATAGTTTCTGAAAGACGGGGAGAGTGTGAAACTAATAAGGTGGGGATCACACTGATCAGAGAGAGTTAAAGGATTGTTTGAGAGGTTGCACAAAGGGCATGGGTAGGAGAATACAAGGTTGAGAATGTTACCATCAGAGTGTGTAGAAGTATGTACCCATTGCTTCAGGTCAAATGAGGAGGTTAGACTAATGCCGCATACACATGATCGAATTGTCCGGCAGACTTAGTCCGGCAAACAATCCGCCGGACTTTCTAACGAACGGACTTGGCCATACATGGACACTCCGAAAATCCAGCGATTTCTAACGCGATGACGTACAGCACATACGACGGGACTAGAAAAAGGAAGTTCAATAGCCAGTAGCCAATAGCTTCCTTCTCGTGCTTGCTTCTGAGCATGCGTCATTCTAAGGCCGCGTACACACGGGCGGACTGTTCGCCCAACCTTGTCCGCTGAACAGTGTTTGGGCGGACAGTCCGCTCGTGTGTGGGCTTTCAGCGGACAGTTTCAGCGGACAGTTGGACGGACAAAGTCTTTCGGAAATTCCGAAAAACTGTCCGCTGAAACTGTGTTTGAGCGAACAGTCCGCCCGTGTGTGGGCTTGTCCGCTGTACTTTCGAAATGAGCGGACTGTTCCCGCTCGGAAAGTCCGCCCATTTCGAGCGCGTGTACAGGTAGGCGGGGCCCGCGAAGGAGACGTCGCGGGCTCCGCCGCCTGGAATGGGCTTAAAGGGGAACCCCAACGCCGAAAAAAATCGGCGTGGGGGTTCCCCCCAAGTCCACACCAGACCCTTGTCCGAGCACGCTACCCGGCCGGCAAGGAAAGGGGGGCGAGCGAGCGCGCCCCCCCTCCTGAGCCGTACCAGGCCGCGTGCCCTCAACATGGGGGGTGCCTTGGGGAAGGGGGGGCCGCGCGGCCCCCCCCACCCCAAAGCACCTTGCCCCCATGTTGATGAGGACAAGGGCCTCTTCCCGACAACCCTGGCCGTTGGTTGTCGGGGTCTGCGGGCGGGGGGCTTATCGGAATCCGGGAGCCCCCTTTAAGAAGGGGGCCCCCGGATACCGGCCCCCCACCCTATGTGAATGAGTATGGGGTACAATGTACCCCTACCCATTCACCTGTGAACTAAAGTACAATAAAAAACACAACACAGAGAAAAAATATTTTATTGCACAGCTCCGGGGGTCTTCTCGCCGGACTCCTCCGCTATGTGTGTGTAGCTCTTTTGCTAGCGGAGGAGTCCGGCTTTCTTCCTCCCCGCCGCCGGCCTCTTCTCCCGACTTCGGGGGTCTTGTCCCCCTCTTCGGTTCTTCTGCCGGGCCACCGCGCCTGGTCCGGTGGCCCGGTCTTCTGTCGCCGTCTTCCGTTCTTCTGTCGCCGCCTTCGGTTCTTCTGCCGGGCCACCGCGCCTTCTTGTAGCTCTTTTACAGGCGGTGGCCCGGTCTTCTGTCGCCGCTGTCGTCGCCGCCGCCGCCGCCTTCCGTTCTTGTTCTTCTTCTTGTTCTTCTTCTTCTTCTCCTGGAGATGTTGACTCGACGATCTCTCCGGCCGGAATGCCAGGGACACGCTCCGCTGCCACTTATATAGTGACAATGGGGCGGTGTCACATGGTATATGTCACATGGGTTGGTCACATGGGTTGATGTCACATGGGGACTATGACATCGTAAGGGGGCGGGGTCACCATGTGACCAACCCATGTGACATATACCATGTGACACCGCCCCATTGTCACTATATAAGTGACCGCACAGCGCGGCTCTGGCATTCCGGCTGGAGAGAGCGACGTGTCAACATCTCCTGGAGAAGAAGAAGAAGAAGAACAAGAAGAAGAACAAGAACGGAAGGCGGCGGCGGCGGCGACGACAGCGGCGACAGAAGACCGGGCCACCGCCTGTAAAAGAGCTACAAGAAGGCGCGGTGGCCCGGCAGAAGAACCGAAGGCGGCGACAGAAGAACGGAAGACGGCGACAGAAGACCGGGCCACCGGACCAGGCGCGGTGGCCCGGCAGAAGAACCGAAGAGGGGGACAAGACCCCCGAAGTCGGGAGAAGAGGCCGGCGGCGGGGAGGAAGAAAGCCGGACTCCTCCGCTAGCAAAAGAGCTACACACACATAGCGGAGGAGTCCGGCGAGAAGACCCCCGAAGACCCCCGGAGCTGTGCAATAAAATATTTTTTCTCTGTGTTGTGTTTTTTATTGTACTTTAGTTCACAGGTGAATGGGTAGGGGTACATTGTACCCCATACTCATTCACATAGGGTGGGGGGCCGGTATCCGGGGGCCCCCTTCTTAAAGGGGGCTCCCGGATTCCGATAAGCCCCCCGCCCGCAGACCCCGACAACCAACGGCCAGGGTTGTCGGGAAGAGGCCCTTGTCCTCATCAACATGGGGGCAAGGTGCTTTGGGGTGGGGGGGGCCGCGCGGCCCCCCCTTCCCCAAGGCACCCCCCATGTTGAGGGCACGCGGCCTGGTACGGCTCAGGAGGGGGGGCGCGCTCGCTCGCCCCCCTTTCCTTGCCGGCCGGGTAGCGTGCTCGGACAAGGGTCTGGTGTGGACTTGGGGGGAACCCCCACGCCGATTTTTTTCGGCGTTGGGGTTCCCCTTTAAGCCCATTCCAGGCGGCGGAGCCCGCGACGTCTCCTTCGCGGGCCCCGCCTACCTGTACACGCGCTCGAAATGGGCGGATTTGCCTCCGCCTTACGTGGGCGAGTCCGTTCATTTCAAAAGTTGAGCGAACTGTTTGCCCAACCTTGTTCGTCAAACAGTCCGCTCGTGTGTGGGCAAGTCCGCTCATGCAAATTTTGAGCGGACTGTTTGATGAAACTGTTTGCCGAACAAGGTTGGGCGAACAGTCCGCCCGTGTGTACGCGGCCTTAGTCTGCCGGACTAGCACACTGACGAACGGATTGTCCGCTGAAAGCCAAGCGGACAAGTTTTGAGTCAAAACTACTTTCTAAGTCCGCTGGACTTTATGATGAAAAAGTCCACTGGAGCCCACACACGATCGAATTGTCCAGTGTAATGTGGTCCGGCGGACTAAGTCTGCCAGACAATTCAGTCGTGTGTACGTGGCATTAGAAGTTTAGAAATAGCAGGAGTGTTAATATTAAAAAGATGTAGTTGCCAAAAATGATAGTGGGAATTTCAGAAGAGAGAAAGTGGGGTAGACAGGCAGAGAAGTCAAGGAAAATTGATACTGATCCAGTGGGCTGGTAGATCACAGCAATTCTTAAGGAAATTGGAGAAAATAGACGATATACAGTGAGCTTGAAATGATGAGAGGGACAGAGAGGGAGGAGAGCGATGATCTAATTAGCTCCAGTGATGGAAAAAATGTTTTCCTGATCTCTCAGAAGGCAATCAGGTATTCCCTGGATCAACCATTCCTGGTGTTATTACCTAAAATGTTAGTATTCAGTGGCATTTTGTGCATTTATGAATGCATCCAGCTCTAAAGCTTTTGTTATAAAACAATCTACTGAGCCAGCCAGAGCTAGTTCTTGGGAAGTCCATTTCACATTTTCCCAACTCTTACTGTGAAAAAGACTGTGTGTGAAGGTTACATGTCTTTTCCGCCAGATGTGCCTCCTTGTCCTCTGTAACGACCCTAAAGTGAATAACTCCAAGTTCACTATATGGACCATCTTTGTATTTATACATGTTGATCATATCCCCCCCTTAATTGCCTCTTGTCCACAGAGAATAAATTAAGTTCAGCCAATCTTTGGTCTTTCAAATATCTTTCTGATTCTAGAAGTTATCCTAACCAGTGTGTAGTTACTTTGTAAAGACTTTGATCCCTTTTTAAATATAGCATTACATTAAAGTGTACCTTCATTCATTTTTTTCATCTTTCCATCTATTAAATCTTCTGCCCTTGTTTTTTTAACTTTGGATAGTAAAACCTTTTTTTCTGCCAGTAATAACCTTATACAGCCCACTTTCTGTTTCTTGTCTGGTAAAAAAGCCTAGGCTTATGACATCATGCACAGCTCTCTCTCACACTCTTGTGAGAGTTTTCCAGGAAGGGAAGGTGGATGAGTCATAAGAGGGCCAATAAGAGCTGCAGGGCTGCAGAGTTGGAGGTGTGTCTCTGTGTGTCTGTGTAAATCCAGGAAGTGAACAGGCAGCAGCTTCAGCTGCCTACAGTTAAAATGGTTGCAGCCAGACTCAGTGGGGGGAGATTTATGCAACTTATTTGGCATGTACATAATCACGGGATATATAATATAATATGTAAAGTGGTTGGAGGGAAGCTTCAGAATGGCAAAGATATTTTTATTACAAATTAGGTGAGCAGACTGCAGTTCTTCTTTAAGCAATACCAATTCAAACATAGTTCTTTCATGCACCAAAGCTTCCAACTCTCCTATTTGCTTGGCAGACTTCTGACATTGGTGAACAAACACTTTTCATTGTTCATTGCTGAATTTTTTACTTATTTTTGCATTTCTTTTTTTGAGTAGTATGAACAGTATTATATTTGCCATTGATTGTTTGTAACATGGGAAACTCCTTATCACATGAAATCGACTCCATCTGCCCCATGTCACCCTCTATTAGGGTCTAACCCCTGATTAACTTGTCTGACCCTTAAAAGAAGAAGCTGGGGATAAAGAGTGGGACACATTAGCCTGGTAATTGTATTGTCTATTTTAATAATTGTTAAACATATTCTTTTTTTGTCTAGGTTGCAATTTCTTCTTTTAGATGGGCAGATGTTAGACCAACAACTACTTTTTGATGTCTGCTTTTAGTGGTTTTCTTCTCCAGAGTTCTTACTTTAGTTGGCCAACCATGAATTTAAAAATTAGCTAAGAAATGAGTTAGTGCAAGGGAAATAAGCCTATTTTGTGCCAAATGTATTGCCTCAAATCCACTCGCTGGACAGTGAATCAGAAATATCTCATTGCTGATGTATTGGCCACAGGCAGCACAGCCCTGTAAACTGACTCCTGGCTGCTATTATAGCTAGAAGGCAGTTTTCTATGGAATTTCAGTGCAATCATTTCTACACATGTTAGAAGGTGCTATCCCCATGCCTTACTTCCCATCATGTATGACCCACCTGGACACCTGGAACATCTATGGTGGGTGTCAACTGGGAGAGCTGGGGACCATAGTAAATATCCATTTGTTGATTGTCCCTGCATTGAATGAAGCTAGAAACAGTTTGTCAATTCCAGGTTCAAGAGCTTTCCTTTCCCGACTGCTGCCACAGCAGTTGGGAAAGGAAAGCTCTTGAAAGAAGGGAAGGGAAGAAGCTAATGAAGCACAAATATGTACTTGATTAGTTGCAATGGGGTAAAAAGGTGACACTAGGGGTCTAATAGTTTCCATTTCCATAGATCGCATTTCCATTTTGCTAACACATATGAGGTATTCAGCAGGAGTGAGAGCAATACATTTTTACCAATATTTACAGTTAGTATGTGTGCAAAAAGAACACAGAAACAGCTCTGGCCATGAAAGGGTTAATACACCAAGCTGTCCAGCAAAAGGGGCAAAACACTGGCAGAAGTGCTTAGAATGGTTAGGTTTTATTAATTTATCTAAAACCTTTACCCCCCCCCCCCCAAAAAGTTGCTTAAAAAGTGTAAGCTGGAGTTTGGTTTTAATTTATTGAGGCCGGGTTCACACTATTGCGAATTGGATGGCGTTTCAATTTTTTTTCTTTCCCCGCATCCAATTCACATAGCAGGAGATTGTGACCGGCTGTCTATGGAGCCGGTTCACACATCTCCGGAGTGACTCCGGTGTGAATTGCACAGGAGTCCTGTTCGTCTTTTGTTCCGTTTCAGGTCTGAATTCAGCCAGAAATTTGTGTTGAAATTGGGCCTGAGCCGATTAATAGAGACGCACCGGACCCCTGCTGTGAGCCACTCCAGGCTTTAGTGTTATTCAAGTCCATTTAAATTTGCCAGTGTATCTATCACTACCCTGTCCACAGGTTGACAATGCTGCTGTCCAAAGGTTGCTCCATTGCCCTTCAAAGAGTGGAGCTTCCCTAAGCCGTTGTACACACGGTCGGACATTCTGACAACCAAATCCATTGGATTTTGTCCGACGGATTTTGTCCGACTTGTTTTTGTTGTTGCATACACACGGTCGGACAAAGTTGTCAGAAAATCCGATCGTTCAGAACGTGGTGATGTTATTTGGTTACGATGGGACTATGTTCAGGCTAGTAGCCAATAGCTTTGGTCTAGAAATTTGATCTGAGCATGCGTGGCACTTTGTCCGATTGGAATTCTCTACAAACGATCGGACAAAGTCCGATTGGACCATGTTGTCGGAAAATTTTATAGCCCTGCTCTAAAACGTTGTTGGTCGGATATTCCGATGGAAACAGTCCGATGGAGCCCACACACAGTCGGATTATCCGACAACACGGTCCGAACGGACATTTTCCATCGGAATGTCCGACCGTGTGTACAAGGGCTAACACAGTAGGTGTGTTACTGGCTCCATCATTATTTGAAAATAAAAAGTCAAAAAAAGTAAAAAAAAAATGTGGCCATTACATTTAAGAAATGCTCCAATATACTCATAGTATGTTTTAGATATGCTTTAACCAATGGCATCTTAAACGTGACCCTGGCACGTTTAAGATGCCATTGCAATTAATTTAAGAAAAGAATAATTGCTCATACAACATTCTGTTTTGATAAATGCCCTCTATTCATTGTAGTAAGTAAACAAACTGATTAAATGTGAGTGTAGGCTGAAATTATATACATCTTAATGAATTGTAATTCAACAATATCAAGGACATGCTTGAAAATGAGTGCCTATTTAATGTATGTCTTCCTGCTAAAAAATAATATAAACACATGTCATTGAAGCTTTCCGTTAATTAGTTCAATGAGGCATAGTGCTATATCCAGATAGGAAGAGACCATCCACGAGTGTATAATTGTTACCAG
Source organism: Lithobates pipiens (assembly GCF_037356315.1). NCBI lineage: Eukaryota > Metazoa > Chordata > Amphibia > Anura > Ranidae > Lithobates > Lithobates pipiens. The sequence continues at coordinate 178,588,634 of NW_027507748.1, forward strand.
CTTTACTTTCTCTGTTTGCCTGTAAAGCTGGAAATATTTCCACATTTCCACATGTGCCCAAGCTTCATAACACAGCTAAAATTGCTTAAAAAGCACCCATCGGATGTTTTTAAAATTTGCAATTAGCTGACTTGTTTCGAATTTAACTTGCCAAAATATTTTTTCATACAAAATGAATAGTTTGTTTTGGCCCCAGTGCGTTGAAAACCAAAGGGCTCCATAATGTTACACTTTGCCAGTGTTACACAGAAAAACATAAAAAGGCACACGAAGGCCACTTTATTAGTTTGGCTAACAAAGTTGATGGGTAAAATGTATGTGCAATTTGTTAGGAAGACTTATATTTCCTAGGAAAATTCAAAGCACAATATTTATTAATGGATATTCTGTTAATACCTAACTTAAATTATGCTGTGCATGTCTATATTTTGCATGTCTGCGGATTATGCTTAGCAGAAAGAGTACTTTCCTCCTAGTTTTTAAGCCTGTAACATCTCCAAGATCTTCTGGCTGATAATACTTGGACCATTTAAAACATAGGTGGACTGTGAGGAGTTTCCCACCCCTGGTCTATGGTCAAAGCATGACCAAATTATTTCATATTATTTCCCATAGGCTGGTACTTGAAAATGTGTACAAATGTGTGAGTGTGAGTAGCTAATCACATCAATATAGAAACAGAAATGTGTGTACTAAACTGTAAGTTACAGCTTATTGATATGTGTCTTAACTATTGTATTGCTTTGATTTGTACTATATGTAAAAACACAATTTCATACAGGTATTGTGCTAATGCCCATTGTTGTTTACCTGGGTTCCTCTGAAATTTTCAGTTTAACCAGTTGTGGACATTGGACACACTACACTTGCCCCCCTAAAATTTTGAAGTATGCAGGGCATATGTAGTACTTCCTATGTTTCTTCTCTGCTGCTGTTTCCCCTTCATAATTGTTACCGATTCTTAGCTGTCAAAATGACAGCCGGGATTTGCTGTGTAAATACAGCAGCTGTAAAACCTGCTTCTATCAAAAAAAGACCATCTGGAACAGTTTATAATGACTATTCGGATGCCAAATGAAGAGATCTGCATATGATTTCAGTTAAAGGATAACTCTACTTTCGTGGAAAAAAAAATAGCAAATTAAAAAAAATACCAGTAATATAACATATACAATTGTGATTCAAGTCATATTGTATTTTATTTATTTATTTTAATTTTTTTTTTTTTCAGGTACTTATATAGCACTGTAAATTTATGTAGCACTTTACATAAACATTGTACATTTACATCAGTATTTGAATGTTATTTAAAATTACCTTTCCTTTTAAATCTGCATCTCTGTAAATTTTTGTACAATGCAATGCATTATGGATATCTGAAGGTGTTTTGTACACAGTATATATGTATCAACAATGTAGCACCGTTACCTTCTGTTCTACTCGCGTCACGTCTAAGGGTTTCCCGTGGTAGATGGCCCAGTAACTCGAGAGACTGACAACAGATCCACTTGAATGGACTTTATTCGCAAAAACTGTAGACAATGAACAGTCTCTTAAATTGAGATCAGAGGGTTGGAAAGGAAGTTCGGGTACTCTTAGTGTCAAAGTCAAAATGTTGAAGAACTTGCTTACTTTGACTGCATCCAGAGAATAGACATTCACAACTGGATGTTCACTCAAGTTGGACAGTCCTTCTCTCACAAGGCCTAGCAGCCAACAAGGTGCTTACTCAGGAACAAGTCTCTGCCACAGACGTTGTTATATAACATACAAGATAATGTCTCTGCCACAGATGTTGTTGTAGAACACATAGGGAATCTAAACTTGAAGAACACTCCTAGGATACCTGGATCTTTCAGCCAACTTGGCGATATCTATGAGACCGGATTCTCTTGGGTACTCCAGCCCTTACAGGCTCTTACTAAGAAACCAACCCGTACGTGGTCTTCTTCTGAAGAGTCCTCCCCAGGAATGCTTGAAGTCACTGAGTCTCTCCCAAACCAGGGCCCCAAAAGATATATACTGTATTTATCAGCACTGCCTCGCAGGGGAGAGGGAGGGGGTAGGATGAGTGCCGCCAGTTTACATACAGGGAAATATCCTGTTTGCTTGGCGTCATCTGTAAGCCCTTGTACACATGGTCGGACATTCCAACAACCAAATCCGTTGGATTTTGTCTGACGGATTTTGTCCGAAACTGCTGTTGCATACACATGGTAGGACAGTGAATGAATGGGGAATGCTCAGTACTGAACGTCTTTCTGTTCATTCACAAACTGAAGCCTAGTAAACACAGTTTATTAGGCTTCAGTTATGAATGAACATGGTAAGTGATCTGCACCAATCACTCACTGTGTTCATTTAAAAAAAAAGGAAAGTAACTGGTAAATGACATGGGCCCGGACAGTGGGGGAATCTACGCCACAAGGGGGTGATTAGGGTGTGTCCAGGCACATCTGCCACACACCCTGCACACGCTTATGGTACTACATTATTTTTTAATGTCCAACACCTCTTTTGCTTTATTGACTTTTAAATGGTGGATAAAAGTAGGGAGATCTATAATGAGCTTGATCATGTATATCAGGAATATACAATTAGTGGACTTCCAGCTGTTGCAGAACTACAATTTCCATGAGGCATAGCAAGACTCTAATAGCCACAAGCATGACACCCAGAGGCAGAGGCATGATGGTACTTGTAGTTTTGCAACAGCTGGAAGTCCAATAATTGCATACCCATGATGTATATTTACACAATGACAGGCAGATGTATACATTTACAATATTCATTGATGTGTATTTTGACTGTTATCTATAGTTTCACAGAACCCGAGGAAGTGGGGGTGGAAACCCACAAAACACATTGTAACTCATTGTGTTGCTTCCCCTAATTGGACTTCAACTACCATCTGGGAGCCAAGTTTTGTGGAAGAGAGGGGAATGAAAAACGTTTCATTGTGAAACATGTGTTAAGAATCTTTATGTTATGTAATATGGTTGTGAAATTGGTACTCTCAAACTGAAGTTGATTATGTTTTAACAATATTATAATAAATTATTGGATTTTAACAGTATAACATATTTCATCAAAAGTCTCAAATTGTGTAAGCCCCTGTACACACGGTCGGAGATTTCCACAACCAAATCCGTCGGATTTTGCCCGTCGGATTTTGTCCGTCGGATCTTGTCCGAAACTGTTGCATACACACGGTCGGACAAAGTTGGTGAAAAAATCAGATCTTTCAGAACGTGATGACGTAATTTCGTTACGATGGGACTACATTCAGGCTAGTAGCCAATAGCTTTGATGTAGGAATTTGATCTGAGCATGCGTGGCACTTGGTCCGATCAAAATTCTCTACACATGATCAGAGTATGTCCGATCGGCCCAGTTGGTCGGGAAATATTTCCAACATGTTGGAAAATTGGGTCCGACGGATATTCCGACGGAATCAGTCCGATGCATACCACACACAGTCAGATTATCCGACGACACGGTCCGATAGTACACATTCTGACGGATTCTCTGACCGTGTGTACAAGGGCTAAGAGTTTGTTAAAGTTTATGTGATGGCACTTCTTGGTGCTTCCCTTTCAATCACATTGGCAGTTTAGTGCACAACTTAACTCCAGCAGTCATTGTTTTTGTTGTTTTGTTTTAAGTAAAGTGGTAAGAGGTAGATTTTCTAAAAGAGGTAAAGCTATAAAATTTCTAGCTGTCACTTTGAATGACAATTTATCATGCAACACTGTACCCAAATCAAGTTTTCATAATTTTAGATAGAGATTTATTTTGGTGGTATTTAATCAACACTGAGTTTATTTATTTTTTCTATATAAAAGAAAAAAAATACAAAAGCCTCAGTTTTTTCATTTATTTCAATGCAATTTGCCAAAATGATAACATTTTGCAGAAATCCTCCAATTTTCATCAACATTTTAGGGAAAGAAAGGCTATCAATTTCTCATATTCCTATTCGCAACTACTGAAGCTTTAATGAATATGTGTAAATGAGGTAATAGTTTTAAAACTATAGCTTTTTTTTTTTATTGATTAACAAGTTCACACATATGCGGTGTTGGAAACGCAGCAATTCCTGTGCATTTCTCACACCATGCATTGCAATCACACTGGGTTTCAATCTGCTTTTAATCACACCCCAAATTCATCGCAAATGCAGTGTGGTTTTCCTTGGTCACATGGTCCAAAACTACTATGTAATCTGGTTGCAGTGTGGCTTCAAAATGAATAAGCCAAAATTGCACTGCACCGAATTGCATGTGGAATTACATAGGAATGCAGTGTGATTCCAGTGCACCTCATATTCAGATTATAGTGTAAACCACGGCTTAGCCATTCATTTATTTTCATTACACCTTAAAAAATAGTCCTAGCAGAACTGTGATATTTCCTTCAAAATGTAAAGTATTAAATACACTATTACATAAACTAGTCATAGTTTGTTTGAAATGCAGATAATACAAATATGGTAATTTTGCTTTAAGCTACTTATGCCTTAAAGTGGAAGTAAATTCCCCTATCATTTTCAGCCAAGGAAGCTGCCATCTTTGCCTCTGTTTAACCAGTTCCCGACCGGCGCACGCCGATGTACGTCGGCAGAATGGCACGGGCAGGCATATTGACGTACAGGTACGTCCAATCTTCAATGCCGCCCTGCCATCGAGAGCGTGCCACCGGCGGCGCACCCACATGCCGGTCGGGACCCCCGTGAGTCCGGTCGCGGGTCCCACAGACTCGATCGCCGCGGGCATACCCACGATCGTCTCACGAGACGGCTGAATGGAGGAAATGCCGTGTAAACAGCATTTCTCCATTCTGCCTGGCAACTAGTGACGCTGATCTCTGCTCCATGTGATTGGTGCAGAGATCAGTGTTCACTAAATGAAAGTCCAACCCCCCCACAGTTAGTAACACACCCCTAGGAACACTTAACCCCTACACTGCCACCCACTAGTTAACCCCTTCACTGCCAGTGTCATTTACACAGGAATCACTGTATTTATATAGCAGTGATTGCTGTATAACTGACAATGGTCCCAAAAATGTGTCAAAAATGTCCGATGTGTCCGCCGCAATGTCGCAGTCACAATAAAAATCGCTGATCGCCGCCATTACTAGTAAAAAAAAAATAATAAAAAATTATTAATAAAAATGCCATAAAATTATCCCTATTTTGTAAACGCTATAACTTTTGCGCAAACCAATCAATAATCGCTTATTGCGATTTTTTTAACCAAAAATATGTAGAAGAATACGTATCGTAAATCGTAAATAATGCGTTTTTTTAAAATTTTGCTCTATTTTTGTTTATAGCGCAAAAAATAAAAACCGCAGGGGTGATCAAATACCACCAAAAGGAAGCTCTATTTGTGGGAAAAAAATATGTCAATTTTGTTTGGGAGCCACGTCGCACGACCACGCAATTGTCAGTTAAAGCGACGGAGTGCCGAATCGCAAAAAGTGGTCTGGTCTTTGACCAGCAAAATGGTCCGGTCTGTAAGTGGTTAATCTTCAACTGCTATGGTGCTGCACATGTGATTTGTTATGACACCAGCCATTGGATGGTTTGATAGTTTGGCTGAGAGCACAGCCAATGTGCAGTTAGCATTCCCGGCATGCCTTTTTTTTTTTTAACTGTTTAAATCGATGGGTTTACTTCCACATTAAAGAGAAAGTATACTGAATTTCCAGAGTGGATATTTCAAGCTATTTTTATAGTTTTAACCAAAAGGGTTCACCAAGTTGAAGACTCAAAATGTGAGAAAGTAGTATATCATAACCCAATGGTGTATTTAGGTTTTGTGCTACCCAAGGCCTAACTAAATGCATGCACCTCCTAATTTAAATATGACCTACCCCTTCCTCTTAAGGCCACACCCCTTCCCATTTAAGACCCACCCTGTCATCTGTAAACCATATGCCTTCAGTGCCGTAGATCAGTGCTGCTTTATTAGTGAAGCTTAAAGAGGAAGTAAACCCTGATGAGTTTACTTCCTCTTTCATTCCCTGCAAAGGTAAAGCATAATGGACTACTATGAATCGCATAGTAGTCCATTATGTGTCACTTACCTGACACAGGAGCCAGCAATGTCAACGATGTCCCCTGTAGTCCGGCACATCCATCTTCTCGGTGGGTTTCACTGCTCCGCCGCTGTCATTCGGCGAAGCCGCAATGACATCACTCCCGCACATGCGCACAGGAGCCACCACACGCTGCATATTCGCCGCTGACGGTGCCATGCTGAGTGCACCTGCGCGGCGCTGTCTACGGCGCATGCGCCGTAGACAGCGGTGCCTGTCTTTCTGCAAATATCTCCTAAACTGTGTAGGTTTAGGAGATATTTCCTGGACCTACATGTAAGGCCGCGTACACACGGGCGGATTGTCTTCCCAACTAAGTTCGTCAGACAATCCGACAGACAATCCCTTCAAAATTTGCATGAACGGACTTGACCACACACGATGAGCAGACAGTCCGCTGAAAGCGTGCGTGATGACGTGTACAGCACGTACGACGGGACTAGAAAAACGACGTCCTATACACTGCAATGCAACCTTCGGCCGTGTAAATCCTTTCTGAGCATGCGCCATACTTAGTCCGTCCAACTTGCCTACACACGAGCGGACTGTCCGCTGAAACCAAGTTTGGACGGACAAAACCAAGTTTGAACGGACTGTCTTACGGAAATTCCATAAGACTTTGTTCGTCAGATTGTCCGGACTAAGTTGGACAGACAATCCGCCCGTGTGTACGCGGCCTAAGCCTTAATCTAGGCTTACCTGTAGGTCAAAGTGTGTTGTAAGGGTTTACAACCACTTTAAGAGCACCTCATCAGTGCAGCCTTATCAGTGGCCATCAGTGAAGCCTTATCAGTGGCCATCAGTACAGCCTATCAGTGGCCATCAGTGCAGCCTATCAGTGGCCATCAGTGCAGCCTATCAGTATGGCCTCATCAGTGGCCATCGGTGCAGCTTATCAGTGCCACTTAAGAGCGTCGCCTCATTAGTGGGTATCAGTGCCCATCAGTGCAGCCTTATCAGTGCCCATCAGTGCAGCCTATCAGTGCCCATCAATGCAGCCTATCAGTGCACATCAGTGCAGCCTATCAGTGCCCAGCCCAATGGTGCAGCTTATCAGTGCAGCCTCATCAGGGGCCATCAGTGCAGCCTATCAGTGCAGCATATGAGTGCTGACTTATCAGTGCAGCTTAAGAGTGCTGCCTCATCAGTGGCAATCAGTGCAGCCTCATCAGTTTCATTATATCACAGCTTATTAGTGTATATGCATTATGAATTGATTATCTCACGGAGCACTTTGCAGTACATAAATTTTCACTGAATGTGGACTGTTTAAGGCGGAGTTCCGTCGAAACATGGAAGCTCTGCTTATCTGCCCCCCCGCCACATTTAGCACTATTCGGGGGGGAGGGAAGACAGGTACCCTTCCCCACTTCCCGGTGATGGCGCCATCCCTTGAAAGTTCAACCCTCCTCCTCCTTCCTACGCTGCCAGGCCATTCAGAAATCACAGCTTGCTTTGCACATGTGCAGTAGGGCAGTAGGGTACCGGCTGTGAAGCTTCACTGCAGGTTCCCCTTAACACAAAGGGTGGCAGCAGCACCCAAGAGCAGATCCAAAAATCAGCTATGGTGCCAAAATCACAGTATCCCTGGATATACAAGTGTTCTAATTAGTGATGGACGAACGTTTCGCCCGGCGGTCGTTTCGCGGCGAATTTCCGACATTCGCGGTCCGCACGTTCGAACGCCTTTTTCCGTCGTTCGCCGCGGCGGACTTACGTGTTTAATGTATACAAGAACTTTAACCTTTGGTGACACGTTTATCATGTGATACAGGACAGCCAATTGAGACATGACAGCACATGGACACTTGGACATTCCCCCTAACCTATAAATACACCCGATCCGGTGGCCATTTTACATTCTTTCTTCTGTTACGATAGGGACAGGTTCCTGTGTGGAGTAGGGAGAGATAAACCACTAGCTATTTGGTACACAAAAGTTCTTTTCAGGACTGGTATAGGTGTTAGGTGTTGATAGGTTTGCTGTGCTGCTGATTCTTGCAGCAGCCTGAGTGTCTTTTGTTAGTTTAGAGAAAGGGAAAGGACGGTGTATGCTACAGGGACAGCCAGATTAGTCTTTCATCATCATCATCATCATCATCATCATTAGCTGTTACTATCAAGGTCCACAAAAGAGCTGTTCCAGTAACCACTAATCGTTCTCTTTTTTTGCCAATTTGTATAGGGACAGGAAGGAAGCAGTGTTGTCAGGCAGTGAGGGTAATTTTAAAGACTTGCTGTTATTATTAGTTCCACAAAGGTTCTTTTCAGGACTGGTATCAGTGGTACAGTAATAGGCTTGTACATGTATAATATTCTTTCTTCCAAATATAGAAAGGATATTATACTTGACTGCTGCCCTTCTGCTGCAGTCTGCTAAACATTCACAACTCACTTGTTCCACAAAAGTTCTTATAAGGACTGGTAACTTGGTATAGGGTGCTACGGTACATAGGCTTGAGTGCGGTACAGTCTGCTGTTCTGTAAGGACCGCTATCGGTCCACAATAGATAGGGTTGACGTGCACCACTGCTGACCGCTGCCCTATACTGCAGCAGTCCTTCAGCGGTATAGGGACTGACGTACAGTCTGCTAATCACTAACACACAACCTGCTTGTTCCACAAAAGTTCTTATAAGGACTGGTAACTTGGTATAGGGTGCTACGGTACATAGGCTTGAGTGCGGTACAGTCTGCTGTTCTGTAAGGACCGCTATCGGTCCACAATAGATAGGGTTGACGTGCACCACTGCTGACCGCTGCCCTATACTGCAGCAGTCCTTCAGCGGTATAGGGACTGACGTACAGTCTGCTAAACACTAATACACAACCTGCTTGGTCCACAAAAGTTCTTATAAGGACTGGTAACTTGGTATAGGGTGCTACGGTACATAGGCTTGAGTGCGGTACAGTCTGCTGTTCTGTAAGGACCGCTATCGGTCCACAATAGATAGGGTTGACGTGCACCACTGCTGACCGCTCACCTATACTGCAGCAGTCCTTCAGCGGTATAGGGACTGACGTACAGTCTGCTAATCACTAACACACAACCTGCTTGTTCCACAAAAGTTCTTATAAGGACTGGTAACTTGGTATAGGGTGCTACGGTACATAGGCTTGAGTGCGGTACAGTCTGCTGTTCTGTAAGGACCGCTATCGGTCCACAATAGATAGGGTTGACGTGCACCACTGCTGACCGCTGCCCTATACTGCAGCAGTCCTTCAGCGGTATAGGGACTGACGTACAGTCTGCTAAACACTAATACACAACCTGCTTGGTCCACAAAAGTTCTTATAAGGACTGGTAACTTGGTATAGGGTGCTACGGTACATAGGCTTGAGTGCGGTACAGTCTGCTGTTCTGTAAGGACCGCTATCGGTCCACAATAGATAGGGTTGACGTGCACCACTGCTGACCGCTCACCTATACTGCAGCAGTCCTTCAGCGGTATAGGGACTGACGTACAGTCTGCTAATCACTAACACACAACCTGCTTGTTCCACAAAAGTTCTTATAAGGACTGGTAACTTGGTATAGGGTGCTACGGTACATAGGCTTGAGTGCGGTACAGTCTGCTGTTCTGTAAGGACCGCTATCGGTCCACAATAGATAGGGTTGACGTGCACCACTGCTGACCGCTGCCCTATACTGCAGCAGTCCTTCAGCGGTATAGGGACTGACGTACAGTCTGCTAAACACTAATACACAACCTGCTTGGTCCACAAAAGTTCTTATAAGGACTGGTAACTTGGTATAGGGTGCTACGGTACATAGGCTTGAGTGCGGTACAGTCTGCTGTTCTGTAAGGACCGCTATCGGTCCACAATAGATAGGGTTGACGTGCACCACTGCTGACCGCTGCCCTATACTGCAGCAGTCCTTCAGCGGTATAGGGACTGACGTACAGTCTGCTAAACACTAATACACAACCTGCTTGGTCCACAAAAGTTCTTATAAGGACTGGTAACTTGGTATAGGGTGCTACGGTACATAGGCTTGAGTGCGGTACAGTCTGCTGTTCTGTAAGGACCGCTATAGGTCCACAATAGATAGGGTTGACGTGCACCACTGCTGACCGCTCACCTATACTGCAGCAGTCCTTCAGCGGTATAGGGACTGACGTACAGTCTGCTAATCACTAACACACAACCTGCTTGTTCCACAAAAGTTCTTATAAGGACTGGTAACTTGGTATAGGGTGCTACGGTACATAGGCTTGAGTGCGGTACAGTCTGCTGTTCTGTAAGGACCGCTATCGGTCCACAATAGATAGGGTTGACGTGCACCACTGCTGACCGCTCACCTATACTGCAGCAGTCCTTCAGCGGTATAGGGACTGACGTACAGTCTGCTAATCACTAACACACAACCTGCTTGTTCCACAAAAGTTCTTATAAGGACTGGTAACTTGGTATAGGGTGCTACGGTACATAGGCTTGAGTGCGGTACAGTCTGCTGTTCTGTAAGGACCGCTATCGGTCCACAATAGATAGGGTTGACGTGCACCACTGCTGACCGCTGCCCTATACTGCAGCAGTCCTTCAGCGGTATAGGGACTGACGTACAGTCTGCTAAACACTAATACACAACCTGCTTGGTCCACAAAAGTTCTTATAAGGACTGGTAACTTGGTATAGGGTGCTACGGTACATAGGCTTGAGTGCGGTACAGTCTGCTGTTCTGTAAGGACCGCTATCGGTCCACAATAGATAGGGTTGACGTGCACCACTGCTGACCGCTGCCCTATACTGCAGCAGTCCTTCAGCGGTATAGGGACTGACGTACAGTCTGCTAAACACTAATACACAACCTGCTTGGTCCACAAAAGTTCTTATAAGGACTGGTAACTTGGTATAGGGTGCTACGGTACATAGGCTTGAGTGCGGTACAGTCTGCTGTTCTGTAAGGACCGCTATAGGTCCACAATAGATAGGGTTGACGTGCACCACTGCTGACCGCTCACCTATACTGCAGCAGTCCTTCAGCGGTATAGGGACTGACGTACAGTCTGCTAATCACTAACACACAACCTGCTTGTTCCACAAAAGTTCTTATAAGGACTGGTAACTTGGTATAGGGTGCTACGGTACATAGGCTTGAGTGCGGTACAGTCTGCTGTTCTGTAAGGACCGCTATCGGTCCACAATAGATAGGGTTGACGTGCACCACTGCTGACCGCTGCCCTATACTGCAGCAGTCCTTCAGCGGTATAGGGACTGACGTACAGTCTGCTAAACACTAATACACAACCTGCTTGGTCCACAAAAGTTCTTATAAGGACTGGTAACTTGGTATAGGGTGCTACGGTACATAGGCTTGAGTGCGGTACAGTCTGCTGTTCTGTAAGGACCGCTATCGGTCCACAATAGATAGGGTTGACGTGCACCACTGCTGACCGCTCACCTATACTGCAGCAGTCCTTCAGCGGTATAGGGACTGACGTACAGTCTGCTAATCACTAACACACAACCTGCTTGTTCCACAAAAGTTCTTATAAGGACTGGTAACTTGGTATAGGGTGCTACGGTACATAGGCTTGAGTGCGGTACAGTCTGCTGTTCTGTAAGGACCGCTATCGGTCCACAATAGATAGGGTTGACGTGCACCACTGCTGACCGCTGCCCTATACTGCAGCAGTCCTTCAGCGGTATAGGGACTGACGTACAGTCTGCTAAACACTAATACACAACCTGCTTGGTCCACAAAAGTTCTTATAAGGACTGGTAACTTGGTATAGGGTGCTACGGTACATAGGCTTGAGTGCGGTACAGTCTGCTGTTCTGTAAGGACCGCTATAGGTCCACAATAGATAGGGTTGACGTGCACCACTGCTGACCGCTCACCTATACTGCAGCAGTCCTTCAGCGGTATAGGGACTGACGTACAGTCTGCTAATCACTAACACACAACCTGCTTGTTCCACAAAAGTTCTTATAAGGACTGGTAACTTGGTATAGGGTGCTACGGTACATAGGCTTGAGTGCGGTACAGTCTGCTGTTCTGTAAGGACCGCTATCGGTCCACAATAGATAGGGTTGACGTGCACCACTGCTGACCGCTGCCCTATACTGCAGCAGTCCTTCAGCGGTATAGGGACTGACGTACAGTCTGCTAAACACTAATACACAACCTGCTTGGTCCACAAAAGTTCTTATAAGGACTGGTAACTTGGTATAGGGTGCTACGGTACATAGGCTTGAGTGCGGTACAGTCTGCTGTTCTGTAAGGACCGCTATCGGTCCACAATAGATAGGGTTGACGTGCACCACTGCTGACCGCTGCCCTATACTGCAGCAGTCCTTCAGCGGTATAGGGACTGACGTACAGTCTGCTAAACACTAATACACAACCTGCTTGGTCCACAAAAGTTCTTATAAGGACTGGTAACTTGGTATAGGGTGCTACGGTACATAGGCTTGAGTGCGGTACAGTCTGCTGTTCTGTAAGGACCGCTATAGGTCCACAATAGATAGGGTTGACGTGCACCACTGCTGACCGCTCACCTATACTGCAGCAGTCCTTCAGCGGTATAGGGACTAAGAGTTTTGTCACAGGGTCATTTAAAAAATGACAGGCAGAGGAAGAGGCAGGCCCTTCCGCAGGGGTGGTAGGGGTAGGGCAGGAGCAACAGGCTTGAGCCAAAGTGGGAAGTTGCAGAAGGTGCGTTCAATTACTTTAAAGGATGCACCAGACTTGGTTGAGTGGCTCGCTCAGCCTTACTCTTCTGCACCCTCCTCATCCTCTCGATCTGCACCCTCTTCTTCACTCTCTGCTATGTGCACCCCCAAAGACACTACCACCAACAACACGACCACCACCACCACCACCACATACCTTCCGCTTGAGTCACTGGAATTATTTTCCGATCCATATCAAGAGGACATTTCTGATGCGCAGCCACTCTTGGTATTGGATCAGGAAGAGGAGGTAGCAACAAGCGCTACTCAGCAGTCTGACGCCAGTACCCAGATCAGCCCAAGGAGGAGGTTGGTCCCCGGTGTTGCTGCCTACTCCGAGATCTCTACTTATAGCGGTGGGGAAGGTGACGTTGATGATGACGTGTCTAGTGATGTCACGTGGGTGCCCACAAGAGAGGAAGAGGAGGGGAGTTCAGAGGGAGATATGGACCAGCAGATAGGGAGGAGAAGCAGCAATGACTTACATTGCACAGCAGGGACAAAGCAGACTGCAAATGTATCAGGAGCGAGTCATCGACCATGTACGGTCACATCTGGCGCTCCCAGGACACCGGCACATGGCTCCGCAGTGTGGGCTTTTTTTAACGTGTCCGCTGCTGACAATAGCGTTGCCATCTGCAATCTTTGCAGTCAACGCGTTAGTCGCGGTAAGCCCAATACTCACCTAGGGACGACCGCCTTAAGAAGGCACATGAGCAGCCATCACCGAGCCCAGTGGGAGCAACGGAACACACAAAGCCACACTGCAGGCTCTCACCGTCCAGCCTCGTCTTCTACTTCTCCTTCTCCTCTCTCCTCACAATTGTCCTCCACTCCACCTTCCATCACGCCAAGCTCACATTTTTCTGCAAAAAGGCAGGCTTCCGTGGGCCTAATGTTTGAGCGTAAAAAAATGATGATGCCGGATAACCCTCTTGCCCAACGGTTGGCGGCTGGCTTGTCAGAACTCATAGCCCGCCAACTACTGCCATATAAACTGGTGGACTCGGAGGCCTTTCGCAAATTTGTGGCCATTGGAACACCACAATGGAAGGTCCCAGGAAGGAAGTATTTCTCAGAGAAGGGCATCCCAGAGCTATATGGCCATGTTCAGCGGCAAGTGAATGTATCTCTGGCACACAGTGTCGGTGCCAAGATACATCTGACCACAGACACGTGGTCTAGCAAACACGGGCAGGGAAGGTATATCAGTTTTACTGCCCACTGGGTGAACCTTCTGACGGCCGTCAAGCATGTAACCCGTGGCACCCGTGTAGATTTGGTTTTACCGCCACGGATTGCATGCAGGCCTGACTCTTCTTCTCCTCCTCCTACTCCATCCTCCTCCCTCTCCTCCTCAGCTGCCTCCTCCTTTTCCGCTGCTAGCGTCTCTTCCACTGCACCGCCCAAGCTCCCCAGAACCTATTCCACATGCCAGGTGAGACGTTGCCATGCCGTGCTGCGTCTGTTGTGCCTGGAAGCAAAGAGCCACACTGGCCCGGCACTCCTTTCAGCTTTGCGTTCACAGGCAGATGAGTGGCTAACACCGCTCAATTTGACAGTTGGTAAAGTGGTGTGTGACAACGGTGCCAATCTGCTTAGCGCATTGAAACAGGGCAAAATCACGCACGTGCCGTGCATGGCACACGTCTTAAACTTGGTCGTGCAGCGATTCCTTGTCAAATACCCTGGGGTCCAGGACATCTTGCGGCAGGCAAGGAAAATCTCGGCCCATTTCAGAAGATCTTACACGGCCATGGCTCGCCTTGCTGACATTCAGCGGCGACACCATCTGCCGGTCAGACGTCTTATTTGCGATTGCCCGACGCGATGGAACTCAACCTTCTATATGCTTGATAGGCTGCTCCAGCAGAAACGTGCAGTTAACGTCTACCTGTATGAACTCTGCGAAAGAAACGGTTCTGGGGAGCTGGGTTTTTTTTCACCGCGCCAGTGGCTGCTCATGCGCGACACATGCAGACTTCTGCGGCCATTTGAGGAGATCACCAAACTGGTCAGTCGCAGCCATGGCGCCATCAGTGACATGGTACCTTATGCCTTCTTTCTGGAGCGTGCATTGCGTCGTGTCATTGATCAGGCTGTGGAGGAGCAGGAGCGGGAAGATGAGGAAGTCGCAATGCTGGATGAATTCCCAGGGGGGGCTACTCTATCTGAGACAAGTCAACAACAGGAGTCTGATGAGGAGTCAGAGGAGGATGGTGCCGGGGCGGATGAGCAGGAGCAAGAAGAGCATGCTTTAAACCTTTCTGGGATCCCTGTTGTGCGAGGATGGGGAGAGGAGAATGAAGAGGACGACATTATCCTGGATGATGAGCAGGAGCCAGGCCACCACACCGCTTCCACTTTAGTGCAAATGGGGGCCTTCATGCTCCAGTGTTTTAATAGGGACCCCCGTATAAAAAGCATGAGGGTCAAGGACCAGTACTGGGTGGCAACGTACTTAGACCCCCGGTACAAACACAAAATGGCGGAAATGTTACCGCCGTCGCAGAGGGCTGTCAGAATGCAGCACTTCCAGGCCTTGCTTCGAGAAATGCTGCATTCTGCTTTTGCGTGCGCTGGCAGAGGAGCAATTCCCACTCCCAGAGAAGGATTTGCGGGTACCAATCCAACAGCGCCTGCAAGAAGAGGCCGGTTTGAAGATGTGTTGGTGACTTCGGATATGAGGTCATTCTTTCAGCCGACCCATCGACAGGTGTCATCCGGATCCAGCATCAGGGAACGCCTAGACCGTCAGGTGTCCGACTACATTGGGTTAACGGCCGATGTGGACGCTCTGAGGAGTGATGAACCCCTAGACTACTGGGTGGGCAGGCTTGACCTCTGGCCAGAGCTTGCCCAATTTGCAATCGAACTGTTGGCTTGCCCCTCATCCAGTGTCCTGTCCGAAAGGACGTTCAGCGCAGCAGGGGGGATTGTGACCGATAAGCGTACTCGCCTAGCTCACCACAGTGTTAACTACCTCACATTTCTAAAAATGAATGAGGCATGGATCTCGGAGGAATTCAACACATGTGACCAGTAGACCATGTATATGTCTATAAACTATTTTTTTAATCAAGCACACAGACCTTCTTAATTCATTTGGCTCACTTCCTTGACCCAAAAAAGCACACCGTACTATATGCCCCTACCCTCCTCTTTGAAGAGGTTGAGCGGTGTCATATTTCTACTGGGGCTGCTTATGATATCCCTGTGCTGTGCTGACTTCCTCCTGGGGGTTCTTATTATGAAGGGATCACACTATCCCTGTGCTGTGCTGACTTCCTCCTGGGGGTTCTTATTATGAGGGGATCACACCATCCCTGTGCTGTGCTGACTTCCTCCTGGGGCTGCTTACGGTGCTGCTGTCAGTGCTGTATGTCACGGTGCTGCTGTCAGCGCTGTATGTCACGGTGCTGCTGTCAGCGCTGTATGTCACGGTGCTGCTGTCAGCGCTGTATGTCACGGTGCTGCTGTCAGCGCTGTATGTCACGGTGCTGCTGTCAGCGCTGTATGTCACGGTGCTGCTGTCAGCGCTGTATGTCACGGTGCTGCTGTCAGCGCTGTATGTCACGGTGCTGCTGTCAGCGCTGTATGTCACGGTGCTGCTGTCAGCGCTGTATGTCACGGTGCTGCTGTCAGTGCTCTGTATTACGGTGCTGCTGTCAGATGCCTCTATCACGGTGCATGTGTCATTCCGGTATGTCACGCTGCTGGTGATCATCTCCTGCACCCTCTTCTTTGCCTACCCTGGTCCCTGACCTTCCCTCTCCTCCATTGCCTTCATTAGCTCCATAGTCCTGAATTGTTAGAACAATTTCCCAAATAAAATAAAAATGCTTGTAGTTATCGATCCCAAATTCACCTCATACATGTATTATGTCATTGTCCAGATGGTGGGACTACGTTTTACCCCCTAATAATTACCACGTGGCCGCAAATTCGACATGAAGGTTTGCAAAGTTCGCCTCCCATTGAAGTCAATGGGGCCCGCGGCGAACGTTCGGTTTCGCGAACGTTTGGGTCCGTTCGCATTTCGCTTTCGCGAAACGTCCCGTCGGAAGTTCGTCCATCACTAGTTCTAATATTAAAAGTGATTGACTGTATGGGGGGTGAGAAGGAATGTATGACTGCATGGTGGAGAGAGGTAATGTATGACTGCATGGAGTGAGGAGAGGTAATGTATGACTGCATGGAGTGGGAGGAGGTAATGTATGATTGCATGGAGTGGGGGAAGGTATTGTATGACTGCATAGAGGGGATGAGGTATTATATGACTGCATGGAGGGGGGAGGTAATGTATGACTGCATAGGGGGAGCTAATGTATGACTGCATAGAGGGGGCGGTAATGTATGAATGCATGGATGGGGGTAATGTATGACTACATGGAGGGGGGTAATGTAGGACTGCATGGAGGGAGAAGGTAATGTATAACTGCATAGAGAGGGGATGTAATGTATGACTGCATGGAGGGGGAGGTAATGCATGACTGCATGGATGTGGGGTAATGTATGACTGCATGGAGGGGGTAATGTAGGGCTGCATGGAGGGGGAAGGTAATGTATGACTGCATGGAAGGGGAGGTAATGTATGACTGCATGGAGTGGCTAATTTATGACTGCATGGGGGTGATGTATGACTGCATGGAGGGAGGAGGTAATGTATGACTGCAAGTAGGTGGGGTGAAGTATGACTGCATGGAGGGGGGCAGTGCATATGAGAGCTTCAAATATATATGTGTGTGGGGGGGTTAATGTATGGGGGAACACTGACTACTTGGAGAGCATTCTATGTATGTGGGGTGTCCATTTACCCAATCAGATATCCTGAGAGCCTTGTACAGCCTGCAGTGAGACGAGCCAGCTCTGGATCTCATCCAAAGATTTATTTTAGCTTTGCTGAGATCCTCTTTGATTCTGGGCCATCCCGGCCCTCCCTGGGATAATTAGGGAGATGATGATGATGAGATCCATCTCCTCCACCTCAACAGACCCTGCCCAGGGCCGGGGCCTGGGTAGACAATACAGTGTAGAAAGCCACACTGAAGAGGGTAGGTGAAGCATAAGGTTTTGCCTCCGCCAGTAAGATTGCGTGCAGCTGGTCTTGCCAGTCAGTCCGCTCCCCACAGCATACTGCCCATATTATATTTACAAGTGCCGCACTATAGAAAGCCGGATGCTGTATATGTGCGGCGGTGGCTGTGCGAGTCGGGACTCGGGAAGACGGGTCTGGGGGGGCTTTCTTTCATCCCGCCCTAGGCCTGGGCCTTGTCGACCTAGGCCAAGAAACAGCTCTGTCATAACCATTGTGTTTTACTGCAAAGTAGGAAGCAGACCCTGCATATGTAATGTACACATGCATCTACCCCCATGCTTACATATATAATTATGCATTATATACAGAAACAAGGTACTTCAAGTGATACTAAAGGTTCAGCTTTAAAAAAAAATGTCATACTTACTTGCTTTGTGCATTGGTTTTGCACAGAGCAGCCCTGATCCTCCTGTTCCTGAGTCACCCACCCAGACTCTTTGCTCCTCTCTAAAGCTAAGTGCCCTCAGAGCAAGCTGATTACTCTGGGGGTAATCATGTGTGCTTCCTCCCGAGCCACCACTGTGTGTCCATAGGTTACACAGAGCGTTGCATGGCCCTACACCCGATCCCTCCTCACTGGCTGTGATTGACACCCAGTGGCTTACAGACCTTCGGTTTCATTACTTCAGAACAATCAGCTATGAAGGTTACAAACTCTTTATCAGGAAGTACCTGTATACAGCTTTATGTGGTGTGGTATTATTTCTTTGCAGCGGCCACACGAAAATATGTAGCCTCTCGGCAGGTGGGCCTTTGCGCTCAGCAGCCGCATATTTCCATTCATTAGTGTAAATGTAGCTGTGCCGATAGATCACACCCTACATGCTCCCGCTACAGTGGCTAACCGAAAGCTCACAATCGCTGTTTGTGATTGGGAGCTTTCCGATCATGTGACAGCTAATTACATGATCATAAACCTGCCCTGCCTCCCAGCATCCTAAGCCCCTTAAAGGGTCAGGAGATGCAGGCTCAAAGGCATTACATTATGTCCATTGATTGATAAAAAGATGATGCAGGCAATAGTACTGTTCCGGAGATCATTTCAGCAGCAACCAGTGAACAGATATAATTACAAAATTGCATAATGCTGTTATTAACAATAATATGATTGGAATGGCAGAAGATTGTAAACAACCAGTACAATCAACACACAATAGAAATACCATAGCTCCCAACTGTCCCTGATTTCAAAGAACTGTCCCTGATTCGGAACAAAGTCCATCTGTCCCTCTTTCTTACTTATTTGTCCCTCATTTGGTCTGATTTATATAGTTGTATATGTAGCGCTGGTATTTTCAATACCGATGCTATTATTTTTCTAAATTTAAGTTTGTCTGAAACTGCAGTTTGGTTCAGACTAATTGTGCTTAAGTTCTGGCTTCTGTACCAGTTTGGCTGGTTTGTGCTAATTTCCACTTGACCATGGCTGTCGCTGTCACCACCGGTAAGTGTTGGAAATATAACAAGCCAAATGTATTGGGCACTCCTTTTACTCAGAAACAGCCCGGTGGGAGTGGTGGTCTACCCGCTGTGCATTCTGGGTAAGGGTATTTAAGGTACTGACACCATTTTGAGGGGTCTCTTTTTGTTATTTGTTTTCCCCGACCTCGTGGCCATCCTAGCCTGAGGTATGTGCTGCCTTAATCAATGTCTCAGGGCCAGCTGGCCTGAGGCTCCACAACTGAAGGGTAGGCCCAGAGGCTCTGGAGCCTACTGATCCAGAGATGATCCTGTGCGGTCTTGCCTGCGGGGAAAAGCCAAGCAACTGGAGGATCCAGGGGAGGACTTTTCTGAGGAGGACTGAGCAATAAGGCTGGTGCCTCATGGATAAGCCTGGAGACTCAATTGGAGGATGCATCCTGAGTTGCTTACAGTACAGTATTGTCAGGCCTGCTGAAAGATTCAGGTACTGTGGGGAAACTCTTTTATCTTTGCAGCCAGAAGCTTATCGTGCCTTCCTGTGGCAGAGGATTGCATGACAAGACCATCTTGCCGGCTGCTGGGTCGGTGAGAGGGGCCTGTCTGGTTATTGCTAGGTCCAGCTTGTGGAAATTGTTGTCATCTGGATCAAGGAGATACCTATAACCCGCAAAACTTCAAGGATACCTGAGTCCCCCTTACCCTCTATCCCTCTATTGCAAAAGTGTGTGTGTCGTTGTTAAATAAACACCCAACAAAGGAAAAAAGGACTACGTGTCGAAGCCATATTATTTGATCTATTCTACAAGGGACCCCTAAGA
The DNA here is from genome assembly GCF_037356315.1 of Lithobates pipiens. NCBI lineage: Eukaryota > Metazoa > Chordata > Amphibia > Anura > Ranidae > Lithobates > Lithobates pipiens. Next base: position 178,608,755 of record NW_027507748.1, read on the forward strand.
CCACACAGTGAACAGGTGAGGCAGAGGATGGATACGCTGCGCTGGAGGGAGAGATCACCCATCGCTGGATCAGGTCACCCATCGCTGGACCCCGGAGAGATGGAGTGGACTACCACCGGTGGAATCTTTTTTACATTTTTATTTTTAATGAAGGACTTTTGCAACGGTGTGTGTGACAATTCATTAAAAACATGAGTGCCTTTAAATGACTTTTTTTCGTGCAGAAATTACACTTTGTGCAGGGACAGTTCTAAGCATGGGAAACATGCACCCCCTTTACAGGCATACTATGGACACCGCCCAGGTACGAAATTTAAAGGAATATTACACTTTTATTGTTTCACTTTAAGCATTATTAAAATCACTGCTCCTGAAAAAACTGCGGTTTTTAAAACTTTTTTTGCATTGATACATGTCCCCTGAAGCAGGACCCAGGTCCCCAAACACTTTTTAGAACAATAACTTGCATATTAGCCTTTAAAATTAGCACTTTTAATTTTGAACGTTCGAGTCACATAGACTTTAATAGGGTTCTTAAGGTCACACGAAGTTTAGGTCTGTTTGCATGTTCTGGTGCGAACCGAACCGGGGGGGGGGGGGGGTGTTCGTCTCATCCTTATGAGGTAACGGTAAGCCCAATAAAAATTCAGCAGCTCCTTCGGGGGTCAGTCCTACATATATAAAATACACTTTTCATCTTTCAAAAGTGTTTCCCAGGGCTAAACCTTTCATCCTATTTTTAAATTGCTGCATTTGTTATTATTATACAGGATTCATATAGTGCCAACAGTTTGTGCAGCACTTTTCAACATGAGGGCAGACAGTACAGGTACAATTCAATATAGGAGGAATCAGAAGGCCCTGCTCATTAGAGCTTACAATCTAGAATGGAGGGTCAAGTGAAACAAAAGGTAATAACTGTGGGGGATGAGCTGATGGAGAAAATGAAAAAACTGTTGTTGGGTAGGATAGGCTTCTCTGTAGAGAAGGGTTTTCAGGGATTGTCTAAAAGCCAATAGAGTAGGAAACAATCAAACAGATTGGGGTAAGGAGTTCCATAGGATTGGAGAGGCTCTGGAAAAGTCCTGGGGTGAGCATGGGAGAAGGTAACAAGGGAGCTAGGGAGCAGGAGGTCCTGAGAGGAAGGAAGAGAATGATTAGGTTGGGACTAGGCTAGTGATGTAGCTGGGGGCTAAGATGTGGGTGGCTTTGTAAGTAGTTGTTAGTATTTTTAATTTAATTTGTTGGGTGAGCAGAAGCCAGTGGAGGGATTGATAGAGAGGAGTAGCAGACACAGAGCAATTTTTAAGGTGGATGAGTCTGGCAGTAGCATTCATGATGGATTGAAGGGGGGTAGACTATGTAGAGGTAAGTCAATAAGAAGGGAGTTCCAGTAGTCGAGGAGAGAGATGACCAGGGAGTGAATTAGAAGCTTTGTTGTGTTGCTGGTTAGAAAGGGGCATATTTTGGAGATGTTGCGAAGCTTGAGGCGGCAAGATTTGGGCAGTGATTGAACGTGGGGCTTAAAGGAGAGATCGGAGTCCAGAACTACACCTAGTACCTTGGCATGCAGGGATGGGCTTATAGTTGTGACATCGATTTAGACAGAGAGATTGGGGAAGGGGAACGTGGGAGAGAAAAAATTATAAGTTTGGTTTGAGGAAGTGGAGTGACATCCAGATTGATATATCTGTTAGTAAATAAATAAATTAGTGATACGTGAGGGAGTGAGCAGAGGGGTAGAGTAGAGAAATAGATTTGGGTGTCATCAGCATAGAGGTGGTATAGGAAGTCATGGGAGGCTATCAGCTGACCCAGGGAGGAGGTGAAAATAGGAGAGGTCCAAGAACAGAACCTTGGGGGACCCCAACATAGAAAGGAAGAGTAGAGGAGGAAGTAGAATTGTAAGTAACGCTAAAAGTGTGGTTGGATAAGTAGGAAGAGAACCAGCGAAGAGCACAGACATGGAGACCAAAGGACATTAGCAAATAGTTTTGCAACCTCGTCTATAGTGGTGGGGTTGAAAGATGGAAGTAATGATTGCACCTGTGGGCATGAAGTGTAAAGCGTGGGGGGTATCTGAACAACAGAGATCTCCTCACGAATTGTATCAATCTTCTGTTTGAAGTGATTTCAGGAGAGAGAAAGTAGGGTATCCAGGCTGAGAAGTCATCAAGAAAGGTTGATACTCATCCAGGGGGGGCCAGTAGATCACAGCTATCCTTAGAGAAACTGGAGAGAAATGACAAATGCAGTGTGCTTCAAATGAGGAGCGTGACAGAGAGGGAGGTGGGGGAAGTACCTGAAAGGTCATATGTGGGGCTAGAAGGATTCTGACACCCCTTCCCTTGCGTCAACTGGATCTGGGGAAGTGAGTCCAGAGAGGACCACCATGGGATAGGGCAGCAGAAGACGCATTGTCGGATTTATGAAAATTCAGGTTTCGGTAACCGCGAGTAGATTAAATGAGTTAGCAATAAAAAGGTCAGGGAGAGAGGTGAATTTGTTACAGACAGAGCGTGCATTCCAAGGGGCACAAGAGAAACAAGTCTGGTTTTGGGAAGAAGAGAAATGGGAACTAAATTGTGTGGATTGCGGCTGCAGCCAGAGGGTACAGGGTAGTGGGTGAGTACAGTTAAACTGAGGCCCAGGGTTTGGCAATATATCTCCATAAGTTAGAAGAAGCAGAAGGGTGAGGAAGGTAATGTGGGAATGTGATTTATATGAAGGGACATGCCCCAGTGTCCTGGAGTTTTTTGTTTTGTTAGTGTGGATTTAGAATTAGCAGGAGTTGATAAGTGCAGTAATAAGGAGAGGACAGAAGTGAGGGTGATATATATATATGCAGTGGGGTGAAGGAGAGTTAGTTTAACCACTTGCTTACTGGGCACTTAAACCCCCCTCAGTCCCAGACCAATTTTCAGCTTTCAGTGCTCTCACATTTTGAATGACAATTACTCAGTCATGCAACACTGTAACCAAATGATTTTTTTGTCCTTTTCTTCATACCAATAGAGCTTTCTTTTGGTGGTATTTGATCACCTCTCGGTTTTTTATTTTCTGCGCTATAAATGAAAAAAGACCGAAAATTTTGAAAAAAAATGAATTTTTCTTTGTTTCTGTGACAAAATTTAGCAAATTAGCAATTTTTCTTCATAAATTTTGGCCATAATTTATACTACTACACATCTTTGGTAAAAATAACCCACATTTTTGCATATTATATGATCTGTGTGAAATTTATAGAGTCTACAAGCTATGGTGCAAATCATAAAGATTTGCAAAAAAAGATCACATCTGATGTACTAAGGCCTATCTCCATTCTTGAGACCCTAACAAGCCAGGAAAGTACAAATGCCCCCCAAATGACCCCTTTTTGGAAAGTAGACATTCCAATGTATTTAGTAAGAGGCATGGTTAGTTATTTTAAGTTGTCATTTTTTCCCATAATTCTTTGCAAAATTACGATTTTTTTTTTTTTTTTTTTCCACAAAATTTTCATTGTAATAGCTTATTTCTCCCACACGGAATGTGCATACCACAAATAACACCCCAAAATACATTCTGCTACTCCTCCTGAGTATAACGATGCCACATGTGTGAGACTTTTACACAGCCTGACCACATACAGAGGCCTAATTTTGAAGTAGCACCTTCAGGCATTCTAGGAGCATAAATTACACATTTCATTTCTCAACCACCTATTACAGTTTTGAAGGCCCTGGAACACCAGGGCAATGGAAACATCCAGAAAATGACCCCATTTTGGAAAGCTAACACCCCAACGTATAATCTATGAGGCATAATGAGTCTTTTCAATGGTTCATTTTTTTCCAGAAGTTTTCGGAAAATGTGGAAAAAAATGAAAACGCATTTTTTTTTACACAAAGTTGTCCGTTTATAAGATATTTCCAACGCATAGCATTTACATAGCAAAAATAACACCCCAAAATACGTTCTACTACTCCTCCTGAGTATAACGATACCAAATGTGTGAGACTTTTACACAGCCTGACCACATACAGAGGCCTAATTTTGAAGTAGCACCTTCAGGCATTCTAAGAGCATAAATTACACATTTCATTTCTCAATCACCTATTACAGTTTTGAAGGCCCTGGAACACCAGGGCAATGGAAACGTCCAGAAAATGACCCCCTTTTGGAAAGCTAACACCCCAACGTATAATCTATGAGGCATAATGAGTCTTTTCAATGGTTCATTTTTTTCCAGAAGTTTTCGGAAAATGTGGAAAAAAATGAAAACGCATTTTTTTTTACACAAAGTTGTCCATTTATAAGATATTTCCAACGCATAGCATTTACATAGCAAAAATAACACCCCAAAATACGTTCTACTACTCCTCCTGAGTATAACGATACCAAATGTGTGAGACTTTTACACAGCCTGACCACATACAGAGGCCTAATTTTGAAGTAGCACCTTCAGGCATTCTAGGAGCATAAATTACACATTTCATTTCTCAACCACCTATTACAGTTTTGAAGGCCCTGGAACACCAGGGCAATGGAAACGTCCAGAAAATGACCCCATTTTGGAAAGCTAACACCCCAACGTATAATCTATGAGGCATAATGAGTCTTTTCAATGGTTCATTTTTTTCCAGAAGTTTTCGGAAAATGTGGAAAAAAATGAAAACGCATTTTTTTTTACACAAAGTTGTCTGTTTATAAGATATTTCCAACGCATAGCATTTACATAGCAAAAATAACACCCCAAAATACGTTCTACTACTCCTCCTGAGTATAACGATACCACATGTGTGAGACTTTTACACAGCCTGACCAAATACAGAGGCGCAACATGCAAGAAACACCGTCGGCGTTCCAGGGACACATAGCCTGCACATACCAAGAATTACACCCCCAAATACATTATGCTGAGCAAAGGGTAAAGAAAAGATTACCTGTGGTTTTAGAAGCGCAGTTGTCCACAGGAGGATATCACTGGTCCAGGCAGCAGGCAGGGACTTGGTCAGCAACAGCGAACACAGTTTTTCAGGCAGCAGGCAGGGATACTGTCCATATTACAGTCCAGGGTTAGTGCAGAGATGTCAGCAGTGCCAAAAATATTGGTCCTGGTAGTAGGCAGGTCCTTGTGGTGTGGTCAGTGCGGCATGATGGCAGTAAGTCCTACAGGCAGCAGACAAAAGTAGAGCCTCGTTCAGGACAGAATGGGGATAGGGGTAGAGGCTTCTCCCTCCCAAATCTCTTTGAAGCCTCCGAGTCTCCAGACCCTAATCTAGGAATAAGAAAACAAAGAAAATTGTTTTCTTCTTCCAGAAAAACTATACTGGAGCCCCTCACATATGTGGGACCCCGTGTTGAATCCCACTAGTCCAGTTGCAGAATACAAGATCAGTCCAAGAGGCAGGCAAATATCGTGGTCAAACAGTCCAAGGTCAGTTCCAGATCAGGCAGAGATATATACAGAATCGTTAGACAGAAGCATGGTCGAATAACAGTCCAGGGTCAGTTCCAGATGAGGCAGAGGTATGTACAGAATCGTTAGGCAGAAGCGTGGTCGAATAACAGTCCAGGGTCAGTTCCAGATCAGGCAGCGGTATGTACAGAATCGGCAGGCATAAGAGTGGTCAAATACCAAGCCAGGGTCCGTTACAGAGCAGGCAGTGGCATAAGGGGTGTGAAGGTGTATGAAGGCAGGAACTGAGGATTATGTTTACCATACTTCACTAAAAATGTATTGAAGTATGGTAACGCCGAAAACAGTCGCCTATACAGAGGCCTGGTTGGGAAGGACATTGTGCACAATAATAAGATGTGTCTCTTCTGACTCCTGCTTTGGTACACACCTTACATCTTTTTTGGCGTCTTTTGCCTGCTGGTGTGGGGGGAATTTTATCCGGAAAGTGGCGCTCGGAGAGTCGACTAACAACGTCTGATCTGATATTTTCTGGTAGGCCGTTTGGGAAAATAAGGGCTGTTAAAACTTCCTCCTGGTAGCCAAAGAAACGTTTGGGGTTTTGGGTGGCGTTGCTGTAAATTACATATGAATTGTAAATGGCCAATTGAAAAAAATAAATTACTACTTTTTTGTACCAATGATATGTCCGTCTTGAGACCAGATATGGTTCCATCATTTGGTCGTTGAAGTCGACTCCTCCCATGAACAAATTATACTCTGAAATACATTTGGGTTTCTTTACGGGGCCATTCCTTCTGGGGATTTCTACGAAGGTATCGTTGTGGATAGAAGATAACATGTACACATCTCTTCTGTCCCTCCACTTCACTGCCAGAACCTCCTTGTTTCTTAGACTTGCGGTTTCTCCTTTCCGCAGCTTCTTGTTCACCAGACTTTGAGGAAAGCCCTTCCGGTTCTTTTTTACAGTGCCACATGCTGGCGTCTTCTTCCGGTGAAGGTTGTGGAACAGGGGCAGAGATGTGTAGAAGTTGTCTACATAGAGGTGGTAGCCTTTATCCAGTAGGGGGTATATGAGGTCCCAAACAATTTTTCCGCTGGATCCCAAATAATCCGGACAATTAGGGGGCTGTAGCTGGGTGTCCTTCCCTTCGTACACCTTGAAGGAATATGTGTACCCTGTGGCTCGGTCACATAATTTGTAGACCTTCACCCCATAGCGGGCCCTTTTGCTGGGCATAAATTGCTTCATCCTAAGCCTGCCACTAAATTTAATAAGGGACTCATCCACACATATGTGTTGGTCCGGGGTAAACAATTTGGGGAATATTTCAGAAAAATAATTTAGTATTGGTCGAATTTTGTAAAGGCGGTCATAATTTGGATCATTTCGTGGAAGGCATTGGGAATTGTCACTGAAATGTAAGAACCTCAGGATCATCTGATATCTGCTTCTGGGCATTACCGCGGAGAAGAGCGGTGAGTGGTGGAGGGGGTGGGTTGACCAGTAGGTACGTAATTGGTTTTTTTTGTTGAGTCCCATATTAAATGTGAGGCCTAAAAAAAGCTTGAACTCCTCCACCGTTAGGTCTCTCCATTCGTAGGGACGGGCATAATAGGAGGTCGGATTTTGAAAAATAAATTGTTGTGCATACAGGTTGCACTGGGCCACAATTGACGCCAACATGTCCTCCGTAAAAATTAAATTAAAAAAATCGATGGGGCTAAAATTCTCCGTGTCCACCTGGACTCCTGGCTGGGCGGTGAAAGGGGGAACATTGGCCTCTCCTGAATTAGGAGGAAGCCACAAGGGGTTCTGAAGGGCATAGGGAAGGCCAGCATGGCTCCTAACCCTTTGGGGCTGAGATGACACCCCACTGGTACTTGGCCTTTCTTGCTGGGGCACTGCGGTGCTGGTGGACGGCATTGCGGTGCTGGTGGACGGCACTGCGGTGCTGGTGGACGGCATTGCCTCACTAGAACGCCTTCGCTTGATGGGCCGGATATCTTCCTCCTCGGATTCATCAGTCAGTGTTTCACTGCTGAGGACTGGCTCATAAGTTACGTCTTCAGAATCCGAATCCGAAAAGGAATCGGAAGAGGAGAGCTCCCCGTTGCTCTCGTCGGCCGCGGAAATAATTTGGTACGCCTCCTCAGCGGAAAAGACGCGTTTAGCCATTGTAGCACTGATGGGCACTGATGAGGTGGCACAGATGGGCGTTTTTGAGGTGGCACAGATGGGCGCTTTTGAGGTGGCACAAATGGACACTGATGGGTCGGCACAGATGTGCACTGATTTATTGCACAGATGTGCAGATTTGTTGCACGGATGTGCACTGATGAGGCGGCAGATGGGCACTGCTGAGGCGGCAGATGGGCACTGCTGAGGCGGCACAGATGGGCACTGCTGAGGCGGCACAGATGGGCACTGCTGAGGCAGCAGATGGGCACTGATGGGTCGGCACAGATGTGCACTGATTTATTGCACGGATGTGCACTGATTTATTGCACGGATGTGCACTGCTGAGGTGGCAGATGGGCACTGCTGAGGCGGCAGATGGGCACTGCTGAGGCGGCAGATGGGCACTGCTGAGGCGGCAGAGATGGGCACTGCTGAGTCGGCACAGATGGGCACTGCTGAGTCGGCAGATGGGCACTGATAGGTCGGCACAGATGTGCACTGATTTATTGCACAGATGTGCACTGATAAGGCAGCAGATGGGCACAGATGGGCACTGCTTAGGCGGCACAGATGGGCACTGCTTAGGTGGCACAGATGGGCACTGCTTAGGCGGCACAGATGGGCACTGCTGAGGCACAGATGGGCACTGATTGGTACAGATGGGCACCGATTGGCACTGGCTGGCACTGGCGGGCACTGGCGGGCACTGGCGGGCACTGGCGGGCACTGGTGGGGCACTGGCGGGCACTGGTGGTGCACAGATGGAGCACTGGCGGTGCACAGGTGGGCACTGGCGGTGCACAGGTGGGCACAGGTGGGCACAGGTGGGCACAGGTGAGCACAGGTGGGCACAGGTGGGCACTGGCAGGGTAGATCTGGGCACTGGCAGGGTAGATCTGGGCACTGGCAGGGTAGATCTGGGCACAGGTGGGGTTTTTATAAGTTTACTTTTATAAGTTTACTGTTCACAAACTCACAGACACCTTCGGTCTCCTCACACGCTATCGCTGTGTGAGGAGACACGTTCGGCAATGGGTGATGATCTCATTTGTTTACATTTGAGATCATCACCCATTGGAGGAGGCGATCGCGCTGTAAACGGCCGCTGTGATTGGCCGTTTACAGCGATCTGTGATTGGCTGTGTCCAGCGGACACGGCCAACACAGATTTTCCCCGATGTGCCCTCCTGGGAGCGCGCGGGGAACTCTTAAAGGGGACGACGTCAATAGACGTAGTCCCGGAAATTGAGATCCGCTCTGTAGACGTCTTTTTACTATAGCGCGGATCTCAAGTGGTTAAGGATAGAGCACACAGCTTTCAGAAGCAGTGGTAGAGAATGCATGTTACAAGGAGAAAGAGCTGAAGGGATAAATAAGGTCACCTGTAATCTGTGTGGTGTCTTTCTTGTGTATACTCGCTTTGTGAATTCACTGAAGTGCAGAATCAGAAGTGCTTCCACTTATAGAAATACCCCCACTTCGAGAAAGAGCCGCAAATGTGCCATCCCCAAAATAGGCTTAGATTTATACTGATAGTAATGGGGGTGGGTGCATTACAATTATCTAATCAGGAGGTAATAAAGGATGGCTGGCTGAACAGAGCAAAATTCTCACTTCAGAAACAGACTAACTAGAGGGCACTAAAGATGACAGGCCATAATTCCAAAAGCCAGTATAAAGGGACAGTAGTGGTAAAAAAAAAAGCACTTGTGTGATTAAAGTGGTATTAACCACCTCGCGCCCGCCCTATAGCCGAATGACGGCCGTAGAGCAGGCGCGTTCGTCCGGGTGGCTGTCCCTGGACGTCCTATTGTTTACTTCCGCAATGCGTGCCGCCGCGGGCGCACATCGCGGAAGTTCTGTATTCGCCGAGTCCCCCGGGGACAGGCAAACACAGATCGCTGTAAACGGCCAATCACAGCGGCCGTTTACAGCGTGATCGGCGTGTCCAATGGGAGATGATCTCATATGTAAACATATGAGATCATCTCTCAGCGCCGCTCTCCCTCCTCACACAGAGTGTGAGAGGGGAGAGATGAACGGCTGCAGCAGCAACCGTTCTGCTTCGCTTTGTAAAAAGAAAAAAAAAAGGGCCATCCTCCCCCAGCAGTGCCATCCATCCTCCCCCCAGCAGTGCCATCCATCCTCCCCCAGCAGTGCCATCCTTCCTGCCCCAGTGCCATCCTGCCCCAGTGCCATCCACCCCAGTGCCATCCACCCCAGTGCCATCCACCCCAGTGCTACCTGCCCCCAGTGCTATCCACCCCAGTGCTACCTGCCCCCAGTGCCATCCACCCCAGTGCTACCTGCCCCCAGTGCCACCTGCCCCCAGTGCCACCTGTTGTCAGTGCCATTTGTCGCCAGTGCCATCTGTCATCAGCGCCACGTATAAGTGCCATCTGTCATCAGTGCCACATGTCATCAGTGCCACATAGTGCCATCTGTCATCAGTGCCACGTATTAGTGCCATCTGTCATCAGTGCCACGTATCAGTGCCATTTGTCATCAGTGCCACCTGTCAGTGTCACGTGCCATCTGTTGTCAGTGTCACGTGTCATCAATGCCACTTATCAGTGCCATCTGTCATCAGTGTCACGCGTCATCGGTGCCATGTATTAGTGCCATCTGTCATCGGTGGCACGTATTAGTGCCACGTATTAGTGCCGTCTGTCATCAGTGCCACGTATTAGTGCCACGTGTCTTCAGTGCCACGTATTAGTGCCACGTGTCATCAGTGCCACGTATAAGTGCCATGTGTCATCAGTGCCACATATTAGTGCCATCTGTCATCAGTGCCACATATTAGTGCCATCTGTCATCAGTGCCACGTGTCATCAGTGCCACGTATAAGTGTCATCATTGCCACATATCAGTGCCATCTGTCATCAGTGTCATGTGTCATTGTCCTGGTGCTTCAAAAGTGTAATAAATAGTCAACAAGTTAGATGTGTAATTTATGTTCCTAGAACACATGATGGCGCTACCTGCATGTTGGGCCTCTCTATGTGGCCAGGCTGTGAAAAAGTCCCACACATGTGGTATTGTAATACTCAGGAGGAGTAGCAGAATTTTTTGGGGGTGTCATTTGTGGTATACACATGCCATGTGAGAGAAATAACCTATTACAATGACAATTTTGTGGAGAAAAAAAAATGAAAAATCTTAATTTTGCAAAGAACTGTGGGAAAAATATGACAACATCAAAAAGCTCACTATGCCTCTTACTAAATACCTTGGAATGTCTACTTTCCAAAAAGGGGTCATTTGGGGGGTATTTGTACTTTCCTGACTTGTTCGGGTCACAAGAAGCGAGATAGTCCACCAGTACATCAGATGTGATCAATTTTGTGCGATTCGCACCACAGCTTGTAGACTCTCTAACTTTCACAAAGACCAAATAATATCCACTAATTTGGGTTATTTTTTACCAAAGATATGTAGCACTATAAATTGTGGGCAAAATGTATGAAGAAAAATTAATAATTTGCATAATTCTGTCACAGAAACAAAGAAATATGCGTTTTTTTTTCTAAATTTTCGGTCTTTTTTCATTTATAGCGCAAAAAATAAAAACCCCAGAGGTGATCAAATACCACCAAAAGAAAGCTCTATTTGTGGGAAAAAAAGGACAAAAAATTCATTTGGGTACAGTGTTGCATGACTGAGTAATTGTCATTCAAAGTGTGAGAGCACCGAAAGCTGAAAATTGGTCTGGGCAGAAGGGTGTTTAAGTGCCCAGTAAGCAAGTGGTTAAAGGATTAGTTTTTTTTTGTTGTTTTGTTTTTTTAAATAACAAACATACTTATCTGCTCTGTGCAATGGTTTTGCAATGGTTTTGCATAGAGCAGCCCGGATCTTCCTCCTCTCAGGTCCCACGTTGGTGCTCCTGGTTCCTCCCTTCTGCCGGGTACCCAAGCATTCGTGCTCCCGACCTGTGTGTCCATTCACACACGGAGCCGTGGCTCGGCCCTCTCCCTCTCATGATTGGCTCACTGGCTGTGATTGACAGCAATGGAGTCAATGGCTCCTGCTGCTGCCAAAAGCCAATCAGGAGTGCGAGTCCCCATAGAGGCAAGGCTTTCGTGGACATCAGTGGATGGAGAGGGGGCTCGGGTAATTATTAGGGGGGCTGCTGCATAGAATGCATTAAGTTAAAAAAAAACTTGTGCCTTTACAAGCACTTTAACTAATCTTTTTTTTCTCCTTTAAGGGGGCGTGGCAGGGGGTGTTCTAAGCCTACATAATTTTGCTAATAGGTGTCCCTTGTTCCCATGTCAAAAAGTTGGTAGGTATGAAATAATTGTAGTTATGATATGCAGTATATGCCATATAAAGTAGAAAATCCACAGTACTGCAGAATTATAACCAGACAGAATTGCACCTATAATACCAAAGATACTGGATGGCGGAAGAAAAGTGGTTAAGAAACGAACACCAAACAAGTGTGGAACTTGAAGCAAATGTAAAGAGCGAATAGAATAGTTGGACCGAAATAGTCCAACCTTCTCTCTTTTTTCCAGGAGCATGTTTGGGGCAGCCCCAGATGTTTCTTTCCAATACTAACAATTGTGGATGAAGGTACCCACCCCCATTTTTAGGTTATCTAGACTGGGGCACACCTTTAAATTAAACGAAAACTGTTGAACAGCAGTTATAATCTTCCAAAACAAATGACTTAAAGTGGTTGCTTCAAAGGCTTGGCAAGCATTTCAAATAAAAAGAAAATGCATTTATGTCTTTCAGTTTAACACTTGTATTACTTATTTTATGAAAAGGATTTAAAACCAAACATTATGGTTTAGAGTTATTTCATTTAGATTTTGCTAAATTTAGAAAAGAAGATGGCAAAAAAAGATAAAAAAAGTTTAAGCAGTATTGAACCTTCCTATATATTTAGATTTATTTTAAAATTAGGATGTATTGTTCCATTAATAATTTTGGAGCTATTCAATGCACTTAGAATTTGTAGGTAATTAACTATTTTTTATAAATTAAATTAGTTACAAATATGGTAATTTGTCAGTGATAGCAGTACATTTTGTATAGCTAAATATTTTTCCATTGGTACTTAGGCACTGAGGTCTGGTTAACCTCTTGAGTCCCATTCGCCATTTAAAAACAGCATGGGGATTTCATTTATTCACGCCAGCGCTGTTTAAAAATGGTGCCTGGGCTCAGCAGCTCCTGCAAGTCCTAGCAGAGCGAAGGCTTAAAGTGGATATAAAACCCAATTCATGAAATTTGAGCTGGGCACATATATCTCTTGTGTTTTGGTATCTCTCTTCAAAGCCCTATGTCCCGTAGCCGTCTCCTGCTCTGTTCTTCTGGTATCAGCCTGATAACTCCTGACAAGTTCTTATCCGTCACATATGATAAAAGCCTGAGTTTTGTGCTGGGGAGGATGCTATAAATAGATTAGCAGAGCCTTGAACTTTCCAACGATCAGCTCTGAAAGTCTCTACCTATGAGGAGATGGGGTGTGTACCTTTCCTCCAATCAGCTGTCTTGGTTGTATGCCCAGGCTTCTCTGCATTGTTAACCAGGAAGAATAAATCTCCTAACATGATGTGCACTTTCTAAATAGTATATAAAGCTGAAGACAGCAGATATACATGTAAAACTTATGTAGGGAGATTTGTTTCCTCTCTGTGTATCATCTGAGGCTGTGCACTTCACTGGGCATATGTGAGGGTTTACATCCACTTTAAAGGAGACGTATGGCCAAAGCTCATTTCGCTATACTTCCCCGAAGATGTGGACCCACATGCCAGTGGCCGTGAGTCAAACAAGTTCTCCAAAGTCGCTCTCAAGCTCGAACTCCTTCAAATGGACTGGCATGCATCCACGTACATCAGTCCAGAAGTAGCATGAACACTTAAGCCTCAATGATGATGTTCCTGGTATATGTAGTACTTCAGAGGAATAGCATAGATCATATGGAAAAAAGAAGGCCTCCACAGTGCAGATCAATCCAAAATGAAAAAAAAAACAATATCAATAAAAGTACAGCCATTGCTTCTGATGTGTACAAAAAGTAATCACAAAACAAATAAAAAGCGTGGTACACAAAGTTAAGAGCAGGCTTTGTACCCGACATGTTTCGTACAAAAGTACTTCAACTACTTAAAGGACCTACCTCTGATAAGGGGGTTAGTACATATTAAGCTGGCATGTGGTGTGAGAATCACAGGTCTGCACTTTATTATTGATATAAATGTAAGCATGATTTATTTATACATATGGTTTGTAGTGTTAATCTTTACAGTATTACACTATTTTGAGTAATTTTCTATTGAGTTATACCAAGGAATAGGAATAGGAATACTAAGGGATATAGATTCACTGACCTACCTGGAATGGAAAGATATGCAGTTTTAATCTGATTATTAGTAAGAGGCTGCACAAGTGGCATGTGGAGAACTTTATCACTGGTGGTGCACTGTTGTTGCTATATTCACATGTGAGCACAATATAGATATGTTTGTTTCCATTTATTTATAAAATATGGCACTATATGAGTTTCCTTTGGGCTTCACAAGTTATGAGTTGAAGATATTTGGGAAGCAAAGGTGAATAAAAAAGAAAACACACAGTTGGTGATTTTGACAGTTTATTAGACCCATTTGGCATAAGTGGATTGGAAACCTGGTAATAGGCCTGGAAAGTCGTCTGCAGTATAATATTCACCTTTTATAATTGTTCCTGAAGTCCTGGACATTCTCTTGAATTTTTGAACTGATCTGGTGGTCTGGCTGCTTGGGAGACTCTGGGAGACAATTGTATCCTGGTGGACTCTTTAAATCTGTGAAAAAAGTTGCCATCAAGCTAATCTGTCCTCTTGTCAGCCCAACTTAATCTTATGGTAATTTTATGCTAACAATTTATGCAAACTTTTTTTTACCCTGCAAAATTTAGCATAGTTAGGGGAATAAAACGCTCCACGTGCATTTACTTTCAGCTTACCATTCCACTACATTAAATAAAATTTGCACTAACATGATGTAAATTTATCCAGCAGGCTTTGTTAATTATATTTTGCGATAAATATAAGAGGGCATGCAAATGAAAAAAATTGGGAAAATTACAGGAATTTTTTTTTTTCTAATTTCTTTTTTTACTATTTCTTCCCAATAAAAAAGAAGGGAATACAAATATGCTTTTAAAAATTGCAACCACATTTAAGCCTTATATGTCCAAAAAATATATAATAATTTTAGGGTAGAATACAAAACTGAAAAATATGAAGTGTGGAATCAAGACATTGCCAAAACAAAAAAGTGGATTTAGGGAGAAAAAGCTCATGGGACTCAAATGGTTAACTTTGAATTCAGCAAGTGAAAATAATTACTCAGAAAATATTTTCCCTTAAACTGGATCTTTCTTCACTCATTGCATTGTTACCTTTTCCTTCCGAATTTATTATACATTAATAACAATTTTCATCTCTCATAGACTGTATACAGCGTGTTTTTGTTCCTCCACCCTCCCGCTTCCTCATTTCTGGTAGTGACTTCCCTAGCCACCTGGGATATTCATGTTACATACCCCAGAAGGCTGCAGGTCACCAAGTGCCAAAGTTTCACAAGATTTCAAGCCTAAACAGATGTCATAGAGGTTATCTAAGCAATACCTCAGCACTTGCTGACCTACAGCCTGCTGGGATGTGTGACATGAATATCCCAGGAGACTGCAGGCAGCTGAGGGTTCATCGCCACCAGAAGTGAGGACGTTAGAGGGTGAAGGAGCACAAAATAAGCTATTTAGAGTATACAAAAAAACATTAATAATGACTGTGTAGTAGATGGTTGGTCTATTATAAAAGCAACGGAAGTAAAGAAGCTATGTTATAAATTTGAGGAGATAAGGGGTGGAAGTGATTGTTAGTATTGTATGGTTGCTGTATTGGCATATCCCTTAGGCTGGCCATACACAGTTCGAGTCACGCAAGGACAGCAAGGACCGGCCAAGATTCTAACCATGTTTGGGCAGGCTGAATGTACCAGGTGGATTGATCGATCAACTTGGGTACAACCAGCCTGCCGGGTTCACTTACGTTTAGTATACTGCTGCATATTTTCCCTCCATCCCTTCCAAAATGCTGTTTAAAAGAAGCAATTAGGTGAGAAGCAGGTTCGGAATATTATACTAAATGTTTTTCAAAACTTTTGGCAGCAGAAAGAACATTTGGCACACTAAATATTATCATAATTGTATTTATATTATTAAAACAATGGGTTTTCATTATATTGTATTATGACGCATAATGCAACCTAAACACCCAAAAATATGGCATGAAAAATAAGTCAATGCCATAATACACACAAGTATTTCAAATAATAATAATTATGCATCTAATTATGCAGTTATTATATTTCATAAGTTGGCAACAATAGCACAAGCCACAGATACTCTTCAGTAAAAGAGACACATTGTAATGTTCGCAAATATATATTAAGTTATCCGTATTAAATTTCTACTCTTTGGCAGAAAAACTTTACTGGATCTGCATATATTACATCAACATGTTTCCTCTGTTTTACATATCTTAAGCACTGCAATGTTCTGCTGTTGCTGTCTTTGGAAAGCTTATATAGTTTCCTCTTAGATTAAATGCCAAAAAGTCCACTCCCATGGAGATAATTGCTTACATGTATTTATGGAGAAAATAATGGAAGCTCTCAATAACAGAATAGGCATTGCCACTTTTTGTAGATATATAAAAAAAAAAAAAAAACATCTTGCAAAATAATAAGCAGTAAAAGAGTTTTGAAACAAGTCCTTCCTGACTTACCTAGCCGCATATAGTGAGAAGTAAGGATGAGCTCAGGCGTGTTCGCATGCTCCATGTGCAAAGCCCACCAGGAAGTCTGCGCAGCGCTGCTCTAATCACAGGCAGTGAGACATTGCCCCATGATTATCACTGCGCCGACTTACTGGAGGGCTCTGTACAGGGAGCATGCAAACACACCTGAGCTCATCCCTACTGAGAAGTAATAGGATTTTTATAACAGCTTCCCTGTAAAATCCTTTTCGTGGAGTACATCACGGGACACAGAGCCATAGTAATAACTATATGGTATATAGGCCACCTTTAGGTGATGGACACTGGCACACCCTAAGACAGAATGTTCACTCCCTATATAACCCCCCCCCCCCTTAACTGGGAGTACCTCAGTTTTGTAGCAAAGCAATATACGTGTAACCAAAGAGGGGAAGGACCTCTGTGTCCCGTGATGTACTCCAAGAAGAGGATTTTACAGGTAAGATGTTATAAAAATCATGTTTTCTTTATGGTACATCACGGGACACAGAGCCATAGTAATAACTATATGGGATGTCCCAGAGCACTAACAGTCCTGGTAGAGTGCGCTTTGATATGAAAAAGTGGCATCTTCCTCTTCAAACCATAAGCTCAAACAATTACTTGCCAAATCCACTTAGAAAT
Source organism: Lithobates pipiens (assembly GCF_037356315.1). Taxonomy (NCBI): domain Eukaryota; kingdom Metazoa; phylum Chordata; class Amphibia; order Anura; family Ranidae; genus Lithobates; species Lithobates pipiens. Next base: position 178,625,783 of record NW_027507748.1, read on the forward strand.
AGTAGACTTTGATGCTACCTGTCCTTTCCTAAGACCTTCAGGCAGCACAAACAAAACATTCATTTTTAAAAACTGAACATTCGCTTTCAGGTAGACTTTGACTGCTCTCACTACATCCAGCGAATGTAGCAACTTTTTCTCTGTAGAACAGGGTTCTGGAAAAAAATTAAGGTAGAAAAATATCCTGGTTTAGATGAAAATCTGACACTACCTTCGGTAAAAAGTTAGGATGAGGACGCCATACTACCCTATCCTTGTGAATAATTAAATATGGCTCTTTACAAGAAAGAGCAGCCACCTCTGATACCCTTCTTGCAGAAGATATGGCTACCATAAAAACTAGCTTCCTTGTCAAAAGGACAAAGGGAATATTGGCTCAAAAGTCTGTTTCTGTAATACCAACAGAACTAAATTCAAGTCCCAAGGGTTCAAGAGTGACCTAACTGGTCAATTAAGCCGCGTTACCCCCTGTATAAAGCTACGGACCAAAGAATGCAAAGCAAGTGGTCGTTGAAACAATACCGATAAGGCTGGGACCTGGCCTTTGATAGTACTGAAGGCCAGATTCATCTCTAACCCTATTTACAGAAAAGCAAGGATTCTACCTATGACATACTTTCTGAGATTCCAACCCCTGGATTCACACCAGGAAACATATGCCTTCCAGACTCTATAATATATGACTCTTTAGGCTGGCTTTCTTGCATTAAGGTAGATACAACTGATCCTGACAGCCAACGATTCCTCAGAATGTGGGTTTCAATAGTCAAATCATTCAATTTAGTGCTTGTAAGGTAGGAAGGATGGAATACCGGACCTTGGGAGAGCAGGACCGGACATGGTGGAAGGGTCCATGGATTCCTTACTGCCATCTTTACAATCTCTGCATACCAAGATCTTCTGGGCCACAAGAACCACCAACTTCCTTTCCTGCTTGACCCTGTGAAGAAGTCGTGGAAGCAGCAGAATAGGAGGGAATGTATAAATCAGTGAAAACTGATCCCGCGGGGTCACCAAGGCATCTGTTATGCATGCCAGAGGATCCCTTGTTGTTGACACAAAGTTTCTTGTTGAACCTGAATGCAAAGAGGTTTACGTCCAGGATCCCCCATCTCTGACATATTGCCAGGAAGATTTTAGGGTGAAGGGACCATTCCCCTGGAAACAACTGCTGGCGACTCAAGTAGTCCGCCTGCCAATTTTCTATTCCTGGAATGAAGACTGCCGATAGGCAAGGTACATGATTTTCTGCCCAAGTTAGGATATGGTCCACCTCTCTCTGGGCAGCAAGAATTCTTGTGCCCCCCTGGTGAATCATATAGGCCACTGCCGTGGCATTGTTGGATAGGATCCTGATAGGACAACTCTGCAATCTGAATGCCCAGGCCCTCAGGGCCAAGCGTGCTGCCCGAATCTCTAGAAAATTGATGGGCAAGGTCCTTTCAGTTCTGGACCACTTCTCCTGGGCATTCGCCTCCTCCAGGACTACTCCCCAACCCAAAAGGCTGGCATCTGTTGTTACCACTTTCCATGTGACTGGTAAGAAGGATTTGGTTTTGGCACCATGAAGAGGTTTGAATAAAACCCCAACCCCTGCTCTTCCATGGGAACCTCAATGATCACTCTTTGAGACAAAAGCCGGTCTAATGCTTGAAAGAGATAGTTCTTTTTCGCTGCATCTTTGGGAATGTTTGAGCTCAGAAAACGAGGCGATGGGAACTCCCGGAACTCCAGTTTGTAACCCAGGCTACCGTGGCTGATACCCCTGACCCTGGAGAAGGAGCCCGTTTAAATGAAAGACATTTATTCCTTTTCTTAATTGGTAAAATGGTACTTTTTCCACTTGAAATTTTCTGGATGTATTGATCCAAATCCTCTCCAAACAGCCGTTCACCGTGAAAAGGAAACCCAGACAGGAGTTTTTTGCATGGCGCTTCAGCTGACCAATTTTTCTACCATAAGATCCTACGCATATGCACAAGTACAAGCGTAAGGCATGAAGCCTGAAGAATATCATCTCTAATAGCATCAATAGCAAAACATAATGCCCCTGGTAGCTTGGTTAAATACCGTGCCTGATGATCAGGGATGACCTTGAGCACCTGTCTCATCTGGTCCTTCAGGGATCGACATACACCTATTGCCGCCACTGCAGTTTGAGTTACTGTTCCTGCCAAAGAAAACAAGCTTTTTAAAAGGAATTCCAATCTTTTATCGGTTGGATCCCTAAGCATTTGAGTATTGACTATAGGACAAGTAACATTTTTAACCACAGAGGAAATAGCAGCATCAATTGCCGGTATAGTCCACTTTTTTGTGAATTTTTCCTCCATAGGATAAAGTGTAGAGAACTTTTTAGGAGGGAAAAAATGCTTATCTGGGTGATCCCACTCAGAATACATAAGCTGTTCCAACAAGGGATGGACAGGAAAAGCACACACAGGGGGGAAGTGTTAGAGAACCCAAAGAAGAAGTGGGTTTTCCAGCTGAATCATTTAAGGGTAGCTTAAATGGGGAGTGAACCATTTCTGTAAGTGATTGTACCAGTAAATTTTAAGACTGTGAAGCTGAAAAAGGTTCTTCCACAACTGATTCCTCGGAAGAGGAGTCAGTCTCCTCATGGTCCCCTGAGGGGCCTCATCCTCCCCCACCCACTGGTCCTCTCTTTGAGGGACTTGGGCGGTAGAAGGGGACCTATCCCGTTTTCTCATGCTGGGAAGATGCAGTTAGAGCAGTCAATATTTCCTCCAGCCCCACCAAGGCTGAGGAGAAAACATCCTCAGTAATGTAGACAGGGGCAGGTGAAACTTGGGTCCTCAGAGCCTGAGGGCGATACCTTTGGTCCCCTTTTTGAGGAATTTGTATGTCCCCTTCTGGAATGCATAGTCCTAAGCACAAATTCAGAGGTACTTATAAGGAAAAACACACCCACTGCTGAGCAATAGTTCAGTAACTGTTACTGCTATTAAACGCTCAGCCTGATGCAGAGTAAATGTGCCTTGAGGAATGCCTGTGTCCCACATTCACATGCCCAAGTCTGCTCCTGTGTCCCTCCTTTAGTCCAAATGAGACTGACAATTACATTTTTAAAGACTATCTGTCCTGCGCTTTGACGCTGTCACCAATGCGCTAAGCCACGCCCCCTTACTTCCTCACTGTGCTCCCCCTTCTCCCTTTTTAAAAAAAGTGATTCCCGCCCATGTGGGGGCCTCCAAGGAGGAGAGTGCGGGGGAAGAGGAGAGCTGTCGCTGCTGAGGGCCCCTGCCTGCTCCTTTAGAGGATAGAGGAAACATTGCCCAGGAGTGGGTAATCTCAACAAAATCTCCCCCTCCAAACCTCTTACCAGTGGCCAAGATGGATAGCTGGAGGAGCCTGCAGATTCTGCTGACACAGCGAGATCTGAAGCATGGAATCAGGTACGTGCTCTTTAGAGCCCCCAGTGGTGACTTTAGGCATGACAACATTTACTGCAAAGGAGAAATCCAAAGTAAAATTCCTTAGGAATCTCCACTTACCTTATCCTGCTGCAGGATTCTGTGGTACAACCAAACAGACCCAATCTTCACTCATCGTGGCAGGCTCTGTTAAAAAACCTTCAAGGAGTGGGGTCCCTTTTTATTGGGGTTCCACTGCCTTGGACCTGTATAGTACCCTGACAATAAGCTTAATGGCACTGTAATATGACCAAAGCACTGAATCTCAGGGTCCAGCTTTCAAAGAGAAGTGTTACAGGCCAAGCCTTGTGTCTTCCGCCACGAGGTCCAGGTAACAACTACTTTGCTCTCAATGGCACTTTGGATGGATCCGGTTGCAAAAGCTTACTCTAGCAAGGAATACTCCAGTGGAGCCTCTGCATAGGACATTTTTACTCGTGACCAACACCTAAGACACTGGCGAAAAAACTGAGGTACTCCCAGTAATGGGGAGGGGTTATATAGGGAGTGAACTTCCTGTCTTAGGGCGTGCCAGTGTCCATCACCTAAAGGTGGACTATATATCATATAGTTATTACTACGGCTCTGTGTCCCATGATGTACTGTATGATAAAGAAAATGTATTCTTAAAGATCACAACAAAGCCACAGTTGTTTTTCAGTCAGTTTTTCTAACAACTTAGATACATCAGCTTTGTGCTTACATTGGAAGATTTGCAAGCTGCCAGGATTTTGCTGCAATAGAAAGTAATGGGGAAAAATTCTTCTAAAATTTTAACTAGAATTTATGCACGATACCTACAGCTAGTTCAAAATTTGTAAATGATTTAGTGTACATAGTCTGTGCACAGGATCACTTTAAGCTATAAATAAATATTGTGAATCGCCTTTTACCTGACTCTATTATGGCATCCTGCTTCAGAGTGTTAGAAAAAACAAACTAGTTATTACACATAATGGAATTTGATCCTAAAGCTGAAGTTTAGGCGTGAAGGAATTTGATCTTAAAGATGAAGTTTAGACATGAACTATTTGGTATATGCTAGACCAATGTAAGTATGCATGTTCCATTCCTGGCTGATGCCAGTGGAAGCTGGGAATCACTGTAGCAGGCACCACTATTACAGATCTAGCTCCCGGGTCCCATGTTGAGCAGCCCTGGTGCATAGCGAATACAGATAGTTGCTTGCTTCACATAGGTGCATTTTCTCAATGAATGTAAAGTATCCTCTGATTGGACGAGATAGAGAGGTGTGGCAGTGATTTCACAATCTCCACCTTGCCCAATCACAGAAAGCATGCATTGAGCAAATGCAACGTTTTCTCTCAATGGCACCTTTGCCAATCAAGCAACCCCCAGTGTTCACTAGGGAGCAGGGCAGCCGTTTTAGTGCCTAGTACAGTGATTCCCAGCTTCCATGGGGATCTACTAAATATAGCAGATGCATACTTACATTGGTCCAAGTTCGACCAATGTAACTAGGCAAAATAGTGCATGCCTAAACTTTAACTTTAATTCGACCCTAAATCCAACCACATATGAGACAAATGAAGCCTTGTATATATTTAACCACTTGCCGCCCGCCCTATAGGCAATCGACGGATGCAAAGTGGTTTCATAATCCTGATCGGACGTCATATGACGTGATCAGGATTTTGAGCCGCTGCGCTCCCCCGGGGGCGCACATCGCGGCGATCATTGTTGCGGGGTGTCAGTCTGACACCCTGCAACTACGACCCCGGAAAGAGTCTCCGATGGAGACTCTTTACCACGTGATCAGCCGTGTCCAATCACGGCTGATCACAGTGTAAATAGGAAAAGCTGGTGATCGGCTTTTCCTCACTCGCGTCTGTCAGACGCGAGTAGAGGAGAGCCGATCGGCTGCTCCTCTGACGGGGGGGTCTGTGCTGATCGATTATCATCGCAGCCCCCCCGAGGATACCCACACTGGACCACCAGGGATGCCACCAGACCACCAGGGATGCCCAGGAGAAGGTAATCCTCCCTAGACCACCAGGGATGCCAGTCAGTGCCCACAATGGATGCCAATCAGTGCCCATAATGGATGCCAATCAGTGCCCACAATGGGCATCACTGATTGGCATGCATTATTGTTTGGCACTGATTGGCATCCATTAGTACAGTACAACATAATACAATGCCGCCTATCAGTGCCCACTTGTGCCGCCTATCAGTGCCCACCTGTGCCACCTATCAGTGCCCATCCGTGCCACCTATCAGTGCCCATCCATGTCGCCCATCAGTGCCGCCTATCAGTGCCCATCAGTGCCGCCTATCAGTGCCACATATCAGTGTCCATCAATGCCACCTCATCAGTGCCACTTCATTGGTGCCACATCATTGGTGCCCATCAGTGCCGCCTTATCAGTGCCCATCAGTGAAGGAGAAAAAGTACTTATTTATAAAGTTTTGAAACTGAAACAAAAAAAAACATTTTTTTTCAAAATTTTCGGTATTTTTTTATTTGTTTAGCAAAAAATAAAAACCTCAGAGGTGATCAAATACCACCAAAAGAAAGCTCTATTTGTGGGAAAAAAAATGATAAAAATTTCATTTGGGTACAGTGTAGCATGACCACGCAATTGTCACTCAAAGAGCGACAGCGCTGAAAGCTCAAAATTGGTCTGGGCAGGAAGGTGTTTAAGTGCCTGGTATTAAAGTGGTTAAAGTGATTGTAAAATCTCTTTTTTTTCCCTATAAAAATAACAAACATGTTATGCTAAACTGCCCTGTTGCAGAGGATTTGCACAGAGCAGTACTGATCCTCTTCTTCTCGGGTCCATCTTCTGTGATCCTGGCCCTTCCCTCCTGAGAAGTGCCCCCACAGCAAGCAACTTGCTATGCAGGCACTGCTCCTTGTGTTCATTAGGTCACGGAGCCCCAACCCGCCCCAGTCACCTCTCTCTCTCCTGATTGGCTAGCTGAGTTTAACCACTTAAGCCCCGGAAAATTTTCCAGCTAAAGCCCCTTTTTGCAATTCGGCACTGTGTCGCTTTAACTGACAATTGCGCGGTCGTGCGACGTGGCTTCCAAACAAAATTAACGTCCTTTTTTTTTACACAAATAGAGCTTTCTTTTGGTGGTATTTGATCACCCCTGCGGTTTGAATTTTTTGCACTATAAACAAAAAAAGAGCGGCAATTTTGAAAAAAAATCATTATTTTTTACATTTTGCTATAATAAATATCCCCCAAAAATATATAAAAAAAAATTTTTTTCCCTCAGTTTAGGCTGATACGTATTCTTCTACATCTTTTTGGTAAAAAAAAAATCGGAATAAGCGTTTATTGATTGGTTTGCGCAAAAGTTATAGCGTCTACAAAATAGGGGATAGTTTTATGGCATTTTTATTAATATTTGTTTTTTAACTTCTAATGGCGACAATCAGCGATTTTTATTGTGACTGTGACATTATGGCAGACACGTCGGACAATTTTGACACATTTTTGGGACCATTGGCATTAATACAGCAATCAGTGCAATTAAAAATGCACTGATTACTGTAAAAATGCCACTGGCAGTGAAGGGGTTAACCACTAGGGGGCAGTGTAGGGGTTAAGTGTGTGTGTGTTTTTTTAACTGTAGGGGGGCGTAGCTTGGTGTCTGATGTCACTGATCGTCTTTCCCTGTAACAGGGAACAGACGATCATTGGCAGCCTCAGTAGGAAGCATGAGGAGAGATTTGTTTACACTTATCTCTCCTTGTTCTTCAGCACTGTGACCCGATCGCGGGACACCGGCGGCGATCGGGTCCACGGGTCTCGTGGCCACAGTCATGGAGCTCATGAACGGCAGGGCATTTAAAGGGCAACGTACCTGTATGTGCTTATGCCCAGCCGTGCCATTCTGCCGATGTACATCGGCCTGAGGTGGTCCTTAAGGGGTTAACACCGCTGCTGTATCTCGGCCAATCAGGAGGGAGAATCTGGGATGGCTGAGACCCCCTGGACATCATTGCACAGAGAGGGACCTCAGTCCTTAAGGGGACTGCTGCCAACAGAATGCTTTTTATCTTAATTATAATGATATGATAAAAAAAACCTTCTGATTTTACAATCCCTTTAATATATATTAATTAAGGCTTGCTCTAACTTGAGAATTCCGTACATGCAAATGTGTAATATTGCACTAAACAGCTACTGTCAGGTCAATAAGGATGTGGAACTCTCTTCCACAATTGGTGGTGGCAGCGGGCAGTATTGATATTTTTAAAAGATTCTTGGACTTGCATCTTAAAGAACACAACATACAGGGATATGAGAAATGATTATTGACACTAACACACGTACACCTACACGGGTTGAACTGAATGTCTTTATTCAACCTTACCTACTACATAACTATATGTAACTATATATATATATGTGCTTACAGATCTGCACATTTATGTTTTGGCTCATTTACCAGTCAATCAACAGGGGTATATATTCCCTTTAAGGAAAATATTTTGCACATGCCTAGTCTCCATGACTGCAAGCACTAAAGTTGTGAAACAAGTTATGATCTGTATCTTATGATCTGCATTTTATGACAGCGTTTAACTTTCAGATGCCTGACAGGGAGGGTGTTGTTTAAGCATGTATTGTAGTATGGCAGCAGAGATCTGTATAACATATACTAAGTGTTACTTTTTAACACTAGGAAAATAAAGCTTTTAAAAAAGGATTAGTTAAAAGAACAAGCATATTTGCAATCCAGTCCAAGAATTGTGCCCACTAATGCATTTTAATCTCCTTCTAGGATTCAAGCACAATGCTGAAGTGTACTGTGAATAATACCAATAGTATTTAAAGAAAGACAATGTTGTGAGAAGTAATTGTAGATATTGGCATCTGGTATCAAGTATATTATACTGTTAAATACATCCATTATTCTAATATTTTTACAGCAAGTTAGGGCAATGACAGCGTACACTGTACATTTTTTAAGCTTGATGGATTGCATTATAATGTATGAGTCATTGCTGTGTTCTTTAGTAATTTATATGCCATCAAATAACATACAGGTATATTAGCAAATAAACTAGTTTTGATTCATGTACATGTAAACCCAACCACTATAATCGCATATAAGCTTTCAAACCCAACTCTAGAAACTAGACAAAATCTACACTTGCAATAGGATCTCCTGCACTGCAAGGGTTAACTGCTTGTTTGGTCTAGAGCAGTGATGGCGAACCTTGGCACTCCAGATGTTTTGGAACTACATTTCCCATGATGCTCCACCACACTGCAGAGTCCTTGAGCATCATGGGAAATGTAGTTCCAAAACATCAGGGGTGCCAAGTTTCGCCATCACTGGTCTAGAGGTTCAGCAAGGAGCAATACTTAGCTTGTACCTCACTCCATCAAGGACCCTCCAGTGATGCAACTGGTCCAGCGAAGCCTCCTTTCTAAGCCCTTGTACACACGGTCGGATATTCCGATAGAAAATGTCTGATCGGACCGTGTTGTCGGATAATCCGACCGTGTGTGGGCTCCATCGGACTGTTTCCATCGAAACATTCGACTGACCAAGTTTGAGAGAGCTGGTTATAAAATTTCCCGACAACATGATCCGATCGGACTTTGTCCGATCGTTTGTAGAGAATTGCGATCGGACAAAGTGTCACGCATGCTCAGATCAAATTAGGAGACCAAAGCTATTGGCTACTAGCCCGAACGTAGTTCTGTCGTAATGAACTGACCTCCTCACGTTCCGAGCGATCGGATTTTCTGACAACTTTGTCCGACCGTGTGTATGCAACATCAGTTTCGTAAAAAATCAGATGGATTTTGTTGTCGGAATGTCCGACTGCGTGTACAAGGTCTAAGGCACTCCTCCACACACAGTCCAGGGTTGATAGCTCTGCATTGTATGGAATGATGCCGAAGGTTTGCCCATTGCGTAGAACACTGAAGGAAATGGAGAAGAGTGCTGGACCCAGTCAGAGTGAGGGTAAGTTAAAGAGAAAGTAAAGGCAATAAAAAAATGCAACCTGCAAGGCAAAGTCATAATGAGCTAATATGCATAGCATACTAGCTCCTTATGAATAACTTATGTGAGAACGAAGCCCCCGAAGCAGTCCTCTGCCTTCATCTTTGCCGCTGCCATGTATCCCGGAGTGACTTACGGGGCCTCGCTGCTCTTGGCGCTGTGATTCGCTGGAGCCGCAATGACGTCATTCCCGCGCATGCGCATGGGAGTCGGCTCAGTGCACCTGCGCGCCGCTGTCTATGGCGCATGCCCGTAGATAGTGGTGCCTGTCTTTTTGTAAATATCTCCTAGACCATATAGGTTTAGGAGATATTTCTTGGACCTACAGGTAAGCCTTAATCTAGGCTTACCTGTAGGTCAAAGTGGTTTGTAAGGGTTTACAACCACTTTAAGTGTTACAGCATTTTCATCTCCCCTAGATTTAACAACCACTGCAAGGGTAGATTGTGCCTAATTCCTGGAGTTAGGCTTTAACGTGCTAATGTTTTTTGAAAAACTCTTTTCATTCTTTTTAAATGTCAACATTTTTCAATAAAATAATACCCCAGGGATCTGCCATGAAGGTCCGTGTTCATGCATAAGGTGACAACTGTTTTTTAGTTGTGCTCCACTGTTGTCAGTCAATCACAAACACCCCTGATGGAGGCTACAAATGGCCATGCCAATACATACTGCACAGGAAAGGTCCAGAAAGGAAACTCACCCCGAGCAATAATGTACAACCAAATAAGAAGCAAGTGCATGTAGGCAGGAGTTGATTGAATAAGGATAAAATAGATCAAAATCAAAAGCACTAAAAAAAAGCACAAAAAAGATGAAAACAGTATTTTATGAAAAAAAAGCGATTTTGTTTATTAACCACTTAAGGACCGTCTCAAGCCGATATACGTTGGCAGAATGGCACAGCTGGGCACAAGCACGTACACGTACGTTGCCCTTTAAGAGCACAGCCGTGGGTCACACCCGCCGCCGGCGGCATAACTCACGACCCGGTCCTGAGCTCTGTGACCGTGGCCGGGGGACCCGTGGACCCGATCGCCACCGGTGTCCCACGATCGGGTCACAGAGCTGAAGAACAGGGAGAGGTAAGTGTAAACAAACCTCTCCCCGTGCTTCCTAGTGAGCCTGTCACTGATCGCCTGTTCTATGCATCTTCACTGGTCTCATGATTTGATTTGATTACGATTATCTGGTCAACGTTTTGATTCCGCGATGCATCATGATACATCGTGATTACCGCCAAACTTCCACTTCCACTTAGGCGGCCCTTCCTCCCTGCAATCTTCTGGGATACATCACAGGCCCAAGAAGATTGCCCGGCCATTCAGGACAGTGCAGTGAGACATGCACACCCGGCTGTGAAGCTGCAAGCTGTCACAGCCAGATGCCCACAGTAGTATTGCCAGCGCTGTGGACAGGCGGTGTAGAGAGGGTTTGGGTGGCCATGTCGCTGGATTGTGGGACAGGTGAGTGTCTTTTTATTAAAAGTCAGAAGATACACTTTTTTTTGTAGCTGCTGACTTTTAATAAACAAAAAATTGACTGGAACTTTGAATTAAAAACAACCTCACTCCCTTAACCACTTCACCCTGAAGATTTGGCTGCTGAATGACCAGGCCGTTTTTTGCAATACGGCACTGCGTTAATTTATCTGACAATTGCGCAGTAATGCGGCGCTGCACCCAAACAAAATTGATGTCCTTTTTTTCCCACAAATATAGCTTTTTTTTGGTGGTATTTGATCATCTCTGCAGTTTTTATTTTTTGTGCTATAAACAAAAAAACTATTTTGAAAAAAACACAATATTTTGTACTTTTTGTTATAATAAATATCCCTTTTTTTTTAAAGCGCTAATTTTTTCTCAGTTTTGTGCCAATATGTATTCTTCTACATATTTTTTGGGGAAAAAAATAGCAATAAGTGTATATTGATTGGTTTTTATTGTGACTGTAACATTATGGTGGACACATCGACACTTTTGACACATTTTTGGGACCATTGGCATTTATACAGTGATCAGTGCTATAAAAATGCACTGATTAGTGTAAAAATTTCACTGGCAGGGAAGTGGTTAACACTAGGGGGCGATCAAGGGGTTAACTGTGTTCCCTAGTGTGTGTTCGAACTGTAGGGGACTGACTAGAGGAAATGACAGATCGTGGTTCCTAGCTAATAAGAACTCACAATCTGTCTCTCCTCACAAAACAGAAAAGGGATTTGTGTCTTTACGCACATATGTTCCTGTTCTGCCTCTGGTACCTGCGATCGCTCGTGGCCAGCGATTGTCACAAACAACGGCCACGAGCATAGGCACCCCCGATGTGACTGACCGGCCCACCACTTTCCTCTCACTTCCAGCTCTCCTTTCATGTCTCACGTCTCTCCTAGCATCAGCAGGGAGTTCTCAGCCCAGCCCATCTCTCTTCTGATTTGATAGCGAAAGTCAGCTGGCGGGGCTGAGAATTCTCCGCTGATGTCAGGAGAGATGTGAGAGGTGAGCTGGAAGTGAGAGGAGAGAGACGGGCCGGGCAGTCACATGAGCGTCATGGATTGTAGACAACAGGGTGATATGCTTGGAGTGCTCCCCTGAGAGGGGCGGGGCAATGACATCACCGGCAATAGATTTTTTACGGTCGCATGCATTGCAGCGATTAATTTCACCACCCCTACTCAGTAGGTCAAACCACTTTATTTCCCAACTCACATTCAACTTCCTGCAGAAAACAGCATTGCTCCCCTTTCTTACACTGTTACCCTTCAATTATCTACAGTTTGAGATTATAGAAAACTATAAGGGGTCTAAAAAGATCATTGTAGTGATGGACAAAGAGGCATATAGTGGAGGTAAAGAAATTAAAGTCTAGAAAGGGAATAAATGAAAAGTTATTAGAGGAAAATTCACTGGGACAGCAGTTCACTGGTTAGCATGGAAAAACTGAAAATGCACTATTCATATTGCAGACAGAACTTCTTCTATAAGAACTGGAGACAACAAATACTGTGATAGGCCTTATACACAGAAAGTAGCCCAAAATACTCTACCCTTTTTTAATTCTCTTTTAACCTCTATAATATTACCTCCCCCTTAAGACTAGGGACTTGGAAACAAGAAGGTACTAGGAAGTAGGTCTGAACCAGGAACACGGGTCAGGGCAGGTAGTAAACTCAGATAGCCAAGAACCAAGCCAAGGGTCAGGGCAGGTAGCACACCCAAGTAGACAAGAACAAAGCCAAGGGTCAGGGCAAGTATCAGACTCTCATAGATAGGAATGAAGCCATGGGTCAGGGTGGGTGGTAAACTCAGATAGCCAGGAACCAAGCCAAAGATCAGGGCAGGTAACATACCCAAGCAGACAGAACCAAAGCCAAGGGTGAGGGCAGGTAGGGGACCCAAGTAGCTAGGAATTCAAGCCAGAGGTCAGTACACAAGAATAGATGAATAGATGAAGGAAGGTGGGCTGGATAGCACACAGGTACAGGGCTCAGCGACTAGCTTGCAAAAGCATTACTTAGGCAGCAAGCCATAAGCTGCACTGATATTAAATAGACTGAAAAAGGAGGAAGCTTTTTTGACTGGCTTCAGCCTGATAAGAGGGGACAGGTGTATCTCTGATTGGCTGCAGCAGGTCTGAGAGTCAGATAGCCAGGCTGGGCTAGGAATAGCCCTGTAGGTTATTGTAATAATCATCAGGTGAGACTAGTTGATGCCTAGAGCACTCACTCCTGTGCAGGAACAAGGTAAGAGCAGAGCACATGTTATGGAACATGTTATGGAACTATAAGTCATATATTGGCTTGCCTGATGGTTTGCAGACTTATAAGTAACAGCTTGCCTGCTGGTCTCTGGAATCACATGTAACAGATCAGCAGTAACCTTTACTGAAAATGTGTCATAATGTGGAAATATACTATGCATACTTGCACATTATGGCAAGAGCCCTGGGGACCCCAATTGGTAAAATTCTCTCTAAAAAGTAGTGTGTCAATAATGGACAAACATTCTTCTTCTGTGTGTGATTAAAATATACCAATTTTCATATACATAATTACAAAATAGTGTGATTTCCAGAGAAAATGTATTCTATACATAAAACCACTGAATTTCTTTTATTTATTGAAACCTTCCTGAAAATGACTAAGCATGTTCTCTGTGCTGGCACCCCTAGTACCTCCCTCCCATCCTATGCCCAATATGCTTATATGTTCCTGAATAGCACCAGGACAGGCAAACAGGCAAAAAGTTCTAGCGAACAGGCAAAAAAGTTCTAGCAAACATGCAAACCCGATTAAAGTCTACGGGACACGAACATGAAAAATCAAAAGTGCACATTTTAAAGGCTTATATGCAAGTTATTGCCATAAAAATGTATGGGGACCCGGGTACTGCCCTAGGAGACATGTATCAATGCAAAAAAAAGTTTTTAAGACAACAGTTTTTTCAGGAGCAGTGATTTTAATAATGCTTAAAGTGAAACAATTTAAATTAAATATTCCTTTAAATATCATACCTGGGGGTCCCCTTAGTGTGCCTCTAAAGTGGCGCATGTGTGATGTGTAGAACAGTGCCGCAGCAAAAAGGAATTTCTAAAGAAAAAAATGTAAACTTGCTTGTGGCTGTAATGTATTGCTGGCTCCCGGCAGATAAAAAATCAAGGAAAAAAATGGCGTGCGGTCCTCCCCTGAGTCCATATCAAGCCCTTCGGGTCTGGTATGGATTTAAAGGGGAACTCCATGGCAAGATTTTTTTTTTAAATGGTTAGGGGTCCCCCCAAAATCCATACCAGACCCTAATCTGAGCATGTAGCCTGGAGGTCAGGTAAGGGGGGACAAGCGAGCACCCCCTCTGCTGAACCATACCAGGCCACATGTCCTCAACATAGGGAGGGTGCTTTGGGGGCATGGGGTCCCCCCCAAAGCACCTTGTCCCCATGTTGATGGGGACAAGAGCCTCTTCCCATCAACCCTGGCTATCTGTTTGTTTACATACACAGATCCCTGTTCTGGCTCTCCGTGGCCCGATCGTGGGTGGCCGGTCATGCTCATCAACTCCAGCGTTGCGGGCCACCTATCGCTCTTAAAGCGCCCAGCGTACACCTATGGCAATTCGCACAGCTGTGCCAACCTGACACAGTATAATGACAGCAGCTGGTCGGCAAGCGGTTAATAAAGGAATTGTCAAAAACTGTATATTGGGGTTTTTACTTTTTGACACATTTTTGGTGAATGGGTAGGGGTACAATGTACCCAATACCCATTCACATGGGGGGGAGGCCGGGATCTGGGAGTCCCCTTGTTAAAGGGGGATTCAAGATTTTTATAAGCCCCCCTCCTGCAGACCCAGACCACCAATGGCCAGGGTTATCGGCAAGAGTCTCCGGTCCCCTGGCCTGCCAGGCTGCTGGCTCGGAAAATAGTCTGGTATGGATTTTGGGTGGGGGGGGCATGAAATTTTTTTTATTTTGGCGTGAAGTTCCCTTAAAATCTTTGCCAGACCCAAAGGGCCTGATTTGGATTGGGGGAGGGGGGCACACACTTTTTTTTTTTGCCATGGAGTTCCCCTTAAAATCTATACCAGACCCAAAGGGCCTGGTATGGATTTTAGGGGGGGGACCCCATGCTGTTTTTTCCTTAATTCTGTCATAGGGTTCCCCTTAACCACTTCGATACACTGTATTATATATTGTACACTGACTGCGCTGTATATATATATATATATATATATATATATATATGTATATATATATATATATATATATATATATATGTATATATATATATATATATATGTGTGTATATATATATATATATATATATATATATATATATATATATATATATATATATATATATATATATATATATAGATACACACTACAAAAAGGAAGAAATGGCTGCACTCCAGGATGATGAATATGAGTCCTTTATTAATCCATTAAAGTGACACATCACATGAATAAACAACAATCAAAGCATCAAGGAAGACATGTTTCACAAAGTATCATGTGCAGACAATCCCTATTCCTGAAGAAACAATAGGTTTTTTGATGTTGATCTATAATACAGAATTTACATATTTTTCTTTAAATATGTCTATTTATTTTACATCATTTTCATCCTACAAAAATCTATTCTATCTGTTCTTAACACTCAGTGTATCTGTGCTTGAATGTTTAGATTTAAATTTGTTTACAGAATAAGACAACAACATCCAAAATTAGAAAAAAAGATGGATACTAGGGGCAAAATTATTCCCACCTCCATAGAATTGGTATTCTTTTGTTTTTATTTGTTGCCTATATTGCATATGTGTTTAATCTTTGATTCAAACTATGAATTTAAAAAAATAAAAAATAAATAGCTTGTACACAGTAAACATTTACATATCTCTGTATAGGTATTTTGAAACATACATCAAAGGCGTACAGTATTTTTAAGGTCAAAAAGAGTTAGCCAAACAACATCTACATGAGCTTTTTCTTTATTGAAAAATCTTGCTCCTTCTCCTTCATCCACACCACCCCTCTGTAATGGGACAACCAAACGGTTACATCACAAAAAAAAGCTCTGATAAAAGTTCTAACACAGTAGAGGTAGTTTCACTCATGCTATTTATGTAAAGCATCACTGTCTTCTTTGAATCTTTAGTGATGAACCTTAATCCATGCACCAAAGCACACTTCGAAAATAATGGCAAGAATATTGTATTTATGTTATCTAAGAATTTTGTTAATTGGATATTGGTAAAAGGTCTTCCAAATGCTAGACTGTAGACTTGCTTTCCTGACTGACAGAAAATAAAATTGCTTAGGATGCTTATGCTATATCTCATTCATTGATTTTGATTATCTGTTGGTGAGTTGAGCTGGGAATTTCCTCTGGTTTTGTTTTGCATGCGTTGCCCTTCCATGTTCTCCCTGCTTTGAAGGCCAGTTATAGGTGGGGGCGGTAGACATTTTTTTGTTTGATACTACATATGCATCCCCTTGCGGTCAGTTCCATTCAGGTCAATTGGGATGCAGTGGCTGCAAAAACATAGACCAGGAATATGCAATTAGCGGACCACAACTACAGAACTACCAGAACTACAAGTCCCATCATGCCTCTGCCTCTGGGTGTCATGCTTGTGGCTGATAGAGTCTTGCTATGCATCATGGGACTTGTAGTTCTGCAACAGCTGGAGGTCCACTAATTGCATATCCCTAACATAGATGCTGCTCCCAATCTGACATATGTGCATTTGCATGTGCATTGGGGCTGTGCACCCACAAGAAGTATAAAATAATATTATTAATTGTCAACACACCCATCCATTTCACTTCAGATCCAATAACGCTATATTAAACTCTGCACATGGACACTAACTCTCAGCTGCATGAATATGTATAAAATGAGTAATAGATAGCTTCTGCTCTTATTCACCTGTAGAGAACTCCTCAGCTATGCTTTGCAAAATGATGAGTTCTATACAGGTAGAGATGAGGAGCTAAAACCATCTTTTACACATTATATTGACATATATGAAACAGGAAGTAATGCCGCGTACACACAACCGGACTTTCCATGAGAATAAACTCTACACACGATCACACCAAAGTCCATTAGTTTCGAACGTGATGATATATACGACGGAACTAGAAAAGGAAGTTCAATAGCCAGTAGCCAATAGCTGCCCTTGCGTCGTATTTGGTCCATCGGACTAGCATACAGACAAATGGTTTTCCCAATAGGAATTAATTCAGTCAGAAAGATTTAAAACATGTTCTATTTCTAGGTCCGTCAGACTTTTTGAAAAAAAAAAGTCAGCTGAAGCCCACACATGATCCCAATATCCGATAAAATGATTCCGTCTGAACTTTTCTGCCGGAAAGTCCGGTCGCGTGTACGTGGCAGAAATGTTTGCGTGCAGATGACCTCTATTTTGTTGAAGTCTGCTGGAGCCTGAAAGTCCGATCTGGTCTGTCTTTCACCAGTCTATCCACATGCTGATACAGGTTTGGAGGGCATTTGAGCAGTACTATTATCATTGTTTTGGGCTACATTTGTCATTTTACACCTTCAAATCACTCATGAAGTCCATCAGCTGTGTTCCTAAAATTGCCAACCATATCATAAAAATCATAGGGTTTTCCTGGTGTGTTAATGTCTTTCATCGGTTGTACTGTGTATATAAACAATCCTAAGGGCAAGAAGCATTGTTTTTTTAAGCCGATCGTTAACAAGGGTCATTTCCAAGGGCAAACAATTCCAGGAACTTTCCTCTGATTGTTCTTGGAAATTAGAAATAATTGTCAGCTGTGCATTTACAAAATTTACCAAATAGAATATTATGTATCAGGTAAGGCAGGTCTGATGACCGGTGGCTGAGAAGAAGTGACTCCAGTTTTTATTAAGTGCTCATCCATTCATTGTAAAGATATCGACTTTTGACTATCTATCTATCTATCTATCTATCTATCTATCTATCTATCTATCTATCTATCTATCTATCTATCCATCTATCTATCTATTGATCGATCAATCTATTTATCTATCTATCTTAAAAAATGTTCATGCAAAACAAAAAGTTGTAAATTGTAATTTCCATCATCATATCTTTTTTTTTTTGTTGTTTTTTAAGTACAGTTGTGTTACTGCAAAATATATCCTAGAACAGTGGAATAATTGGGGCTTTTACCCTGCTAACCAGAACAGGCTTTCAGAAAATCATTGACTGGTGGTCTGAAATTGTTTCAGGTATGTGGGGTTAGAATACATAAGAGTTGGTTTACCACAATACACTGCTGACTGGATTAACAGATAATTACTTGTTCACTAAATATTTGATTATAATACTTTTAAACAATGTTGGTGAACATTCAGATATATGACACTTTAACATACCAGATGTTTATCCTTATGTGAGTACATGTAAAGTGCTTTATCTAAACACAATTAAACTTTAAAAGTAGCATTTACATTGTAATGACAGCTAATAAGACTGTAGTAAACCGTATACCCCTATACTTTGCTCATACTATTTTGTGAAAACATCTGGTAATAAAATCTAGAACAAGCAGTCACAAATGTACAACTTACTATAAAAATTCTTCAGTATTTCAGAGCATAATCATCTCCTACAAAGAGGAATATCTGCCTTTCAAGTTATAAAATACAGGACACAAATACTGAGAACATGAGAAAATAAAAAGTGGAGAGGTTGCAGATAGAGGCCAACCGGAATCCTATTATAAATGTCACCTATCAGGGATATGTACTGTACAGGAACCTGTAATCCGTTTGGTCCTTGAAAATAGTGGAGTTTAATTGCATATTAGATGGGCGATCTTGATACTGGCAACACTTCTCTAACAACAGAATTGCTTAAAAGCAACTTACTTTATCCTACAAAGCCTTTACCTGCTGGCCAAACCAGAAATATTTTGCTACATCTTTGCAGAGATTGAATTTTAATGATTCTATTGCTAGTATATTATTATTATTATTCAGGATTTATATAGCGCCAACAGTTTGCGCAGCGCTTTACAATATGAGGGCAGACAGTACACTTACAATACAAATCAATACAGGAGGGATCAGAGGGCCCTGCTCGTTAGAGCTTACAATCTAGAAGGGAGGGTCAAGTTGAAACAAAAAGGTAATAACTGTGGAGGATGAGCTGATGGAGAAAATGAAAATACAGTTAGGTGTGGGTGGGATAGGCTTCTCTGAAGAGAAGTGTTTTCAGGGATCGTCTAAAAGCTAATAAAGTAGGAGATAAGCGGACAGATTGGGGTAGGGCATTCCATAGGATTGGGGAGGCTTTGGAAAAGTCCTGGAGGCGAGTATGGGAGGAGGTGATGAGGGAGCTAGAGAGCAGGAGGTCTTGAGAGGAACGAAGAGGACGAGTAGGTTGGTATTTAGAGACTAAGCTAGTGATGTAGCTGGGGGCAGAGTTGTGGATGGCTTTGTATGTAATTGTTAGTATTTTGAATTTAATTCTTTGGCTGAGTGGAAGCCAGTGGAGGGATTGACAGAGAGGAGTAGCAGACACCGAGCGATTGGTAAGGTGGATGAGTCTGGCAGCGGCATTCATAATGGATTGAAGAGGTGATAGACTATGTAGAGGTAAGCCAATGAGAAGGGAGTTGCAGTAGTCGAGGCGAGAGATGACCAGCGAGTGAATTAAGAGCTTTGTTGTCTCATTAGTTAGAAAGGGGCGTATTTTGGAGATGTTGCGGAGGTTGAGGCGGCAGGATTTGGACAGTGATTGGATGTGTTGCTTGAAGGAGAGTTCAGAGTCCAGGACTACACCTAGAACCTTGGCATGAGGGGATGGGCTTATGGTTGTGCCCTCAATTTTGACAGTGAGATCAGGGGAAGGGGCATATGGGGGAGGAAAAATTATAAGTTCGGTTTTGGATAGATTGATTTTGAGGAAGTGGTGTGACATCCAGACTGATATATCTGATAGTAAATTAGTGATACATGAGGAGACAGAGGGAGTGAGCTGAGGGGTAGAGAAATAGATTTGGGTGTCGTATAGTATTGAAGTAGTAGTATAGTATTGAAAGTAACAGAATCTTTCACCAACAGTGGCACCTAAAGAAGGAGTTAAATCATCATCTGCAGCCCAATGGCCAACAATAGAAATCCAAAGATAGAAATCACCAGGCTCAAAGAATCATCAGAAAAGATGGCAGCATACCACATTGTAGCAAGACCTGTCGCCACTCAGATACACTTTAAGGCAGGGCTAGGCAACCTGGGGCCCTCCAGCTGTTGTAGAACTAAATTTCTCATGAGGCATTGCAAGGCTGGCAGGTATAATTACTCCCAGAGGTAGGATTGGACTTGTAGTTCCACAACAGCTGGAGGGCCAGGTTGCCTACCACTGCTTTAACCTCCCTGGCGGTATGATTCAGTCTGGAATAAGGTGCTGAAAGCGGTACAATTATTTTGCATGGAAATCTGGCTTTTATTTTGTAGTCCTGTAATTCTTAGGAATAACGCTCTGAAATCTCTTCAAACCAGAGTCTAGCAGACATCCCGGGTATGATAAAGTTTATAATATAATAAAGAATAATAAAAATTATTCAATAATGTAATCAAATCCAAAAAAAACTGAAAAAGTGACATGTTTTGGTTGCTATGGACAATCTCCAAATTCCAGGCAGAAAAAAACTGTATTTATAATATAAAAGTGCATGCAGGGCATTGCACAGACCACTAGGGACAAAGGGGGTGTGTATTTTTTAATACAGCACTGTAATCTGTAAGATTACAGTACTGTGTGTGTTTTGTGTGTTTTTACTTTTTTGAATTTGCCGCCGTTCTCCGCTCCCGTGCGTCGTAACGTCGCAGGGAACGGAACTCGGCGGCACTCGGCACTGTGAATCGAGCGGAGGACAGCTCGATCACACAGCGCGGAGGACATCGCTGGATCCAGGGGACAAGGTGAGTAACTCTCCCTGTGTCCTCCCCTGCATCGAGCGATGCGATCCCGAGTCTGGCTCGGGGTTACCGCTCCTGTAATTAAAATCCCAACCCGAGCCAGACTCGGGATTACCGCTAGGAAGTTTAAGGGAACGCCATACTCTTACTGTTGGTCAGAGGTATAGTACTCAAACAAGACTTTAAATTAGTATACATGAGAACTAATGTAGCACTGACCCCCGAAGGAGCTGCTGGTTTTATTTGGGCTTACCGTTACCTCCTTGTTTGCTTCTCCATTTTGGGGTTCCCCTGGTAGATGGCCCAAAGAATGTGAAAACTAACACTGAATCTTCTTTTGGGTTATTTATTTAGAACAGAAACATAGTCTTTCAATAAAGGGTAGAGGGTTAGGAGTGAGTTCAGGTACTTGCATTGCAAAAATGGAAGCCTTTAGAGAAAATTCCAGAGAATAGCAACCGTTCCACAACTGGATTTTACAACCCCGGATAGACCTCCTCTCGCTAGGCCTAGCAGCCGGTGGGGTGCCCAGTAAAGTCTCTGCCACAGACTTATGAGGTACACTTGAGCGTTATTGAGGGACGTAGATACATTTAAAGAGCAAACATACGGTACCAGGTTCTCGTATAAGCCTCCAGGCTTCTTCAGAGAAGCCAGTCTTGTGCACGGCCATCTCCTGAAGAGTCCTCCCCTGGGGTTCTTCAGTTGCTGGGTCTCTCCCTTCAGATGAGACAGCTCCGGACAATCCTTAGATCAGTAGGCCCCCGAAACTTCACTCGGGCCTGTCCCTGCAGTTGCATCGCCTCGGGCCAGCCAGCCCCGAGACTCAGGATGCATGCTTCCGCACCCCTGAAGGGCTATGGGGCTGGGTCAGGAGGACCACCAGAACTGAACAGAGAGAAAATAAAAAATGGAACCCTGAACCACATGGCATTGGCACCTTAAATACCACCCCCTAGAATGCACAGCAGGAAAACACTCCCACTGGGCTGGTTCCGAGAGAATAGTGGCATTCAATGCACCCAGCTAGACTGTGTTTCTACTCTTGCTCGCGGTGACAGTGGCACTTGCGGTCAAGGAGAACTCAGTGCAACCCAGCTGGACTGGTACTGAAACCAGAAATTTTGAGAAATAGTCCCGAAACTCAATTGTGGTTTCAGGCAAATTAACTTTTCAAAAAACCATAGCGCCTGCTCGTCAGGAGCCAGTGTTAAGCCGCGTACACACGGGCGGACTGTATGGCCAACTTAGTCAGTCGAAACACATTTCAGCGGACAGTCCGCTCGTGTGTGGGCTTCAGCGGACTTTTTCAGCGTGCAGTCTGGCGTACTAAGTATTTCGGAATTTCCGTAATACTGTCCGTCATACTTTGGTTTCAGCGGACAATCCGCTCGTCAGTAGGCTAGTTCGACGGACTAAGAATGGCGCATGCTCAGAAAGGATTTACACGGCGAAAGGTTGCATTGCTGTGTATTGGACTTCCTATTTCTAGTCCCATCGTACGTGCTGTACACGTCATCGCGCAAGCTTTCGACGGACTGTTTGTACATCCGTGTGTGGTCAAGTCCGTTTATTCGAAAGTATGACGGACTGTCCGTCGGATTGTATGACGGACTAAGTAGGCCATACAATCCGCCCGTGTATACGCGGCTTTACACTAATATGGCAGAAACAGATCTACCTGGTTGCCAAACTAATTTAAGGACCTATAGGGATTTGGAAACCCTCTGTTTACTAACCCATGGCACCTACAGAGGGGTTCCATTTTTTATTTGAAGTCCAATTTCCCATATACTAGCTTTTGTGGCTAAACAAACTTTAGTTGATTTGCTAATGCAGCAAGGAATATCTTCTTAATAAAGTGAATATCCACCCTACAAAGTGAATGCTTAGGCCGCGTACACACGCGCGGACTGTTCGCCCAACTTTGTCCGTCCAACAGTTTCGGCAAACAGTCCGCTCAAACTTAGCATGGACGGACATGGCCACACACGACGAACGAACAGTTTGCTGAAACCGTGCGCGATGACGTGAACGGCACGTACGACGGGACGAAAAATACGACGTCCTATACACTGCATTATAGCTTTCGGCGTGAAAATCCTTTCTGAGCATGCGCGCAACTTTGTTTGACGAACAAGCCTACACATGAGCGGACTGTTCGCTGAAACAAGGTTTCAGCGGACAGTTTTACGGAATTTCCGAAAAACCTTGTCCGTCAAACTGTCCGCTGAAACTGTCCGCTGAAAGCCCACACACGAGCGGACTGTCCGCCCAAACACTGTTCAGCGGACAAAGTTGGGCGAACAGTCCGCGCGTGTGTACGCGGCCTTACTTATATTGTTGAGTGCAGTTATGTTTGCGGTAAATACACAATCATGTTCAAACCAAGTTGAAAAACTATGATTTGTGTTTATATGATATAATCATTGAAGTGAAAACAGCTTCACCTTATTCAATAAGTAAACATTCCCTTTGCAAAGTGTACCTTTTTGTAAATCAACTAAGTTCTTTTAATAGATTGTACATATCTGAAAACATAAAAAAAAACTAATGCCCAGCATAAAACTATATCCCTGCGCTATTAAATATCCCAAATTACTTTCCTCTTATTACAATTTGCAATAAATGGTGCATAACGTTTTTTGACATTCATGCATGTTACAATTAAGATGAGGATTAGAACTTTTTAAATGTGCATGACTGAGTTCAGGATTAGGTTATAAGAAGGACCATTAATAGGGAATTAACTGTACACTCATAAAATATAATCCTTTTAAGCAGCAATGATTAATATTGTACTGTATTTTCATTTTATGCAGATAACCATTTTTTTTTTTATTAGAATGAAGACCTTTTCATTTCAAAGGTATTTCAATTGGAATGCATACCTGAAATCACTTTGAAAGTGACTTCTATGTTTCTTCAAGGTGCTATTACTAGTGATTATTTAATTAAGCTATGATACTGTTTTGTAGATAAACTCTGAGAAATGATTGAATTTTATGTTAAGTCTGCAGACAAAACAAACACTGGCAGTATGGTAATTATATGTTTAAAGAATTACTGAAATGTAAAGTCAAACCCAAACCAAAAATGTCTCAGTTCATATAAATAAATATTTTTTTGGATAGGAACAATCTGTGTCCTAAAAAACAGAAAGTGCACTGGACCACCTTTGTAACCACTTCTTTATACTTTGCTGCAAGCGCTAACTGCTGAGTGGTGTCAGCACTGGAACTATGCAGGAACTGCCAGGCAGGAGATTAATTCACCATGTAAATTGGGCATTGCTGACCCGGGGAACTACACAAGAGTCTCTGGACATATGTTCTAGAGACCTGGATTTATCAACACCCCTAGACAAAAAGGTTTCAGTAATAATGCCAATTCAGGTTTCTTTGCTTGCCCAGCTTCCTGAAGGTTGATGGGTGAAAGCTTACTTCTATAAAAGGTTTTATCATGGTTGAACCAGTATTTTTGGCCTATACAATGTTTTTCCAGGCATGAACAGTCCAGTACTCATGTGTCTTAGATCAGAGTAATGCTTTGTACCAATTTAACATAGACATGTTGTCTTACCCAACACAGTTCAACACATGATGCATTTTGTGTTCTGATATTGTTTTTTTTTTTTTATTAGTTTTTATTGAGTTTTTATCAAACATAGAAAAACAAGAAGTGTATACATTATGCTGCATGTGCAATAGCAATACATAAAGTAGTGTAAGATGTAAATTTCTAGCATAGCAAGTTTGCGTACATACATGTAAGTCTTATCACTGTATGGATAATATAATTCATCGCACAGAAAACGAAAAGAAAAAGGGAAAGGGAAATATAAAGGAAAAAATAAGGGCAACAGTTGGAGAAACAAAAGCAAGAAAAATACAGGGAACTCGGACCAATGGAGATACAGACAAGGAGGCTAGTAATGCGGTTCAATACCTTGAAAATTTCTGTTAAGCGAGAAGTAGCAAGGATATATTCGTAATCAAGAGCAACAAAGGACATCTAAACATCAATGATTCAATTCAAACCAGTCAACCCAAATTTTCCATTTACTGTCAAGGTTCTTTCGAGTCCCATTTCTACTGGCTATTAATGACTCGAAGATGTGATTCTGTCTAGTTATATCTAGTACATCAGAGAGATTGGGAGCTTTACTGGACTTCCAGTTTCTGGCAATCAATAGTCTAGCAGCTAATAGAACGTGTGTGATAACCGTGCGGCAGCTATGGGGGAAACACTGAATGCCCAGGTTTAAAACTGCAAGTTCCGGATTTAGTGGTGTTAGTATCCCTGTAATGCGTGAGATGCAACGGAACACAGTATTCCAGAAACTGGTAAGGTGTTTGCAGAACCAAAACATGTGCGAGATGGTGCCCATTTCTCCACATCCCCTCCAACACAGAGGGGAGTTGGACAATCAGAATTTTGCTATAAGAAATGGTGTCCAGTACCATCTCAGGGTTATTTTTTGTGAGAGTTCCCAGTGGTTCACGCACTTGGGCGCTTTATGGATAGTTTGGATTGCGACCTGCCAGTTTTGCGGGCAAAATGTTTATTAAAGTCTGATGACCACTTAGCGAAAGGGCCAGAATTAGCGAACGTAAGTTTGTGTTGAAAAACATAGTAGAAAAGGGATATCCCCTTGGGGGAAGGCGGGGACTTAGTATAAAATTGCCATATTTTATCTGGAATAGGAATGTAGGGGGAACTTAACGTTTTGAGAAGGTGTGTTGTTTGTAAATATCGGTAATATTCCGTAGGAGGTAAATCGAATTCTATTCTAAGTGAGTCAAATAGTTTAGGTGAGTCGTCTTGATATAGATTCTCAATGAGGGAGATACCCTGGGCTTTCCACCTCGAGAAATCTGCATGTGGAATCATGTGATCTAAAATTTCTATAGGTACAGGTATATTCGTAACTGAGGATGAAGTGTCAACTAGGCTACACACATCTCTCCAAGCCATCAAAGAGGCCTGAAGAGTCGGAGGAAGGCATCGTAAGGAGAGGGGTCTCCATGCGTCCAGGACTAAAAGCAGACGCAAATCCTTTGTTGGACTGAGAGTTTGTTCTATTCCACACCAGAGAATATCTGGCGAGGGAGAGAACCAGTATTTAAGTGAAGTAAGTATGGCTGCTCTATAGTAGTCTTTTAGATCTATCAGACCCATTCCCCCTACCGACCTATGTTTAATCAGAAGAGTTCGGGGGGATCTAGGTCGTTTACCTCCCCAGATGTATTGTCGGAAAATACGGTTAAGTGCTTTTAAATGGCTATTTTTAAGGGGTATAGGCAACGTACGGAACACGTATAATATCTGAGGTAGTAAGAGCATCTTGAAAGACGCTAGTCTACCTGACCAGGTAAGTTCGGTTTTTGTGAGCCTGTTCGCCTCTTTTTCTATCTTGGCAATTAGTGGAATATAGTTGGCATCAGCCATTTTTGATGAGTCAGATGTTATCTGTAAGCCTAGATAAGTAGTACTTGTTTCTGCCCATGAGTAGGGGAAATTCTTTTGTAAACTGAGTTGTAGTGGAGGTGGGAGATTAAGGCCTAGGATGAGGGATTTCGTAAAATTGACTTTATAATATGATATACAACTAAAATCATTGAGAATGGAGTGGGCACTGGGCAAAGAAGTAGATGGGGAGGAGAGGAATAGGATGACGTCGTCCGCAAAGAGGCTTATAGTATGGGATTTATCAGAGAACTTGAATCCTGAGATATCAGGGTGAGTTCTAATTTTTTTCAGCAAGGGGCTCTATCAGCAAGTTAAAAATGGAGGGGGACAGCCCTGCCTAGTGCCATTTGAGATGGAAAATGGGGAAGATAACATGTTGGAGGTATATACCTGGGCACAGGGGGAAGAATACAAAGCTAAAATTGCCGACAAGATGGGACCTGAAAACCCAAACCTACCCAGAGTCTGAGTCATATATCCCCAGTGGATCCTGTCGAACGCCTTCTCCGCATCTAAGGATAACAGCAGAGAAGGCATCCGACAGGATCCAGCATGGTAAACTACATCCACCACCCTCCTAGTGGCATCCGATGCCTGTCGACCCCTTGTGAAACCAGTTTGCTCCGGTCCAATCAGGGATGGCAGAATAGGAAGGAGCCTATGAGACAGGATTTTGGCGTATAACTTCACGTCAGTGTTTAATAGTGATATCGGCCTGAAGTTAGCTGGGGTAATAGGCTCCTTCCCAGGTTTCGGGATGGTAACAATAAATGTGTTAAGCATTTCAGGGGGGAATGAGGCAGAGGACACAGCGGCTGAAAAGACCGCTTCTAGAGCTGGGGACAAAATTTCCGAGAAGTTCTTGTAGTAACAGTTCGGGAGTCCATCAGGTCCCGGGGACTTTCCGTTAGGAAGAGTCCTTATAACCCGTCGGATCTCAGGCCCCGTGATCGGCGAATTAAGGGATTCTAACTGCTCCTGTGATAGAGTGGGAAGGGAAAGGTCGGCAAAGAATTTTTGAATGTCAGCTGTAGTAGGTTGTGGTGTGGCTGAATCATTCTTAAGGTTATATAAAGAGGAATAGTATTCTGCGAAAGAATTTGCTATGTCCAAGGGATTGTATATTTTACCATTATCAGAAGTGCGAATTAAAAATGGGATATTAGTTTTGATGTTACGATCTTTCAATCTCCGAGCCAATAGTTTACCGGCTCGGTTGCCAGAGGCATAATGAGATACCTTTAGAGAGTGGACATGTTTGTCATATTGTTCCAATAGGAGGAGCCTGAGATCCGAGCGTAGTTTGGATAATTGGTGCATCACAGTGGTATTTGAATTGTTTGAAGTTTTGTTTTGGGCCTCTAATTGTTTGATTTCAGAGAGAATGGAATCTAATTTTTGTGTCCTCTGCCTCCTTGCCCGCGAGCTGAGCTGAATAAGGATACCTCTAATGAAAGCCTTATGGGCACACCATACAGTAAACGGGCTAGTTCTAGTTACAGATGTAGTATTAAAAGAAAAATATTCTCTCAGATGTTCAGAAATAAAGGCAACTTGCTGCGGTTGTTGAAGGATATGAGGATTGGCACGCCAGACACTAGCAGGTGTCCGAGCATACCCCCCATCCACCGTAATGGACACGGGGGCGTGATCCGACCAAGTAATGTCGTGGATAGTTGAAGATGAGATTTTCTGAAGTAAAAGTTTGTCAGTTAAAAATAAGTCAATACGGGAATAAGAGTTGTGCCTGGATGAATGGAAGGAGTAATCCCGTTCAGTGGAGTGTTGGCATCTCCATACATCGTATAGAGCTTCAGCATATAGCAAAGGCTGCAGAGTAGGTAGAGGACGTTGCGCTTTAGAAGTTGTGTCTACTTCGAAGTTAGGCGTAATATTAAAGTCCCCGCAGACTAACAGTTCGCCTAGTTTTAGTAATTCTACTTTATGCAAAAGCTTTTTCAAAAAGCGCAGCTGATGAGTATTGGGTGAGTATAGATTGACCAAGGTGATAAGTTTGTTGTCGAAGTTGCCAACTAGTACTATGTACCTTCCCTCGGGGTCGATGAGAGTATCCTGAAGAGTGAAAGCAAGTGAGTCTTTTATAGCAATGAGAACTCCTCTTTTTTTTAGCAGGGGCAGAGGCTCTAAAAATATGTGGGAATCTGTTATGTTTAAAAGTAGGTTCACTGGAAGATGACCAATGTGTTTCCTGAACACACAGGACCTCAGATCCTAGTTTTAGGGCTTCCTTCCACAGTGAGGCACGCTTGGCGGGGTGATTCAAACCCTGAACATTAAAGGAGGTTACCTTGAATTATATATTGTAAGTGTGAAGAAGTGCTATAGAAAGTACCTTGATGACTAAATTAGTCTTGTGGAAGTCCGGTTTAGAGGGCCAATGGTGAGGATGTCAAAGAAGCCGTTTCCTTGTGCGGTCCGACATGTCCTTTTTCGAGTTTTGGGGAGAAGAAAGAAAGGGGGTAAACGTATAAAAAAAAGCAACAGTCAAGTAAAAACAGAACATCAACTTGTGAAGAGGTAAAAATTTAGATTCCTTCAGGAATCCGGTGGCAGAGAAACTGCACATAATTGAAACTGGGGAGAAATACGGGCTGAGAGCTCCAGAGCGCCAGGGATCTTGTCGGTCTAGTAACCATCCGGCCGGAGTGTTTACTTGTCAGACCTCTTACTATGTATCTTGCGGGACACCACTTGCCATTCATCACTTATGGTCGGCGGTGAGGTAGCTGCTTGGTTGTCAGAGACCTGGGCTGGTAAAATATCCCACGATCGAAGCATGGCCAAGCCTTCATCCAGGTCAGAGATTATGAATGTCTTACCTTCCCGAGTGACAATAAGTTTGGTCGGGTACCCCCATCTGTACATGACATTGTGGTTCCTCAATGCTTTGGTGACTGATAGAAGGGACCTACGCTTTTGCATAGTGTATTGTGAGAGGTCCGCATATAGTTGAAGATTTGAATATTGTTCCGGGGGGTTAGAGTTCTTACGGTAGGCAGCCATAAGGTGTTCCTTCACATGGTAGAAGTGCACCCTCATCAACACGTCTCGGGGTATGTTGTCTGAGAGGTGTGACGGCTTAGGGAGGCGGTGTATCCGGTCTATGACCAGTTCAGTGGATGGGAGTGAGGGTAGGAATGCCAATACAAGGTCTTTGGCGTATTGGTGCAGGTGCGTAGGGAGAACGGTCTCAGGCACCCCACGCAATTTAATATTGTTACGGCGGGAGCTATCCTCGAGGTCCGACAGTTTAGCCTTAAGCCAGGCCACTTCATCCGCCTGATCGTTATGAGAGTCTACTAGTGTGTTGTATGATGTGGCATATTCCCCCATTTTTTTTCTCAACGTGATCAACTCTGCATCCCAATTCAGTCACTTCCCATTTGAAGTTCCTCATACACTCCATCATATCTGAATGTAGTGAGCCCCGCAGGGAAATCAGCATGTCTTTTAGGGTGGTATCAGATATAGGCTGATTCGTAGTAGGGAAAGAGTTGATGGTGTCAGCTAACTCCCTGGTGTCATCCAGAGATCCCATCTGCGTACTAACCTCTTCTCCCGGTGGGTCTGCTGTCAGGCGAGGTTTCAATTTAACCGGACTGCAGGACAGTGGCGTCGAGACAGCCGGAGAGCGCCGCTGCGATTCCCTGTCCGATCCCGGACTCGGCGTCGCTGATAGGGATGGAGAGAGGGGTCCGGCCGATGGGGAAGAGGAGCCGCCTCCGGCGCCATCTTGGGCCTCGCGGCCTTTAGGAGTGAAGAAGTCCCGGAGTTTTTTCGGCTGGGTGGCATTGCTCTGTTTACGGGTCATCTCCGGTGGGTGAGTATGTGTTTAGGATCAATCCGGTGTAGTTAGAGTGGAGATTCGCCGCCTCGGTTTGCTTTAGATCCCGTCGCTGGAGCGGAGCTCTCTTACTACACGTCCATGCCGCTGCACGCTAGCCACGCCCCCTGATATTGTTTTTTAATAACCTTTAATTCTCATGCGATATTTGCCTTTTTTTTTTTTAGTTAAGCTAAGTCTTCTCCCAATATACACTGCTCAAAAAATTAAAGGAACACTTTGAAAACACATCAGATCTCAATGGGGAAAAATGTCATGCTGGATATCTATACTGATATGGACTAGGTAATGTGTTAGGAACTAAAGGATGCCACACCAATTGATGGAAATGAAACAGGTGCACTAGATGGACAACAATGAGCTGACTTCCAAAACAGGAATGGTTTTACAGGTGGAACCTTTCCCTTGCTCATCTTTTCTGACTGTTGTTACTAGTTTTGCATTTGGCTAGGGTCAGTATCATTACTGGTAGCATGAGGCGATACTTGGACCCTATAGAGGTTGCAAAGGCAGTACAAGGCCACCAGGAAGGCACATCAATATGTGTCATTGCCAGAAGTTTTGCTGTGTCTCCTACCACAGTCTCAAGAGCATGGAGGAATTCCAGGAGATAGGCAGTTACACTAGGAGAGCTGGACAGGGTAGTAGAAGGTCCTTAACCCATCAGCAGGATCGGTATCTGCTCCTTTGTGCAAGGAGGAACAGGATGAGCACTGTCAGAGCCCTACAAAATTACCTCCATCAGGTCACTGGTGTTAATCTCTCTGACTAAACAATCAGAAACAGACTTCATGAGGGTGGCCTGAGGGTCGGACGTCCTCTGGCACAGTGGAGCTCGATTGGCATTTGCCATTGAACACCAGAAAGGCTAGACAATGGCATCTTGACTGAAAGTAGGTATCAGGATGAAATCCTTGGACCCATTGTCAGACCCTATGCTGGTGCAGTTGGCCCTCGGTTCCTCCTGGTGCACGACAATGTGGTGAGATTATGCAGCCAGTTGGAGGATGAGGGAATTGATATCATTGAATGGACCCCACTCTCACCTGACCTAAATCCAATAGAACACCTCTGGGACATTATGTTTTGGTCCATACAACACTGCCAGGTTGCATCTCAGTCTGTTCAGGAGCTCAGTGATGAAATACCCCAGGACACCATCCATCATCTCATTAGGCTGCATGCCCCGACTTCGGCACGCATGCATACAGGCACATGGGGGCCATAAAAACTACTGAGTACCATTTTGAGTTGCTGCAATGAGATTTCAGCAAAATGGACTAGACTGCTGTATAATTTTTTTCACTTAGATTTTTGGGGTGTCTTTGAATTCAGCCCTCTGTAGGTTGATAATTTTCATTTCCATCAAACGATGTGGCATCCTTTTGTTCCTAACACATTACTCAGTCCATATCAGTATAGATATCCAGCATACTATTTTTCTCCATTGAGATCTGATGTGTTTTCAAATTGTTCCTTTAATTAGTCTGATAGGTCGTATTCCTACATTTGTTCTAT
Source organism: Lithobates pipiens (assembly GCF_037356315.1). Taxonomy (NCBI): domain Eukaryota; kingdom Metazoa; phylum Chordata; class Amphibia; order Anura; family Ranidae; genus Lithobates; species Lithobates pipiens. Next base: position 178,657,500 of record NW_027507748.1, read on the forward strand.
TTATTCTTTTGTTTGCTACATTTCAGGCATTCTTTATGTAATATTGATGTCTTTCTGCTTTTCTTTTAGGCTGTGAGCCTAACAGCATGATATTTTTTTCTTTCCTCAGCCCCCATCAGTGAATTTTTGCCCATTTTTGTTTGTGTTATACAGTGGTGACACTTACTGGGAGATAAATAATCAAAGAATCTTTGCTGGAATAAATGGTGGGACTTCTAATCTCGTAATGAAAAGGACTGGTTAGGAGACTGTCCACTGTGAAGTAGAAGTGACCCCAGTTGGGAGAACCATTGCGTGTACTCTTGAGAGAGACTTGCCTCTGTGCAGTGCCCTGTACAGTGGTGAGGCAAAGGTTGAAACAAAGCTCAAAAATGGTATACTGTGTAATAATGAAAAATGTGCTGCTGTTGGGAAGATACATGTGTTATGTGAACAAAATACTGAATTAAATGTGATAGGAGGGACCACTAAGCAATGTATGTTGTATCCCCTAGCAACAGTGGTTATGGCAGCAGAGATGTCCCCTGAAACCTCCCAGACGCTCAGTTTGCTGGAGTCAGTGGTTTACCTGGACAACTGTGGTACCACTCTCATGAATAAGAGTGTTTTCCCAAAGATAAAGGTAAATGTACATGTGCTAAATGAGTCACAGGTTCATGTTGATAGGGTGTTAAACTCTCTGCACCAACATAGCACAAATATGTGGTCCCACTGCACAGGCTTTTTGCCTTGGGACCACATATCTGTGTACCTCTCTTTGTGCTGGGAGCACACTGCACAGTGATCGGGGTCTCACCAAGAGTCCCAGGCCCCGTTCTAATAATCTGGACGTGGAGTGTCCAATTCCAGATCACTTGATCGCTGTGATAGCCTCTGATTGGCCATCACAGTGATCAGTCACTGTGAAGCCCGCCCCCATGTTTTCTATCTCTGTGAATGGACAAGAAAGATACATTGTATCTTTATCTGTCCTTGCAGAGATAGAAAGAAAAGTATGTAGGAACATAATAATAATAAACAAAAAAAATTCAAAGAATTTAAAAAATACCTAGATCAATGTTTGATATAGGTCAAATCCAGGGTGAGTGTTTGGGTCAGGGTCAAAGGTCAAGGTCAAAAAGGCAAGGTCAGGGTCAGTATTTTTTGGACAACATTTTTTTAAATTAGTGTTAGCCCTTGTACACACGGTCGGAAATTCCGACGGAAATGGTCCGATTGGATTATATTGTCGAAAAATCCGTTCATGTGTGGGCTCTATCGGACTTTTTCAGTCGGTAATTCCAATGGAAAAAATTTGAGAGCAGGATCTCAAATTTTCCAACAACAAAATCCGATCTGACTTTTTCCGATCATTTGTAGAGAATTCTGATCAGACAAAGTGCCACACATGCTCAGATCAAAGTACGAGAGCAAAGCTATTGGCGACTATGCTGAACGTAGCCCCGTCGGAATGAACGAACGTCATCACGTTCCAAACGATCGGATTTTCCGACAACTTTGACCATGTGTATGCAACACCAGTTTCAGAAAAAATCTGACGGATTTTGTGGTTGGAATTTCCAATTGTGTGTACAAGGGCTTAGTGTCAGTGCCAGTGTGTTTTAGGTAGGATAAGAAAAAACAACAACATGTGCACTGTTATTTCTGGGCTGTACTATGGGTACATACAACAAATAACATACACATATCTGGTATCTCTGCAATTGTCATGAGCAGGAGAATTTGGTTTCGGTTTTTCTGTGGTGGTGGGTTATGGTAGTAGCAGAAATATACAGCTACATTTAAAAAATATATATATACTTTTACTATATTAGGCCAGTTTTCCTTTGATAATAAAACAAAAAAAATCAAGAGCTATAATTACTATTTACCACCAAATGAAAGCCTAATTTGTCCTGAAACAAACAAGGTATATTCCACATGGATGCACAAAGTCGTTTTTACTAATGCAAGAAAGTGTTGCAAAATTGGGCTCAGGCATTACGATTTGTTTTACCCTTAGATGCCAAGGGGTTATTGCAGTCTGCTAACATTGAGCCTGAAAGCGATATAAGTGTTCATGTGGTCAGTGAAGCACCACCAGTTCTCAGTGGTAAGAGTGGTGTTTTTCAACCTGCTTTGGGTGAAAATATATTACCACACTCTGGTATAGGTAAAGGTGACTTCTGCAATTTGTCTTTTGCTGAGCCACTCCTGTGTCCTTGGACAGATGGAGCAGCACTACGTAGTACTTCTGATGGTAACACAGATAACTTGGAACAGTTGGGCAAAAGGCTTGTTATGATAGAAAAGGCTTTTGTATGTAACCGTGAGGTGGACACTATTTTTGCTGTGCCAGAGGGAGGGTCTTCAGAATAGCTTGTAGTCAAGGGCGCATTGGCTGCTATAGAGGTTAACCCTCTCAAGATGGAAGAATGGAATGAGGGTGAAATCACAGCAGGAATTTTGTACACGACCCCTACAAGAGTTATTGATGTGGTGTTCCAAACTGAGTCACTGGTCAAGAAAAAAAGCAGGCAGCTCATTGACCCTGATCCAGACAAACACCCCAAACACAGTGTGTTTGCAAGCACCAAATCACATAGTACCGCTGCTGCAGTACCATGCAGTTACCCGCAATGAATTTTTAAAAAAAGTGTTTGCACTACTTTTTCTGTAGTTTAGTGCATTTTGTAGCTCATTCAAATAAATGGGTTGTTAAAATATAATGCAGTGAAATGCACTGGAATTGCACGGGAATGCACACTTTCAGGTGTGAACCAGTCCTTATGGACATACAATGAAGGAATTGGCCCAGGGCATCACCAAACCTCTGCAAGCCACTGAGTAAACTTGTCTATACTTGTTTCTACAGCAGCAGATGCAGGCTATATCAGAGAGTAAGATGTTGACACAGGAGCCAATGACTACACTTTAAAAGCTGATACAGAACACAATTGTCCCTAAAGCATGACATTGAAGTCTGCCTCTGCATTTTTGAGTTAGTCAAGAATGTGGGAAGCTATCTAAGGAGTAATGGCATCATTTATTAGACCCTTTTTAATGGGAAACCCCAAAATGCCTTCTTTTACTTATAACCTCAAGATGCCAAGGCGGATCCTAAACTCAGGGGAAAAATCTTAGCCAGGCTTGGTGTTATCATGACTATACAAATATAGCATGTGCTCACATCGGAATATAACCCAGGGAAGTCTTTAAGGTCTGAGATGTATAATTTGCTCCACTTTACAAACAAGCGGTTGCAATGCAGTATTGATCAGATTGTGAACCTTTACATCAGAGCCTTTTTGGTTAGGATACATTGGCACATTAGACATACAGGCCCAAGAGTGTGCATGAGCTGGTATCCCTATTGGATCAACATACTACAACATACTATCTCTGGGATATGCCCTTCAAACCAGGAAGCCCTGGAAAAAGGAAAACTTCTGTTAAAGACTATTGTAAGCTATTGTAAACTTTTTCTACATAATACATAAATGTCTCCATTAAAATATAAAAGTAAAAAACCACATAGTATATACAATACAATAAAAGTAAAAAAATACATAGTATATACAATACACAATACATAATACATAAATACATAAATGTCTCCATTAAAATATAAAAGTAAAAAATCACATAGTATATACAAACAGTAGTGGCTGAACCAACAATGAAAGCTGCCGATAGGGGATGTCGTGATGTCATCACGGAGGAGTGGAAGAGGACTCCAGTGGCAACCTGTGAAGCTCTGGTGAACTCCATGCCCAAGAGGGTTAAGGCAGTGCTGGAAAATAATGGTGGCCACACAATACATAATACATAAATGTCTCCATTAAAATATAAAAGTAAAAAAGCACATAGTATATACAAACAATAGTGGCCGAACCTACAATGAAGGCTGCCGATAGAGGGGAACCCAGAAGCAAACAATATATATATATATATATATATATGCCGCCTATCAGTACCCATCAGTGCCCATCCGTGCCACCTATTAGTGCCACCTATCCATGCCCATCTGTGCTGCCTACCCATGCCCATCTGTGCTGCCTATCCATGCCCATCTGTGCCGCTTATCCATGCCCATCCATGCCAATCCATGCCAGCTATAAGTGCCAATTTGTGCCACCTATCAGTGCCCATCTGTGTCGCCCATCAGTGCCACCTATCAGTGCCCATCAGTGCCACCTATCAGTGCCTAATATCAGTGTGGCACTGATAAGTGGCAATTGATGGTGGCAATTGATGGAGCATCACTTGTAAACAAACCGGCGTCACGTCATGGCGCCGGTTCCTCCCTCCCCTCTCTATACCAATCGGTACAGTGCGAGGGGAGAGATCGGTGACAGCAGCGCTGTGGGCTGAATCTGTAGTGCCCACAGTGCTGCTCACTGACAATTAACCTAGCAATGCCCTGCCAATACATTGCAATACCCAGCAATGCCCTGCCAATACTCTGCAATACCCAGCAATGCCCTGCCAATACTCTGCAATACCCAGAAATGCCCTGCCAATACTCTTCAATACCCTGCCAATACACTGCAATACCCTGCCAAGCATGGTGGTGGGAGTGTCATGGTCTGGGGCTGCATGAGTGCTGCCGGCACTGGGAAGCTGCATGAGTGCTGCCGGCATTGGGAAGCTACAGTTCACTGAGGGAATCATGAATGCCAACATGTACTGTGGCATACTGTAGCAGAGCATGATCCGCTCCCCTCAGAGACTGGGGCACAGGGCAGTTTTCCAACATAACGACCCCAAACACACCTCCAAGATGACCACTGCTTTGCTAAAGAAGCTGAGGGTAAAGATGATGGACTGGCCAAGCATGTCTCCAGACCTAAACCCTATTGAGCATCTGTAGGGCATCCTCAAACAGAAGGTGGAGGAGTGCAAGGTCTGTAACATTCACCAGCTTTGTGATGTCGTCACGGAGGAGTGGAAGAGGACTCCAGTGGCAACCTGTGAAGCTCTGGTGAACTCCATGCCCAAGAGGGTTAAGGCAGTGCTGGAAAATAATGGTGGTCACACAAAATATTGACATTTTGGGTCCAATTTGGACATTTTTACTTAGGGATGTAAATTTGTCATAGTTGCTACTTGTACTGTTCAGTTAAGATATATTACTATTATAATCAGGGGTTGCAGCCAATGTCCTCCATAGCAGTGCTCAGATCCCGGTGCCCTTTGTTTGACAACCCCTTGCCCTTATTAGTCTTTAAAATTGCAAAAATTTACTTTTAAGCTTCACCCAGTATAGTCTTCAAAGGGCTTTGGATTTAAGTTCATAATTTTGAGATTTCATCATGGGTTTGATGAAAATCAAACCCAGACACATGTACTCATCCTTACTACTGACTCCACATCACTACAGGATACAGAAATTACATGGAGCTCTGTAGAAGGAACAAGGAAGAGTTTCTGGGGACTCCAGATGTAAAGTTGGAGATAACTGCTTATCACTAGAGCAGCACTCAGTAACAAGGACAGAGGCGTATCTAGTGCAAGTGGCGCCTATGGTAAGCATTGAAACTGCTCCCCTGTCAAAATATTTGAAACCCATCTTCTAGATCATGTTAACAAAAAAAACACCTGATGCCTGTAATAATAAGACCTCTTACAGCGTGCTGCTTGCCGCCCGCCCCTCCTCTCTTCTCATCTGTTCCGGGTGATGTAATGTACAGTACAAGCACCTGGGGTGGATGGGAGGGAAGGAGGGGCCGGCAGGAAGCAGCGTGCCTAGAGAGGTCTTATTACAGCTGCTGCTTGTGCTAGAGTGTATGTGTTTGAATCTAGCAGAGCTTCTTATGGGGCCCCCCTAATGTCCCCAGGCCCTCGGGCAGTGCCATCACACATGATGATGACTTAAAACGTTTACGTCATCATCATGTGCGATTGTGCGCGTGTGCCAGGCCCAAACAGAAGCAAGCAGCCAATCAAATATAGTGCACAATATGGATTTAATAAATATGCAAAGCCATAGATATCATAAATAAAGTGTAATAAAGTGATTTGTGCAACAGCAGGTACTACTTTTAACACCTCTGACACTAACAATGAGAGAAGTCAATCTTTAGGAAACTCAACAGTGTGTCTAAGTTCAATGCATAACCGATGCTTCGGGTCGACAAACTCGTGGACAGGTTGGGACAGGCTCACTATATAACAACCCTAGACCTAAAAAAAGGCTATTGGCAAATACTACTAACTTAATCGGTACCCAACTTATAGGTCAGGAGAGAGGATTTCTGTACCGAGCAACTCCGAGATGCCACCCTTATGAGAGCCAGAGAAAAGGTTAAGATGGTGGATGGTGAACCGGTGGAGCCTAATTGGAGGGTGTCTCTCCCCTACATGACCCTTAAAAACCATTTGCTGTATCAGGTGGTAAAACTGGGAGAGGACGTGGTAGAACAGCAACTGGTTCCCAAACCCTAGGATTGGTCTTGTCGAAAGATTTAATACAACTTTGAAAAGTATGCGGAAAAAGGTGGTCAACAAAGATGGGAAAAACTGGAAGTTTTTGCTATCTTATCTCATGTTTGAGGTACCGCAGGCATCCACAGGCTATTCCTCCTTTGAGCTCTTGTATGGTAGACATCCCAGGGGGCTACTAGATGTTGCCAAAGAAATGTGGGAAGGAGAGGCCACCCCATAGAAGCATCATAGAGCATATCTCCTTGATGCAGGATCGAATTGCAGCTGTCCTACCCTTGGTTACGAGAACGTATGGAACAAGCCCAGGAGGCTCAGAGGAGGGTCTATGATCGGGGGGGCCAAGGTCCATACTTTCAGCCCCAGGGACAGAGTGTTGGTACTGGTGCCCACAGTAGAAATCTCCTAGCCAAGTGGCAGGGTCCCTTTGAGGTTGTTGAAAGGGTGGGGGAGGTAAACTACAAATTCTACCAGCCAGGGAAAAGGAAACCATACCAAATCTATCATGTGAATCTCTTAAAGCCCTGGAAGGGCAGAAAGACTTTACTGGCTGCATCCCCGCATCCCCGCCTCCCTCAGACCGGGTACCAAGACACCTGACATCCCCATAACGAATTCCCTGTCGGTGGCACAACAAAATGACGTTGGGCGTTTGTGTACAAAAATAAATACTTTTTCTCCCCCTTACCCGGACTGACCAGTGTGATCCAGCATGACATAGTGACAGAACCCAGGGTTTGCGTAAATGTAAAGCCATATAGAATCCCAGAGGCCAGGTGAAAGGCAGTCGCAAAGGAAATCAAATATATGTTAGAGTTGGAAGTGATAGAGTCCCACAGTGAGTGGTCGAGCCCCATAGTGTTGGTCCCAAAACCTGATGGCACTATCAGGTTTTGTAATGACTTTAGGAAACTCAACAGCGTGTCTAAGTTCGATCCATACCCGATGCCTTGGATCAACGAACTCGTGAACAGGTTGGGACAGGCTCGCTACATAACAACCCTAGACCTAACAAAAGTCTATTGGCAAATACCGCTAACTGAATCAGATAAGGAGAAGACTGCCTTTTCCACTGAGGGCTCGTTTCAGTACAAGCGGATGCCTTTTGATCTTCATGGAGCCCCTGCATCATCCCAGCGAATGATGGACAAAAACTTTGAGACCACATCGCCCGTGTGCAGCTGCTTATTTGGACGATGTGGTCATCCACAGCCCAAATTTGGAATCGCATCTGCCCCAAGTAAAAACAGTGGTAGATTCCCTTAGGAAAGCAGGTCTCACGGCCAACCCCAAAAAAGTGCCATAGGCCTGGAGGTGGCCAAATACCTTGGGTACATTATTGGCCGAGTTATTGACTGGTCAAGCCTCAGACCAATAAGGTTGAGGCAATTCAAAAATGGCCCCAACTGGTAAACATAAAACATTGGGCATTACGGGGTATTACAGACTGTTCATACCCAACTTTGGCACCATTGCCGCCCCTCTGAATAACCTGACGAAGGGTAGAAGGTCGGTCATGGTTAAATGGAATCCTGAAGCCGAGGAGGCATTCCAGAAATTAAAGCAGGCCCTTTTTGTACTACCGGTGTTAGTGACCCTGGCCTTCACGAAGGAGTTTTTGGTATAGACAGACGCCTCTGAGGTGGGACTAAGGGCTGTACTATCCCAGAAAAGAGATGGTGAGGAACACCCGGTTGTATACCTGAGCCGGAAACTGAACAAGCACGAAAAAATTATGCTATTGTTGAAAAGGCGTGTCTTAAGCCGCGTACACACGGGCGGACTGTCTGGCCTACTTAGTCCGCTGAAACACATTTCAGCGGAAAGTCCGCTCGTGTGTGGGCTTCAGCGGACTTTTTCAGCGTGCAGTCTGGCGGACTAAGTATTTCGGAATGTTGGAAATACTGTCCGCTGGACTCGCATTTCGGCGGACAATCCGCCCGTGTGTGTGTGCCAGTCCGCCGTACTTTTGAAATGAGCGGACTTTTCCCGCCCTGAGAAAAGTCCACTCATTTCGAGCAGGTATCCAGGTAGGCGGGGCCCGCGACGGAGACGTCGCTGGCCCCACCGCCTGGTATGGACTTAAAGGGGAACCCCAACGCCGAAAAAAATCGGCGTGGGGGTCCCCCCCAAGTCCACAACAGACCCTTGTCCGAGCACGCTACCCGGCCGGCCAGGAAAGGGGGGCGAGCGAGCGCCCCCCCTCCTGAGCCGTACCAGGCCGCGTGCCCTCAACATGGGGGGGTGCCTTGGGGAAGGGGGGGCGCGCGGCCCCGCCCACCCCAAAGCACCTTGTCCCCATGTTGATGAGGACAAGGGCCTCTTCCCGACAACCCTGTCCGTTGGTTGTCGGGGTCTGCGGGCGGGGGGCTTATCGGAATCCGGGAGCCCCCTTTAATAAGGGGGCCCCCGATACCGGCCCCCCACCCTATGTGAATGAGTATGGGGTACAATGTACCCCTACCCATTCACCTGTGAAAAAAAGTACAAAAAAAACACAACACAGGGTTAAAATATTTTATTGCACAGCTCCGGGGGTCTTCCGTCTTCGGGGCTCTTCTCGCCGGACTCCTCCGCTATCTTCTTGTAGCTCTTTTGCTAGCGGAGGAGTCCGGCTTTCTTCCTCGCCGCCGGCCTCTTCTCCCGACTTCGGGGGTCTTGTCCCCCTCTTCGGTTCTTCTGCCGGGCCACCGCGCCTTCTTATAGCTCTTTTACAGGCGGTGGCCCGGTCTTCTGTCGCCGCCACCGCCGTCGCCGCCTCCTTTCGTTCTTCTTCTTATTATTATTCTTCTTCTCCAGGAGATGTTGCCTCGACGATCTCTCCGGCCGGAATGCCAGGGACGCGCTCCGCTGCCACTTATATAGGGACAATGGGGCGGTGTCACATGGCTTTATGTCACATGGGTTGGTCACACGCCGATTTTTTTCGGCGTTGGGGTTCCCCTTTAAGTCCATACCAGGCGGCAGGGTCAGCGACGTCTCCTTCGCGGGCCCCGCCTACCTGGAGACGCGCTCGAAATGAGCGGACTTTCCTCTGCGTGTGTGGGCGAGTCCGTTCATTTCAAAAGTAGGGCGGATAGTATGGCGGACTTAGTCCGCCGTATTAGTCCGCTCAAAAAGTGCCGTGTGTGGGCAAGTGCGTTCATTCGAAAGTATGATGGACTGTCCGTCGGATTGTCTGACGGACTAAGTTGGCCAGACAGTCCGCCACGTGTGTACGCGGCTTTAGACTCCCTGAAGTATTATTTATTGGGGAGATTATTTAAGCTGGTTACTAATCAAGTTCCCCTGAAGTGGATGTGTGACAACAGAGAGAAAAATGGTCGTGTGACAAGGTGGTTCCTGGCTTTACAGCCCTTTAAATTTACAGTAGAGCATAGGCCGGGCAAGCTCCAAAACAATACAGATGCCCTCTCCCGCATGCACTCTATATTTGGGACAATTGTATATTTTGCAATTAAATAACACTTCCAATCATATGAAGTTAATCACAAGGGTCTCCCATTACATCTGAATCCACAGAGTTCCCCTTATCTAAACTCGCAGAGTTCCCTTACATTGTAAGGGGGGACTCTGCAGACTCTGATGTAAGGGAGAACTCTGGGGACTACAACTTAAAGGATGCTCTGGGAACTCTGATTTAAGGGGGGGGGGACTGAACACTCTGATGTGGGGGGGACACTGTGGCCTCTGGTGTAAAGGGGAACTCTGATGTAAGGGGTGCTCTGAGAACCCTGATATGCCTAAGTGTACTCACTCAAAGGCAGGAGAGGAAGGGGGGAGACTTCATTCACAGATGTATCTGAAGCTGCTGGACTTCAAATTTCCGACCCCTACTTTCCTATTCTCAGGCACAGCACCAGGGATTGGGGTGTGGGCATACACAGAGGGTTAGGGGTGGGAGGTGGGGGGGGTTGTTAGTGATGGCTTTGGGCAGTGTGAATGAGTGTAACAGACACTCTCGGCTTACGCCGGAAGCGTTGATTCCAAACCAGAACTGTCCGGGTGAATCCCGGACAGGCGGCAACCCTAACGTGAAGGTATGCGAGATGAGGTCACCGATAATCAATATATTTCACCTCGCATTTGTTCTATTGTCAGAGACTGAACCAAAATCAGGCCGGGTCTTGTGGTCCACTTGAGTCCATGCTCAGGTGGACTTTAAATGACCAGGCAGGGCCGTCTTTAATGTTGATTGGGCCCTGGGCAAACATTTTCTTGAGCCCTGCCCCCCCAACCGCTCTTAGACATATAACAAATAGCGGTAAAACACAAAATCTGTTTACTGCAGCAGATCAGGCAGCAATTGCAATTGGTTCCCAGAGGATACACCATATTATCACTGACTGGTTGTTAGAGGTTACAACACATCATTTCTGCTTCCTCATTTATGACGTACTACAGGAGATGACCAGAGAGTGCAAATCTAGTACAGGAGATGACCAGAGACTGCAAATCTAATACAGGAGATAACCAGAGACTGCAAATCTAACACAGGAGATGACCAGAGAGTGCAAATCTAATACAGGAGATAACCAGAGACTGCACATCTAATACAGGAGATGACCAGAAACTGCGGATCTAATACAGGATATGACCAGAGACTGCGGATCTAATACAGGAAATAACCAGAGACTGCAAATCTAATACAGGAGATGACCAGAGACTGCAAATCTAATACAGCAGATGACCAGAGACTGTGGATCTAATACAGGTAATGACCAGAGAGTGCAAATCTAGTACAGGAGATAACCAGAGACTGCGGATCTAATACAGGAGATGACCAGAGACTGCAAATCTAATACAGGAGATGACCAGAGACTGCGGATCTAATACAAGAGATGACCAGAGACTGTAAATCTAAAACAGGAGATGACCAGAGACTGCGGATCTAATACAGGAGATGACCAGAGACTGCGGATCTAATACAGGAGATGACCAGAGACTGCAAATCTAATACAGGAGATGACCAGAGACTGCACATCTAATACAGGAGATGACCAGAGACTGCGGATCTAATACAGGTGATGACCAGAGACTGTAAATCTAATACAGGAGATGACCAGAGACTGCAAATCTAATACAGGAGATGACCAGAGACTGCAAATCTTATATAGGAGATGACCAGAGACTGCAGATCTAATACAAGAGATGACCAGAGACTGCGGATCTAATAAAGGAGATGACCAGAGACTTTAAATCGAATACAGGAGATGACCAGAAACTGCGGATCGAATACAGGAGATAACCAGAGACTGCGGATCTAATACAGGAGATGACCAGAGACTGCAGATCTAACACAGGAGATGACCAGAGACTGTGGATTTAATACAGGAAATGACCAGAGACTGCAAATCTAGTACAGGAGATAACCAGAGACTGCGGATCTAATACAGGAGATGACCAGAGACTGCGGATCTAACACAGGAGATGACCAGAGACTGCAAATCGAATACAGGAGATAACCAGAGACCGCGGATCTAATACAGGAGATGACCAGAGAGTGCAAATCTAGTACAGGCGATAACCAGAGACTGAAAATCGAATACAGGAGATAACCAGAGACTGCAAATCTAGTACAGGAGATAACCAGACACTGCGGATCTAATACAGGAGATGACCAGAGACTGCGGATCTAATACAGGAGATGACCAGAGACTGCGGATCTAATACAGGAGATGACCAGAGACTGCAAATTTAATACAGGAGATGACCAGAGACTGCAAATCTAATACAGGAGATAACCAGAGACTGCGGATCTAATACAAGAGATGACCAGAGACTGCGGATCTAATACAGGAGATAACCAGAGACTGCGGATCTAATACAAGAGATGACCAGAGACTGCGGATCTAATACAGAAGATAACCAGAGACTGCGGCGTCACCCACTGCCTGACCTGCCTCCAAGATAGGTAAGTGCCGGTCAGACTGCTAGTATGCATGGGGTCACAGTGGCGGCATTTGATGGGCACAGTGGCAGAATTTGATGGGGCACAGTGGCAGAATTTGATGGGGCACAGTGGCAGAATTTGATGGGGGCACCCTGGCTGCATTTGATGGGGCTCAATGGCTGCATTTCATGGGGCACAATGGCTGCATTTAATGGGGCACAGTGGCTGCATTTGATGGGCACAGTAGCTGCTATTGATGGCACAGTGGCTGCAAGAAAAACTGAAATGGGAGGTATGCACACCTAGTGCATTACCAGAGATAATTTAATAATAAGATATTTTTCTATAAAAGTGGGTACTCACCAAATGCAACTGACAAAAGGCCATCAACACAGTGCATGGACATGCACAGAACACAGATACAGCTAACGAGTTTTGGGGGTGCACCCCCTTCCTCAGAGATAGGCTGAATTTGATGGGCACAGTGAAGCTGCATTTCATGTTTTTTCTTTTTCAGAATTTTTCAGTTTATTTGCGCCCCCCAAAAATTGTGAGCGCCAGTCGCCACTGCATGAACATATTTGGTCAATGACAGCCAGCATCCCCCTGGGGTGTAACTAGGACTGTGAAACACCCAAGGCACACATGGGCCATCTAAGTAGAGTAACGGTGCTGCACTGTGGCGAGAGCCAGGTGTGGAAAATTTAACAGAGGGAGGGGCTAAAAGGGGTATGGTTAAGTAAAGCCTGAGCCTCCTTTTGCTCTGGATCAAGAGTATGGAGTGAAAGGGTTAAAAAACTTTTATATATTTATTTCTTTAACTAATGTTTAAAATTAGACAAAGCCCACTTTAAACATTATTTAAAGCACAGAATTTATAAAAGCATTTTTTCCATTGATATACTGTATATCCTCCAGGTGAGTGCTCAGCTCCTCATACCCTTTGTTTGAAAATCTTTTGCCTATAAACCTATAAAATGGCCAAAATTGATTTTAACCACTTGCAGACCAGCCGCAACAATTATACTGCGTCAGGTTGGCTCGTTCCTGCAAATCGCCCTCATTGTATGTTGGCTCGGGAACTCTATTTTGTGGCCAGTGGGGGAGCCAATCAGCGGGTGGGGCAGACTCAATGTCCGCCGGCCACCCGCGATCGTTCCCCACAGAGACAGAACGGGGATTTGCCTGTGTAAACAAGGCAAATCTCCATTCTGACAGAGGAGAGCACACATATTCTGTTTTTCTACTATACAAGAAGACACTGTGTGTTTTCCTAGTCACACAGTCCCCCATACAGTTAGTAAACACACCCAGGGAGCACATTTAACCCCATTGATCGCCCCTGATGTTAACCCATTCCCTGCCAATGTTATTAGTACAATAATGGTGCATATTTTTAGCACTGATTACTGTAATGATGTCACTAGTTCTAAAAAAAAGTGTCAAAAATGTCAGGTGTCCGATTTGTCCGCCGCAATGTTGCAGTCCTGCTAAAAATCGCAGATCACCACCATTACTAGTAAAAAAAATAATAATAAAAAATGCCATAAATCTATTCCCTATTTTGTAGACGCTATAACTTTTGCACAAACCAATTAATATATGCTTATTGCGATTTTTTTTTTCTTACCAAAAATATGTAGACGAATATATATTGGATCAGCCTAAACTGAGGAAGAAATGTTTTTTTAAAATATTTTTTGGGGGATATTTATAATAGCAAAAGTAAAAAAATATTGCTCTTCCCCTCAGATTTACAGCGACTTCACTTCCAAGTGCACTTTCAAGTTTCACTTTTTTTGTTTATAGTGCAAAAAATAATAACGCAGAGGTGATAAAATACCACCAAAAGAAATTGTGTTAGAAATAAAAAGACATAAATTTTGTTTGGGTACATCATCGCATGACTGCACAATTGTCAGTTAAAGCGACGCAGTGCCATATCACAAAAAAATGGCCTGGTCATTAAAGGGGTAAATTATTCCAGTCCTTAAGTGGTTAAAGTTTCATCTCCCATTCGATTTAAATGGGGTTGGAATTAACATTTGAACTTAGGAGCATTTTGGTGATCATCCTGCAAACCAAACCTAAGTACATTCTGCTCAACTCTATATGTAAGATCCAATATACAAACATGCAAAGTGTCTATATAATAAACTTTCTCATATCCCAGATTTTCAGCAAAAACAATTGCAAAATAAAAAAAACAAGGAATAATTTACTTCAAAACGATTCTATAAAGCTGTCAGACTGCTTGGTATAGCAAACGTAACAACAAACTGGTTGGGCTTATAGCTTTCTGGCAAATTGGGCATGTAACAAGTGAGACGGCTAAACCTAAAAGTACATAATCCAGCCTTCTTTACTGAATTAAAAAAACATACCAAAAACATATGTAACATTGTTTGAATGAATGGTACAGGAAGCGTAGGCCCCAGATGGCAATATAACAGCTACATTCTGATCTGAGGGATTATCTAGGCTAGCTGTTGGCATTCTTCCTCTTGCTTCAAGTATTGAGTCCAGAATGTTTTGTCATCATCCAAAATGTCGTCACTTGTAAAACCTGGCAATAGTCATCTACAAGACAACACAGTGATAACACTTAATTTTTATAAAACAAAATATTTTTTGTGAAAATAATAAAAACATAAAAAACAGTAAAAAGCAAACATAAAACAAGAGCAAAATATACACTACGTCCCATAAAACAAAGAAAACGCTCCTAACTATTCTACTACATGCAAAAAAATTGTTGTATGATTTGAGTGGCAACTTTGAAAGGCAAAGAACAAACTGCGCATGGAGTATAAACATAATTTTTTTTTTTTTCATGCTTTGTTGGATCTCATTGATGCAGATCTCCTCCAGCCTTTTTTTTAGCCATTTTAGGTCTACTGGCACTTGCTTCAGTGTTGGCTGCACATTATTTTTCTGTGACAACAGTGGATGTGATCTGACTTCATTAGTGTGTGACTTTCTGCTTTCCTGCTGAGTTTATGGAGCATAGTTGGGCTTCCAGAACCCAAAGTTGAGTTTTTCATGCAGGCTTAGAGTTGCGTTTATCTCTTTACGTGTCTACATGACTACATTGAACCATACCTGCACAGTGTCAGCATGGATGCTTTAAGCCCTTGTACACACGGTCGGACATTCCGATGGAAAATGTCTGATCGGACCGTGTTGTCGGATAATCCGAACGTGTGTGGGCTCCATCGGACTGTTTCCATCGGATTATCCGACCGACAAAGTTTTAGAGCTGGGCTATAAAATTTTCTGACAACATAAACTGGTGTTGCATACACACGGTAGAACAAAGTTGTTGGAAAATCCGATCATTCAGAATGTGATGACGTTATTTCCTTATGATGGGACTACGTTCAGGCTAGTAGCCAATAGCTTTGGTCTAGGAATTTGATCTGAGCATGCGTGGCACTTTGTCTGATCGGAATTCTCTACACACAATCGGACAAAGTCCGATCGGATCATGTTGTCGGAAAGTTTTATAGCCCAGCTCTAAAACTTTGTCCATCGGATATTCCGACGGAAACAGTCCGATGGAGCCCACACACAGTCGGATTATCCAACAACACGGTCCGATCGGACATTTTTCATCGGAATTTCCGACCGTGTGTACAAGGGCTAAGGGTTGTATAAACACCTCATAGTTACAAAACACTGGGATTTATTTACTAAAAGGAAATCCAGTTTGCCCTACAAGTGCACTGCAAGTGTACTTGGAAGTGCAGTCTCTATAGATCTGAGGGGGACATGCAAGGAAAAAAAAAAACAGCATTTTTGCTTGTACATGATTAGATGATAAAATCAGCAGAGCTTCTCCTCATTTCAGATCTACCCCTTAGATTTACAGTGACTTCACTTCCAAGTGCACTTTCAAGTTTCACTTTTCAAATAAAAAAGTCCATAAAAGAAATTTAAAAATTGCTCTGGTCCATAGAGGGGGGACAGGTGTGGTTAACGAAAGCTGCATATAAAAAGGACAAAAACAACTTAAAATTCCGGTTTGTATATTTTGCTGTTATGTCCAATTGTGTTCCACTGTATATGCATACAGAAAGCCATTTACAGGGCACATCAGTCACACTCAAATAGCAATTATCAAAAATGTATGTTGAGCCATTCTTAAAAATGCAATGGTTGATTATTAATTTAATGTAGCAGGCAGAAATCTGTGGGAGATTCCTCCCATCTGCTAAAACAGGGATAGTGTTGGAGCCACCACTGAAATGTTAGCTTCATTTATTTATACTTAGCAAGGTTTGATATTGAAGGTTCGTAATTTTACAGCTGCTGTACAAGTTATTGTTACATTACTGTCTGTCACCACTACTGCTTGTAGTTTATACATTACCACTTAGTAAAATAATCCAGAACCCTTATTACTGTTATGAAGACAATTCAGAACGGTACCCTTTAAACTGTCCCTTTAGTCAGGGCTACACATTCCATCATCAGCCCTCACTGCTTGCTTATATGGAGGAACTTCAAAATCAGATGAATTACAGCTGGATGAAACTGAACTAAGAAAAAAAACGAGATTCTTATGGTGTTTGGCACTTAGCAAGAAAATATACCACTTACCTGGCACATCCATAATTAATTGTACAAACATGTAGATAACATGACCAGTGATTACTAATGAATTCTCATGCATCCTGAGGAAGCAGGAAAGAGAAACGTGTTGACTAATGGGGACTCATGGCCACATTATACATTTATATATAATGGACAACTATAGCTTTACTTCCTAGAATTCAATGTGGCCAGCGAGTCAACAGCTGGACTTGTTATTATGTGCTGTATCTTATTTTTATTGTCCTTCAGCCTTATATATTTTAATCTTTTGTATTAAAGCATTATAATTTTTTATTAAAATGTATGTGTTCCCCTTCAATGCCAGTAAAGTCCATTGACTTCCTTTTCTACATGTTGGCACTTACCAAACAAAGACAAAAAAACTGAGGTTCTAATAGTACTTGTTTCTTATTTGGCAAAGCCTAAAAAGGTCTGCTTTAAATGAACAGGTAGCTTAAATTACACATACCACAGTCGGGTCATCCCTTCAGTAGACCAATTCTAAACCTGGGTGTACACAATGTGCAGTACGAACACACTGTGCAGCATGCCAGCATGTGCATGAACACAGGTGTATACCTAACCATGGCCAGATGTGCAGAGTAGCAAGCAAAGACACATGCAGGTGCCTGAACCAGCTGTATTCCCTGATAGTGTTAGTTACTTGGCTAGGTTCCCCTTGGTAGCAGATAACAAGCCTGGCAGTACTTTTCCCTGGATTTCTTGAGTACTTAAAATTTGGTGAGAGGGAAGGGGGTTGGGAGCTGTGATAAGGTGTTTTCCCTGTGAGTAGGACTTCCCCGTTAGATTGGGCATCATGATTTTCTATGCCACGGTCAGTTGAAACTTGTTATGGATGAAAAAATCTAAGCCCCTGTACACACGGTCGGAGATTTCCACAACCAAATCCGTCGGATTTTGCCTGTCGGATTTTGTCTGTCGGATCTTGTCCGAAACTATTGCATACACACGGTCGGACTAAGTTGGCGAAAAATCCGATCTTTCAGAACGTGATGACGTAGTTTCGTTACAATGGCACTATCTTCAGGCTAGTAGCCAATAGCTTTGATGTAGGAATTTGATCTGAGCATGCGTGGCACTTGGTCCGATCAAAATTCTCTACACATGATCGGAGTATGTCCGATCGGCCCAGTTGGTCGGGAAATATTTCCAACATGTTGGAAAATTGGGTCAGACGGATATTCCGACGGAATCAGTCCGATGCATACCACACACATTCGGATTATCCGACGACACGGTCCGATAGGACACATTCCGACTGATTCTCTGACCGTGTGTACAAGGGCTTAGAGTGCAGTGATTGGAAATTCATTACAGGAGCAGCATTATACACAGGGTGAAGGGTTCAGAAGTGCGCTAAATGTAGACTGCAAGGTTTAGGCGTGCATTAGGCACAGGGTTCAGGCTTCAGGAGTGCATTACACACAGGGTACAGGGTTTAGAAGTGCAAAACACACAAGGTCAAGAGTTTAGCAATGCACTACACATGAAGTGCAAGTTTCAGTGCAGGGTTCCGGAGTGTGATACACAAAAGGTGCAGGGTTCAGGCATGCATATTTCACAGGCCAGTTTACAACTAAAAATGCCCCCCCCCCCCAAGTTCTGTGAAAACACTCCAGCACCAAACTCTCCTTCCACCCCAGGAGCAACGTACAGCAGGAGAGTGGAAAGTGCAGGCTAGAGACGAGTGCTTCAGGATGAGTTTCTGTCACCAGACTAGTACAGATGTGTAAATCTGACACTCCTCCTCTGATGTCATAGGCATAGTGTAGAGCAGGAAGGGTTGTGTGGGAGCCACCCATCATATTGCATTTCAGTGCGCTACAATGAATTGGTGTGTTTTTTGTTTTGTTTTTTGTAACTACCACCTTTTAATTTTACAAGCTGTCTTCATTTAGATATTTATGTAATGTTTTGGAGGTTTTGAGTAGCATTCCAGCCACAAATGCGGATTTGGCATGTGTGCAAAATAAACAAACAAAAAAATGAGTCCAGCAGCCAAAAGGTTAAAGTAGAACTAAAGGCAAACACTTTAAAATTGCAAGTTAAAGAGAGCGCATTCATGCATACTTGTGCATCTGTGTTAATGTTTGCTTTATCTAGATTTTATAATGACCTCTGAGCTGTTCAGCCAGCAGAAATCAGCTAAGAGGTCATACAGGATCTTAGATGCTTCTGCCATAACTGCGCAGCAGCTGGGAAACCTTTTGAGAAAGCCACAAGAAACATAGATTTGCTAGTATATATGCAAACACTAATTTTACCTCCATAATTTTATGGTGTGCCTGGGGTTAATAGATTAGTGGGGCCTGTCATACGCTCACTTCAAGAGTACGGACTATGGCTGCCCTTCCTGCCCCATTCCCCCTTTTATACAAGCTGTACTATATATTCATAGATAATTTTTAATTCATAGAAAATGTAACAGATCCCTGTCGCACTCCTCTAGTGCTTCCGTCAGTACACTGCTTCCCTCAATCTGGACCTTCAGATATCAGATTTTACAGCTGATATATTGTAAGAACCAGATAAGACTAGCTCAGTTACACAGTTTGAACATGTAATGATTTATTGGACAAGAATACAGCCTTTTATACAGTGCCTTGCGAAAGTATTCGGCCCCCTTGAACTTTTCAATCTTTTGCCACATTTCAGGCTTCAAACATAAAGATATAAAATTTTAATTTTTTGTGAAGAATCACCAACAAGTGGGACACAATTGTGAAGTGGAACGAAATCTATTGGATATTTTAAACTTTTTTAGCAAATAAAAAAACTGAAAAGTGGTGCATGCAAAATTATTCGGCCCCTTTACTTTCAGTGCAGCAAACTCACTCCAGAAGTTCAGCGAGAATCTCTGAATGATCTAATGTTGTCCTAAATGACTGATGGTGATACATAGAATCCACCTGTGTGTAATCAAGTCTCTGTATAAATGCACCTGCTCTGTGATAGTCTCAGGGTTCTGTTGAAAGCGCAGAGAGCATCATGAAGACCAAGGAACACACCAGGCAAGTCCGTAATACTGTTGTGGAGAAGTTTAAAGCCGGATTTGGATACAAAAAGATTTCCCAAGCTTTAAACATCCCAAGGAGCACTGTGCAAGCGATCATTTTGAAATGGAAGGAGTATCAGACCACTGCAAATCTACCAAGACCTGGCCGTCCCTCTAAACTTTCAGCTCAGACAAGGATAAGACTGATCAGAGATGCAGCCAAGAGGCCCATGATCACTCTGGATGAACTGCAGAGAACTACAGCTGAGGTGGGAGAGTCTGTCCATAGGACAACAATCAGTCGTACACTGCACAAATCTGGCCTTTATGGAAGAGTGGCAAGAAGAAAGCCATTTCTCAAAGATATCCATAAAAAGTCTCGTCTAAAGTTTGCCACAAGCCACCTGGGAGACACACCAAACATGTGGAAGAAGGTGCTCTAGTCAGATGAAACCAAAATCAAACTTTTTGCCCACAATGCAAAACGATATGTTTGGCGTAAAAGCAACACAGCTTATCACCCTCAACATACCATCCCCGCTGTCAAACATGGTGGTGGCAGCATCATGGTTTGGGCCTGCTTTTCTTCAGCAGGGACAGGGAAGATGGTTAAAATTGAGGGCCAAATACAGGACCATTCTGGATGAAAACCTGTTGGAGTCTGCAAAAGACCTGAAACTGGGACGGAGATTTATTTTCCAACAAGACAATGATCCCAAACATACAGCAAAATCTACAAAGGAATGGTTCACAAATAAACGTATCCAGGTGTTAGAATGGCCAAGTCAAAGTCCAGACCTGAATCCAATCGAGAATCTGCGGAAAGAGCTGAAAACTGCTGTTCACAAACGCTCTCCATCCAACCTCACTGAGCTCGAGCTGTTTTGCAAGGAAGAATGGGCAAGAATTTCAGTCTCTCGATGTGCAAAACTGATAGAGGCATACCCCAAGCGACTTGCAGCTGTAATCGCAGCAAAAGGTGGCTCTACAAAGTATTAACGCAAGGGGGCCGAATAATTTTGCACGCCCCACTTTTCATTTTTTTATTATTTAAAAAAGTTTCAAAAATCCAATAGATTTCGTTCCACTTCACAATTGTGTTCCACTTGTTGGTGATTCTTCACAAAAAATAAAAATTTTATATCTTTATGTTTGAAGCCTGAAATGTTGCAAAAGGTTGAAAAGTTCAAGGGGGCCGAATACTTTCGCAAGGCACTGTACATTTGAGAATTAGGTCAGTGCCTCACATACACAATAACCCCAAATATTTACCCAAACAGACTCCTGGCTAATACAATCACATCACTTTATTAAGCACCTGGATGACTCAGATGTCACAATGCAGACCAGCCTTGCCGACTTTAAGCTAACTGCAGAGAATGCACATTATCCTAAGCGTAAACACAGCAAACAATAGCGGACGACCTAATTACAATTAACACTACAAATGTGATCGCCCCTCTCCTCAGCCTAGTAGGCAACAATTATAGTAGGTGTACACTGTCCGGCTCCTACATAGTTCTAGAGGCCTGTGATCAGCATTTTCAATTAACATGTCGAGTTTAGAATCAAACAAACCAGGAATAATATATATATATCTCCTGGGAGATACTGTGGATAAATATTAGTATTTGAAGTAATTCAAGACACATTTTCTTAGTCACCCTGTGCACCTAATGGACACAGGGACACTTAGGCCGCGTACACACGGGCGGACTGTTCGCCCAACCTTGTCCGCTGAACAGTGTTTGGGCGGACAGTCCGCTCGTGTGTGGGCTTTCAGCGGACAGTTTCAGCGGACAGTTGGACGGACAAAGTCTTTCGGAAATTCCGAAAAACTGTCCGCTGAAACTGTGTTTGAGCGAAAAGTCCGCCCGTGTGTGGGCTTGTCCGCTGTACTTTCGAAATGAGCGGACTGTTCCCGCTCGGAAAGTCCGCCCATTTCGAGCGCGTGTACAGGTAGGCGGGGCCCGCGAAGGAGACGTCGCGGGCTCCGCCGCCTGGAATGGGCTTAAAGGGGAACCCCAACGCCGAAAAAAATCGGCGTGGGGGTTCCCCCAAAGTCCACACCAGACCCTTGTCCGAGCACGCTACCCGGCCGGCCAGGAAAGGGGGGCGAGCGAGCGCGCCCCCCCTCCTGAGCCGTACCAGGCCGCGTGCCCTCAACATGAGGGGTGCCTTGGGGAAGGGGGGGCCGCGCGGCCCCCCCACCCCAAAGCACCTTGTCCCCATGTTGATGAGGACAAGGGCCTCTTCCCGACAACCCTGGCCGTTGGTTGTCGGGGTCTGCGGGCGGGGGGCTTATCGGAATCCGGGAGCCCCCTTTAAGAAGGGGGCCCCCGGATACCGGCCCCCCACCCTATGTGAATGAGTATGGGGTACAATGTACCCCTACCCATTCACCTGTGGAATAAAGTACAAAAAAAAACACAACACATGGAAAAAGTATTTTATTGCACAGCTCCGGGGGTCTTCCGTCTTCGGGGGTCTTCTCGCCGGACTCCTCCGCTATGTGTGTGTAGCTCTTTTACTAGCGGAGGAGTCCGGCTTTCTTCCTCCCCGCCGCCGGCCTCTTCTCCCGACTTCGGGGGTCTTGTCCCCCTCTTCGGTTCTTCTGCCGGGCCACCGCGCCTGGTCCGGTGGCCCGGTCTTCTGTCGCCGTCTTCCGTTCTTCTGTCGCCGCCTTCGGTTCTTCTGCCGGGCCACCGCGCCTTCTTGTAGCTCTTTTACAGGCGGTGGCCCGGTCTTCTGTCGCCGCTGTCGTCGCCGCCGCCGCCGCCGCCGCCTTCCGTTCTTGTTCTTCTTGTTCTTCTTCTTGTTCTTCTCCTGGAGATGTTGACTCGACGATCTCTCCGGCCGGAATGCCAGAGCCGCGCTGTGCGGTCACTTATATAGTGACAATGGGGCGGTGTCACATGGTATATGTCACATGGGTTGGTCACATGGTGACCCCGCCCCCTTACGATGTCATAGTCCCCATGTGACATCAACCCATGTGACCAACCCATGTGACATATACCATGTGACACCGCCCCATTGTCACTATATAAGTGGCAGCGGAGCGTGTCCCTGGCATTCCGGCCGGAGAGATCGTCGAGTCAACATCTCCAGGAGAAGAAGAAGAAGAACAAGAAGAAGAACAAGAACGGAAGGCGGCGGCGGCGACGGCGACAGAAGACCGGGCCACCGCCTGTAAAAGAGCTACAAGAAGGCGCGGTGGCCCGGCAGAAGAACCGAAGGCGGCGACAGAAGAACGGAAGACGGCGACAGAAGACCGGGCCACCGGACCAGGCGCGGTGGCCCGGCAGAAGAACCGAAGAGGGGGACAAGACCCCCGAAGTCGGGAGAAGAGGCCGGCGGCGGGGAGGAAGAAAGCCGGACTCCTCCGCTAGCAAAAGAGCTACACACACATAGCGGAGGAGTCCGGCGAGAAGACCCCCGAAGACGGAAGACCCCCGGAGCTGTGCAATAAAATACTTTTTCCATGTGTTGTGTTTTTTTTTGTACTTTATTCCACAGGTGAATGGGTAGGGGTACATTGTACCCCATACTCATTCACATAGGGTGGGGGGCCGGTATCCGGGGGCCCCCTTCTTAAAGGGGGCTCCCGGATTCCGATAAGCCCCCCGCCCGCAGACCCCGACAACCAACGGCCAGGGTTGTCGGGAAGAGGCCCTTGTCCTCATCAACATGGGGACAAGGTGCTTTGGGGTGGGGGGGCCGCGCGGCCCCCCCTTCCCCAAGGCACCCCCCCATGTTGAGGGCACGCGGCCTGGTACGGCTCAGGAGGGGGGGCGCGCTCGCTCGCCCCCCTTTCCTGGCCGGCCGGGTAGCGTGCTCGGACAAGGGTCTGGTGTGGACTTGGGGGGAACCCCCACGCCGATTTTTTTCGGCGTTGGGGTTCCCCTTTAAGCCCATTCCAGGCGGCGGAGCCCGCGACGTCTCCTTCGCGGGCCCCGCCTACCTGTACACGCGCTCGAAATGGGCGGATTTGCCTCCTCCTTACGTGGGCGAGTCCGTTCATTTCAAAAGTTGAGCGAACTGTTTGCCCAACCTTGTTCGTCAAACAGTCCGCTCGTGTGTGGGCAAGTCCGCTCATGCAAATTTTGAGCGGACTGTTTGATGAAACTGTTTGCCGAACAAGGTTGGGCGAACAGTCCGCCCGTGTGTACGCGGCCTTAGGGTTTCCAAACATCTCCAAGGGATTCTGGGTTCCATGGGCCCTCCCGTCACAGAAACTATAGTAAAGCTTCTATAAATGGAGGAGAGAGGCAGGAAGGATGGGCATAATCAGCATTTGATAGGTCCCTTCATTCTATTACCCACATCACACAAGAAGATTACAGCGGGGGTAAGTGGGGGGATATTGAGGAGGACGAGTTCAACTAAGGCAGGAGACAGGCAGCAGAGGGGGCTTTATTAATTGGCATTTCTACAATGAGCCCATTTATTTGATGTTGTATCTTATACAATGATCAACATACAGAGTTCAAACACTTTAGAAGTAATAATAACAAACATTAGATGCATTTTAAACTGTTTAACTTGTGGACCAATGAAAACTAACTTCTGCTAATGGGGGTGTGGCCTAGCGCATGGAGAGGTAAGACATGTGCTCCTGGAGCTCTTGCACACTCCAGACTATCCACAGCTCTCAGTGCACCTGAGAACCGTAACAAAGGTCGATAATGGGAAGGAGAGGAGGGGGGGAGGACACCAGACCCCCAACCCGCACAAGTAAGGGGAAATCAGATGTTTTTTCACTCGATTAGGGTCAAATCAGCACAACCCCCCTCATACAAGATGGAGCCATCCCGATCCTCAGGCACACATGCAGCCTCACAGGGAGCTGCCTCGCAGCACTCCACACCACATATGAGAACCAAACAGTGGTCCCCTGCAGACTCTGAAAATGGGTCCTGTCATTTCCCCGAATCACACCCGTGCTTCAGTAGCTGGGACATGGAGGCTTATATTAAGGCCTTGCCAACCAGACATGATTTTGAATCCTGTGTGCAGAGACTTGAACACTCATATAAGCAAGAGATGTCAGAGCCGTGCAGAGACGTCACAAACGGGCTGAAAGAAGTGAAACACAGTGTAGAGGAGACTGTCTCCACATTACAATCACATGAATTCATTTTACCTGGCCCTGGATATGCGTCGTGCTTGGAAACCAATTACAGGAGCCCTGCAGGAAAAACAAATTAAATATCATTGGGGTTTCCCATTTAACCTTTTTGCATCTCACGATGGGATGTCGGCGACATTCCGCACACTGGGTAATCTCTCAAGTTTCCTTAGGACTTTTGAGCTTCCACAAATCCCTATAGCTGATTGGTCACTGCACGCAGCCACTCCTGGACTCCCTGTCACCACAGGCTGCCAAAAGAAATCAAAGAAGAACAAACGTTCCAAATATGAAGCCTCCAAGTCGACAGCCAGATGAGCTTTCACTGCCTGCACTTTGACTAACTAATTTTCTCTTCACAGTCATCAGGCTCGTGAAGCCTTCCCTTTTTTCAGTTTTGTTGGGATATTACATTTGTAGCCTACTTTTTATCTCCCTCATCCAGATTTTGGCTTTCTCCTTAGAAATGTGAACTCCTCATAAATGAGACCTGCCCCCTGTTAGATATTGTCATCCCTCTCCCACTTTGGGTCTCCCCCTCCCTCCCTCACCCCCACCTCATTATAATGTGCTGTTATATCTAAAGCCAGTAAAAGGACCCTGTATGCTCTCAAGTTTACACTGTATCCTCCTAGGACTTGTCCTCCCACATACTTACCTACTGCTATACAAAATTAACATAGCAATACAGGGCCCTGAGCTATTATGTTTACAAAAAAAAAGTTTAATGTTGTTGCCCGGTGTGTGCAGGCCCCTTTATGCACTGACCGTGACCCCCCCACTTAGGGTTTTCAGCACCCATAGCAGTCTTAGCTGATATGTTGATTACAACACTATTAGTGTTGCCGTTGAGGCCTTGGTTTTCTACCTTTCTCTCTCTCTCTTTCTCTCCATACTACTTCTCATACTTACCTTCTACCTGTTCGCCACTAGATGCCACTCTATTCCCTCCCAATCCCCACCTACCCCCTTCCTTGAGACAGCGAGCCTTACCTACACCAATATACACCTACTCCCCAAGCTATTCCCCCCATGGCAACACAAACTTCCTTGCAAGTCTCCTCTCTAAATTGTAGAGGCCTTAATACTCCAGAAAAGAGAAGGCAAATATTGTATCATTTCCATAAACTGCGCCCAAATCCTCCTCCTTCAGGAAACCCAATTTAGATCTGGCACGACTCCACATCTCCTCCATAGCAATAGCTCACCTGGTCCACAGCACCAACCCCACTACAAAATCCAAAGGGGTCTCCATCGCCTTCCATGCCTCATTCACACTAGATGTCCTTGATACCTATATCGATCTACAAGGGAGATATGTTTTTCTTAAATTGTCATATAGGAATATGATCTATACAGTAATTAATGTATATTCTCCAAATGAGGATCAACTGCAGCTCGTCTCCTTGGTGACCTCTCGCCTGAAACGATTTTGTACAACCAACATGATCCTGGGAGGTGACCTCCATGCCACCTTGATACCTCATCTAGACTCCTCGTAAGTCCTCAATCTCCCCGGCCTGTCTGACCAAAATCCGATCAATCCTCTCTGACTTATCACTAGTGGACGTGTGGAGAATACTACATGCCACTACAAAAGACTACACGTACTACTCCCTCGCACACTCCTCTTACAGTAGCCTAGACTACATTTTCATCTCTCAATCCTTATTGGATTACCCCCCTACCACCTCCATAGGCCTCACCCTCTGGTCTGAGCGTGCCCCCATACACATGAGTTTAGGAAGTATCCCCACACATCAGAAGAGATCCTCTTGGAGGTTGAATGACAACCTATTACATGACTCAGTCTGCACTCAAGACATCATACAGACCATCAGAAAGTTTTTAATAGACCATACACATGACGACACCAACCCACTTACAAAATGGGAAGCACTTAAATGTGTTTTCAGAGGTAAATTCATCCAACACGGCTCCCGATTTAAACGTGCACGCACAGCAGATATATCACACCTTCTTACCACTATAGCCTCCCTGGAAGAGTCGCATAAACTAACCCCTGATCCCACTGTACAACTAGAACTGACCAACGCCAAGAGAGACCTCCTGTGAATCTTCTCAGAAGGCTGTATGACGACGAGAGATAAAGGGCGATTTGCCCATAATTACCAAGCCAATAAGTGCGGCAGAGACCTTGCAAACACACTCTAACCCCAACAAGCATGTAAACCTATTCCTTTAACCACTTCAGCTCCGGACCAATAAACACCTTAAGGACCAGAGGTCTTTTTGCAATTTCGCACTGCGCTGCTTTAACTGGTAATTGCGCGGTCATGCAATATTGCACCCAAACGAAATTTGCGTCCTTTTCTTCCCACAAATAGAGCTTTCTTTTGATGGTATTTGATTGCCTCTGCGATTTTTTTTTTTTGCGATATAAATGGAAAAAGAGCGAAAATTTTGAAAAAAAAAGATATTTTCTTCTTTTTGTTATAAGAAAAATCGAATAAACTAAATTTTAGTCATACATTGAGGGCAAAATTTATTCAGCCACATGTCTTTAGTAAAAAAAATGTCAATAAGCGTATATTTTTTGGTTTGCGCAAAAGTTATAGCGTCTACAAACTAGAGTACATTTTCTGGAATTTACACAGCTTTTAATTTATGACTGCCGATCTCATTTCTTGAGGTGCTAAAATGGCAGGGCAGTACAAATCCCCCCCAAATGACCCCATTTTGGAAAGTAGACACCCCAAGGAAATTGCTGATGGGTATGTTGAGCCCATTGAATATTTATTTTTTTTGTCCTAAGGGATTGAATAATGACAAAAAAAAAAAAAAAAAAATTTTTTTACAAAAAGTTGTCACTAAATGATATATTGCTCACACATGCCATGGTTATATGTGAAATGACACCCCAAAATACATTCTGCTGCTTCTCCCGAGTACGGGGATACCACATGTGTGGGACTTTTTGGGAGTCTAGTCGCGCACGGCACCCCGAAAACCAATCACCACCTTCAGGATTTCTAAGGGTGCAAATTTTTGATTTAACTCCTCACTACCTATCACAGTTTCGAAGGCCATAAAATGCCAAAATAGCACAAAACCCCCCCAAATGACCCCATTTTGGAAAGTAGACACCCCAAGCTATTTACTGAGAGGCATGTTGAGTCCATGGAATATTTTATATTTTGCCAAAAGTTGCGGGAATATTACAAACTTTTTTTTTTTTGCACAAAGTTGTCACTAAATGATATATTGCTCACACATGCTATGGGCAGAAGTCAAATTACACCCCAAAATAAATTCTGCTGCTTCTCCCGAGTACGGGGATACCACATGTGGGGGACTTTTTGGGAGCCTAGTTAACTAGCTACCTAGCGACACTAGCGACACTGATGCAGCGTTCAGAAAAATGATCGCTTAGTGACACTGGCAAAAGGGGGTGAAAGGGTTAACTAGCGGAAATCAGGGGGTTAAAACCATTATTGGGTAGTATATCGGGGTACCTAGCGCTATAAAAACCTGGCGGTGAACCTAAAAAAATAACTAGCTACCTAGCGACTGTAGCGACACTAATGCAGCGATCAGAAAAACGATCGCTTAGTGACACTGGCAAAAGGGGGTGAAAGGGTTAACTAGCGGCAATCAGGGGGTTAAAAACATTATTGGGTAGTATATCGGGGTACCTAGCGATATAAAAACCTGGCGGTGAACCTAAAAAAATAGCTAGCTACCTAGCGACACATGCAGCGTTTAGAAAAATGATCGCTTAGTGACACTGGCAAAAGGGGGTGAAAGGGTTAACTAGCGGCAATCAGGGGGTTAAAAACATTATTGGGTAGTATATCGGGGTACCTAGCGCTATAAAAACCTGGCGGTGAACCTAAAAAAATAACTAGCTACCTAGCGACTGTAGCGACACTAATGCAGCGATCAGAAAAACGATCGCTTAGTGACACTGGCAAAAGGGGGTGAAAGGGTTAACTAGCGGCAATCAGGGGGTTAAAAACATTATTGGGTAGTATATCGGGGTAGCTAGCGATATAAAAACCTGGCGGTGAACCTAAAAAAATAACTAGCTACCTAGCGACACTAGCGACACATGCAGCGATCAGAAAAATGATCGCTTAGTGACACTGGCAAAAGGGGGTGAAAGGGTTAACTCTAGGGGCAATCAGGGGGTTAAATCTTTATTGGGGGGTGATAGGGGGCTACCCTGGACCTAACACTAACTGTCCTGACAGTTTTTACTGTCACAACTGACACTGAATGCATTGATCAGTAAAGAAATGATCAATGCAATCAGTGACACTGTGACTGGGGGGGGAGGGGGGGCGGGGGGGGGATCGGGGGGCGATCGGGGGGGGAATCGGGGGGGGTTTGTGTGCCTGTGTGTACCTACATGTCAGTGTAGTGTTCGTGCAGACTTACTTTTACTCTTCTCCTCGTAGTCCGGTCAAAAAGACCGCCCCGAGGAGAATGACATCACTTCCTCCTTCCTGTGTAAACAATACACAGGGGAGGAAGCTTCTCATTGGCCAGGAGCGATCCAGAGGGGGTGGCCGAAAA
The DNA here is from genome assembly GCF_037356315.1 of Lithobates pipiens. Classification (NCBI taxonomy): domain Eukaryota; kingdom Metazoa; phylum Chordata; class Amphibia; order Anura; family Ranidae; genus Lithobates; species Lithobates pipiens. Next base: position 178,687,098 of record NW_027507748.1, read on the forward strand.
CGAACGGCCATCCCCTCATCACGGAGCGCTCCTGGAGCGAATCGGACCGCCGTAACCAGCGGGAGGGGGTCCGATGGGACCCCCCACCCGCTGGAAGGCAATCACGTAGATGTACGTGATTATGCCTGCCTGTGCCATTGTGCTGACGTACAATGGCAATACGGCGGTCCTCAAGTGGTTAATCAATTCCTCCACAAAATGTAAAATACTAACCAATGCGTCTATAGCCGAAGAGTTCCGCCAATACTATTCCGCCCTATACAACCTTACCCCCCAGACACCACCATCCTTGCCCCAAACGAGTAAACCAACACAAGACTTGCTTTCATACATCCAGGAAATTGCACTTCCAACCATTCTGGCTTTTGACGTGGCAGGCTTAGAATCCGCCCTGTCCAAAGCTGAATTTAAACTTGCCATAAAAAAATCCTAAAAACAATAAGAACCCTGGTCCAGACGGGTTCTCCTCACACTTTTACAAAACGTTTGCACTCATACTTGCGCCCCTCCTGGAAAAGGCATTTAATGCCATAGATGAGACCCTCACCCCCTCTCCTACCCTACTCCAAACCCAAATAGTAGTCATCCCGAAACCTGGTAAGGACCCCTCTTTATGCTCCAACTATAGACTGATATCCCTCCTAAAAATAGTTTTAACGCTATTCGTCAAAATATTAGCAAATCGCCTTTCACCCTTATTACCCGAGAGAATACATAGAGACCAGGTGGCTTTTGTCCCTGGATGCAAAGCCAGGTACAACACCACCAAGACCATACACCTTATAGCTTATGCCCAACGTAATCACATATCGACCTGCCTTCTCTCCTGTCATGCAGGCCTTTGACAGGGTCATCTGGCCCTTTCTCCAAACCACCCTCTCCCAGATAGGATTAAGCCCAAGCATGCTCTCACGCCTTATGTCCCTATACTCCAAACCCACTGCCACAATTTTAGTAAATGGAACCCAATCAGGAAAGCTCACGATCGCCAATGGCACCAGGCAGGGCTGCCCCCTCTCCCCACTCCTGTTCGCTCTAGTAATTAAACACCTAGCCCAAGCCATCAGAGCAAACCCAAACATACATAGTATACAAACCCCCTCCTCTCAAATGAAAACTCTCCCTATCCATGGATGACCTTCTCCTTTATGTCACCCAACCCCATATCAGCATTCCATCCATACTCGCAGAGATCCACCGGTTCGGCCATTTCAGCAACTATAAGCTCAACATCTCCAAAACGGAAGCACTGAACCTCTCCTTAACACAACCTACCCTCTCCTCTCTTAATGCCAATTTCTCCTTTCAATGGCAAACAAAATTCATATCATACCTAGGAACAGCCATTCCAACACGCAAATCAGATATATATCCTCTAAACTTTAGCCCATTACTCACAGAACTTAGACGTCTCACTGAAGGTAGATTGGACCTACCAGTGTCATTGATTGGTCACATGAACACACTAAAAATGGACATACTGCCCAAACTACTCTATTTCAAGCCTTACTGATTGCTTTCCCATCCGCTTTCTTCTGTACCCTTCGCTCTATGGCTATTTGATTTGTATGGAGGGGTAACCATCCAAGACTGAAACATAAGCTCTTATGCTCTCCCACCTCTAAAGGTGGGACAGGACTACCAGATTTTGAGCTCTATCACACGTCAGCAGTGGTCTCCCGAGTCCTGGAGTGGTTCCCCCTTCCTCTGATCAAATCCTCCACCCTGGTGGAACAAGATTTGTCATCAGTCAACCTCCGAGCACTTCTCTGAGGTCACAATTAGACTTACAAATCTCTTCCACCACTGTCCCCCCTTACCAGAGATGCCTTAGTAATCTTGTACAGAAGAAAGGTGAGCTACTCACTATCCACTGAACCGAGCCCACTCACCCCCTATTTGATAACCCAGCCCTCCCAGAAGGCAGGTCAACCCAAACCATAAGTAATTACAACAGAACCTCCTGGCCCACTGCATAACAATTTGTCCACGACACCCAGGGTACCTTTGTGAAGAACCACACCACTACAGCCTCCAATATAACGTGGCTTACTCGTCTACATTTGTCCTCTTACTGTAAGAAACTTCACAACTCCAAACAGATCCATAGACCCCTGATTGGCTTTGAACAGTTATGCACACTCTCAAAAACCCTCCGGCACACCCTATCACTGATCTAAAATGATACTAGATTATACTCATGGCACTTTACCCAAATACACAAAAGCCTTGGGAGAGACATATCAGAGGCAGAATGGAGTAAAGCCTTTCTCTTTACCCATAAATCATCTATCTCGAGCTACACTCAGGAAAAAAAATACAAGCTGGTATCTAGGTGGTATCGTGTGCCAACCAACCTCCATATTATGTTCCCATCAGCCACCGACATCTGCTGGAGATGTAACTCGGCGAAAGGTACTTACAACCACATCTGGTGGGAATGCGATGATATCCGCCCATTTTGGGCACAAATCTTTCAAATTTATACTGAAATATATGACAAATCACTCACACCCTATCCTTCCATTGCCCTTCTTTCCACACTACCTGGTATTGTTAACTCTCAAAAGCACAACCTCCTAAAAATGTTCCTCAGTGCAGGCCGGCAACTAATTCCTAGACACTGGAAAACTACCTCCTCCCCATCCCTTATAGAATGGGTGAGCGAGATAAACAACATTATCCTTATGGAGGAGATGCAAGCCAAATCCCTAGATAAATATGCAAAATTCTCCTTTATCTTGAGTATCTGCAGGCATTACTCTACTTCAGATAAACTGAAGCGCAGACTCTCAACGGTGAGTACTCCTTGAGAGACTAACCAATCCCAAAATTCTGATCCCACGCCTTGGACTGGCAATACCTCAGTAGAATGAGGCTCGCTGTCCCCCCCCCCCCCCTCTACCCCTACAATCATCCATTCCTTTAACTAGTTTTCCCCCTTTCTCTATCGCTTCTACCTCTCCCTAACATGTTTATTTCTGGCTATGTATAGCCATGCTACGAATCAAGTGTACTCTGGTTCCCAAATATGAACACTTAAATCAATTTATGGACTTGAAAGTACACCTACACTTCTGTACAGATAAACTCCCAATGTTCAGTTCAGACACATTGAATTCCACGGCTTCTGGGCGCAGCAGGCTCCCACAGGGGCGTCCAGCCCGATAGAAATTGCACTTGTATGAATGTCAGTACAATGTTTGAAACCTTTCCTCGATGATTCATCCTCAGGTTACCTATATAAATGACATAGAGAGGAGTTATTTACAAAAGGCAAATCCACTTTGCACTGAAAGTGCATTTGGAAGTGCAGTCACTCTAAATCGAAGGGGTAGATCTTAAATGAGTGTAAGCTCTGCTGATTTTATCATCCATGTGCAAGCTAAAATGCTGTTTTTTATTTTCCTTACTTCCAGGTGCACTTTCAGTGCAAAGTGGATTTTCCTTTAGTAAATAACCCCCAGAATGTACTATATTTTTTTGTACAATTCAAATTTGTTATACCAGAATGCCTTTTGTTGGGCACCTGGTCCTGTTCTTGTTTCTGTCTGTTTAAACTTATGTTGAAAACAATAAAAACCTAACTTCTAACTTCTGCTAATTACCTCTGCATATTTAAAACGTATATCATCTGATAGGTTTAAGCTGATCTTTGCTTAAAATAATCACAGTTTCTTTTGTTTAGCAATAAACATATTTTTTTGTACTAAAGCAATCTGACTGTAGCTCAGATGCCTCCAATTAATTTAAAAGACAGTCTGTGCTAGGAAAATAGGAAGTGAACTTGAATGCCCAGGTTAAAAATGTGATCTAATTAAGAAAATTAAAAGCTTTTGTTCTGAATTTCATCTGTCAGCATTGTGGGCTTCTGGATTCTACAAGTGGCAACACATCAATCAGTTTGTATGGTATTTCAGGAAATAACACTGTCATCTTATTTGTTGATGCCATATATTCCAGTGCCTGTGTTCATATGAAACGTCTGAAACTTGCTCCCTCTTTCAGCTCAATTAATTTAAGCTTTTAATAAATCTGCTTCAGCTGTAAAGTTAAATCCATCGTTAATCCTCTCTAAGTATTAAAATGCCCTTGATTATAAAGAAAGGAGTGCAAAGGTTATGAATACCGCATACAAATATGGGAACACATAGATACCCATAATACCAAATCTATTATTTCAGTACTATGCCAGAAAAGCTTAGAGTCAGCAGTTGGTCTGCATACTGCTGACAGCAATGTAAGATCCCCCCCATTAACAGATGTTTAATTTTTTACCTTTTTTTTTTTCATCTCAATGTGAAAGGTCATTCAGTACTTTTTTTTTTCTTTTTAAATACCTTTTTTTATTTAGTAATGTATAGAAAAGGCTGGATTGTATGAATTGTGATTCTAATGAGCCAATATGGGCATTTGGGTCAGGGTAGGTATTTAAAAGAGTGTTCAACTACAACCAGATATCGTATATCAGAAAGTGATGAGCGATAGGAGAACAATGGATTGGACCCGGTGAACCCCAATCAGTATTTTTGCAAATCAAAATAAGATGTTTAGGTTATTTTATATTTTATATCAGGAAACCAATCTGTATACAGTGCCTTGAAAAATTATTCACACCCCTTTCCCACATTTTGTCATGTTAAAACCAAAAACATAAATGTATTTTTGGGGTATTTTATGTGATAGACCAACACAAAGTGGCGCATAATTGTGAAGTAGAAGTAAAATGATAAATGGTTTTAATTTTTTTTTTTTTTTTTTACAAATAACTATCTGAAAAGTGTGATGTGCATTTGTTTTCAGCCCCCTTTACTCTGATACCCCTAACTAAAATCTAGTAGAACCAGTTGCCTTCAGAAGTCACCCAATTAGTAAATAGAATCCACCTGTGTGTAATTTAATCTCAGTATAAAAATAGCTGTTCTGTGAAGCCCTCAGAGGTTTGTTAGAGAATCTTAGTGAATAAACAGCATTATAAAGGCCAAGGAACACATCGGACAGGTCAAGGAAAACGTCGTGGAGAAGTTTAAAGCAGGGTTAGGTTATAAAAAAATATCCCAAGCTTTGAACATCTCACAGAGCCCTGTTCAATCCATCATCTGAAAAGGGAAAGAGTATGACACAACTGCATAACTATCAAGACATGGCCGTCCACCTAAACTGATAGGCCGGGCAAGGAGAGCATTAATCAGAGAAGCAGCCAAGAGGCTCATGATAACTCTGGAGGAGCTGCAGAGATCCACAGCTCAGGTGGGAGAATTTGTCCACAGGACAACCATTAGTTGTGCACTCCACAAATCTGGTCTTTATGGAAGAGTGGCAAGAAGAAAGCCATTGTTGAAAGAAAGCCATAAGAAGTCCCATTTGCAGTTTGTGAGAAGCCATGTGGGGGACACAGCAAACATGTGGAAGAAGGTGCTCTGGTCAGATGAGACCAACTAACTTTTTGGCCTAAAAACAAAATGCTATGTGTGGTGGAAAACTAACACTGTACATCACCCTGAACACACCATCCCCACTGTGAAACATGGTGGTAGCAGCATCAGGTTGTGGGGATGCTTTTCTTCGGCAGAGACAAGGAAGCTGGTCAGAGTTGATGGGAAGATGGATGAAGCCAAATACAGGGCAATCTTGAAAGAAAATCTGTAAAGCCCCATACACACTATCAGATTTTCTGCTGATTTTTACCTTCAGATTTACCAAAAACATATAATATGAGGTCCAACCTTAGGAGTTTAAATTTGTATGCAATCAGGCAGGCCCTTGCACGACATGGTTTTGGTAAATCTGAAGACAAAAATCAGCAGAAGATCTGATTGTCTGCAAAAGACTTGAGACTGGGGCGGAGGTTAACCTTTCAGCAGGACAACAACCCTAAACATACAGCCAGAGCTACAAATGGAAAGATTTACATCAAAACATATTCATGTCAGAATGGCCAGACTTGAAAATTGCTGTTCACAGACACTCTCCATCCAATCTGACAGAGCATGAGCTATATTGCAAAGAAGATTAGGGAAAATATGTCACTCTCTAGATGTGCAAAGCTGGTAGAGACATCCCCAAAAAGACTTGCAGCTGTAATTGCAGCAAAAGGTGGTTCTACAAAGCATTGACTCAGGGAGGCTGAATACAAATGCACGCCACATTTTTTACAAATTTGTTTGTAAAAATTTGTAAAAAACATTTATCATTTTCCTTTGACTTCAGAATTATTACTTTGTGTTGGTCTATCACATAAAATCCTAATATAATAGGTTTAAGTTTTTCGTTGTAACATGACAAAATGTGGAACATTTCAAGTGGTATGAATACTTTTTCAAGGCACTGTAAATCCAAAGGCACTGGCCTTGAACACACACAGCCTCCTCTCCTGGTAGCAGCAAAGGGAACATTCAGAAGGTCACCACAACTATTTAAATCCTGTCTAAGCATGCACAAGCAGCAATAAACCTCCTAATAGTTGGCCAAGACATAAAAATTTAGAATTAGTGCATCTTCTCACGTGTTACCAGGGACACTCCCAGACAACAGGCAGAAGAAAACAATAAAATTGAGTTTTGATGAAAACAGAACAATCAATTAAAAGCTAAGGCTGACCACAACCTATCAGAAGTTAATTTAGGCTAGGGACACCACTGGTTAGGGCAGGGACCTAACACACGCTAACCATCATCACCTTTGTCATCATCATCACATCACTACTATAGCTTGAAAAACTTTTTGTAATAAGAACTTGCTGATTTAAGTGCCAAGCTGTATTACGATAAAAGCTCACACATTTTACATTGCCAAAATCCATTTAGCATTTTACAGCCACATTAAAATACTGTATATGGCACTTCTTATGTGTATACGAAATTTAAAGAATGGAAAAAATTACTTTTTTTAATGGAGATTTGAACCATGGATAGGAAAAGCTGTTAACTCTCAACATCAAAACTTAACTCTTGCGATACACAACCAAAAATGGCATCTAAAATATATAAAATACTATATGAGATACTGTATATTGCTGCTGGAAAAAATTCTGTGTTTTAGACATTTCTATTTCAAAGTTATCTATGCAATCTTTCTGAGCCCAGGGCCAACCATCTGTCCCTATCGACAAGTAATCAGTCCGTGTGTGACTACATACGAACAAGTGCGGACAGATAAGGCCACTGTCAGTTTGCAATTTATTTAGACAGGCTTCCCAGCTGCAGCTATGCCTTTAATTCTTTGCTGCAGGAACATGTTAATAGGTGATGTAGGAATCCAGTGCCCGTTCTTAAAGGTTCCCGTGTAACACTTCCAGCAGTGTTCAATTCATAATTCCTTACTGTGCACAGTGGTTCGATCCATCAGCTCCTACTGGGTCAAGAAGTGATCTAGGAGGCATAACTATTTTCTTTGCAGGGGACAGTTTTTTGCACTTATATTTTAGTCACTTTGCTAATGCATTTCCATATGTTCTTTTGTATTTGTTTGGGAATACCACAATTGGAAGAGCATTTTTTACCCAACATAGCCATGCACGCATAACATCCTGTAGCCACAGACTGAGTAAATTTTACAAGATGCATAAAAAACAACATTCACAAACTCCTGCTTATGAACTTTATGACTTTATTTATGTGCTAAATTGCATGTGTTTTTGGCCCCATTCACACTTGTGAATTGTTACCGCCCTCTTGTGCTCACTTGTGATGTCAGCGACCCAGTATATCCTCAGTAGATGATGTCACTAGGGGGCGGTGCCACCAGGCAGTGTCACTGGATGGCCACGCCCCTTAGTTATTTAAGAGCTTTCAGACAGCGGAGCTGGCAGACGGTGGGAGTCTTCATCAGGACTGGAGGTGTTTCTTTTTTCTTTTTTTGTGTTGGTGGAGGTGGCCGGCAATGTGATTGATCATAGATCTACACCTGGGGATATTTGTTTTTCTTTTTGTTTATATAAAGGAATTGTCAAAAACCTGTGTTTTGTTTTTACTTACATTTTACACTTTTTTGGTGAATGAGTAGGGATATTATGGGGGTTATTTACAAAAGGCAAATGCACTTTGCATTGCAAGTGCGCAAAAATAACATTGTACATCTGTACATCTGTACATAACATGTTCTCGACTTTACATTGTTATATTGTCAATTGTATACGTAATCCTATCCAATTTTGTAGAGATGGTGGGGTTGTTTCTTTCCATCTGAGAGCAATTGCTTTTTTAGCATAACAGAAAAGTATTCTAAGTGGAGTCTTCTGAGATGTGGATATACTTTCCTCCCCTATGTATCCTTACTCATTCACATAGGGGGACCGGGATCTGGGGGCCACCTTGTTAAATGGGTCTTCCAGATTCCGATAAGCTCCCCATGTTGAGGACATGTAGCCTGTTATGGTTCGGGGGGGGGGGGGGCGCTCGCTTATCCCCCCCTTTCCTGACTTGTTGGGCTGCATGCTCAGATAAGGTCCTAGCAGGTTCTAGGTTTTAAATTTTGGTGTGAGATTCCCCTTAAAATCCAAATCAGACCCGAAGGTCATTTATTTTTCATTGCTGGCATTCTTTTGTTTACATTAAGCTGTCGGTGGGGAAAAAGGGCTGACAGCTGATGAATCATTGGTTGTTAAGGACACGGCGGCCATCTTCCCAGGTCATTCCCTAACAACTAGCTATTCTTCACACAGATTACGAATCGGTCGATAAATTTTCAACCAATTCAAATTCAATCGTTCTGAAAATTTGGAATCGTTAGAAAATAAAGAAACCAAATGAAACTAAACAAACTTTTCCATTCTGCACATGTCTAACAAGTTTGTAGAGCACAAACAAAATGATCACATCGGTCAAAGCCAAAGTTGTAACAAAGTTGCACTTATCCAAACTCGCATCAACATCACACCAAGTCGCAGGGTAAAGTCGCAATAAAAATCACACAATTTTTAAGTCGCACAAGTGTGAATGGACTCTTACTTACCATGATGCAAACATTTTTCCTTTTTCTTTTATCCTTTGCCATTAGTTTTAATAAGAGCATGAATTTTCATGGTGAAATATAATGCTATTATTTAATAAACTTCAAAAGATATCATATTAGTAGTGATATTTGTTTTTGTAAATTAGAATGTTGTCTCTGCTAAAGATATAAAGAAACCTGTATAGTTTAGCTCCAAAATTACTTTCTTGTACATGTGACTTTCAGTCCAGAATTTGTGTTCAGTGACCGCAATGGTGGTTGTTCCCAGTACGGAAAGTACAGCAATTGTTTTGCATTACTTGAAAAATGTTGCAGTCAATCTCTGATTGTAGGAAATGTTGAGAAGGGAAAAAAAAAAAACGTAAACATAAAAACAGTATCATGAGATATATATAGATGTTACCCTTCTATTTGCTTAAAAAAACCTAGGTGCTAGGCTATCTTGCCAATCATATGGTTTTAATAACTTCTAAAATCACTTGTAGATAGGTGTTACCTTTTTGCCCCTTTAAGGAGGATTCTGCTTTAAATCCTTCCTAAAAAGTTGACTTCATATCCTGCCTGGCAGAATCCTTCATAAACTGTGGGTAGAGTCTAGCCAAGGGTACTCAGCTGATAGGAAATATAGAGCCTGATCTCAGGATGGGTTAAGGACTTTACCTTTTTCTGTAACCCCAGGATGGGCATCAATGCTATTGGGAACTGAAAGAAACACTGCCACAGAAAGAGGACTACCTCCCTTCTAATAAAATAGAGTTGGATCAAGCTTGTGGTTGCTTTAAATTGAGTAAAGTGGATTCCTGTTACCTTTGGTAATCTAAAGTGGGATAGCATGCCTGTAAGGCTAACTGCTAGACTAATGACTAGTGACTAGGGATGAGCTTGGTGTTCGAGTCGAACGTATGTTCGACTCGAACACCGGCTCTTCGCCCATTCGGCAAAGCCAGAACTCTGTGGGCTGTTCGCTCCAAATTTGCGTGGCGCTCACGGCCCACAATGCACTGTGCCATCGCAGTGCATTGCTGGCTCATGATTGGCCAAGCACGCACTGTGACCCTGCATGCTTGGCCATTCACAGCGCTGGCAGCGAGGAGAGCCATAATTTTCCACAGGCAGGATGCCTGTGGCCAATTATAGCTCAGGCTGTTTAGTACACGCCCCACACTATATAAGGCCGCCAGTGCGGTGGCCTTGTGTAGTGTTCCGGCGTCTGCAGGAGTTAGTGTGTGTTGTGTGCCTTCAGCGCAGTATACACCTGTATTTACCCTTTATTGTTGTTTTCTAATTGAGCCATCTGCAGGAGTTAGTGGGTGTTGTGTGCCTCCAGCGCAGTATACACCTGTATCTACCCTTTATTGCTGTTCTCTAATAGAGCCATCTGCAGGAGTTAGTGGGTGTTGTGTGCCTCCAGCACAGCACAGTATACGCCTGTATCTACCCTTTATTGCTGGTGTTCTCTAATACAGCCATCCACAGGAATTAGTGGGTGTTGTGTGCCCACAGCACAGCAAAATATACACCTGTATCTACCCTTTATTGCTGGTGTTCTCTAATACAGCCATCTGCAGGAGTTAGTTGGTGGTGTGTGCCTCCAGCGCAGTATACACCTGTATCTACCCTTTATTGCTGGTGTTCTATAATAAAGGCATCTGCAGGAGTTAGTGGGTGTTGTGTGCCTCCAGCGCAGTATACACCTGTATCTACCCTTTATTTCTATTCTCAAATAGAGCCATCCGCAGGAGTTAGTGGGTGTTGTGTGCCTCCAGCACAGCATACACCTGTATCTACCCTTTATTGCTGGTGTTCTATAATAAAGGCATCTGCAGTAGTTAGTGGGTGTTGTGTGCCTCCATCACAGCACAGTATACACCTGTATCTACCCTTTATTGCTGGTGTTCTATAATAAAGGCATCTGCAGGAGTTAGTGGGTGTTTTGTGCCTCTAGCACAGCACAGTATACACCTGTATCTACCCTTTAATTGCTGGTGTTCTATAATAAAGGCATCTGCAGGAGTTAGTGGGTGTTATGTGCCTCAAGCACAGCACAATATACACCTGTATCTACCCTTTATTGCTGTTCTCAAATAGAGTCATGGGCAGGAGTTAGTGGGTGTTGTGTGCCTCCAGCACAGCACAGTGTACACCTGTATCTACCCTTTATTGCTGGTGTTCTATCATACAGGCATCTGCAGGAGTTAGCGGGTATTGTGTGCCTCCAGCACAGATTACACTACCCAATTGCTGGTTTTTCCATCTCCCTGCAGGGCATTACCATGTCTGGAAGGCCAACAAGGAGAGGCAGACAGGCATGAGCCAATAAAAGAGGGCAAGCAGGCTCTGTGTCTAGAGACAACCGTGCTGGTCGTGGATGCGTGCATCATTATCAGCACGTGGCCATGGGGCATGCTTGTCCTTATTTTCAGCAGCTGGACGTGTCAAGCCACATCATGCCGAAGACTTGGTAGAGTGGATGACCAAGCCATCTTCATCCTCCTCATCCTCTCTCACCCAGGCACAGGGTACTAGCAAAGCAGCTGGCAACGCATCCTCTTCCCTCGTCTCAATGTCATCATCAGTTACTCCTTCCCTAGACCCACCATGTCCTCCTGAGGAGTCCCCTGAACTGTTTGAGCACAGTGTTGGGTACATGCTCCAGGATGGTGCCCAGTGTTTTGTAGGCTCTGATGATGATACTCAGCTAGAAGAAGGCAGTAGCGTGAGCGCAGAGAGAGGGGATGCTCAACAAGGACAGCAATATGGCAGTCATGTTCCACCAGCTGCAGCATACTGCCAGGTTTGCTTCAGTGATGAAGAGGGAGGTGATGATGAGGTCACTGACTCCACATGGGTGCCTGGTAGGAGAGAGGAGGAGGAGGAGGCACATCTCCAATGAGGCAGGATGCCCTCCGGGGGCCAGCTTAGGGGCAGCACAACGACTGAATCACAACGCAGAACCCCGCCTGTGCAGGGCGCTGCCTCTGCACGTTATTCTAAAAGTTCTTTGGTGTGGGCCTTTTTTGAGACGAGTGCATCAGATCTCACCGCTGCTATTTGCAACATATGTCTCAAGCGTATCTCGCGTGGCCAAAACATCAGCCACTTGGGCACCACATACTTGATGACCAGACATATGTTGACCTGCCATGCAGCTCGTTGGCAAGCGTACCTCAAAGACCCACACCAAAGCAGATCTCTCCTTGCTCCTCATCAGCTGGGATCTCCAACCCCACTAGACCTTCAGTCCCCTCTGAAACCTGCACTGAGAGGAATGAAGGTGTAGAATTAGGTGTGTCACAGCCAAGTGCTTGTGGGCATTCTACTAGCAGTACACCCACGTCCAATTGTAGCAGGCAAATTTCCCTGCCCCAGCTGCTGGACCGTAGAAAGAAGTTCACTCCCAGCCATCCACATGCCCAGCGGTTGAATGCTAGCTTGGCTAAATTGCTAGCATTTCAACTGCTGCCTTTTCAGTTGGTAGACTAGGCCCCCTTCCGTGAGTTTGTGCAATGTGCGGTTCCTCAGTGGCAGGTCCCCAAATGCAATTTTTTCTCACGGAAGGCGATTCTGGCTCTCTACCAGCATGTGGAAGGCACTGTCCTTGCCTCGCTGGACAGGGTGGTCACCAGTAAGGTGCATATTACCGCTGACTCATGGTCCAGCAGGCATGGACAGGGACGTTACCTGTCTTTCACTGCCCATTGGGTCACTCTTCTGGCAGCTGGGAAGGATGCAGGACAAGGTGCAGTAGTGTTGGAGGTTGTTCCGCCACCATGCCTCCAAAATGCTACTACTGGTTGTGACACAACTCTCTCCTCCACCCCCTCCTCTTCTTCTTCCTCCATAGCCTCTTCCAGTGCTCTGTCCTCCGAACCAGTGGTGCTCCGTAGGCGTGCAAGGGGCTACACAAGTACGCAGGCAAAACAATGCCATGCCGTGCCTGCACTGGTTTGTTTGGGGGACAGGAGCCACACTGGGGCACATATTTTGTCAGCTCTGCAGGGGCAGGCCAAGAGGTGGTTGACGCCATGCCAGCTTAAGCCAGGAATGGTGGTTTGCGACAATGGCACCAACCTCCTCTCCGCCCTCCGACAGGGACAACTGACCCATGTGCCCTGTGTGGCTCACGTCCTTAAACTGGTGGTGCAGTGGTTCTTGGGCAGGTACCCAGGCTTACAGGATGTCCTGAAGCAGGCCAGGAAAGTCTGTGTGCATTTCCGCCAATCATTTAATGCCAGTGCTCGGCTGGCTGAGCTCCAAAAGGAGTTGAACCTGCCCAAGAACCACCTTATATGTGACATGCCCACCAGGTGGAACTCAACATTGGCTATGCTGCAGATGCAGCAGAGGGCCATCAATGAGTACCTGTGCGATTACGGCACCAGGACAGGGTCAGGGGAGCTCGGTTTTTTCTCACCACGCCAGTGGGGCATGATCAGGGATGCATGCACTGTCCTGTCACCGTTTGAGGAGGCCACAAGGATGGTGAGCAGTGACAGTGCATGCATCAGTAACACTGTACCTCTTGTCCACCTGTTGGAGCATACACTGCATGGAATAATGGACAGGGCCCTTGAGGCACAACAGAGGCAGGAAGAGGAGGACTTCCTTGCCTCTCAAGGCCCCCTTTATCCAGACAGTGTTCCTGCTGTCCCAACCATCACACAGGAAGAGGAGGAGGAGGAGGAGGAGGATGATTGTGTCAGCATGGAGGTGGAGCCTGGCACTCAGCATCAGCAGCAGCAGTCTTGTGGGGATGATTTACAGTCCCAAGAAACCCGTGGACTTCTACATGGCTGGGAGGAGGTGGCTGCGGATCATGTTGTCCTTAGTGACCCAGAGGACTCCGGACCGAATGCCTCAGCTAACCTACGCTGCATGGCCTCCCTGATCCTGCAAAGCCTGCGGAAGGATCCTCATATTCTTCAGATCAAGGAGAGGGACCATTACTGGCTGGCCACTCTCCTTGATCCACAGTACACGGGTAAGGTTGCCGACCTTATCTTGCTGTCGCAAAGGGAGCAGAGGATGAGGCATCTCCAGGAGGCCTTGCAGAAAGGTCTGTGCAACGCGTTCCCAGAGATTGGGAGGTTACAAACTCCTGGTCCTGGACAACGTGTTGCTGGGGCTTCGGTCAGAAGGAGGGGTGGAGAAGGTGGCCGTCTGACCGATGTGTTCAGACAATTTTTTAGTCTGCAGCCCCAAGGTTTGATCGGTTCCAGCAACCATCGCCAGCGTCTTATTTACATCGTGCAGAAATACCTAGGAGCAAGGTCGGACTTGGACACCTTTCCCACTGAAAATCCTCTGGCTTACTGGGTCTTGAGGATGGATCACTGGCCAGAGCTTGCACAGTATGCAATTGAGCTACTGGCCTGTCCTGCATCCAGCGTTCTTTTGGAACGCACCTTCAGTGCTGCTGGTGGCTTTGTAACCGATCACAGGCTGCGCCTGTCCACCGACTCGGTTGATCGACTGACCTTCATAAAGATGAATCAGTCTTGGATCACCCACAGCTACCAAGCACCTGAAGCTGATGTAACCAAATATTTTTTTTTGTAATATCACATCCCTTCAAGACTGCCTATGCTGATGCTGAGTGACTATCCTGTTATGTTGACTGTCTATCCTCTTCCTCCTCCGCTGATATCTTGGAAGAACATTTTTGGTTCTGAGTGATGCCACCAGCCCAATTTTTCAGCCCCTGTTTAACAGGGGCGTGTAATTACAATTTTTGATGCAATGCTTTGCAGCAGGGCTCATTCCTGCACTCCAAATGGAGTATATGGGAGAGGTTGCAGTGTCGTGGCACCAGCACCAGTGCCTAAGGCCCAATTTTTCAACCCCTGTTTAACAGGGGCGTGTAATTACAATTTTTGATGCAATGCTTTGCAGCAGGGCTCATTCCTGCACTCCAAATAGAGTGTATGGGAGAGGTTGCATTATTGTGGCACCAGCAAGCAGTGCCTAAGGCCCAATTTTTCAGCCCCTGTTTAACAGGGGCATGTATTTACATTTCTTGATATAATATTTCACAGCAGGGTCCGTTCCTGTGCCCACCCAGATTAACTGTGAGGACTTATAGTGTTGTGGCACCAGCACAACCACCACAACCACCAAAGGCCCATTTTTTTCTACCACTGTTCAACAATGGCATGTAATTACAATTCTTGATATAATCGTTCACAACAGGGTGCTCCAGCACCCACCAAGAGTCACTTTGAGGGCTTACAGTGTTGTGGCAACACCAACACCTTAGGCCCCCATTTCTGCATAGCATATAGGGCAGGCCCCTACTTTCAAACATCCAACTTACAAATGTCTCCTACTTGCAAACGGAAGGAGACAACAGGAAGTGAAAGGAAAAAAGACGGATGGCAAAACAAATTATACAGGAGTGATAACCCTTCCCTATGCTTTCCTAAAAGCTTAAAAATAGTTTTTTTGACTGGAGCTACACTTTAAAAATGTACCAGTTCAAAATTACAAACAGATTCTACTTAACACAACAAACCTACACAGTCCCTGTCTTGTTTGCACCGCCTGTATACTCCTATTCTGAGTATATAGAGCCTGGGGTGCCACGCCTTTCCTTTTTTTAATATGGGTACCGGGTTCCCCTTAATATCCGTACAAGACCCAAAGGGGCTGGTGATGGGCAGGGGGGGGCTATCTATGCCATTTTTCTCAATGATTTTCATCCGTATTGCCGGAACCAGATATTACATTAAAACCGCAAGCAGTTTTAAATTACTTTTTTTCCGTTAAATGTCATTTTGTGCAGGGTCTGTTCTAAACACAGGAGACACGTGGCACTTCGCAGGCATACTATAGACACCCCTCAGGCATGATATTTAAAGGAATATTTCACTTTTTTTTCACTTTATTCGTCATTAAAATCAGTGCTCCCGAAAAAACATCAGTTTGTAAAAACATTTTAGGCATTGACCCATGTCCCCTGGGGCAGGAGCCAGGTCCCCAAACCCTTTTTAGGACAATATCTTGCATATTATCCATTAAAATTATCACTTTTTATTTTGAACGTTCAAGTCCCATAGTCTTCAATGGGGTTCTAAAGTTTGCAGAAATTTTCGGTCCGTTCGAAAGTTCTGGTGCGAACTGAACCAGGGGGGTGTTCGGGTCATCCCTACTAGTGACTATGAAGAAACACACAGTGGGATATAGCATCCTGGTAAACAACTCTAGTGCCAACCTGGTTGTTTTGGAGCAGGTGGTGGCCAGGGAAGGATGTCTCCCCCTCTTGCCTGTGAGGAACTGACTCACTCCATGCAGAACATGTCATATGGGTCTCAGGTGATCAGTGGACTGTCTGAGCCTTATCCTGTAACCACGTGGAAGACATCAGAACTGATTTAAGAAGTGACCCTATCCACAGGAGAGTTGTTGCTACGTGTGACCAGGAGTATGGTGGTGAGTGATGTGACAAGGACACACACTATATGTGTAATGTATAAAATTAATGGAGTTCTACGTGGGCTGTGGACTGTGAGTGACCACATGTATAGGTCTGAGTCAGCCCTGTTTTAGGTGGGCCCTTGTAGAGAGAACATGGTGGTGACTCGCAGTTTTGCCCCACCTACACACTGTCCTGGAACAGGTATGAACATCTGGACCACAGGATGAAACCAGGTATCCAAAATTGCATGCTTGTTTTATTAACACCATTTGGATGTAAAGCTTATCTGTTTTCATGTATTTAACTTCCAAATCCATGCTAGTGTTATTGATTTATCATTAGTGCCAATTTTTCAATTTTCATTTTTTTTTGCAGAAAACAGCCTATTAGTTGCAGAGTAGTTGCAAGATGTCAGACTACTCTGTACTGTAAATTTTATTCACGCTATGTTTTTTGCCAGTTTCTGCATACCTACACTATGGGGGTGGTTTACTAAAGCTGCGCGCTTTAGTAAATCATTGTACATCATTAGAGAGCACGGCGAGGTGCAACCCACATTTCCATATTTACGACATGGTAACAGAGCTCGATTCCCACATTTACTATACTGATCTCCACGCACAGGAGAATGCAATCTGTGCATCACTATGGACATGGCGCACGGCATCTCCATTTCAATATTAACAGAAGATGGAGGTGTCAATATTTTGGGATGATGTGAGGAAGTTTAGTGACAACTGCCCAAGTAACAATTATGCCCAAAATAGAATGAGAAAGTAACTTTTTGAGAGATGCCTGCTGTGCCTGCAAGTTCGTTTGGAACAGCGTGAGATCAATGTAAGCAGTACGCATGTGCAAGCGGCTCTTTCGCTCATTCACATGAGTTTGTTCATTGAGCAGCCAAAAACATAGTAAATGTTAAGCAATGTACATGCAATTGCATGGGTTGAACGGGCACACCTTTATGGTTTTTTTTTTAATGAGATTTGCACACAGGGGATATGAGCATGTAACGTTGCCAACATGTGACATGTACCTTGTTAAAATTATGTAAAAAGACTCTCGCTCCTCTAGCTCCTTTTTTAAAGCCTAAAAGGGCATTTAACCTTCCCCGCTAATGTATATGATTTCCTTGGACTAGCATTTGCTTTTAGGGAACTCCACACTTAATTCTCCAATGCTCTTGTTTCCCCTTTCTAATCCCTTGGATTTCCATGGGCTAACTTTTGCTTTAAAGGGGAACTCCACACTCCACTCCATTCTCCATTGCTCTTGCCCTCCCCCTCTAATTCCTTGGATTTCCATAGGCTAACTTTTGCTTTTAAAGGGGAACTCCACACTCCACCCTATTCACAAAAGGCTGTGAGCTGCCTTCACCAATCCAAACCACATCCTTTTTCAGAGCACACAACAAGGCCAGATAGGAAAGGGGCAAGAAGGGCGAGCGCCCAACCCCTTCCTGAACCATACAAGGCCACATGCACTCAACATAGCTGGCTGCCTTTGGGGCATGTTGTGCTCAGCCCAATATCAACCACAAAGCACCTTGTACCCATTAGTTTAAAGGAGCTTTCCACATTCCGTAAAGCCCCCTGTCTGCAGCCCCCACAACCCCAGCCTAGGGTTGTGTGGAAGAGCCCCTTGTCCTTCTGAATATGGGAAAAAGGTGGTTGACTTTTGGGGTGCACAAGCCCCTCCTGCCCCCAAGCATCCACCCCCCTTTCACGGCCTGGCTTGCTGTGTGTTTGGCTAGGGATTTGTTAGTGTGTGGGAGGGGCACAATCTTTTTTTAGTTTGGGGTGGTATTGTTTCACGTGGGGGTTCTCATTTTAAGCATTAACAGACCCAAATGGCCTTGTATGTATTGGGGGGCAGACCATTGGTTTTGGGGTTAAAATCTTGCAGCTGCAATGTAGATTTGTAAGTTTTCTCTAAAGTCATACATCTTTGAAGCAGCATTTTGGATACATGCTACAGATGCACCACTTTACAGGCAGAGTAAGCCCCCCCCCCCCCCCACCCATTTTAAGGCCAATAACTAGAATATAACCCAGCCAAGTAGGGACTAGCAAAATTAACAGGTCAGTTCCTCTAGACTGCAATTGTATTTGTTGTATAACTTTTGCCCATGTTAGGCTGTTTGTTTGCTCCCCAGACCGGGGTGCAGGGACTTTTATTTTTTTTGCTGTGTCTATTGGTGTGTGAACAGCACTTGGAGTTTGCTGGGCATGCTCAGAGAGTGTGTTTTTTGGGTTAATAATTTAAGGACATCCTTAACAGGTGTACCCACTTTGAAGTAATGTCTTGACACTGGGTGAACTTGCGTGTGTGTTTGTATTTTTGATGTTGTAAATGTGTGTCATTTGTAGGTTGTTAGTTTCACTTTGATTTAATTGTCTGTGCTGCATTATTTTGCAAAATCATCCTCAAGATGTTGTGATTAATGTTTAAATCCTTAAGAGACTGTCCTTTTGTGGGTGCAGTCCTTTTAATTCCTGTTAATTTCCTCTGCAAAATGGTCAGACTGCAGAACCATATTCTGTTATGCCCGGTTGGACTTTCCGACGGAAAATGTGTGATTGGATCTTGTTGTCGGAAAATCCGATCGTGTGTGGGCTCATCTGATTTTTTTCCATTGGAATTTTCGACACAAAGTTTGAGAGCAGAATCTAAAATTTTTCGACAACAAAAATAAAAACCTCACTTGTCTGGTAGACAATGCACACATGTTAAAGGATCCAACAGATAAAAAGTTGGAATTCCTTTTTGAGAACAACATGTCTCTGGCAAGTTCAAAAGTACAGCCTGTTCTTGTGGCAATTGGTGTGTCTCAGTCCATAAAGGACCAGTTTGTAGCTGCCCTTAGAAGCTGTACTATCGGGCCACTTTGTGTGGTTATTGTATTTTAAATAATAGTCCGTGAAGTGTCAAGGATGTTCCACTTATAAATTTTAAATCACTTCTACAGGTGATTTGACTTTGAGGTGGGAGGGGGCTTTCAACAGAGCTGGCCTAGCATTCTCATGGACGGTCCACTTAAAAAAAGTCCCACAAAAAAAAAATTATCATCATTGGTTGGAATTATAAACATGCAACATGATAGTAAAAATAAACAATGGGTAATGTTGGAAGAGGATATCGCGGGGACACAGCTAAAATTCTTGCCGTGGATAAAACCTGAATTAAGGGGGAAAAAAAAGGAACTACCAATCTTTGCGAGAGCTACTTTAAAAATATGGGATGCGGTGCTGAAAAAAGGTAAGCTATCCTCCAGGACTGGACCCTTGTCTCCATTGATGTCCAACCCGGAATTTAAGCCAGCATTGGAAAGCGTTAGCTATTTGAAATGGAACAAGATGGAGAATATAAGATTGGTCCAGATACTGGTGGATGGAAATATGCCTAGTTTAACTGATCTCGGATTAGAAGTAAAAAAACACTGATTACAATATCATCAACTAGAAACATTTATTGAAACAAATAAAATTTTAATAAATAGACCATTAACTAAATTCGAGCAGATAATATTAAAGGAGCAGAATCATAAGAATAAACTATATAAAGTATATGTATCACTGTTACCCACAGGAGATATTAGAGATTTAATAGGAATAAGAAAGTGGGAAGAAGAACTAGGAGAGATAATTACAGAAGAAGAATGGAAAAAAAATGTAGGAATAATACATAAAACCTCAACGGCGTTAAAACATCAAGAACAAAACTATAAAGTGACAATGAGGTGGTACTGGAGTCCAGTGGCATTAAAAATAATTAATAGAGGAAATACAGAGAAATGCTGGAGGTGTGGGATAGGAAAAGGGACAATGGAACATATCTGGTTCAGTTGTAAGAAAGTAAAAAACTTTTGGTTAAGTGTTTTCGAGATATACCAAAAAGTGACTGGAAAAAAACTGGCTCCAGATGTGAAGGTAGCATTATTCTCTCTTACGTCAGATACAGTGGATAGTATGAAAAATGGGATAATACAACATATGACAACAGAAGCTAGAACAATAATAGCATGTAAATGGAAAGAAACAACGAGTCCAACAGTGTGGGAATGGATATGTGAAATAAACAAAATATGCTTCATGGAAAAACAAATAAGAGAAGAAGGATATATAAATAATCAGTTACCAATTGTATGAAAACAATGGGAAGAGTTTAGGTTCTCAAATGGACTGAAAGAATATTTATAATTTAAAGGAGGGGGAGAGGGAAGAAGAGAGAGAGGGTTAAAGAGGTGTAACATGGATATTAGGGGGAGGGGGAGATAGGTGAGGAGGGGGAAAATGTAAGAAAGGGAATAAGGAGTGGGTTTTTTTTTATTTTATTTCTTCTGTGTGTTTGGTGGTATGTTGGATGTTAATAAATGTGGAATATATTGAGTGGGTTTTATGTATGATGTTGTAAATGAACCAGTATGTATTATGGTTATTTTTAAAAAAAAATAATAAAAAGAAGATTTGAAACAAAAAAATTACAGCCATTAATTATTAGGAATTATGCCCTATGAAAAAAATGCAGCCTGCTATTACTGTAATGCATGTGGACAGGGACAGATTGTAGAAGCTGCAGAACATCAGCAGCATTTAGATGTTACAAAGATGAAAACACATAAAAAATCTCACCAATCATGGTCAATTTATTGAGATAAACACACTTTACCAATTAATAGCTATACAGAAAAAACATCTGACATGTCACTAATGAAACATACATACTAGTGTGTCACCAAAGGCTAAAACCATTTATCCAAAATTAACCTATTTATGAAAAGACATGCTAGTAAATCAGTAAAACAAAATAAAAATATCCCTTTTCCCCAATAAGTCCCAATGTCTATCATAAATTTCATATGCTCTGGATGGCATTTGCATTTGCGTTTGCTGCATGTATGTAAAACAATCAAATAATAATGCATAATATCATTCAGAATTTTAACACTAGCATTCAGTATTTGTAAACTGTCACCATTATTATACTACTCGGGCAATGGCAGAAGCAGATATAAGGCAGAAACTGTCTTTGGAGCAGTGTTTGGTTCCTTTCTCCCACATTTGGGAATCCAAACTGCCAAAAATAACACTGGAATTTGGATTCAGCTGGTGACATCTGAGGTCAAGAAATTCAGTCTGAATCTAACATAATTACAATTTTGGGATCAACTGTAGCATTAGCAGAATAGCAATAAATCACGACAGGACTATGGTTACAGCCTTTAGCATGCTATTTGGTGGCTTTAAGTAGAAAGTATAAAATATTTCAAATTTACCTACCAAAAAAAAGGGATGAAATAAATACCAAAACATTGTACATTCTTTTACAAGCTATATATTTACTCTTTGATATGTTATATGTTTGAAGAAGGTCCCTACCTATATTTTTGTCATTTTCTCAGTTACTAATAACCATGGTATATGACTATTACAATTTTTTTTATTATTTAGACAACCTAAATGACCTTAAATAAGTACATTAACTCAATTATACTCTATATTTTCTAAACTGCACATTAAGCTCATAGCTGCAGATGTAAGCATGCCATTTGAAATGTTTTTAAAAATAATGTAGGCATCTTTAATTGTATTGGCTAATATGTGTTGTGCCTTTCATAAAAATGGCACTCCAAAAAATTTGAAAATTATTTTGCAGATGGAGTTCATTTATTATATAATGATGATAATTATACTGTCTGGTTACTTAAATATGCAAGTAACTCAGGATACGTTAAAACTTTTTGGAATGTAGCCATCAGGATTAATTTACCTACTGACATCAGCTATTAGGTGCAATATTAAGCCATTGCAACACTACTAATATAAAATTATCCAAAAAGGTGCCTTTTTATGCAATGTAGTAAATACTCCCAAAGGCAGCATTATCCCAAACCAAAAAAGCATTGGCTGGGGAAATCATACCAAATCAAAACTCCAGACATCTTCTCTATTTTTTTAATTGTAATTTTTGTGGTATATTGTCTTCGTCTTTACTGATCTAGTAATTTAGCAGATTTGACAAATGGCCAAAATTAAAAAAAATTTAAAACTCTATATATTTATTTCCTATGTTTTAACACCAGAAGTGTCAAAACATAGTCATAAGACAACTGGTTCCACCTTATTTTAATTTATCTTATCTTAAAATTCAGACTGTCTTCAGTATTAAAGCCGGCCATGGACAGTTTGAATCTAGGCCTGTTCAGAAGGACTGGACAAGATACAAACCATGTATGGGCAGGCTGATTGTACCTACGTGGCTATAACATAGCTCCCAACTGTCTCTGATTTCGAGGGGCTGTCCCTGATTTGGAGCAATGTCCCTCTGTCCCTCATTCCTCCTCATTTGTCCCTCATGTTGGTCTGATCTATATAGTGTATCTCTTTATCTTTCAAAAAGTGTTTCCCAGTGCTAAACCTTTCATCCAAAATCTAAATTGCTGCATTTTTAAATTTTATAAAGCCAATATAAAGGAAAAGTAGTGGGGAAAAAAAGCCCTTGTGGATTTATTGAAGCTTTTTTTTTTAGTTAATTCTCCTTTAAGGGGGTGTGACAGGAGGCGTGTCCTATGCCTACCTGCGTTTGCTAGTAGGTGTCCCTCGTTCCCATCTCAAAATGTTGGGCAGTATGGGCTATAATGTAACTGTGTGTTCTTCCAGGTGAGGCAGAACACAAGAGCTCCACAGGAGGGAAAGAAATCAGTTGATTTTCTTTCCTACAACTCTTCCTTTTTCTGGTTGAAGGAAAGAAAATCAGGTCATCCACCCTAAAGGTTGCTGCAGCGGTTGGTTGTAGTAACTATGATAATGTATGGGTGGAAAGGTTGGAAAGAGATAAAGTGGCCATAAAGGACCATTCAGTGTCACATGCCCCAGCTTTGATTGTGAAATTTCTTTTGTGATTGAATAAAATAATTGCCCGGGAGAAAGATGGCCATGTGGATAAGGGGAAACAAAAGGTAAGAGGTTTACCAACAATGGTTTATCAGTAAAAAAAATACCATATTTTCCACAGTACACATACTGTACATGGTGTGGTAGTGCAACTGCTGATCTTGATAATCACCATCAGCATGTGTGGAATGTAGAACTATGTGGAATAAGAATGGAAGACTGTTTAATGGCAACTTGAGGGTAGATGAGGTAGGTGGCAAAAGCAATCATACCAGCCAAGGGAACAATATGCAGTTGCATTCGTTTTGTTTGGGCTTAGCTTATAGCTCAAGTCCAGTGAAGAAAATAAATAAATCAAAATCAATTTCTTTGTATTAGATAAATGAAAAAAGCAGCAATACCTTCACAGACTCGCTGTTTTCTAATCCAATCCATGGTTGATTGATGCTCCCTGGTCTACCCATTTATCGGGTGCCCAGAGTATTATGGGAACATGTCACTATAGTACCCTGGATTCACAGTGCAACATTGCAGAAAATGAATATGTCTCATATGTTCTTTGCATTTAGGACCTACAGCCCTAGAGAAGAGGCAAAGAAGACGAGGAGCCTGTGTGCCACACGGTCAACAAGAAGACATCTTAAAAAAGAAAGTATACTAAAAGTTAATAAAAATGCATGGGGGGAGGGGGGGCTGGAAGTGAAGTTAGGGGTTGAAACACTGGGGACAATGGCATTTTGCTCACATTTTACTAAAGTTTAGAAATTTTTTCCATTATAGGCTCTGGGCTGAACTGCTGTGAAAAAGTTGCAGCAAGTCATAACAGGCTGTGTAAACATCACAAGAACTTTTCTCAATGGAGGAGGGGGGAGGTGGGGGCAGGTCCCCAAAACTTTTTGAGAGCAGTTCAGTCTAGTGTCAGGGCATTCTTGCAGAAAAAATTTATACAGGATCCAGCTGCCTGCATGATGTGGGACATACTCCATTTCAGGTAAGTAATGTGACTAGAGCTGTACAAAAATTCAGTATTAAGATGTTACATGTCTTATAGGTTGGTCATCTGGTAGCATCTTCCTTGACCTGTATCTTTTTAGCCAATATTAAGAAGACTCCATCATAGAAAGGTAAGCTGGACAAAAGAGAACACATTTAAAGTGATTGTAAATGATCAAAAACAACCTATTTAGTTTACAATAGAAATGAAAGGCATTTTTGTATAGATATAAAAAAAAAATATTATAAATACCTTTTTTCCTTTTTATAAATGATTGCATTCTCTCTGTTCTCAGCTGCATAAGAGCTGTGGGGAGGAGAAGTAACAGTACACTGAGCTTTCCAGTGAATGGCTGTGCAGCGCAAGTGTATCAGGACAAGTCGGATCATTGGAGGAGAGTACACTGAGATCCCAGCATAGCTAGATAACTGACCATGGTGTGTTCTCCTGCATAGTGCTGTCAGTTTTTAATAGGAAAGCAGAGGGACTAGCAGAAACACCAGAGAGTTCACAGAAAATAAGCAATATCATGAGAAAATAATATTTTCTCATACAAGTACATTATATGAAGTTAGTTTCATAGTTAGTAAGGTTGAATAAAGACACCAGTCCATCCTGAGTGAGTGTCCATAATTGTCCCTATCCCTGTACATTGCACACTCACAACAGTCCCTACCCTCAAGGAGCCCACAATCCTAGGTCCCCATTCATATACTAGGGCCAATTTTGGACAGAAGCCAATTAACCTACATGCATGTCTTTGGATTGTGGGAGGAAACCCACGCAGGGACAGGGAGAACATGCAAACTCCAGGCAGGTGGTGTCATGGTTGGGATTTGAACCATTGACCCTTGCTTACTGCTAGGTGAGAGTGCTAACCACTACACCACTGTGCTGAAGTGTTGGGCTAACAAACACTTTAACCTCTGAAAGCATCTGTTATATATGCAAATGGAATCAGGATATATTTTATACATCATATCACTTTTCGTTTGTTCTCTAGTCTGAAAAATACTATTTCTCAGGATGAACAGTTATTTATTCTGTCGCATTTTTTGGGTTAAAAATCATTTTCTGCATATGTATTAAATAACTATAGGAAACAAGAAAGGGAAAGTCAATGTATATAATGTTTTTAGATTTTCCAAATTACAGCTAAATTACAGAACCTGTTTTAAATTAAACAGAAATAAAACAAAATAGTCCTTCTGTGTTTTAAAGTAATCTTTGGTTCTGATTTACAGTCTCTGGGAGGTGCAATTATTTGCATTATGCCACTCAAGTTAAAGAGTTGGGGAATATTTTAGCATTTGGAAGCAATTGCTGCTGGTAACATATATCATAGAACTAAGAAAGCATTAAAGGGAATAGCTACCAAGGATTGTTACATACTTTATATCTCTACTCACTTTACATACACATTGTTTGTCAGAACACACAATTGACAAATAAAAAGTACAAGGAAAATATCTTATCTATGTAGACTATTAAAAAATATACCAATATGAATTATTCTTTTTATAGAGTGAAGTAGATGAATTTACTTTATTTTATTTAGACACATTCATCACACCAAGATTACAGTCGGTGAGCCACATTTCACATTTTTTTACTCTGGAAAGTACTGGTTTATTTACCTTATAGTTGTCATGCTAATAATACATATGAATAATATATACGGTATCTTAGAAAAGTGAGTACACAGTGTTGTAAATATTTTATTATATCTTTTCATGTGACAACACTGAAGAAATTAAACTTTGCTACAATGTAAAGCTTGTATAACAGTGTAAATTTGCTGTTCCTTCAAAATAGCTCAACACATGGCCATTAATGTCTAAACTGCTGGCAACAAAAGTGAGTACACCCCTAAGTGAAAATTTCCAAAATTGGCCTAACTGCCCATTTTCCTTCCCTAGTGTCATGTGCTTCATTAATGTTACAAGGTCTCAGGTGTGAATGAGGAGCAGGTGTGTGAAATTTGGTATTATCGCTCTCACTCTCTCATACTGGTCACTGGAAGATCACAATGGCACCTCATGGCAAAGAACTCTCTGAGGATCTGAAAAAAGAATTGTTGCTCTACATAAAGATGGTCTAGGCTATAAGAAGATTATCAAGTCCCCGAAACTGAGCTGCAGCATAGTGGCCAAGACCATACAGTGTTTTAACAGGACAGGTTCCGGTCAGAACAGGCCTTTCCATGGTCGACCAAAGAAGTTGAGTGCACATGCTCAGCGTCATATCCAGGGTTTGTCATTGGGAAATAGACGTATGAGTGCTGCCAGCATTGCTGCAGAGGTTGAAGGGGTGGGAGTTCAGCCTGTCAGTGCTCAGACCATACATCGCATACTGCATCAAATTGGTCTGCATTGCTGTAGTCCCAGAAGCAAGATTCTTCTAAAGATGATGCAAAAGAAAGCCTGCAAACTGTTTACTGAAGCCAAGCAGACTAAGGACATGGATTACTGGAACCATGTTCTGTGGTCTGATGAGACCAACATAAACGTATTTGGTTCAGATGGTGTCAAGTGTGTGTGGCGTCAACAAGTGGAGGAGTACAAAGACAAGTGTGTCTTGCCTACAGTCAAGCATGGTGGTGGGAGTGTCATGGTCTGGGGCTACATGAGTGCTGCAATCATGGGGGAGCTACAGTTCATTGAGAGAACCATGAATGCCAACATATCCTGTGACATACTGAAAAAGAGCATGATCTCCTCCATTTTGCAGACTGGGTCGCAGGGCAGTATTTCAACATGACAATGAGCCCAAACACACCTCCAAGACGACCACTGCCTTGCTGAAAGCTGAGGGTAAAGGGGATGAGCATCTGTGAGGCATCCTCAAATGGAAGGTGGAGGAGCTCAAGGTCTCTAACCTCCACCAGTTCCATGATATCGTCATGGAGGAGTGGAAGGGGACTCCAGTGGCAACCTGCACAGCTCTGGTGAAATCCATGCCCAAGAGGGTAAAGGTAGTGCTGTAAAATAATGGTGGCCACACAAAATATTTACACTTTGGGCCCAATTCTGACATTTTTACTTAGGAGTGTACTCATTTTTTTTGCCAGTGGTTTAGACATTAATGGCTGTGTCTTGAGTAGGGATGAGCTTTGTGTTCGAGTCGAACATACGTTCGACTCGAACATTGGCTGTTCGCCCGTTTGGCGAATTCCGAACGTTATGGCCCGTTCGCGCCAAATTCGTGTGGCGCTCACGGCCCACAATGCACTGCGTCATCGCAGTGCATTGCTGGCTCATGATTGGCCAAGCATGCACTGTGACCCCGCATACTTGGCCAATCACAGCGCCAGCAGCGAGGAGAGCCATGATTGGCCACAAGCACGATGCCTGTAGCCAATCATAGCTCAGGCTGTGTAGTACACGCCCCACACTATATAAGGCCGCCAGCGCGGCGGCCTTGTGTAGTGTGTTGGCGTCTGAAGCAGTTAGTGGGTGTTCTGTGTACCTTCAACACAGTATACACCGATCGTTATCGGATGATTTTTGATCTTGCTCTTCTGTAGTGGTTGTTGCGTGCCCTGACCGCAGTATACACCGATATATTCACCACACCTATATAGCTAGTGATCTATCTTTTATAATAGAGCTTGCAGTCAGTAGTGTTAGGAGCATGTGCGTGCTGTCTGCATGCTCTGTACCCAGTACACACCGCTATATCCACCTACATAGCTCTTCTCTATTTGAGCCATCTGCCATCTGCAGAAGTTGTTGGAAGTTGTGTGTGCCTCCAGCACAGCACAGTATACATCTGTATATACCCCTTTATCTCTGGTGTTCTATAATAAAGGCATCTGCAGGAGTTAGTGGGTGTTTTGTGCCTCCAGCACAATATACACCTGTATCTACCCTTTATTGCTGTTCTCTAATAGAGCCATCTGCAGGGCTTAGTGGGTGTTGTGTGACTCCATTACAGTAAACCCCTTTATCTCTGGTGTTCTATAATAAGGGCATCTGCAGGAGTTAGTGGGTGTTGTGTGCCTCCAGCACAATATACACCTGTATCTACCCTTTATTGCTGTTCTCTAATAGAGCCATCTGCAGGGCTTAGTGGGTGTTGTGTGACTCCATTACAGTATACCCCTTTATCTCTGGTGTTCTATAATAAAGGCATCTGCAGGAGTTAGTGGGTGTTGTGTGCCTCCAGCAAAATATACACCTGTATCTACCCTTTATTGCTGTTCTCTAATAGAGCCATCTGCAGGGCTTAGTGGGTGTTGTGTGACTCCATTACAGTATACCCCTTTATCTCTGGTGTTCTATAATAAAGGCATCTGCAGGAGTTAGTGGGTGTTGTGTGCCTCCAGCACAATATACACTACCCAACTGCTGTTTTACCCAACTCCCTTCAGGCCATTACCATGTCTGGAAGGCCAGCAAGGAGAGGCAGACAGGCGCGAGCCGATAAAAGAGGGCAAGCAGGCTCTGTGTCTAGAGACAACAGTGCTGGTCGTGGACGCGGTGCATTGTCATCAGCACATGGCCATGGGACACGCTTGTCCTTCTTTTCGGCAGCTGGACATGTTGAACCGCAACATGCCAACGACTTAGTAGAGTGAATGACCAAGCCCTCTTCATCCTCCTCATCCTCTCTCACCCAGTCTCAGGGTACTAGCAAAGCAGCTGCCAACACATCGTCTTCCCTCGGTTCAATGTCATCATCAGTGACTCCTTCCCTAGACCCACCACGTCCTCCTGAGGAGTCTCCTGAACTCTTTGAGCACAGTGTTGGGTACATGCTCCAGGAGGATGCCCAGTGTTTTGTAGGCTCTGATGATGACACTCAGCTAGAGGAAGGCAGTAGTGTGAATGCAGAGAGAGGGGATGCTCAAGAAGGACAGCAATCTGGCAGGCATGTTCCACAAGCTGCAGAATATTGCCAGGTTTGCTACAGCGATGAAGAGGGAGGGGATGATGAGGGCACTGACTCCACGTGGGTGCCTGGTAGGAGAGAGGAGGAGGTGGAGGAGGAGGAGGCACATGTCCAACGAGGCAGGATGCCCTCCGGGGGCAAGCTTAGGGGCAGCACACCGACTTAATCACACCGCAGAGCTCCGCCTGTGCAGGGCGCTGGCTCTGCGCGTTATTCTAAAAGTTCTTTGGTGTGGGCCTTTTTTGAGACGAGTGCATCAGATCGTACCACTGCTATTTGCAACATATGTCTCAAGTGTATCTCGAGTGGCCAAAACATCAGCCGCTTGGGCACCACATGCTTGACCAGACATATGTTGACCTGCCATGCAGCTCATTGGCAAGCGTACCTCGAAGACCCACACCAAAGAACAAAGCTGACCTCTCCTTGCTCCTCATCAGCTGGCATCTCCAACCCCACTAGACCTTCAGTCCTCTCTGAAACCTGCTCTGAGAGGAATGAAGGTGTAGAATTAGATGTGTCACAGCTAAGTGCTTCCGGGCACTCTGCTAGCAGTACACCCACGTCCGATTATAGCAGGCAAATGTCCCTGCCCCAGCTGCTGTACCGGCGAAAGATGTTCACTCCCAGCCATCCACATGCCCAGCGGTTGAATGCTAGCTTGGCTAAATTGCTAGCACTTCAACTGCTGCCTTTCCAGTTGGTAGACTCAGCCCCCTTCCGTGAGTTTGTACAATGGGCGGTTCCTCAGTGGCAGGTCCCCAAACGCCACTTTTTCTCACGGAAGGGCGATTCCGGCTCTCTACCGGCATGTGGAAGGCAATGTCCTTGCCTCGCTGGACAGGGCGGTCAGCGTTAAGGTGCATATTACCGCTGACTCATGGTCCAGCAGGCATGGACAGGGACATTACCTGTCTTTCACGGCCCATTGGGTCACTCTTCTGGCAGCTGGGAAGGATGCAGGACAAGGTGCAGTAGTGTTGGAGGTTGTTCCGCCACCACGCCTCCAAAATGCTACTATTGGTTGTGGCACACCTCTCTCCTGCACCCCCTCCTCTTCTTCTTCCTCCATGGCCTCTTCCAGTGCTCTGTCCTCGGAACCAGCGGTGCTCCGTAGGCGTTCCAGGGGCTACGCAAGTATGCAGGCAAAACGATGCCATGCCATGCTTGCGCTGGTTTGTTTGGGGGACAGGAGCCACACTGGGGCGGATGTTTTGTCAGCTCTGCAGGGGCAGGCCGAGAGGTGGTTGACGCCACGCCAGCTAAAGCCAGGAATGGTGGTTTGCGACAATGGCACCAACCTCCTCTCCGCCCTCCGACAGGGACAACTGACCCATGTGCCCTGTGTAGCTCACGTCCTTAACCTGGTGGTGCAGCGGTTCTTGGGCAGGTACCCCGGCTTACAGGATGTCCTGAAGCAGGCCAGGAAAGTCTGTGTGCATTTCCGCCGATCATTTAATGCCTGTGCTTGGCTGGCTGAGCTCCAAAAGGAGTTGAACCTGCCCAAGAACCACCTTATATGTGACATGCCCGCCAAGTGGAACTCAACGTTGGCCATGCTGCAGAGGCTGCACACGCAGCAGAGGGCCATCAATGAGTACCTGTGCGACTACGGCACCAGGACAGGGTCAGGGGAGCTCGGTTTTTTCTCACCACGCCAGTGGGGCATGATCAGGGATGCATGCACTGTCCTGTCACCGTTTGAGGAGGCCACAAGGATGGTGAGCAGTGACAGTGCATGCATCAGTGACACTGTACCTCTTGTCCACCTCTTGGAGTATACGCTGCGTGGAATAATGGACAGGACACTTGAGGCAGAACAGAGGCAGGAAGAGGAGGACTTCCTTGCCTCTCAAGGCCCCCTTTATCCAGACAATGTTCCTGTTGTGCCACCCATCACACAGGAAGAGGATGAGGAGGAGGAAGAGGAGGAGGAGGATGATTGTGTCAGCATGGAGGTGGAGGCTGGCACTCATCATCAGCAGCAGCAGCAGCAGTCTTGTAGGGATGATTTACAGTCCCAAGAAACACGTGGACTTGTACGTGGCTGGGAGGAGGTAGCTGCGGATCATGTTGTCCTTAGTGACCCAGAGGACTCCGGACCGAATGCCTCAGCTAACCTACGCTGCATGGCCTCCCTGATCCTGCAAAGCCTGCGGAAGGATCCTCGTATTCTTCGGATCAAGGAGAGGGACCATTACTGGCTGGCCACTCTCCTTGATCCACGGTACAAGGGTAAGGTTGCCGACCTTATCTTGCCATCGCAGAGGGAGCAGAGGATGAGACATCTCCGGGAGGCCTTGCAGAAAGGTCTGTGCAACACGTTCCCAGAGACTGGGAGGTTACAAACTCCTGGTCCTGGACAACGTGTTGCTGAGGCATCGGTCAGAAGGAGCGGTGGAGAAGGTGGCCGTCTGACTGATGCTTTCAGACAATTTTTTAGTCCGCAGCCCCAAGGTATGATCGGTTCCAGCAACCATCGCCAGCGTCTGATTTACATGGTGCAGGAATACCTAGGGGCAAGGTCAGACTTGGACACCTTTCCCACCGAAAATCCTCTGGCTTACTGGGTCTTGAGGATGGATCACTGGCCAGAGCTTGCACAGTATGCAATTAAGCTACTGGCCTGTCCTGCATCCAGCGTTCTTTCGGAACGCACCTTCAGTGCTGCTGGTGGCTTTGTAACCGATCACAGGGTGCGCCTGTCCACCGAATCAGTTGATCGACTGACCTTCATCAAGATGAATCAGTCTTGGATCACCCACAGCTACCAAGCACCTGAAGCTGATGTAACCGAATAATTTTTTTTGAAATATCACATCCCTTCAAGACTGCCTATGCTGATGCTGAGTGACTGTCCTGTTATGTTGATTGTCTATCCTCTTCCTCCTCCGCTGATATGTTGGAAGAACATTTCTGGTTCTGGGTGATGCCATCAGCCCAATTTTTCTGCCCCTGTTTAACAGGGGCGTTTAATTACAATTTTTGATGCAATGCTTTGCAGCAGGGCTAATTCCTGCAATAAAACTAGAGTATATGGGAGAGGTTGCAGTGTGGTGGCACCAGCACCAGTGCCTAAGGCCCAATTTTTCTGCCCCTGTTTAACAGGGGCGTTTAATTACAATTTTTGATGCAATGCTTTGCAGCAGGGCTAATTCCTGCAATAAAACTAGAGTATATGGGAGAGGTTGCAGTGTGGTGGCACCAGCACCAGTGCCTAAGGCCCAATTTTTCGGCCCCTGTTTAACAGGGGCGTTTAATTACAATTTTTGATGCAATGCTTTGCAGCAGGGCTAATTCCTGCAATAAAACTAGAGTATATGGGAGAGGTTGCAGTGTCGTGGCACCAGCACCAGTGCCTAAGGCCCAATTTTTCTGCCCCTGTTTAACAGGGACATGTAATTACAATTCTAATAATATTTCACAGGAGGGCCCGTTCCTGTGCCCACCCAGAGTTACTGTGAGGACTTATAGTGTTGTGGCACCAGCACCACAACCACCAAAGGTCAATTTTTCTACCACTGTTCAACAATGGCATGTAATTACAATTCTTGATATAATCGTTCACAGCAGGGCGCTCCAGCGCCCACCAAGAGTCACTTTCAGGGCTTACAATGTTGTGGCAAAACCAACACCTTGTTCCGCCATTTCTGCAGAGCATATAGGGCAGGCCCCTACTTTCAAACATCCAACTTACAAACATCTCCTACTTGCAAACGGAAGGAGACAACAGCAAGTGAGATGAAAAAAGATGGAAGACAAAACAAATTATACAGGGGTGATAACCCTTCCCTATGTTTTCCAAAAAGCTTAAAAATTGTTTTTTTGACTGGAGCTACACTTTAAAAATGTACCAGTTGAAAATTACAAACAGATTCAACTTAACACAACAAACCTACACAGTCCCTGTCTTGTTTGCACCGCCTGTATACTGCTGTTCTGAGTATATAGGGCCTGGGGGCCACACGCATTTCCTTTTTTTAATATGGGTACGGGGTTCCCCTTAATATGCGTACAAGACCCAAAGGGGCTGGTAATGGGCAGGGAGGGCTACCCATGCCATTTTTCTCAATGATTTTCAATCATATTGCAGGAACCAGATATAACATTAAAACCGCAAGCAGTTTTAAATGATATTATTTCCGTTTAATGTCATTTTGTGCAGGGACTGTTCTAAACACGGGAAACACGTGGCACTTCACAGGCATACTACAGACACCCCCCAGGCACAATATTTAAAGGAATATTTCACTTTTTTTTTCACTTTAATCGTCATTAAAATCAGTGCTCCCGCCAAAACGGCCATTTTTAAAAACATTTTAGGCATTGACCCATGTCCCCTGGGGCAGGAGCCAGGTCCCCAAACCCTTTTTAGGACAGTATCTTGCATATTAGCCGTTAAAATGAGCACTTTTAATTTTGAACGCTCGAGTCCCATAGACTTCAATGGGGTTCTAAAGTTCGTACGAATTTGGGGTCTGTTCGAAAGTTCTGGTGCGAACCGAACCGGGGGGTGTTTGGCTCATCCCTAGTCTTGCGTTATTTTGAGGGGACAGCAAATTTACACTGTTATAAGCTGTGCACTCGCTACTTTATATTGTAGCAAAGTGTTATTTCCTCAGGGTTGTCACATGAAAATATATAATAAAATATTTACAAAAATGTGAGGGGTGTACTCACTTTTGTGAGATCCTGCAGCTACCACTTAATTTACTGTGTATCCCCAGACTAAAGAGTACATCTATTTAATGTATTTATTCTCTTTTCTAACCATGGGTAAGCACTCTTTCTAACAGCCTTATTACCAATGGGCAATTTTTCATGATTGGTAGATATAGGGTATCTTTGTTCCAAAATGATAGATACAACCTCTGCTGTATCTGGCAGTATCTCTTCTTGCTGAGCCACTTGAGATGCTGGACAGCACTCTACCTGATTCCTTCGAAAATCTTGCATTGTATCTTATTTCTTTTGAACCTTGAACCCTTTGTGCCTGTCATTACCTTCCTATTTAAGCCACTCCTTTGTATTGCCTGTTTTTCTCCAGCCAATACCTCACTTGACAATGTCCCTTCCTATACGTGCTGACCGCGGCCATCTTGATGGTTGAAAACAATTGTAACTTGGGACCTAATACAGTTGCCAACATGTCTGTTTTTTTACTGATGAAATGTATTTTTACTGCTTTTTATGTAATAAATTTACTCTGAACATACATTCTGCACCATGAGGAGTTGCTCTCTTTCTATTTAATGTATGAACCTGCGGATCAATCATATGTTGAGATTACACGAGATCCAGCTATCTGTTACCTGAGTGGAGTGGAGTCGTGATATTATGGATATATTATGCCCATCCGACCACCTATAATTTAGTGGTCCACTGTTTGCTGAAGAGGCCCAGTGTGTTGGTGTTCGGTGGAGTATACATTTAATTCACCTTATTTTGTCCAGTATACACCATGGGTGGTTTTAGTTTCACTGAATATGGCCTCTTTATGCAAAATTGCAGTGGACTTTTCATTTGTATATTTTTACGTCTCTATTGTTAGTGCTGCATATACCTACCCTTCTCTATTTGTATTGTTACCAACATTTTTATGTCAGCTGCTTTGTATATATTATAGCGCAGTGAACAATCTTTATTTAATTATGTCTCACTTTTGTCACTCCTGCTGTTGTCCAAATCTTTGCTACCACTTGATACCGACCTTTGGCTTGTTACTTGACTACACTCCCACTTGATCCCAACCTGCAACTACTTGTTACTGACCTTTGGCAATTGTTCCTTGACTATACTTCTGCTTGATCCCTACCTGCTATATCTGCTTCTACACCCTGGCTTCCTCAGCTTCTAGTGGGGCAAGCCTGAGGGCTGTGACCTGGTACTAACATGCAGCGAAATCTCCACCATCAGGAGCATTGGTGAATAAGGAAAAGATGATCTGCACTCTGGTGATTGCTCTTAAAAAATGTAGTATTTATTAACAAGCCACAGTGACCAAACGCAAATAAGAAAGGTTGACGTGTTTTAGCCTATAAGGCCTTAGTCATAACCACATTATAGACATGAAACTCTTGAAATAAATAGTGGCTCTAAGGATTACAGGCTCCACCCATTAATTGTCTTAATTGACTACAGGCAATTACCCAAAAAAAGAGGGAATCAGCTACACTGCATATAAGGTGATCCATATGTATGCCACTATTTCTCACACACCTTATAGTGATAATAAGTACATGTATGCACACACTTGTGCATGCACATATGCACATATATATAATTAAAACACACCAAAAAATGTTAAATACAAAAAATATATAAACGAAAGAAGAAAGAGAGAGAAGGCTCTGGGGAGAGGCATTTTTTAATGTAAGTGCAAGTCCAGATCCCACCTCAGGTTTAACCCCTGAGGTGATCTAGTTTTTAATCTAAAGATCCACCATGCTTTTTCCCCAGTAGCTTACTCTCCCTATCACCTCCTCTGGGTGAGTGAGACAACCGTTCTATTCCTCTAAAGCGGAAAAGAAAAGAGATCGCCCTGATGACATTCCCTAAAGTGACGTGTTGCCTTTTAAATATTTCTAGTGTTTGGATTATTAATGTCACAATAATGTTCATCTATACGGGTTCTCAAAGGACGTGTGGTACAGCCTACATATTGGAGGCTGCATAAAATACAGGTGATCAAGTAAATTATATAATTCGTGCCACAGCTGATGTATTGCTGTATAATAAACTCTTCATCTGTAGCTGTGGCAACAAATGTTTTACCCTGATCACACAGGTCACAGTACCACAGGTTTTTACATTACAAGGGTAACTGCTGGGATAGGAGAGCCAGGTAAGCCAGGTGGGTTGGCATTGTTTGGATGAAAATAGACTGGGTGATAGTGCAGTCCCCAAAGTGGGCGCACGTCGGCTAGAAAAAAAGGCAACCTGCTTGCAGAATCCCATTTAAGTCTTTATCTGTATACAATATTAGCAGATTCTTTTTTTATTATTCTGACTATTTGATTATATTCTTGGGAAAATGTGGTTACAAATGTAATGGGTTTACCTGCATTTCTGTTTCTAGAGTTGTGAGGTTGATGCGGTTTATTCTTATTTTTATTTTTTATGCTCTCTCTTGGTTTTAGGCTTATCTGACAGTAATTCCTCTCTGTCCATTATCAGAACCCTTCCTAGTCCTTGGTAAATAATAGTTTCGTTATAACCTCGGTCCAATAAGCATTGATGAATGATCTTACATTCTACTTCAAAGGCTGAATTTGTTGAACAGTTACGTTTAGCTTGAATGAACTCCCCATAAGGGATCGCATTGATGGTGTGGGATGGATGACAACTGGCTGCAAAAAGTGTAGTGTTACCAGAGCATGGTTTCCTATGTGCACATGTTGAAACATCACCTGTAGTTGAATTGCCCTTTAGACCTTTAGGGTGATGTCTAGAAAGTTGATACTGGAAACATCATGCTCAATTGAAAGATTGAGACTGATTATCATTCAAGAATTTCCAAAATTCGTGCAAACCCATAATGTCACCATCTCACACCATCACAAGGTCATCGATATAGCAACCATATCAAACAATCTGCCTGGCAAAAGTGTTGCTGGGAGAAAACAAAACTTGTTCCTCCCACCAACCCATGTAGAGATTCACCATGGACGGTGAGAATCTAGCACCCATCGATGCCCCACAGCGCTGGACATAATATATGCAATCAAATAAAAAATAATTATGCTTTAATAAAAGCTCAACGCTTAACAGAATGAACTCCTGTAGAGTAGCAACTATAGCGTTGAAGATGATATTGAATGGCCTGCAGTCCAGCGCTGTGGGATATTGATGAATAAAGAGCCCTCACGTCCATTGTAGCCCACACATAGGTGGATATCCATTTGACAGATGTAATATGGGATAGGTCTGTGCTCGTATCTCTGATGTAGCCAGGCATTCTGTGTACCAAAGGCTGTAGGTGCCGGTCTATCCATTCTTCCAAACGCTCCAATAAGGAGCCAATTCCAGACACAATTGGTCTTCCCTGTATGAGACGATCAAGTTTGTGAATTTTAGGGAGATGATGGAAGACCGGCACCACAGGTTTATCCACATAGAGATACTCAGCAGTTTTGGATGACAGAGCTCTCATACTTAAGCCCAACTGTAAATGTTTTAAAAGGGAGAGGCCACATAATCCACCAAGGTGACCTGCTTGTATACCTGTCCTGCTGGTTGGTGGTAGATTCTCTACTGCTATAGCTACTGGACTCCCAGCCTGACCTCTGACTGTTGTACACACAACAGTAATGTCTTATTATTTAAAGTGGTTCTAAAGTCAAAAGTATTCCCCCCTTTTTTTTACCTGCAGTAAGGTAAAAAAAACTTCACCTTGCTATTTGCCCCCCCCCCCCCACCTTCCCAAATACTTATCTGAGTCCTTTCTTAATCTAGTAATTTGCCCATCTGCAGCACCACTGATTTTGCCCCCTGCTCTCAGAGGATAGACTTATAGCTTGTATCACTCCTGCTATTGTCAATCAAACCAGTGAGGAGTAATCCGGGGCAGGGCCAAGGTACATTGTGTGTGTTTACGGACATACACAGCCTTGCTCAAGTTCGCACCTGCATGTGTACCCTTATAGCACACAGCTAGCTGTGGAGGCACACTTGGGAGAGGAGGAGTGGACAGCCCCAGTGGGTGACCCCAGAAGAGGGGGTAAGGGGCGGCTCTGTGAAATATCCTTGCACAGAGCAGGTAAGTATAAGCCTCCTTTTTCATTTTAGGTAAAAATATATGAGGCTTTATTATAACTACTGGGGTATAGTCTTACAAACAAAACATCCCAATGTGAAAAAGAAAATGTTTCTTTTTCTTTATTTCAAAATATACCTTTAAAGAGAATGGCCCTTGTTGTGTTGAGGAAGAAATTGGATCAGAAAATCAGAAGGAAAATTGGGGCTAGCCAACATATTACAGGGGATTTAAGTGGACCTTGAAGAGAGGAATATGTCAGGGTGTGTTTCTCCATTCTTTTTGAGATGAAAGATTAATTTGTTGGGCCTCCAAATAGTGTCAGTTTGAAAAGAGATTGACCTTATTTCCAGTACAAGTACTTGTGGCCAAAGATAAATAGACTACTGGGTATGCCTTGTTATGTAGAACAGTTGTAGTAAACAAACTAGGTGACTGGCCGGTAGGATATGAGAAAGTAAATGACCTCAGATGTTTACTTGAAATATATAGGAGAAATGAATATAGATCTGGTCACAAATTATTTTATATGATAGTTGGACAAGGGAGGTAGGATACATGCAGGGTTGTGGCTTGAGTCTTGGAGAATTTAGTATTTTCTTTACCCCCTTGAGTGGGGTAAAGAAGGGAGGTGTGAAGCATGTGAAACTACAACTGCTTTGACTGCTTTGACATTTAATGAAGATTGGCTAAAGGTATCTGGATTACCAGTATGGCTATGAATTCACAATTCGCAAGGAAATATCCAGCATTCAACTTCCTCCCCTACCCACATCACACTCAATACTCTCCTCCTTCTGCCCAGTTACGGCCGATGAAGTTGATAAACTCCTCTCCATGGCCCACCTCACCACCTGTCTCCTGGACCCTGTCCCCTCACAATTACTGTGACCACCTTCCCACTCTATCCTAAACTCCATGACCTACATTTTCAACCTCTCCCTCTCCTATGGCACCTTTCCTTCCCCACTCAGACATGCACTGGTTACCCCCATAATTTAAAAACCCTCACTAGATCTGACCTGTTTGAATAACTTAAGACTCATCTCCCTGCTCCCATTTGCCTCCAAGCTCATCAAACAGCTTGTCCATGACCGAATGAGTTGCTACCTCACGGACAACAACCTTCTCGACCCCCTACAGTCTGGCTTCCATCCACAATATTCCACTGAAACTGCCCTACTAAAACTCACCAATGACCTACTAACTGATAAAACCAATGACCATTACTCTATACTCATACTCTTAGCCCTTGTACACACGGTCGGAGAATCCGTCGGAATGTGTCCTATCGGACCGTGTGGTCGGATAATCCGACTGTGTGTGGTATGCATCGGACTGATTCCGTCGGAATATCTGTCGGACCCAATTTTCCAACATGTTGGGAATATTTTCCGACCAACTGGGCCGGTCAGACATACTCCGATCATGTGTAGCGAATTTTGATCGGACCAAGTGCCACGCATGCTCAGATCAAATTCCTACATCAAAGCTATTGGCTACTAGCCTGAATGTAGTCCCATCGTAATGAAATTAGGTCATCACGTTCTGACAGATCGGATTTTTCGACAACTTAGTCCGACCGTGTGTATGCAACAGTTTTGGACAAGATCCGACGGACAAAATCCGCGGAGAAAATCCGACGGATTTGGTTGTCGAAATCTCCGACTGTGTGTACAGGGGCTTAGACCTCTCTGTTGCCTTTGACACCATTGACCACCTGCTCCTCCTTAGCAAACTACACTCCTTTGGCCTCTGTGATTCTGCTTTATCCTGGTTCTCCTCCTACCTACTTACAACTCCATCTCCTCCGCTCCTCTTTCTCTCTCTGTTGGGGTACCCCAAGGCTCCGTCCTTGGCACCCTCCTATTCTTCCTCTATACCTCTTCCCTGGGCCAGTTGATAACCTCCCATGGCTTCCAATACCACCTCTACGCTGATGACACCCAGATCTATCTCTCCACCCCTCAACTCACCCCCTCAATCTCCTCACGGATCTCAAACTTACTGAATGACATATCGGTATGGATGTCACACCACTTTCTCAATCGCAATCTTTCTAAAACTGAGCTTGTTATATTTCCTCCTTCCCGATCCCCGCCCACGACTTTACCATCAACAGCACAACCATAGGTCCCTCCACACATGCCAGGGTGCTAGGTGTTATCCTTGATTCTGACCTCTCCTTCAGCCCCCACATCCAATTACTGGCTAAACCCTGCCACCTTAACCGGCGCAACATCTCCAGAATTCGACCCTTCCTGACTAATAACACTACAAAGCAATGTATTCACTCCTTGATTATGTCACGCCTTGACTACTGAAACTCTCTCCTTAATGGTCTACCCTTACGCAGGCTACCCCCCTTCAGTCTATTATGAATGCTGCTGCTAGACTAATACACCTCACTAATGATTCCGTGACTGCTGCCCCTCTCCGCGAGCCCCTTCACTGTCTTTCCCCTACCCCACCGTATAAAATTCAAAATGCTAACCACAACATACAAGGCCATTCACAACATCGCCCCAGCTACATCACCAACCTCATCTGCAGATATCGCCCAAATCGTCCCCTTCGCTCCTCCCAGGACCTCCTGCTCCTTAGCTCCCTTGTTACCTCCTCTCATGCTCGCCTTCAGGACTTCTCCAGAGCCTCTCCCATCCTCTGGAACTCCCTACACTGGTGTATCAGATCAGCCCCTACCCTGTCCACCTTTATTAGATCCCTGAAAAATTACTTATTCAGGGAAGCCTATCCAACACCCACCTAACAACTGTCCCCTAGCCACCCCACATCAAATCATTCCTTGCATCTATTACCTTTTGTACCACCACCCCCTCCCTTTAGAATGTAAGCTCTATGAGCAGGGCCCTCCTGTCCCTTCTGTATTGAACTGTTCTGCAATTGTGCTGTCCCCCCTCGACATTGTAAAGTGCTGCATAAACTGTTGGTACTATATAAATCGTGTATAATAATAATAAATGGTGCAGTATGCTGCTTAAACTCCTTATAACCGAAGATGTTGCTTGGATAAGCTGCAAAACATCTTCAACATTACAGAGCAAAGTCAGCTGAATGTGATCTAACATTACCTTTACAATGGAAAGATTTTCACAGCATTGCAGGAACAGATCACTTCTAATAGGGATCTATTGCTGACTGTCATCATAAAACATATAGGAACAGGGTGTCAGAACCACGTACCTGACAGGTGAGCCCGAGATAGCAGGGGAAGGTCTCCCTTATGGGTCTGGTTCACGGCCCCTGGTAGGATGGACAGGTGGCACGGGAGCGCAGACGGGTATGAGAGCCTGGCGGATTAGATGCTGGAGAAGAGATCCAACGGCTGGGTTCGGACAGGTAGACAGACTCTCACAGCTGGATGCAGGAGCAGATGCAAACAGGAGATGGTGAGCAGGTCCAGCCACAGGCACCGAGGACAGTAGGCAGACAGTGCAGAATAGGGATGAGCAAGTTCAAGTCTGGATCACAAGCAGGGTAGGCAACAGGCGGGCAGCGTGGTACAAAGGAGCGGGCAGATGCGAAGTCAGAGACAGGCCAAGGTCAAAGGCATGCAGCAGACAGGATAATCCAAGGGACGAGCCGGGTAAACAGGAGGTCAGGAACACAAGCAAAGTCACAGGTAACAGGGCACAGAAAGCTGCAGATCGGACAGCACCGAGCACACCGCGGGGGAACACTTAAGTAGGCCGATTGGCGACCCCACCTAAAATGATTTAATGGCAAAAACAATCAGTTTGCATGTGCTTTGG
This sequence comes from Lithobates pipiens, assembly GCF_037356315.1. Classification (NCBI taxonomy): domain Eukaryota; kingdom Metazoa; phylum Chordata; class Amphibia; order Anura; family Ranidae; genus Lithobates; species Lithobates pipiens. Next base: position 178,728,772 of record NW_027507748.1, read on the forward strand.
AGGTACCTTAAAGGGAATCCAAAGAAAAGAGCAAACATTCCATATACGGCAGATTTCCAGCCCTGAGATTTAAGCAGTTAAGCAGTTGTTGTTTTTTTTTAAGTAATTTTTTTTGTTTAGTTTTTTTTTAAGTAATTTTTTGAAAACACAGAAAAATTATAGAAAGCTATCTTCTGTAAAATAAAAACCCTCTCCACCCTTTGCAATGGAGATGGGGGAGGAGTGTTTGTAGTTCAAATCAGGGCAGCAGCCTAGGGTGACAATGCTGCTTCTCCATAGACACAGTACAGTAAATGAGTGTTGTCACCCTAGGATCAGAGATATAATATTTACTGGATGAAAATATAGGAAAAAAAAAAGTCTAAACAAGGAAGCAAAATGTGGCCACCACATCAGGAACTGGCAAGCTAAAATACTGTATATTAGGGTTTAAAAACACTTTTTTGGATAGAGTGGAGATGGATTAAAACACCTGCCAGTTTTTACTGCTGTCTGTGCCCCCATTAGGGAGATTCACTCTCTCTATTTGTTCTGTTTACCATTAGCATTGAGAGTGAAAGTAAAAGAAAAATGAAAACCCAAATTTTGGGTTGTCCCCAGAAAAGTAATAGAGGAGAAATTGTCCAATGGGAACACCAGTTCTGAGGATTTTGGAGTCCCCAAGAGATTACCTTAGTTTGCAGGGATTTCCTCTTACTCCCTGCATTACTCCCTGTTTGGTACGGGAAGTGACAGTAAATCTCCCTAATGGGACAAATAGAAATAATAAACCATACAGAGATTATAACCCTCCCGTATTCTATCCAAAATGAAAAAAAAAAAGTTTTGCCTATAGTTCTACTTTAAATCTTTACTCCAGGTTAAAAAATATCTAAATACAAAATGTTGTGTATTTTTAATTGAATCTTAGTTTCCTTTGTGTATTTCTGTCAAATTTATGGCTAATCCTGTATGGAAGAACTCCTACACTTTGCCTCATTGAAAGAGTTTCCTTTAAGGGCTCTTTCAGACATGCTGCAGTAACTACTGTCCTCTGAAAGCAGACAGGCATTCGATGGAGCAGACAGGCATTCAAGAGGCGGTTCAACAGGTGGTGCTGCTGCCTGTTATTAAATCTGTTTTTTAAATGTCATAATGGCAATTTCTACATATTGGGACTGGGTTGCAACTGCTTTCAGCTCACAGCTGCAGTGGTGCAGCCCCACTAAAATCAATGGGTGAGTTTGACCAGCAGTACATCTTGTCAAATTATGCATCCCATGTTAAAAAGTGCTGCAGCAGCAGAGTGTGAAAGACCCCATCCAACTGTAATTTTCAGTTCGGGTGGGAAGCCATGAGCAGTATAACCTCGGCTCAACCACCCATTTTACAGCGTACCCTAGCTGCCCATCTGAAGGAGACCTAACACAGGCTGATTACTGCTGCTATCTCTCTTTGTGTGGGGTGACTGGTTTTCTGCAGGCAACCTGTAAAAGGAGGGCCTGCTGGGTCCCACCCAAAACATTGTTTTATGCGCACACTGTGCAATCAATGACAGTGTCATAGTATAGTATAGATATCTGGGTTTGCAAAGGAATTTGCTGCACAAAAAACTTTTATATCCTTTGTGGCTATTGAGAAATATATTTGAATTAATGTTGTTATGTCCTTTGTGTCAACTTTAGAAAAAAAACAGCAATTAACAATTCTTTTTTATTTGTTAGTGTGTATTTTTTTCAGTTTGTAGCAAATCATACTATTCATGGATTATACTTGATTGTATTCCTTGATATACAGGAGAATGAAACATTTGCGATTCACCTGCTTTGGACATCACTAGTCCCAGTTGGAAACATGATCTTTCTAATGCCAAATAATCCCTTAGATTATATGCATTTGAGAAAATGAAAAAATGTAAGTCAAACTGCAAATGCAATATATGTACAGTGCAATACATTTGGTTACTTTAAAAGCTCTATAACTTTGGCTAAAAGCATGACAAAACTATTTTTTAATACGTTAATAGGATATCTTAAAGAAAATAGTATTATTGGGCTATAGATTTTCTTGATATTACTTTTTGCAAGGTTAGTGCAATGTTTTAATGTGTGTCAAAAGAAAATAATAAAGGCCTTATTTAATTAAAGCCATGCTTAAAGAACATTTTTATAGATAACAAAGAGACATATCCTATTCTGCAAATTGCTTAGCACATGCTGTAAAAAAAAGGCCCTTATAATTACAGTACATAGAAGAACTGTAATTTACTACAGGCTTTAATTAGTGTTTAGGCAGACAGCTAAAGAAAACATTACTTCACCTCCGTCATTTTTGCCTAACTAAGATTCTCTTAGCTACAAGTCCGTTTTATGGCATGAAACATTACAACAAAATGCATATACACTGTACATGTATAAAACATAGAAACTAAAGTGTAATGCCACCTCTGACTAAATTTTTTAGGATGAACGCAACATCATAAAAGCATCAACACCTGCAAAGTTGTATAACTTATTTATTATGCTTTGCCAGAATTTCTAATAAGTAATCCCACCTTTTCTCATTTCTCAGGAAAACATTTTGTACTATTAAGCAGAAGTATTTACTACCCCCCTTGGTTCTTTTTTATCACCCCCCCCCCCCCCCCCCCCAAACATAGAATTATATTCAGTTATAACAATGAAATTAACTTTCTAATAATGGCCAGAGAAAAAAAATGAAGAGTGAAAATGGTACTGTTCCCTTACATTGCTGGTTAGTGTAGTGTTCTCTTAAATTTGTGATCAGAAATGTTGTGCCTCTAATCTAATAGTAGATAACTATAATTTATATTGGTGCTCAGTGGAGAACTGTCCCCTTGCATTAGTGGTCAGTGAAGAAGCATTCTCTAACACTGGTTGTGAATGTAGAAGCACACCTTTTTCTAATGTAGAAGCACACCTTTTTCTATGATATTAGAGAACAGTGTAGTTCCCGCTTAAATTAGTTCCTTATTGCACTGGAGGATAGTACATTTACATTTTTGTGGTCAATGAAAAAGTGCCCTATACATTGGTTGTCAATTTAGATCTGCCCTTTTATATTAGTGATCAGTGTAGTTCTCTTATATATTGGTGGTCAGTGGAGTATTGTCCGTTTACATTAGTAGTCAGTGGAGGACTGCAACCCTGGCATTTATGGTTAGTGGAGAGTTGTCTTCTTAGATTGGTAGTCAATGTAGAAGTGCCCCTATACATGAGTGATCAGTGAAGTGTCCTCCTACATTGGTGTTCAGTGTAGTACCCCCTTGCATTGGTAGTCAATGGAGAAGTTTACCCCTACACTGTTGCTTTGTGTAGTGCCCACTCACATCGGTAAAGATGAAGTGAGGTGAAGTGAATATATATCCAGAATTCCTGAGAGTACTTTGTATGACATTAAATGCAACAGATTAATTAAAGTAGCCCACTGCTCATCAAATTTGCCTCTGCAACATTTGTGGACTATTAGTAAATGTCTAGGCTTATAACTAGAGATCTTAGAGGTGTCTCCATTTGGGACCTTGGAAGTCTTTTGAGTCCTGCTGGTTTAAAATTAAGAATTACTTTATACATGGGCAGTAGTGTTTTTTAAAGTGGTTGTAAACCCTTACAAACCACTTTGACCTACAGGTAAGCCTAGATTAAGGCTTACCTGTAGGTCCAAGAAATATCTCCTAAACCTACACGGTTTAGGAGATATTTGCCTAAAGACAGGCACCGCTGTCTATGGCGCATGTGCCGTAGACAGCGGCGTACAGGCGCACTAAACGCGCCGCTGTCAACGGCGATATGCCGCGAGTGGCGGCTCCTGTGAGCATGCGCGGGAGTGACGTCATCGCGGCTTCGCCGAATGACAGCGGCAGAGCAGTGAGACCCACCGAGAAGATGGATGCTCTGGACTACAGGGGACAGCGGTGACTTCGCTGGCTCCTGTGTCAGGTAAGTGACACATAATGGACTACTATGCGATGCATAGTAGTCCATTATGCTTTACCTTTGCAGGGAATCAAAGAGGAAGTAAACTCATCAGGGTTTACTTCCTCTTTAATACAAACACACAGAACATAAAGATTTGCTGGTTTGTTGTGCCCTATTAAATGTTTAAAGAGTATTAAATTATCTTCAACTACATACTGGTATAGTTTATTATGTTGCATGTTATATGTAACAAGGCAAACAGATCAATACCTGCAATTTTAATCAATAAATCTTTTATTGCAAATGTGGATACCTAAAGACATCAATAAGATACCTCTTGGCCGAGCTTTGCTTTGCTACTCACCTATTGGACAGCGTTTCCTGGATTCATTTGGGGACCACTCCTTGAGGAGTCCTCTGTTCCTGCCACTTTAACTGGGCTCTGACTTTCCAAAAATGTCTTGCCATTTGTGAGATTACAAACTTGTTATAGTGCTCCAACATGGACTATGGGCTCCAAAACCAACTGCCAACAGACTTAGCATTTGGACAGTGACAGGGGAAGTATCAAGAGGGACCATGTTAGAATACCCAAGAGCATCCCCTATAAGTCAGGGTGTTTCCTCAATTAGGAGTTAGAACCCTGTCTGGAACAAGGTAGTGTACGCTATACATATTTTACACTGTTACTGATTTGTTGGTAGCATCATTCACACTGTTATTGTTTGACTCTGTTTATTGTTGCTCTTAACTCTTCTTTTCTTTGCCAGGCAACTTTGATCATATAAACAATTTTTTCCAGCTATGGCAAATACCACCCTGGGAGTCATTTGTGTAAATAATACAGGGAATCAATCATTCGGTGGCTCATTCGGGGGAGTGCTACAATAGTATTCATTGCTGTATTTTTTGCAGCAGGCAGCAAACTGAGTTTGGCATCATGAAGCATGACTTATACAATCATTTTTGAAGCCATGTAACACAAAACCTTGGTAGTAGGCATCCAGTTTCTTTTCTATGGTTGCAGACAATAGCACTATACAACACAATCCATGGCAAACATGTAATTAGACATACAAAGATATTTATCTTTTCATGCATTTTGCAGTTTAAAGTATGTGCCAAAAGATTTAAAAGGCTGCATATATCATGCTTCTTACAGTTTGAATTAGCTAAGCTTTTCTGGTTTTTGCTGAGCAATTCAGTTCAAAGACCTTTCATTCTATGTGGTCGTGAACGTAAGTGATAGCTTTATGTGTTTTATCATCTGCATAAGTCAGTAAACTGTTCTTATGAAATCTATTTTCGTGCAATACATCAAAATAACCACAAGTATAGAATATAGACCATGAGGTTTATATAAAGCATTCCCGATCAGAGGTAATTTTTACTCAAAGCCATCTGTGAAAGAATGCTGAGCAGCCTGACAGAAGAGAGTTATAATAAATTGTATGCAAGTACCTGCTGGAAATTTTGCAGCAACAGGTATTACCTAATTACATTTTAGTTATAATTTTTTTAATAATTCTAAGCCCCCGTACACACGGTCGGAGAATCCGTCAGAATGTGTCCTATCGGACCGTGTTGTTGGATAATCCGACTGTGTGTGGTATGCATCGGATTGTTTCCGTCGGAATATCCGTCGGACCAAATTTTCAAACTTGCTGGAAATATTTTCCGACAAAACTGGTCCGATAGGACATACTCCGATCATGTGTAGAGAATTCCGATCGGACAAAGTGCCACGCATGCTCAGATCAAATTCCTACATCAAAGCTATTGGCTACTAGCCTGAACGTAGTCCCATCGTAACGAAATTACGTCATCACGTTCTGAAAGATCGGATTTTTCGACAACTTTGTCCGACCGTGTGTATGCAACAGTTTCGGACAAGATCCGACGGACAAAATCCGACGGATTTTGTTGTCGAAATGTCCGACCGTGTGTACGGGGGCTAAGAGAGTAACTGGGGTGTTGAAGATTACTATTTTAATGGTATTTAGCTTTTCAATGCATTCCATACATTCCCTTTGTAACAACTTGTTTTTGGAGGCAATGACCTTGCCACTGTCCCTGTGCAGTGTATCTATCGTTATCTTTACTTAAAAAGGCCCCTGTATGTTATTGAATTTCTGTTGGTATCTTTATTATCAGAAGACACTTATGGAGTGCTCAGTACCTTTCCAAATACCTAAATACTCTATTAAGCATGACACGAAATAAACAAAATCTAGTTTACATAATTCTAGGCATGCAGTATTAATTTGTGAACTGCCTCCGCCATACAAACACAGTAGGGACAGTTAGTATTTATCCATCTTCATTTCTTGGAGCCCATTTCTGGATCTTGAGATCTCATTGCAGAATACCAGAAGCAATTTTCAGAATGTTCCTTTTAGGTTGGTACCAGTTAAAGTATATCTAAAATAAGTGAAGGTATATTTTTTCAGTGCGCTGTTGCCTAGACAAACCTCCAATCCCAGCAGCTTTTCCAGTATCCCAAAAGATATTAAAAAAATACTACACACAAAAGATACAGCACTACTCAAACAAACCCAAACACCCCCCCCCCCCCCAAAAAAAAAGAAAATGGTAAATAAATTACAACTTTCTATGCCTTATTCAGTGCAATACATAAAAAGGGCAAATTACAAAATTAATCAGATGTATATACAGCAATATATATATATATATATATATATATATATATATATATATATATATATATATATATATATATATATATATATATATATATATATATATACATACAGTATCTCACAAAGGTGAGTAAACCCCTCACATTTTCAAAAGTATTTTATTATATCTTTTCATGTGACAACACTGAAGAAATGATACTTTGCTAAAATGTAAAGTAGTGAGTGTACAGCTTGCATAAAAGTGTAAATGTGTTGTCCCCTCAAAATAACTCAACACACAGCCATTAATGTCTAAACCACTGGCAACAAAAGTGAGTACACCCCTAAGTGAAAATATAAAATTTGGGCCCAAAGTGTCAATATTTTGTGTGGCCTCCATTATTTTCCAGAACTATTTTAACCCTCTTGGGCATAGAGTTCACCAGAGCTGCAAAAGTTCCCACTGGAGTTCTCTTCAACTCCTCCATGATAACATCAAAGAGCTGGTTGATGTTAGAGACCTTGCGCTCCACCACCTTCTGTTTGAGGATGCCTCACAGATGCTCAATTTAGGGTTTAGGTCTGGAGACATGCTTTTCCAGTCCATCACCTTACCCTCAGCTTCTTTAGCAAGACAGTGGTCATTCTGGAGGAGTGTTTATGCGGCGTTTATCATGTTGGAATACTACCCTGTGGCCCAGTCTTCGAAGGGAGGGAATCATGTTCTGCTTCAGTATGTCACAGTACATGTTGGCATTCTTTCATGGTTCCTTCAATAAACTGTAGCCCCCCAGTGCCGGCAGCCCCAGACCATGACAATCCCACCACTATGCTTGACTGTTGGCAAGACACACTTGTCTTTGTACTCCTCACCTGGTTTCCGCCACACACGTTTGGCACCATTTGAACTAAATACGTTTATATTGGTCTCATCAAACCACAGGACATGGTTCTAATAATCCATGTCCTTAGTCTGCTTGTCCTCAGCAAACTGTTTGTTGGCTTTCTTGTCCATCATCTTTAGAAGAGGCTTCCTTCTGGGATGACAGCCATGCAGACTAGTTTGATGCAGTGTGCAGCGTATGGTCTGAGCACTGACAGGCTGACCCCCACCCCTTCAACCTCTGCAGCAATGCTGGAAGCACTCATACGTGTATGTCCCAAAGACAATCTCTGGATATGACGCTGAGCATGTACACTCAACTTCTTTGGTCGACCATGGCAAGGCCTTTTCTGAGTGGAACCTGTTCTGTATGGTCTTGGCCACCGCGCTGCAGCTTAGTTCAGGGTCTTGGCAATCTTCTTATAGCCTAGGCCATCTTTCCGTAGAGAACAAATTCTTCTTTTTAGATCCTCGGAGAGTTCTTTACCATGAGGTGCCATATTGAACTTCCAGTGACCAGTATCAGAGAACTTGGGGGATTACCTTACCCTGCAGAGGTTTATCTGCATGCACATGTGACCTTATTAGCAATAGGAGGTCTACATCATCTGTTAAGAGTTTCCACTAACAGAGTGATTGCTACAAGAGGATCTGCATGCTTCTTGGTGGTGGAAACCCTCTAGAAAAATTATTTTATCTGAGTTTTTCTTTATACATCACGTGGACCTTCACTTTTATGTACTTTCCAGAATTTGTATCAGTATTTTTTTTTATGATCTACGTTATCTCACTTGACTGCTCTTTTTTTCAATCTTTCAAGGATACGTAATAGAAGCTGCCATATTGTTAGGCATTTTTCATTTTTTTTTCAGTTTTTTGAAGCTGGAGACCATACCAGCAGAGATCCAAGCCTGAGACTGTAAGTGAGGATACCCAGGGGCAAGGCAGCACCACCCACTTCTCCGCACCTGCACCACTGCTGCAGGAAGACTCGAGTGTCCACCCACCCATCGCTAATTGTCAAAGGTTTTTTTGAGAGAGACCAGCCGCATTCCCAGTGACTGGTCAGAGGGCTATTCACCTATTGTTGATACTGCTAGCTGGGACTGAGCCACGCAGAGCAGGACACCAAATATACTCAATTCATACCATGCCCATACTGCACCCTTTACTGCACTTATTCAAAACCTAGATTGCACCTATACCAATCCTCTACCGCATTACACCAAACCTTTACCACCTCTGAACTACATCTGCCTTGCACCTATGCTGAGATTATACCCTACCTATACTGTAGCTATACAACATGCAGGCTAACTGGGGCTGTGGTTAAGTGCACCAATGCTTTTAAAGGGAACCTAATGATAGCCTGCGAAAGAGCATCTCAAAGGACTGCCCCTCATGTAATAATTATTCTGCAAGCCTCCTTTGTTCCTCTGCCCCCTCTGCTACCATTCTCTTTTTCTTTTCTTTTGGACAGTGTATCCCAATCGATCTAGGACTAGCGTCACTGCCATAAATGTACTCTGGCAGTACATAGTCATATTACAGCAGCCGCAGGAACCCTTTGTACCGCCGTCATATGACGTCTTTTACTTTATAAAGCCTCTAGGGGGTGCGTGCTGGCATCCACCACATCACTAGGCACCCGATGCACGTGCCGCAATGTCCACCGGGCCCCTGTGATTGCCCGTGACCACAGCAGGACCGCAAATCTGTTTATGTAAATGTCCCATCGTACAAGTTGTACTTCACTATGTTCTTGATGATCGGAATTTGGTGTGACCGTGTGCATGCAAGACAGCTTGAGCGCAATTCCGTTGGAATTCCGTCGGAAAAACTTTCAGAGTTTATTCCGACGGGAAAATCGGTCGTGTGTACAGGGCATTAGAATTCAGCATCTGTGCAGAAAAAGACAACCCATGTTTCACTATAAGGCCGCGTACACACGCGGGGACTGTTCGCTCAACTTTGTCCGTCAAACAGTTTCAGCGGACAGTCCGCTCAAAATTAGCATGGACGGACTTGCCCACACACGACGAACGAACAGTCCGCTGAAACCGTGCGCGATGACGTGAACGGCACGTACGACGGGACGAAAAATACGACGTCCTATACACTGCAATGCAAACTTCGGCGTGTAAATCCTTTCTGAGCATGCGCGGAACTTAGTTTGACGAACAAGCCTACACACGAGGGGACTGTTCGCTGAAACAAAGTTTCAGCGGACAGTTTTTCGGAATTTCCGAAAAACTTTGTTCAGCAGACTGTCCGCTGAAACTGTCCGCTGAAAGCCCACACACGAGCGGACTGTCCACCGAAACACTGTTCAGCGGACAAAGTTGAGCGAACAGTCCCCGCGTGTGTACGCGGCCTAAGAGTTTTAATATTTATACTTTTATGCATTGCTATATCTACACTTATTTGTTGTTCTATTTGCAACTCGCTGATCACAATAATGTTCCTTCAGTTGTAGGTTAAAAAATATATATATTTCAGACTTTTTTCAAGGGTTCCTCCTGGGTTGGGAAAGGCTGCTATAACACCTCTTAGCCCTTGTACACATGGTTGGACATTCCGACCACAAAATCCGTCTGATTTTTTCCTACGGATTTTGTCTGAAACTGGTGTTGCATACACACGGTCGGACAAAGTTGTCGGAAAATCTGATCGTTCGGAACGTGATGACGTTTATTCGTTATGACGGGACAACGTTCAGACTAGTAGCCAATAGCTTTGGTCTCGTAATTTGATCTGAGCATGCGTGGCACTTTGTCCAATCAGAATCTTCTAGAAACGATCGGACAAAGTCCAATTGGATCATGTTGTCAGAAAATATTATATCCAGCTCTCAAACTTTGTTGGTCGGACATTCAGACGGAAAAAGTCCGATGGAGCCCACACACGGTCGGATTATCCGACAACGCGGTCTGATCGGACATTTTCCGTTGGAATGTCCGACCGTGTGTACAAGGGCTAACACAGATATTTTAAGAATTCAATTAACTCACCTGTATAACCTGTATTCTGAATTGTAGTAAAACACAAAAATATCTAAAAGGAACACATACTGTACATACAAAAGAAAAAAAAGAAAAATGCTATTTCCATAGAGTATAATACATTTTTTTATAGCACAATTCTTACATTTGACTGTTAATCAGAAAACTCTCTGAGGTTGGGTTGGGGCCTTTGACACAGAGCAACTAAGATACAGTTAGGGCCATAAATATTTGGACAGTGACACAATTTTCGCAAGTTGGGCTCTGCATGCCACTGCATTGGATTTGAAATGAAACCTCTACAACAGAATTCAAGTGCAGATTGTAACGTTTAATTTGAAGGGTTGAACAAAAATACCTGATAGAAAATGTAGGAATTGTACACATTTCTTTACAAACACTCCACATTTTAGGAGCTCAAAAGTAATTGGACAAATAAACATAACCCAAACAAAATATTTATTTATTCAATATTTTGTTGCAAATCCTTTGGAGGCAATCACTGCCTTAAGTCTGGAACCCATGGACATCACCAAACGCTGGGTTTCCTCCTTCTTAATGCTTTGCCAGGCCTTTCCAGCCGCAGCCTTCAGGTCTTGCTTGTTTGTGGGTCTGTCCGTCTTAAGTCTGGATTTGAGCAAGTGAAATGCATGCTCAATTGGGTTAAGATCTGGTGATTGACTTGGCCATTGCAGAATGTTCCACTTTTTTGCACTCATGAACTCCTGGGTAGCTTTGGCTGTATGCTTGGGGTCATTGTCCATCTGTACTATGAAGCGCCATCCGATCAACTTTGCACCATTTGGCTGAATCTGGGCTGAAAGTATATCCCGGTACACTTCAGAATTCATCCGGCTACTCTTGTCTGCTGTTATGTCATCAATAAACACAAGTGACCCAGTGCCATTGAAAGCCATGCATGCCCATGCCATCACGTTGCCTCCACCATGTTTTACAGAGGATGTGGTGTGCCTTGGATCATGTGCCGTTCCCTTTCTTCTCCAAACTTTTTTCTTCCCATCATTCTGGTACAGGTTGATCTTTGTCTCATCTGTCCATAGAATACTTTTCCAGAACTGAGCTGGCTTCTTGAGGTGTTTTTGGGCAAATTTAACTCTGGCCTGTCTATTTTTGGAATTGATGAATGGTTTGCATCTACATGTGAACCCTTTGTATTTACTTTCATGGAGTCTTCTCTTTACTGTTGACTTAGAGACAGATACACCTACTTCCCTGAGAGTGTTCTGGACTTCAGTTGATGTTGTGAACGGGTTCTTCTTCACCAAAGAAAGTATGCGGCGATCATCCACCACTGTTGTCTTCCGTGGACGCCCAGCCCTTTTTGAGTTCCCAAGCTCACCAGTCAATTCCTTTTTTCTCAGAATGTACCCGACTGTTGATTTTGCTACTCCAAGCATGTCTGCTATCTCTCTGATGGATTTTTTCTTTTTTTTCAGCCTCAGGATGTTCTGCTTCACCTCAATTGAGAGTTCTTTTGACCGCATGTTGTCTGGTCACAGCAACAGCTTCCAAATGCAAAACCACACACCTGGAATCAACCCCAGACCTTTTAACTACTTCATTGATTACAGGTTAACGAGGGAGACGCCTTCAGTTAATTGCAGCCCTTAGAGTCCATTGTCCAATTACTTTTGGTCCCTTGAAAAAGAGGAGGCTATGCATTACAGAGCTATGATTCCTAAACCCTTTCTCCGATTTGGATGTGGAAACTCTCATATTGCAGCTGGGAGTGTGCACTTTCAGCCCATATTATATATATATAATTGTATTTCTGAACATGTTTTTGTAAACAGCTAAAATAACAAAACTTGTGTCACTGTCCAAATATTTATGGCCCTAACTGTACATTTCCACTCATGGAGCTTTGCATACATGTTCATCTTTCTAGGCTAAATATATATTCACACAGTATACATTCAGTTAAAACCAAACCAAAAAGTTAAAAAAGAAAGATATACTTAGGGTAGTTTAGCACTGAATAGCAGATAGTAAAAACATATGGAATTTTGAACGTCTTTCAGTTGTAAGGAGCCAGGGATTTCTTTAAAGAGAAATGATTCTAAAATATGGAGTGAGTTAATTCTCTGCCAAAAGACATGTTAACTGAGTTATGCCAGGTTACGCAATTTAGTACCTAAAGTATATTCTTAAACTAAGCAAAACAAGGTAACATTTAAATAAAATTAGATTGTAAAGTGCTGTGCTACAAATAAAATAAGCACGACATACAGTGGTGTGAAAAAGTGTTTGCCCCCTTCCTCATTTCCTGTTCCTTTGCATGTTTGTCACACTTAAGTGTTTCGGAACATCAAACCAATTTAAACAATAGTCGAGGACAACACAAGTAAACACAAAATGCAATTTGTAAATGAAGGTGTTTATTATTAAAGGTGAAAAAAAATCCAAACCATCATGGCCCTGTGTGAAAAAGTGATTGCCCCCCTTGTTAAAACATACTATAACTGTGGTTGTCCACACCTGAGTTCAATTTCTCTAGTCACACCCAGGCCTGATTATTGCCACACCTGATCACAATCAAGGCATCACTTAAATAGGAGCTGCTTGACACAGTAAGGTCCACCAGAAGATCCTTAAAAGCTACACATCATGCCGAGACCCAAAGAAATTCAGGAACAATTGAGAAAGAAAGTAATTGAGATCTATCAGTCTGGAAAGGGTTATAAAGCCATTTCCAAAGCTTTGGGAATCCAGCGAACCACAGTGAGAGCCATTATCCACAAATGGCAAAGACATGGAACAGTGGTGAACCTTCCCAGGAGTGGCCGGCCGCCCAAAATTACCCCAAGAGCGCAGCGACGACTCATCCAAGAGGTCACAAAAGACCCCACAACAACGTCCAAGGAACTGCAGGCCTCACTTGCCTCAGTTAAGGTCAGCGTTCATGCCTCCACCATCAGGAAAAGACTGGGCAAAAATGGCCTGCATGGCAGAGTTCCAAGGAGAAAACCACTGCTGAGCAAAAAGAACATCAAAGCTCGTCTCAATTTCTCCACAACACATCTTGATGATCCCCAAGACTTTTGGGACATCATTCTGTGGACCGATGAGACAAAAGTGGAACTCTTTGGAAGGTGTGTGTCCAAGTATATCTGGCGTAGAAGGAACACTGCATTTCATAAAAAGAACATTATACCAACAGTAAAATATGGTGGTGGTAGTGTGATGGTCTGGGGCTGTTTTGCTGCTTCAGGACCTGGAAGACTTGCCGTGATAAAAGGAACTATGAACTCTGCTGTCTACCAAGAGATCCTGAAGGAGAATGTCCGACCATCTGTTCGTGTACTCAAGCTGAAACGAACTTGGGTTCTGCAGCAGGACAATGATCCTAAACACACCAGCAAGTCCACCACCGAATGGCTGAAGAAAAACAAAATGAAGACTTTGGAGTGGCCTAGCCAAAGTCCTGACCTGAATCCTATTGAGATGTTGTGGTATGACCTTAAAAAGGCCGTTCATGCTCGAAAACCCTCTAATGTAACTGAATTAGGACAATTCTGCAAAGATGAGTGGGCCAAAATTCCTCCAGGACGCTGTAAAAGCCTCATTGCACGTTATCGCAAATGCTTGGTTGCAGTTGCTGCTGCTAAGGGTGGCCCAACCAGTTATTAGGTTTAGGGGGCAATCACTTTTTCACACAGGGCCATGATGGTTTGGATTTTTTTTCACCTTTAATAATAAACACCTTCATTTACAAATTGCATTTTGTGTTTACTTGTGTTGTCCTTGACTATTGTTTAAATTGGTTTGATGTTCCGAAACACTTAAGTGTGACAAACATGCAAAGGAACAGGAAATGAGGAAGGGGCAAACACTTATTCACATTCACATTCACATTCACTTATTCACATCACTGTAAAATCTTGACCCCCTTGGTGCCAGCTGTATGGGTGGGCCTTGGTGCAGAGTGGCCGCATATTTGCGTGAATTAGTGTAAATACAGCTGTGCCGAGAGCATGCACTCTGTGCCGGTGGCTAGCGGAAAGTTGCCGGTGGCTAACGGAATGTTCCTGATCATGATCAGAAACTTTCCAATCGTGGGACTGCCATGACAGCCAATCACGGTTGTCACGTGTTCATAGATTCCGCCGCACCTCCTAAACCCCTTAATGGGCCTGGAGCCACTGGCACCAAGAGGTTAATCATAACCAGTTCCCTACCGGCGTATTGTAAAATGATGGTGGCAGGAACTGTTCATCCCTCCGGGTGGGAGTCATATGACGTCCTCTGCTTCCCAGCATTGTGGAGAGCGCACACACGGTCGCCGCATTGCTGGGGACCCAGTGCGAGTTCCACGGCGGACGCGTTGTCCGCCGGTCACCCGCGATTGCCTGGTAACAGATTCGGGTCATGGATCTGTGTGTATGTAAACACACAGATCCAAGTCCTGTCACTTCCTGCAAGGGGAGAGGAGAACTGATCGGATGTTCCTTGTACAGAGGAACACCGATCGGTCTCCTCCCCTCATCAGTCCCCTCCCCCACAGTTAGATTCACTCCCTAGGACACACATTTTACCCCTGCAGCCCCCCTCGTGTTAACCCCTCCCCTGCCAATCACATTTATACAGTAATCAGTGCATTTTTTATAGCAACCATCGCTTTATAAATGTGATTAGTCCCAAAATAGTGTCAAAAGTGTTCGATCTGTCTGCCGCAATCTCACAGTCACGATAAAAATCACAGATCACTGCCATTAGTAGTAAAAATAAATCAATAAATAAAAATGACAAATCTATCCCCCATTTTGTAGACGCTATAACTTTTTTTTACCAAAATATGTAGAAGAATACATATTGGCCTAAACTGAGGGGAAAAAAATAAAACAAAAAAATGGCTATTTATTATAGCAAAAAGTAATAAATATTGTGTTTTTTTTTTCAAAGTAGAACCTGTGTTGCAGGCCGACCCTGCTATTGTCCCAGTCTCTGTGCAGGCTTGAGTATTACCTCTATAAGACGTATGTCTGGTTTTGCTCCGCTTCCACAGCGATTTGGGGGCGATCCAGTTCAATGCAGAGGGTTTCTCAACCAGGTTGACAAATACTTTGAGATGCTTTCCCAGGCATTTCCCACGGACAGAAGCAAAGTAGGTTTTGTGATATCTTTGCTTTCTAAGCCCTTGTACACACGGTCGGAGATTCCGACGGAATGTGTCCTATCGGACCGTTTTGTTGGATATTCCGACTGTGTGTGGTCTGCATCAGACTGTTTCCGTCGGAATATCCGACAGACCAAGTTTTCCAACTTGCCGGTAAAATTTTCCGACAAAATGCTCCTATCGGACATACTCTGATCATGTGTAGCCTACTCCGACGGACAAAGTGCCACACATGCTCAGATCAAATTCCTAGACCAAAGCTATTGGCTACTAGCCTGAACGTAGTCCCGTCTAACGAAATAACGTCATCACGTTATGTACAATCGGATTTTCCGACAACTTAGTCCGGCCGTGTGTATGCAACATCACTTCCGGTCCTCTTCCGGAATTAATCCGTCGGAATCTCTGACCATGTGTACAAGGGCTAAGAGAGCCCTGGCCTGGGCAAACCCTCTATGGGAGACCCAAAAACCGATTGTCTTGAGTTACCCAGAATTTTTTGGCTAACTTTAAAAGGATATTTGACATTCCCGCACGCACCATTTCTGTTGCCAAAAGCCTCATGTCCATCAAAAAGGGTACGAGAACTGTTGCTGATTACGCCATTGACTTCCCTACGGCAGCAGAGGTTGCATGGAACAATGAGGCCCTCATGGCTGCTTTTTCTCACAGTCTCTCTGATAACATCAAAGATGAGATAGCAGCCCGAGACATGCCCACTGAGCTAGAGAGGTTGATCTTGTTTGCCTTGCTTATTGACTCCAGACTCCGAGAGGTACAGGGTTGCACAACAAAATACATTTATTTATTTATTTTCTGAGAAAATGAAGAGCGAGAGAGATGCTTGGTATTTGAGCTCTGGTCATGTAGGCGGGGTTGGCATGCTTGGTGTGCAATCTGTCTTGGAAAAGGGTCAAATAAGTGCAAAGGATTACACTCATGAGCTGTGCCTGGGATATTTGGGATGAGGAATCCCTGAATATGGTGTAGAGGTAACCAGAGGAGTCCAACCAATTGACTACAGAGGCCTGTCTTGTCTTCCAGTTACTGCACCTGGGTGAAATATGTTTTGTGAGTTGCAACAGTAGGGCTTTGGTCATTTTCAACTGGCAGAACCATGAGATGGTGTTTCCTATCCAACACACAAGAGGGAGAAGACCTTTCATTTGGTGTTTGTGGGTGCCAAATTGCATGGGCATGTTACCGCAGTACCATCCAAGTACCATGCAAGCACTTCTTTTTCCATTGTCCAGTGTGTTTTTCTGTCCAATCTAATGAATGAGCTGACGAAATGCACCACACGGAAATGAATGGAAATCACATGGGAATGAGCGCATTTTCTTGCGATCCCAGTGTGAATCAGCCCTCACAGAACCACGCAGACTCTGGACCAATCAGGGCTTTACTACTTTGTACAGTGTTGTTACCTTAACTGTGTGAATTACAGGAGAGGAAAAGACAGAGATAACCTCATATCTGTGCAGATACTCCGTTATTATAGGTTGTGGCAGGTTCTGGACCCAACTCTTACAATTAAAGGATACTTTCAATTGTATTAAATAAAATCCTATAATACATATAAATTGCCACCCAAGCCTTTTCGGGTTAAAGAAAAAATATCACCTTTCAATTTCAATCTGCAATCAGCTAAAAAAAATTAAATTGGCCAAAAATGCAAACAGCTTCTTTATAAAGGGTAGTTTAAGGCTGGGCTAGCAAGCTTACCAGAAATATAATTATCTGGTTATGCAGTTGCCTCACTACTGTTTTCAGCAGTTTTTCTCTTATTATCATGTGACTATATTAGGAATATTCTCTCACTCTGCACTCTGAATGAAAAGGGACTTCTGGGGTATGCCACAGAAAATCCACAGGAAAGGAATCCAAATATCTGCAGGGAGTAGGAAGAGAATCCATGTGTGATCTTTAGTACAAAGTGAAGCATGAAGCAAATAGGAATCCAGAACTGCGTTACACTCTAAATGCTGTGTAGTCTACATTGAGGTCCAGGATCGGGCTTTGCTGCCTGGCAGGGCTGTCTGTATCACAAGACTGACTAAAGTGCATTTCAAATCCCTTTACAGATTAAGTAGCTCACAGCAGGTATTTCTTTTGTGTATTTAGTGAGTTTGGCTTCAATTAATCACTAATAGGACTTTTTTTCTAACTATCTTGCACAACTGTTGCCATCCTTTAATATCCCTCTGCAATTCACTATTTAATTAACCATTATTATAAATATAGTGTTCATAGTGTGCCTGCATCTATGTATATGTCATATTTAAAGGGTTTACATGGATAATTAATGACCATTTGTAGCTGTCAAATTACATTAAATTTCATTTGAAGTATAAAAGCTAAGCAAGCAATTAATTACAGGGCCCAGTAAGGACATGCTATGTCATTACAACCTGTTTAACATTATTTTGATTCTTTGTAATTATAAGGTACACCAGTGCAGTCTTTAAAATATGTGATTAAGTTTTATTTCTATAGTCCTTATAAAGAATATATACTGTAATATATAATATATATATATATATAGATAGATAGATATGCTGTATCTATAGATATATCTATACATATCTACAGATAGATCTATATATACCGTTTTATATATATATATATATATATATATATATATATATATATATATATATGTGTGTAGGTATAGCTATGCATATCTATCTATCTATCTATCTATCTATCTACCGTATTTATCGGCGTATAACATGCACTTTTTTCCCCTTAAAATCAGGGGAAAATCGCGGGTGCATGTTATACGCCGTTCCACCGCGATTTACTAGTGATTTTTGGGCTCTGGTCGGCTTTCAGCCACCTTCGGCCCTTCTTGTGGCTTCCGGCCGCCTTCGGCCCTTCTCGGCGGTTTTCGAGAGCGGCCAAAAGTCTCCGGGTAAGGCCGAGGCGGCCGAAAGCCTCCGAGTACAGCCGAGGCGGCCGAAAACCGCCGAGAAGCAGCAAGAGCGGCCGAAAGCCTCCGAGTACGGCCGAGACGGCCGAAAGCTGCCGAGTACGGCTGAGGCGGCCGAAAGCCGCCGAGAACTTCCGGGCGCTGCCGAGATGTCCTTCGTATTTAAAAACAAAAGCTGAGGGGACAACGATGCACAAGGCTGCAATGATGGACAAACTGCATGACGGACAGGCTGCAATGACAAGGCTGCAATGATGGACAAGGCTGCAATGACAAGGCTGCAAATGACACTGACAAGGCTGCACTGATGGGCATTTAAATGTAAGTTTTTTTTCCTTAAATTTCCCTCCTAAAGGTTTTTTTCCTTAAAATTCCCTCCTAAACTTGGGGTGCGTGTTATACGCCGGCGCGTGTTATACGCCGATAAATACAGTCTATCTATCTATCTATCTATCTATCTATCTATCTATCTATCTATCTATCTATCTATCTATCTATATATCTTTTATATATAGATATACATTTTTTTTTTCTTTTACTTAGCTGATTTATTCAATCTGTTGTGTAGGGAAAATAGTGATGGACCTTTTTCTTTTTGTTAATTCTCAATATCTAAATGTGACTGAATTGTTTGAAAGTTTATAAACTGATTTTTCACATTGCTATTTTTTTTATAGGTATTGAATACATACTTTACATGTAAACATTTAATATACACTGTGAGGGGTTAGCTCGGCAGCGGGTGTGTGTGACCCCCTGGATGGGTTCACAACACAAAATCAGGCACAGCAGACAGCGTTGTAGGTGCAAAAAAACAAAAGATGCGGTTTATTTATGCTATATGCAGTGAAACATATAACAGCCAAACAAAAATAAAACATGAAAATAAATCCTGGTCAGCTTGACCTCTAATTACACACTTAGATTCCCTGTCTAACAACTGAGTGCAGCCTTGTGCTGCACCAGTCCCTGTCTCTGTTGTAGAGGTTTGCCACACAGGCGTTAACTCACCGCACAGAACAGGTATCACACTCCCCAGTCTATACACACAAAACTGGTTCCAGGATGGAGCATCTCCCTAAGCATGCTGGGGTTTTTTGTAGAGGTCTTAATGAGCCCACTTACTTCAGCTGGGCTCATTAACTCTTCCCCTCTAGTTGTACAAATCTGCATAAAGCCTGAATCTAGGGCACACATATTTCCCATCCTGGATACAACCAGGTGATTTTACCTGCGTGCTGCCACATACCCCCCCTCTTGTTTCAACCTTGGGGTTGTAACACAAGCAGTCAGACACGAATGTATCCGAGACAAAGCATCCACATTCCCCATTTTAACACCAGGGCGATGCTTAACTGTAAAGTTAAATTCCTGTAGGGCCAGGAACCACCTATTTACCCTTCTATTGGTCTCCTTGTTTTGAGCCATCCACTTTAAAGGAGCGTGATCAGTCACCAGGTCAAAGTGCCTACCTAGCAGATAGTACCGAAGGGAATCTAGAGCCCACTTCACTGCTAAACATTCCTTCTCAATCGTGGCGTAATTTACCTCATGGGACTTCAACTTCCTGCTGAGGTAAATGACTGGGTGCTCTTCCCCGTTCCAGACCTGGGATAACACTGCTCCTAACCCAACGTCTGATGCATCAGTTTGTACCACAAAGTCCTTAGAGAAGTCTGGTGAGTACAACACTGGCTGGCTACATAAGGCTGTTTTTAAGGACTGAAATGCTTCTTCAGCCTCTGGGGACCATTTAACCATGACCGACTCTTTCCCTTTTGTCAGGTTGGTGAGGGGCACAGCCTGAGAAGCAAAATGGGGAATGAATCGTCGATAATAGCCAGCGATTCCCAGAAAGGCTCGTACCTGTTTCTTGCTGTTGGGACGTGGCCAACTCTGTATGGCCTCGACTTTATTGACTTGGGGTTTTATCACCCCCCTCCCAATAGTGTACCCAAGATATTTGGCCTCCTCCTGTCCAATGGTACACTTCTTTGGATTGGCCGTAAACCTAGCTTCCCGGATAGAGTCTAGGACTGCTTGTACTTTTGGCAAATGTGAGACCCAGTCTGTGCTATGGATAATCACATCATCCAGGTAAGCTGCAGCATATTTCTGATGGGGCCTCAGAATCTTATCCATTTTTCGCTGGAATGTTGCCGGTGCATTCTGTAACCCAAACGGCATTCTCTTATATTGGAATGCCCCATCTGGGGTTACAAACGCAGTTTTCTCCTTAGCCGACTCGGCCAGGGGAATTTGCCAATACCCTTTGGTGAGATCAAGAGTTGTCATATATCGGGCTGTTCCCAGCCGGTCAATCAACTCATCTATACGCGGCATGGGGTAGGTGTCAAATTTTGTAACTTTATTCAATTGTCGAAAATAGTTACAAAACCGCCAGCTCCCATCAGGTTTGGGCACTAGTACGATAGGACTGGACCAGTCACTCTGGGACTCCTCTATCACACCCAATTCCAGCATCCTTTGAACCTCCCCACGTATTGCCTCCCGTCGGGCCTCTGGTATTCTATAAGGTTTTAGTTTTACCCTTTCTCCTGGCGGGGTGATAATGTCATGCTCTACGCCAGATGTTTGTCCCGGCAGCTCAGAGAAAATCTCTTTGTTACGAAGTACAAACTCTTTAACCTCCTGTTGTTGGGCTTTCGATAAGGTGTCTGCTATTCCAACCTCAGGAACTAAGCAATTAGGCTGTGCTTGTGACAAAGTCTCTGCGACTAAGGATTCCCTATCCCTCCAGGCTTTCAGCAGATTGACGTGATAGATCTGCTCCGGCTTTCGCCTTCCTGGCTGTCTAACCCTGTAGTTCACCTCACTAATTTTTTCAATTACTTCGTATGGACCTTGCCATTTGGCCAGAAATTTGCTTTCAACCGTAGGGACTAGCACCAAGACCCTATCCCCCGGGGAAAAAGTACGGGTCTTGGCCCCACGGTTGTACACTCTCTGCTGTGCTAACTGCGCTTGGGTCAAATGTTCCTTTACGATTGGCATTACCTGTGCAATTCTATCTTGCATCAGGGCGACATGCTCAATCACGCTCCTGTGAGGAGAACTCTCATTTTCCCAAGTTTCCTTGGCGATATCCAGCAGCCCTCTTGGGTGTCTCCCATAGAGCAACTCGAAGGGTGAGAAACCCGTAGAGGATTGGGGTACCTCCCTAATGGCAAACATCAGGTAGGGTATTAGACAGTCCCAATTCTTTCCATCTCTATCCACAACCTTCTTTAACATTTGTTTTAGGGTTTTGTTGAATCTTTCAACCAACCCATCTGTTTGGGGGTGATACACAGATGTACGCAATTGTGTCACTTTGTACAACTTGCATAGTTCTTTCATAACCCTGGACATAAAGGGTGCACCTTGGTCCGTAAGCAGTTCCTTACAAATACCCACGTGGCTAAAAACAAGAGATAGCTCTTTGGCTATGGTTTTGGCCGAGGTATTTCGAAGAGGAATTGCTTCCGGATAACGGGTGGCATAGTCCAATATAACCAAAATGTACTGATGCCCCCTGGCGGACGTCATTATCGGACCTACCAAATCCATTGCTATCCTTTCAAAGGGGACCTCAATGATAGGAAGAGGTACCAGCGGGTTACGGAAATGTGGCATAGATGCCGACTTCTGACACACAGGGCAGGAGGAACAATAATTTTCTATTTCCTTCATGACCCCAGGCCAATAGAATCTCTGCAATATCCTCTCTCTGGTTTTCTCTGTCCCCAGATGACCTCCCAGAATGTGCCCATGGGCCAATTCTAACACCAACTTCCTGTAAGGTTTGGGCACCACAAGTTGCTCAATGGTTTCTTCTGCCCTTTGAGCCACTCGATACAGCAGGTCCCTTTCCATAGTGAAGTACGGATAAGTGCAGGTCTTATCTGGGTTCACTAACTCGCCATCTATTTTCATCACATTTTCCCGTGCCTTTATTAGGGTGGGATCTTTTAACTGTTCTGTGGCAAAATTTTCCCTGTGAACCTCAAGATCTGAAAACTCCACAGACGGCATGTTTTCATCTGAGGATGTTGGCTCCTCCCCAGTTTCTCGAGTTTCCCCTGCCAATACCGACAAGGGAAATTCAGGAGAGTCCTCACCACTCCCAGAGGAATTCTGGTCATCTTCCTGGTCTATAGGGGCACCAGTGGGGGGCTCAGGACAATCCCAGAGTTCCCAGAATTTTGGAAAATCCCTTCCCACAATAGCATCATGTGGTAAGTGAGACACTAACCCCACCTGATGAGAGAGGTTACCTTTGGGGGTCTCAAAAAACACTGAAGTTACAGGATACTCTCAGGTGTCCCCATGCACACAAATAACAGCCACCTTGTTCTTCCCAGAGACCTCTGTAGTAACTAATTCAGCTTTTATCAATGTTACCAGGCTACCTGAATCCAGCAACACATCAACATTTCTACCATTAATACACATTTTACATAAATGTTTCTCAGGTCCCCGAATGGCAGTGCATGCAACTGTCGCAAACAGCGACTGACGTCTCTCCCTTATAAAGTCACATTGCATAGGCTCATCCACAACTGGGCAATTGGCTGCAATATGTCCCTCTTGCCGGCAGCGGTAGCAAATAATCTTTTTTGCTGCCTCTTGCAGCCTGGGCTTCCCGGGCTGCTCCCGCCAGACCTTAGGTAGAACTCCCATCCTCTCACTCTCTCCACCCTCACCCCTTGGAGTCATCTTACCCGCCACTGGGGATGATCTGGTCTTAGGATGGAAAGTCCGTGAGTCCCTGGAAGAGGTGGTCAAGTTCTCTGTAGCCAAGTACCTCTCAACCAGATCCACAAGTTTATCTGCATTTTCTGGGTCTCCATGGCTTACCCATTTTTGGATGGCAGTAGGAAGAGCTCTCAGGAAACGATCCATAACCACATGTTCCACAATGTTTGGTGCGGTCAAAATCTCTGGCTGCAGCCACTTCCTGCTCAGGTGAATGAGATCATACATTTGAGACCTGGGGGGTTTTCCAACCTGAAAAGTCCAATTATGAACACGCTGAGCCCGGACGGCCAGGGTGACACCCAGCCGTGCCAATATTTCTGTTTTTAGTACCACATAGTCTTTTGCTTGGTCAGGCTCTAGGTCATAATAAGCTTTCTGCGATTCAGCAGTTAACAGAGGGGCCACCAGTCCAGCCCATTGCTCCTTAGGCCACTTTTCCCTTTCAGCAGTCCTTTCAAATGTGGTCAAAAACACCTCCGGATCATCCTCTCCAGTCATTTTTGTCAGTAAACGGCTCACACCAAAGGATGCAGTATTATTGTAACCACTTGCTTCATTGGTCTGCGGATGTTGCTGTATCAATGTCTCTATTTGCTGTTGAAAACTCTCCTCTTGCTTCTGCAACAGGTCTATGAAGCGGGCTTCAGATTGCTGCTGGGCTTGTTGCTGAGCTTCCAGACTCTGCTGCAAAGTTGCATTTGTCTGCTGCTGGGCTTGTTGCTGAGCTTCCAAACTCTGCTGGTGAGCCTTCTGCTGAGCTTCCAGACTCTGCTGCAAAGTTGCATTTGTCTGCTGCTGGGCTGCAAGGCTCTGTTGTTGAGCTGCAAGGCTCCTTTGTAAACCAGCATTTGTTTGCTGCTGATTTGCATTTGCTAGAACCAGCTGTCTCAGTATCTCCTCCATGCTGGCCTTAAAAAAAAAAAAAAAAAACTGCCCGCATTCTCCACCAACTGTGAGGGGTTAGCTCGGCAGCGGGTGTGTGTGACCCCCTGGATGGGTTCACAACACAAAATCAGGCACAGCAGACAGCGTTGTAGGTGCAAAAAAACAAAAGATGCGGTTTATTTATGCTATATGCAGTGAAACATATAACAGCCAAACAAAAATAAAACATGAAAATAAATCATGGTCAGCTTGACCTCTAATTACACACTTAGATTCCCTGTCTAACAACTGAGTGCAGCCTTGTGCTGCACCAGTCCCTATCTCTGTTGTAGAGGTTTGCCACACAGGCGTTAACTCACCGCACAGAACAGGTATCACACTCCCCAGTCTATACACACAAAACTGGTTCCAGGATGGAGCATCTCCCTAAGCATGCTGGGGTTTTTTGTAGAGGTCTTAATGAGCCCACTTACTTCAGCTGGGCTCATTAACTCTTCTCCTCTAGTTGTACAAGTCTGCATAAAGCCTGAATCTAGGGCACACATAGTTCCCATCCTGGATACAACCAGGTGATTTTACCTGCGTGCTGCCACAACACTATATTGTCAAAAGTATGCCTTTACACACACATACACTTTAATGGCATCCCAGTCTTAATCTGTAGGGTTCAATATTGAGTTGGCCCAACCTTTGCAGCTATAACAGCTTCAACTCTCTGGGAAGGCTGTTCGCAAGGTTTAGGAGTGTGTCTATGAGAATATTTGACCATTCTTTCAGAAGCACATTTGTGAGGTCAGTTGCTGATGTTGGATGAAAAGGCCTGGCTTGCAGTCTCCACTCAAATTCAGTCCAAAATTGTTGGGTTGAGATCAGGACTCTGTGCAAGCCAGTCAAGTTCCTCCACCCCAAACACGCTCATCCATGTCTTTAGGGACCTTGCTTTGTGCACTGGTTCGAATAATTTGGTGAGGGGGTTATGGTGTCAGTTTTTTTTTTCAGTAGTTTGGTTTGCCCCCCCCCCCCCTTAGTTCCAGGGAAGGGAACTCTTAAGGTGTTAGCATACCAAGACATTTTGGAATATGTCATGCCACCAACATCGTGAGAACATTTGATGGCCCCTTCCTGTTCCAACATGACTGCGCCCCAGTGCACAAAGCAACTCAACATTACAGGACTTACACCCCTTGAGTGGGTAGGTTATCCTTTAAACCTATCGATTCATATACTTTGTTACCCGAATAGTAGGTAAAAGTTATTCTACGACTTAAACCTTTATTGTTTCCTGACACAGCTCTCACCCCTCAGTTACAGTTCTCTCGTTTCACACCACCGTAGTTTTAGCACAAACTGCGGAGAAATTTTAAACTTGGCTTTATTTTATGATATACTTATTAACATATATCCATGCTTTTACAGCATAACTATTTTGTGTACAATGAATTGTCTTATGATACAATATCATAGGATGACATTTCTGTTGCAGTAGGTCAGGGATCTGCAGCTGTTGCAAAACTACAAGTCCCATCATGCCCCTGCCTCTGGGTGTCATGCTTATTACTGTCAGAGTCTTGCTATGCCTCATGGGACTTGAAGTTCTGCAACAGCTGGAGGTTCCCTAATTGCATATCCCTGCAGTAGGTGATATGTTAAGTGTTGGGACATTTTGGGTTGGTGGAATTCATGAAAATCACTAATTATAAACTTTGCAACAGAATGTTGCCTTTGCGGTTTGCCACCAAAAATAAGAAATAACCTATAAAGCAGTGCATAGCTTTTGCCCCTGGTCAGCTGAGTCACAGGAGCCACAAATTTGAAGTACATGTATATAACCCAGCCCTGTTCATTTAAAATGATGGGCTTACATATGGTTAGTATGTGTTGGAACTGGTAGGGAGAGCTGACAATTCAGTGTAGGGAGAAATACTGGTTTATTTATTTATTTTTCTTATTTTGGCACCAGTACGTATTCTCATGGCATTCAACTTCCCATGCTTTTAGTATGACAATAGCTTAATTATTAGCCCCGTAAATGGCCAGAATTGAAAAGCAAGATTCCCTACACTCATAAAATTTAATGGGGTTTGTGAACTTCAAACCAAACCTAGGCAGATTTCCTTATCCAGAGTTCCGTGTCTATGGCAGGAAGATTTTATGGCTAATTTTGGGATGTTGTGCTGCTGATTTAGGGGCTGAGATATCATATCACTCATCACACAGAGATTTTAGTTTGCCACACGTGAGTTCTAGAACCCTAACTTTGTGTTTGAATTTCTCCTAATATTATGTTAGTCACTTCTGAACCCGTAGCCATAAACTGAACCCACGAGGCATATGAATTATCCTCTGTAATTATGATCATTTTAACATACATAAACTGAAGAGACTGGAAAATAAAGACCTTCAGAAAGTAATAATTACTGTAAGGAATACCTATTGATAAATTGCATCAATAAATACAAATGTGGACAAAGCTTTATTTAATGATGAACTATTATTTGGAAAATTCCTGTAGGGTTATTTATGTTTGAATTCTCCAGGTGTGCCATTCCTAAAACGTCCTATTTCATCCATCAATCTACAATAATGGACCTAAACCATTTACAGTTTAATCAGGTAGAGATGACCTGTAGATAACTATAGTAATCACTGGAAGTAATCATTGTTTGTGGTCAGTCACATCTTATTGAATCCATTACTCATGTTTTCATGTTTCCTACCCACTCTTTCTGCATTATTTTTTTCAGTTTTGTAGTATATCATTTGGGAGACTACACTACTTCATTTCATTATTTTTTTGTTCATTTCTTAGAAAAAAAGGAAATCGTTTCTTAGAAACAAAAAAGTCAAAATAATTCCAGCAAAGCATGAAAAAAACAGTTCTTCAGAAAATATAGCCGTGTTATTACTATTATTATGCCAAAAAGGATGGGAAAGGGGATTGGGACCTTGAATGAAGCATGCAGGTATAAAGAATTCAGTTTATTATATAAATTAACATATAAACGCATAATCATGAATGAGCATATATTACTATTATTATGATAATTTATTACATATATGAAGAAAACCAATTTAGCAAAAATACTTTTTTTTTTTTTTTACATACCTACACTCAAACATTAACATAAAATTATACATAAATAGAGAATAACAGAAGAGATGAAATACTGACCTTTTCTCAAGAATATGCAGCTCCAGGACCCGTTCATTGTTAAGCACATGTGTGAAGGTTCTTTGTCATGTGATCTCTGTTCGAGAATCAGAATTCAGATTAACTGATCTATACATTCAGCAGAGATTATTTTACAAGTGCCTAGGCTTTCCTTTTGAAAAATGAGGGAAGTTGAGCAGCCTATAAACGTACATACAAATGCCATATCAAATATTAGCAAATAAAACAATAAAGCATATACAAGATTGGTTAGGTGTCCAGTGAACCACAAAACACATCAATATTGTGTATATACTAGTGATAGATAAATGTCCAAATGTGATTCGAAATATATTTACTTCTGTGATACACTTCAATCCACTGTGGATGATTTAAAAATATACTGTGCACTTCCACTTCTGCTGGTCACCTCAGTATTCACAGAACTCTTACCTTATTTCAAACTTAAATAGGCCTTAAGGTAAATCCCAAAGGATGGTCTGGTCACCTTAGCTGGAAGTATTCTCCTTGTCCTCCCAAGTAGACTGCTCAAGATGGGGAACTGGTGCCTTTAAGACGCCGTTACTCGCATTCATCAGCATGTTAGGATAAAGCATATATAGTGCCTCCCATAGTGTAGTAGTTTAAAATTTAAAATGTATTTAATGAAAATTCTACTTACATTAATACACTGTTAAAACTGAATTTAAATGGTAAAATACTCAGCAGTATCTGCCTCTCACATCACTTCTGGTTCGCTATCTGCTCCGAGACGCCCTACACATTACGTCACTGAAGAAGTCGTGTGATGTGATATAACGCGTAGGGTGTCTCAAAGCAGACAGCAGACCAGAAGTGATGTGAGAGACAGATACTGACAAGTATTTTACCATTTGAATGCAATTTTAACAGTATATTAGTATGGGTAGCAAAGCACATGTGATCAAGGCCCCATAGCTGGATGGTAGGCTTAAATGAGAAGTTACTTTACAAATAAAAAAAGCCTAGAATTAGCTCAGAACAGTGTTGAGTTCTTTATACAATACAGTATAAACTACCTGTAGCTGGCAATAAAAAAAAAAAAGTTGCTGAGAAACAACATACCGTTTTCAGCCACAGCCTTAGCTAGCAGGAAAATACGTAGTTCCAGGTGGATCCAGACATACAGTCATGGCCAAAATTGTTGGCACCCCAGAAATTTTTCCAGAAAATCAAGTATTTCTCACAGAAAAGTATTGCAGTAACATGTTTTGCTATACACATGTTTATTCCCTGAATTCCCTGTATTGGAACAAAACAAAAAAAGGGAGGAATAAAAGCAAAAAGGACATAATGTCACAAAAAACTCAAAAAATTAGCTGGTCAAAATTCTTGGCACCCTTTCAAAATTGTGGATAAATAAGATTTTTGTCAAGCATGTGATGCTCCTTTAAACTCACCTGGGGCAACTAACAGTTGTGGGCAATATAAAAATCACACCTGAAAGCAGATAAAAAGGACAGAAGTTCACTTAGTCTTTGCATTGTGTGTCTGTGTGTGCCACACTAAGCATGGACCACAGAAAGAGGAGAAGAGAACTGTCTGAGGAATTGAGAACCAAAATTTTGGAAAAATATCAACAATCTCAAGGTTACAAGTCCATCTCCACAGATCTAAATTTGCCTTTGTCCACGGTGCGCAACGATATCAAGAAGTTTGCAACCCATGGCACTGTAGCTAATCTCTCTGGGGGTGGACAGAAGAGAAAAATTTATGAAAGGTTGCAACGCAGGATAGTCCGGATGGTGGATAAGCAGCCCTAAACAAGTTCCAAAGAAATTCAAGGTGACTCAAGGAGCATTAGTGTCAGTGCGAACTATCCGTCGACAAATGAAATGCTATGGCAGGAGACCCAGGAGGACCCCACTGCTGACACAGAGACATAAAAAAGCAAGACTACAGTTTGCCAAAATGTACTTGAGTAAGCCAAAATCCTTCTGGGAAAACGTCTTGTGGACAGATGAGACCAAGATAGAGCTTTTTGGTAAAGCACACCATTCTACTGTTTACCGAAAACAGAATGAGGCCTACAAAGAAAAGAACACAGTACCTTCAGTGAAATATGGTGGAGGTTCAATGATGTTTTGGGGTTATTTTGCTGCCTCTGGCACTGGGTGCCTTGAATGTGTGCAAGGCATCATGAAATCTGAGGATTACCAAAGGATTTTGGGTCACACTGTAGAGCCCAGTGTCAAAAAGCTGGGTTTGCGTCTGAGATCCTGGGTCTTCCCACAGGACAATGAGCCCAAACATACGTCAAAAAGCACCCAGAAATTGATTGCAAGAAAGCACTGGAGAGTTCTAAAGTGGCCAGCAATGAGTCCGGATCTAAATCCCATTGAACACCTGTGGAGAGATCTTAAAACTGCTGTTGGGAAATGAGAGACCTGGAGCAATTTGTAAAGGAAAAATGGTCCAAAATTCCGGGTGAGAGGTGTAAGAAGCTTATTGATGGTTATAGGAAGTGACTGATTTCAGTTGTTTTTTCCAAAGGGTGTGCAACCAACTATTAAGTTAAGGGTGCCAAGAATTTTGACCAGACCATTTTTGGAGTTTTGTTTGACATTATGTCCAATTTGCTTTTTTCCTCCCTTTTTTTGTTTTGTTCCAATACACACACAGGGAATAAACATGTGTATAGCAAAGCATGTGTTACTGCAATACTTTTCTGTGAGAAATACTTGATTTTCTGAAAAATTTCTGGGGTGCCAACAATTTCGGGCCATGACTGTATTAATGCAAATCTTTCATTTTATAATAAAGGGACATCTCAAAGACAAATAACTCTAAAGTACAATCTTTCTCCCAGAAATATGCCTGACACATACAGGCCCCTTAGATCTAGTGAACTTGCGAACAGACAAAAAAATTGTATGAACAAGCGAACACCATTAAAGTCTATGAGACACGAGCATGAAAAATCAAAAGTGCTAATTTTAAAGGCTTATATGCAAGTTATTGCCATACATTTTTTGGGGACCTGGGTCCTGCCCCAGGGGACATGTATCAATGCAAAAAAAAGTTTTAAAAATGGCTGTTTTTTCAGGAGCAGTGATTTTAATAATGCTTAAAGTGAAACAATAAAAATGATACATTCCTGTAAATATCATGCCAGGGGGAGTCCTTAGTTTGCCTGTAAAGTGGTGCATCTTTCTCGTGTTTAGAACAGTACCACAGCAAAATGACATTTCTAAAGGAAAAAATTTAATTTAAAACTGCTTGTGGTTGTAATGAATTGTTGGATCCTAGCAATATAGATAAAAATCATTTTAAAAAAACAGCATGGGTCCCTCCCCACTCCATTACCAGGTCCTTTGGGTCTGGTAGGAATATTAAGAGGAACCCTGCACCAAAATGTAAACAAAATTGCGTAGGAGTCCCATCAAAATCCATACCAGGCCCTTCAGGTCTGGTATGGATATTAAGGGGAACCCTGTGCCAAAATGTTAAAAAAAATGGCGTGGGCGTCCCCTCAAAATCCATATCAGACCCTTATCTGAGCACAGAACCTGGCAGGCCGCAGGGGGAATGAGAGAGCACCCCCCCAATCCTGAACCATACCAGGCTACATGCCCTCAACATGGGGAGAGTGATTTGGGGTCCCCCAAAGCACCTTGTTCCCATGTTGATAGGGACAAGGGCCTCATCCACTCAACCCTTGCCCTGTGGTTGTGGGGGTCTGCAGGCGGCGGGCTTATCAGAATCTGGAAGCCCCCTTTAATGAGGGGACCCCCAGATCCCACCCCCTCATATGAATGGGTATCAGGTACATTGTACCCCAACTCATTCACCAAAGAAGTGTCAAAAAAGTTAAAATTACAGTAGACAGTTTATTTATTAAAAAAAAATGTAAAAAGTGTCCCGCAATGTAACTTTATCGTCAATCACGCGGCCTGACAGACCGAAAAAAGAAAAAAAAATGCAACAACTCCGTCTCCATGTAAAGAAAAGTAAAAAATAAATAAAAGCTCTATTTGCGGGTAAAAATGACATACATTTTGTTTGGGTACAGTATTGCACAACCGCGCAATTGTCAGTTAAAGCTATGCAGTGCCGTATCGCAAAAAATGGGGGCAAATGCTTCCCGTCCTTAAGTGGTTAAAGAGATAGATCGTTGTGTGGGCTCCTTTTTTTTGGAACAGTGCACTCCCCTGTCTGGCTAAATCTGCATTATTCTTTCTAGGATAAATTAATTTAGGTTAAGTTCCTTCACTGGGTATACATCACAGAAACTCTAGGCTGCATAGAATGTTCCCAAAGCGGGGCCCCCTCTGTTCTTGTCGTAGACTGCAAACGGGGTCCTATTTACATATGTTTTGGGAGTGCCCCTCTATTGTGACATATTGGGCTGCTGTCTTCGAGAAAATAAACCTTAGATTACAATTAACCCTCTCACCCTTTCCATCCCTAGCATTACTAATATTATAACGAACAACTGTCTCACCATACTAAGCTAATAATATCTTATCTCCTTTACTATGCCAAAAAAGAGAGTGTGATAAAATGGTCATCCTTGACGCAACTGAAGCATCCTTGTGGGAGGCTATGGTGAGTGTGGCCCTCCCTCTGTATAAGTTAATGTATATTAATAATGGATACCCATGGAAATTTGAAATTTGGATCTTGACCTGAGGTGTATAACATCCTTTTTTGGGTGAAGTGTCAGGTACTAAGCTTGGAGTGTCATTCCTTTCTTTCCCTGTCCTCCCCTTCTTCTTCTCTTCCTTCCGTTCCCCTCTCTAACCTACACCACACCATGCCCCTGGGTACATGATGGCTCTCTTTCCTATAAAGGAGGTCTTCTTTCCTGTTACTAGTGTTTAATTTGACAGTGTTTTACTATGCTTAGTCTGCTTATTTTTACCTGTCCTCTAATTGTTTTGATTGCTTGCCATACTCATATTCTATATGCACATCCCTTTGTTGTGTACTGTACTATTTTTGTGCTCTGTTTATATTGTATGGCTACAGACTAAATGAAAGCACCCCTGTTTTGTAAAAAAAATAAAAACTCCAGCATGTGAAATTTCAAACCTAAAAATAGATCTTCAGCCCATCTAACTCATACCATCCAGTAAGTAATTGAATGGTATTAATCTTCCACCTGCTTTATAGCTGAAAATAAACTTTTAAGCATTTCTGCTTCTTTCAACTCTCCTCTTTGGTGAACAAATGCTGGTTGTGTTCTACAAAGCTCTATTATAGTGCATCAGTCAGCAGAAAAATATGAAAAGTTCAAAGAAGAAGGCAAGCTAGAGTAACATGTAAAACTGAATTGATCAACAGCTCAAAACACAATTACAGTATCATAGTATATGATTTTGTTTCTTTTTTTTCTATTTGTGTGTAGCTGGGTGTGCTACTGACTGCATGTGCTTCTCTCCTTTCATTTCCCTTTTCCCATCATCATTGTCCTGCAGCAGATGCCTCTGACCCTTAGCTTCTCTACTGTATGAGCAGAGGGGGCTTTGTGAAATCCCCACATCCTCCTGGCAGTGGACCTGAGCCAATCAGAGAGCAGGAGAGATTGAGTCGATGGAAGCATCAGAGAGAGGACTAGCAGTGGATCATGTGATATGTAGTCCTTAAAGAAGCACTGCTCAATACAAGTGAATTGAGACTAATGGCTGCAGAACTACATGCTGTCCGAAACCATGAATCAAGCCGAGACAGAAGTACAGTTAAATCACACTTGTTTAATAATAAAAGTAAAAAGAACAAACATAGTCAAAGTTCAGTAACTGGAACAGATAGTAAGCCCAGCCAGAAATCAAAGTAGTGGAACAGCAAGCAGGATCTGGAGCCAGAAGGGATGTCAGCAAAGCATGTCTTAAACAGGATCGCAGGAGATAGTTTCTGTGATGTTACCAAGGCAAAGGCAGAGCTCCTCTGGACTGAATGGCTTAAGTAGGTGTCAAGGTCCTATCGTGTCTTTTAGACGGCCAGGCGTGGTCGCGTCCCAAGTGGCTCTGGGTGGTATTGAACGAATGACTGTTTGTTTAGTGCTCCTGTTACCTTACCTCTGAGCCACACCTCAGTTCCTTTCAGCCTGCTCTCCAGCTTTGCACAGTTCTGCATAAAATACTAGGACCATACTCTGGATCTTGTTGTTTAGTACCTGTCACTCCTGGATCAGCTGAGGCAGGTTACCTAATCAGCTGGGTATAAAACACTGTCTCACTCTGAGGGCTTTGTCAGTTCATTGCCTCCTGTTTTCCCTAAGGCGCCAGTATTCCTGCGCTCCAGTTACAGCGTTCCAAGACTGACTCCGGCTTCTGACCCTGGCTCTGCTTGTCATTTATTCTGACTTCTGGAATCCCTGACTACAACTTTACTTTGATTATCCCTTGGCTATTCCTGTCAAGCCCCTGTGCACAGATTCACAGCCCAGGTAGCTTATCTCTTTGTTACCGTGGGCTGTGTGTATTTGCAAGGGTGAGCGTACATCTCTGCACCATGGACTCCAACCTAGGTAAGCCCTCACATAATGAACTGACCAACATGGAGTCTGCAGAGATGTACAGGATGCTCACGTCCCTTGCTCTGCAAGTCTCCAGACAGACTGTTGCTGAGCTGCAGCAATAAGTCCGCTTGTTTAAAGGCACAGTACACCCAACCCTGGAACCTGCATGTCCGGAACTGTTTGTTTTGATGCCTGAGAAGTTTGATGGTAATCGTGCATCCTTCTTTTGTTTTAAGATGGATTGTGAGCTGTTGTTTGCCCTTAAGCCTAGGACATATGCCACCGACTATATTAAGATTTGTGTTTCCATCAACCTGCTCACTGGACAATGCAAAACATTGGGCTCATCAGCTTTTACAGGAAAGGAGTCCAGTCTTGGACAGCTGCGAAGCTTTCATGTTTGCTCTGGACTCTTATATTACAGTTTCTAAGAAAACCAGTGTTCCCAAGTCTGCTTCTTGTTCACATGGCCTATGGGTACCCAGGGACAGGAATACCCTGTTCAGATATGACTCCAAGCCATCCCAGTCTGTGCCAAGTTATGAAGCCTTAACCCCTCAAAGCCTGGACAGTCCTGAGGTTTTACCTGCTCCTACCCTGGATGATGTGGAACCTATGGAGATCGGGTCCATCCGGTCCAAGGTGTCTAAGGGAGTGAGAGAGTGGAGGAGAGGCTGTGGACTCTGTTTCTATTGTGGAGTAAGAGGGCACCTTATCTCTCTATGCCCAACTCGTCCACCTCAGCCAAAGTTTCAGCAAGTGGGTACTACTAGGATCCTTCCTGCTACCCCTGAATCTCTGCCTAATATCCAGCTTGAAGTTCCTGTGCCTGTATCCCCAATTGCAGTTCCGGTGCCTGTGTCCCCAGTTGAAGTTCCTGTGCCCCAATTGCAGTTCCTGTGTCGGTGTCCCCACTACCTCCTGACTGTATGTATGCCTCAAATGGCACCATTGTCCGTAAGCAGGACCTGAAGACTTTCAAAAGAGCCTTGCGAGCGACGAAAGTCTCCCCAGCTGGAACTTCTAAAACAAAGAAAGCCCAAAGGAAATAGGCTGTTTCATCCTCTGAGGGCATTCCTAAGGGGAGGTAACTGTCACGGCCCCTACTATGTCTTTTAGATGACCAAGCATGGTCGCACCCCAAGTGGCTCTGGGTGGTAACTAATTACTGTTTGTTTAGTGCTCCTGTTACCTTACCTCTGAGCCACACCTCAGTTCCTTTCAGCCTGCTTTCCAGCTTTGCACAGTTCTGCATAAAATACTAGGACCATACTCTGGATATTGTTGTTTAGTACCTGTCACTCCTGGATCAGCTGAGGCAGGTTACCTAATCAGCTGGGTATAAAACACTGCCTCACTCTGAGGGCTTTGTCAGTTCATTGTCTCCTGTTTTGCCTAAGGCTCCAGTATTCCTGTGCTCCAGTTACAGCGTTCCAAGACTGACTCCGGCTTCTGACCCTGGCTCTGCTTATCGTTTATTCTGACTTCTGGAATCCCTGACTACGGCTTTAATTTGACTATCCCTTGGCTATTCCTGTCAAGCCCCCGTGCACAGATTCACAGCCCAGGTAGCTTATCTCTTTGTTACCATGGGCTGTGTGTATTTGCAAGGGTGAGCGTACATCTCTGCACCATGGACTCCATCCTAGGTAAGCCCTCACAGTAGGCAGGACTGACAAGCAGCATCGTCAACATCTGAGTAACTGTGGAGAGAGATGGGGACTGGCAATTAGCTGACAGCTGAGTGGCCAGCTCAGAGAAGGAAGGGCTGAGCCCAGCCCTGACACATGCATACATTTCCCTGCATACAGAGGAGAAAAGATGCAGCATTTTTCCTAAGCAAAATTAGCTGAGCACAGGCAGACCAGCCTCTATGAGGACTGAGCCTTGGGGGGCTGGAGAGTGAGACTGAGCCACAAATATAGCTGCTGTGCTCTAAGACCCAGGCTAGGGAGATCTGTTGCCATGTGTCACCACATCAGAGAGGACCGGATCGCAAGAATCTGACCAGGAGGGGCTGATCGTGCAGACTGAGACTTCTCAGACAACCGATCAATAAGTGGACTGGGCCTGTTGCATAGTGAGTGGAACTATAGACCTTACCTTTGCCCACAGCTAATGTTTACTGAGCCTGCCCTTACATAACAGCCCATCAGCCATCCTAATGCCCCATACACACGATCAGATTTTCCGACAACAAATGTTGGATGTGAGCTTGTTGGCTAAAGGTCCGACTGTGTGTATGCTCCATAGAACATTTCTTGTTGGACTTTCCGCCAACAAATTTTGGCTAGCAGGCTCTCAAATTTTCCGCCAACAAAACTTTGTTGCTGGAATTTCCGATCATGTGTACACAAGTCCAATGCGCAAAAGTTCACGCATGCTCGGAATCAAGCAGAAGGAGCCGCGCTGGCTATTGAACTTCCATTTTTGGCTTGTCGTACGTCTTGTATGTCAACACGTTCCCACGTTCGTACCCTGTTTTCCCCGAAAATAAGACCTAGCGTGATTGTCGGTAATGGCTGCAATATAAGCCCTACCCCCCAAATAAGCCCTACCCTGTTTCCCTGAAAATAAGCCCTACCCTGAAAATAAGACCTACAAAGACTTTAACTAGGGCTTATTTGGGGGGTAGGGCTTATATTGCAGCCATCACCGACAATCACGCTAGGTCTTATTCGCGGGGAAACAGGGTAATTGTTGCCCAACATTTTTGTGAGTGTGTGTGCAAGACAAGTTTGAGCCAACATCCATCGAACAAAAATCCACGGTTTTGTTGGCGGAAAGTCCAATCATGTTTACGGGGCATTAATGCTCAGTCTTATTTGGACAGCAACATTTGGACCATCGACACAAGGGCCTCAACAAAATCTGGCAAACATTGATAATTAGGCCCCCGTTAATTTACAGTCACCTCCAGGGATATCCCTTTGTCAGTAATGCATACACCCACCCGCTGTTGGGGCTGTATGTATGGACTGCGCTCAGGAACCTTGTTTAGTATCTATTGTTAGGAAATACAGTGAGTTTCTTTATACCATTCATACGTTCATGGTTGAAATGGTCTAAAGTGTTCTGATGTCCTACTTATTTGTTGTATGCACTGCATTTTTTTTTACCCTTTAATGATACATTTCATCTCATTAATCCTCAAGAAAAAAGGTCTTTTTTTTCTGTGTACCTTCATAGAACAGTAGAATAATAAAGCATATGCTACACAGGTTTGAGTAATCTATGACCAGGTGTGTGGGTGGGGACCAAGTGGGTTATAGAGTCGTGGCAAAGAACAGAGGACCCATCATACCAAGCAGCTTCTAGCGCTACATATGTTCTAATTTTTATAGTGCTCAAGTCTTCAGACGCAAGATTCTCAGTCCTGATAGGGAAGAGGCTATTACAGTGATACATTCTGTTTAGCAGGGAGGAACCATAGCACACAGCCATCATATTAGCAAAAGGGGATTAGATTTCATCATCTGTGGCTTTTGTTGGCTCCCTGAGCATCATTGACTCATGATGCTCAGGAAGCCAGCAGAAGCCACAGATTATGCAATTTAACCCCCTTTTGCTGATGAGTTGGCTCTGTGCTATGTGTTTTATTTCCTAAGCAGACCATGCTCAGCAAAATTGTTGCTGAGTGAAAGGAGCTGTTCACTATTACACTTAACACAACTCTGTTGCCATGTTTAAAAAAAAATATGAAAAAAATCCTTGGAAAAATAATACTTTTAATGCATAACTTTCCAGCAAGTGTTGAGTCTGATCCTTGATTTCTTCAAGAGCTACAACAAATAAAGATTGTTTAACATCCAACACACTTCCAGGCCACTTCACCACTCTGTAATGGATTGATATTGGGACCAGTATATGGAACCATGCATACTGGGAGAATCACAGGCATTCATTACACCCAGAAGTATTGCATACTGAAGTTAGAACTCACAACCCACCCAAGAGGTAGGTATTACGAGTTTTTGTTTGCAGAGAGTTTCTTCTTTTTTGGGATAGGTATACTGACATTTTAAAGTAAACCTGTAAAAGCACCTGCTTTGCGTTACATGACAGGGGTGGAAGGATGCCACGTCACTGATAAGACAGGAAGCATGGTGAAGTAAAACTTCTGAAAAATACCTACTGCCTCTGCTATGAAGTTTGAAGATGAATTACCCCACAGTACTTACACATAGAGGCCAGTGAGCGTTTGTTTTTAATGCTCATTTACTGCCTGTAAAAAAAAAAATTTAAATACTTCCATATGTCCACAGCCCAGCCACAGATAAACTTTAGGTTTTGCACACATAAGCAATACAGAAGAATATGGATGCTCTCAATACTGCTGAACAAGAAATTAAATCCCCAGGCATGGTGCGAAGACCTGTGAGCTAGGTAAGCAAGCATGTGAATAAGAAATGTGATTGTTAACTTTACATAAAAACATATTTCATCTTTGTTTTTGTCAACTAATTACATCTTTGTTTCACACAGATAATTATGCAAGTACTCATGTAATGGCTACTTGATAGGATACATTATTAAACAACAATTTTACTGTTATTCCAAAACCATCTTACTGTGTAATTGTGTTATTGCAAAACAAATACAACACACAGACTTTATCTACAGTCATATAAAGACTGTTGATAATGAGTTCACAAGTAGACCAAGATCCACAGCCAACTCATCCTAAGACCAACTCCCACGAAAGACTCCCTTTTCCCACTGATTGCACTTATATTTCAACTAAAAGCAAACGCATCACATGTTTAAAACCTTTGATGTAGATCATTGCCTTTCCCACTCAGCCTTTGAGATATCTCTCTTTTTTTTTTTTTATCATAGCTGTGCCGAGAGAACGTAAATAACTGTATACATGCTCAAGTTTCAGTTACTTGTCCTCCTTGTGTTTTCTTTCCACACAGAATAATGTAGAGGCACCTAGGCTATCTATAGTTACATTCACGGTGAGTCTGAATCCACATCTAACTACCCCCCCCCCCCCCCCCCATCATTTTCCATGTCAGGGCCTCTGTAACAGTTCTTTCTGGTTGTGACTGTGATTGATTGTGATTGTCCTTTTGCTTTAACACTGAACTTCTCCAAAATGTGCAAATTACAGGTATGCACCTTTTGCTGGTTTCTTTTACACAGGTATGGCCTTCTTGTGATGCCAACATTTCCCAAATAATAAAATCCAGTATTTCAGTATTGAACATCATTATTAGCATTTAAGTGGTCTTCTAAGTTACTCTATAGTTCCTCTTGAATACATTTCTGACATGCCACAATAGTCTGCAACACTTATTTAAAAAAAAAAAGTCTACAATTTGAAATGATCAGGGATCAGTCCAGTCAGTTGAAAAGGTCATAACCTAAGCTCTCTTTAGTCAAATTCTATCTTTCTTCCTGCTCAAGATGCTTACAGTCACCACTGGAGAGTGCTGTTGGGAAACCGGTAAGGGGTTTTGCACTGGGATTCAAGAGCAGCTCATCTGCCAATTGTGTTGAGGATTTATCCAGTGCAAGAAGATAGATAAACTAACATATCCTCACATCAAAGGTTAGTTATAGAATTAAATTTATTAAAGTGATTGTAAAACTTTGTTTTTTAATTTTTAAAAATATAAGGATGCTATACTTATCTGATATCTGCAATGGTCTTGCACAGAGCAGCCCCATTTCTCCTCTTTTGGACCCCCATCAGTGCTCTCTGTTCCTCCTGTCCCGCATGTGCCCCCAAAACAAGCCACTTGCTATGGGTGTACAGTGCACATGCAGGTACGCTCTAGAGTCAGGAGCGTGAGAGGGGAGAGAAGAACTGCAGCAGTGCACAGTACTGAATTGATACAGGACTCGGATAAGTGTTAGGGAAGGGGGAAGGAAAATGTAAGCCTCAATCTATTTCTATTTTCTATAATTCACTTTATTAAGCAAAGAGCTCATACTTCTATGATAAATCAACCATGGTTTATTAAGGGATAAGGCATGTTAACTTTCAAAATGAAATTTTCACTTTTCAATATTAATTTTCATTTGTCTAAGTAAATGAGGTGAAATCAGATTGAAAATTCACTTTGCAAAGAATATGTGCAAAGAACAATAAAAAAGACTGACTTAAATGAGAATTCACTTTATAAAGCGAAAATTCACTTCGCTTAGTGAATGAGGTGATCCTGTGCTGACTTCCAATCATATGAGTGAAAAAAATCCATGGTTTAATTTTAATTACACGTGATCGGGTATTCTTTCTAAAGTGAATTTTCATTTTGTTTCACCTAAATCACTAAAATTCACTTTGAAGGGGAACATGCTCTCCTCATTTAGTAAATCAAGCACACAACCCCTTCAATCTTTATCTGATGCTTTAATATCCATTGTGCTGTTCTTGCCTGTCCCCAATGTTTAGAAGAGAAAAAATGGGTAAGGCAGGGTAAGGTAGTAAAGTGGTTACTAAGGATGACATTGTGTAGTTTTTAATGTGAATAGGGAAAGATGTTCCTAGTTTTTTTGTTTGTATCTATAGAAGAAACTCAAGTAATATACGGTAATCTATTTTATTAAAGTTGTAGAGATAAGGTCAATTAATGGATGTTGGATCTGAAATTATAATTTAACAGCTAACTTTAGTGTAAATCATAGAAAGATTTGGGGGCATAAGGTCATTTGCCACACTGAAAAAAGAAGCTTATTTTTACTAATCCTAATGGCAAAATTTAACAGACTTTATTCAACTCATTCCTTCCAGACAGTTACATAAATGAAGTATAAGGCAGCCTGGACAGAAGAATAATAAGAATAAAACAGTAAAGACCATATCCGTGACACCATCTCAAGGCAATTAAGACTTAAGCCCCGAACAGCGTTACCAAAGCAGACATTTTACATAGAAACTTGGCCTTTCACTTCATATAGGCAGAGAATCACACAATCATAGTGGAAACTTGGAAGACACATTCATTGTTAATAAAAACCAGAAAATTTAATTTTGAGATCCTAAGCATATAGAAATATATTACTGAGACATTGCAGGGTTCCCTCATGTGTATTACATTTTTGGCTATCTTAACTGAGTTGTTGAAATTGACTATGTTAGTGTTGCCAGTCTGTTATGAAATCTATAGTGAAAAATGTCTGCTTTGCTTTCTTAGATGCCTGGAAATGCAAATTTACCATTCATGGGTATAATAATAATATATTTAATGTTCATTTTGTTTTTATAAAAATATCAATAGGTGTCCAGTAAAGCATTGAGTATATTTATCATATTTTAGCTGTCAAAATGCACTGGTTTACTAATTCATAATCAGAATGAGTAAATGCAATGTATATTATAGCCACATTCTTTTTGTTATTCCTAGCAGATGGACATAGCAGTGAAGAAATGAAGGAAAATTTATTATTTACTTGAACTTGATAATGTAATTTTAAAAGTTGTTTTAAATTTTTAAAAATCTTCAGCTGTCATTGAAAAAGGTTGTAAACTCTTAAAAAAAAAACCAAAAACCTGTAAGCTCTTGTACACACGGTCCGACATTCCAACAACAAAATCCATCCGATTTTTTTCCGACAGATTTTGTCCGAAACTCGTGTTGCATACACACGGTCGGACAAAGTTGTCGGAAAATCCGATCGTTCGTAACGTGATGACGTTATTTAGTTAGGACGGGACTACGTTCAGGCTAGTAGCCAATAGCTTTGGTCTAAGAATTTGATCTGAGCATGCGTGGCACTTTGTCCAATCGGAATTCTCTACAAACGATCGGACAAAGTCCAATCGGATCATGTTGTCGGAAAATTTTTATATCCAGCTCTCAAACTTTGTTGGTTGGATATTCTGACGGAAAAAGTCCGATGGAGCCCACACAGGGTCAGATTATCCGACAACACGGTCCGATCTGACATTTTCCATCAGAATGTCCGACCGCGTGTACAAGGGCTAAGACAAAGGCATAATGAGATGCAGTTCATTATGAAATACTTACCTTAGAATGAAGCCTTTCAGCGCCCCCCTCCCCCCCTGCACACCGCTGAGATGGCCGACATTTTCCCTGGAGTCTCTTCTCGGTTCGCGGGCATGAATTGTAGATATCTCCTAAATGGTACACGTTTAGGAGATGTTTACACTACCTAATAGGTAAGCCTTATTATAGGCTTACATATAGGTAAATGTCTGCAGAGGACGTTTACTTCCTCTTTAAAGAACACCTAGTAAACCTAACATCCAGGTTATTT
This sequence comes from Lithobates pipiens, assembly GCF_037356315.1. Classification (NCBI taxonomy): domain Eukaryota; kingdom Metazoa; phylum Chordata; class Amphibia; order Anura; family Ranidae; genus Lithobates; species Lithobates pipiens. The sequence continues at coordinate 178,770,810 of NW_027507748.1, forward strand.
TTCAGCACCTTCTGTGACACAGTGACAACACTCTTTAAACTTTGCTTTTGGATTGTCACTCTGTTACATGCACCCCTGATAGATACTTATTAGTGGCAAGACATTGCACAGTCAAAATCTACTGTTGTCACTATCAGGAAGCTGGTCCAGACCAATAAACAGATACAGCATATTATTAGAAATCCATGTATTTCAAACTGCATGCTGCTGTTGAAAACCTGTTGGCCTTCATTAGTACAGTGCATGGAAGCTGACTGCTATGGATAAGAGCTTGGGCATAAATGAGAAAGTATAATCAGACAGGTTATGTTAGGTGACCTTAAAGGAACCAAAAAGTCCTCCATTACAATAAATCAGTGCTATTTATTTTTTGTTCTTTTAATTCCACCTCACTATAAACTGTTTCATTATACACTGTAGTAGTACAATTAAAGCATAAAGTGACATCTATGGCATTATAAGGAAGTTTATTTTGCATGAATATGCAGTTTCACAGGATAAATGAATTTAAATATTTCAATCATATAACGTGTTACCATTCTAAATGGATCATTTAACCCCTTGGAGCTGGAACCTCCCGATCCTTTAAGGGGTTTAGGATGCCAAGTCATGATGTGTCACAAGTATGATCATGTGACTGCCGTGATTGGCTGTCACGATGTGGTGATCACACGATCAGAAAGCTTGCGAACGGGAGCTTTCCGTCAGCTGCCGGTGACAGGTTGCATGCTCTCGGCACATAGAGAGGCCACATATTTGCACGTGGCTGGCGCCAAGAAGTTAAAAATGAATTCCAGCTAGGACAATAGTCACAAAGGATATAAATCCACCTTGTGAACCCCAAGTGCCTTTGTAAACCCAAATAATATCTTATAAGAGTAGCAGTGACAGTATAGCTACGCTGCAAATATCCTGTGAAGAGAGCAGCGATATGGAATAGAAGCTCCGTCCTCTACAGGCTTCCTGTTGAAAACTATGGGGGGGGGTGCGGGGGCAGGCCAGTCACTCTGCACAAGGAGAGAGAGAACAGCAGTGACCAGTCTTTATCACAGGAAACCGCACAGAGGCAAGGTTTCACGGTGGTTTCCTGGACAGATCTGAAAGAAATACACAAAGCACACCAAGATTCAAGGAAAAATGCACAACTCTTGTATTTAGACACTATTTCCTTATTGTGGGGTTCAGCTTTAAAGAACTAACAAAGCTGATAAAAACTGTACATGGAAATGATGGATATCATTTCATTTTACAAACACGTTTATATTGACAAGGCACCTTTTAGTAAGGGCTATTGACAGAAACCGATAATCTTAGCCCTTGTACACACGGTTGGAGATTCCGACGGAAAATGTCCGACGGACCATGTTGTCGGATAATCCGACCGTGTGTGGGCTCCATCGGACTGTTTCCGTCGGAATATCCGACCGACAAAGTTTTAGAGCTGGGCTATAAAATTTTCCAACAACATGGTCCAATTGGACTTTGTCCGATCTTTGTAGGGAATTCCAATCCGACAAAGTGCCACGCATGCTCAGATAAGATTCCTAGACCAAAGCTATTGGCTACTAGCCTGAACGTAGTCCCGTTGTAACGAAATTACGTTATCACGTTCCGAACAATCAGATTTTCCAACAACTTTGTCCGACCGTGTGTATGCAACACAAGTTTCGGACAAAATCCGATGGATTTTGTTGTTGGAATGTTCGACCATGTGTACAAGGGCTAAGAGTGCTCAACAAGTTATGTAAACTTACATGCAATAATCTACAAGCGCATGCTCTACCAGCAACCTTAATGTGAACACAGGTTCAATTCAGTATCAAAATTGTTCTAAATATATATTGTTACTAAAGTTTGTGTGTGTGTGTGCTGTGTGTGTGTGTGTGTGTATATATATATATATATATATATATATACTGTACTAAAGTTTCAAAGTCAAGACTGAAGTGCAGTTTATAGGTTTTGTGGTTAACCAGAACTTTTTTTATTTTTTTATTTTTTATTTTGACACTTGGAGAGATCTAAGTGTGGGTGGCGTGGGAAATATTTGACTGGGAAAGCAATTTGTCACTTGAAATCGCATTAAAATATGGAGTAATGGTTTGGCTTTGTGTACTGAAGGAAAGGGCAGATCATGACAAAGAGAATGCAAGCTACATTATTGAAAGGATTGACTGGAAAATTATTGCATAGTCATTCCAAGCAGACCTTGATTATATAATTTTTGTGTCTAAATAACATCCATATGGCTCTACACCCTAAACACACCAAGTCACTAGTTACTTTATCAAACTAACCAATATATACAAAACCTCTTTTTATGACTACTACAGGTGATACAAATGCTTATAAAAAAAAAAATATATATATATATATATATATATATATATATATATATATATATATATATATATATATATATATATATATGCATATGCAGCTGTTACCTTTTGTACCACCCCCTCCCATTAGAATGTAAGCTCTATGAGCAGAGCCCTCCTGTACCTCTTGTATTGGACTGTACTGTAATTGTGTTGTCCCCTATACATTGTAAAGCTCTGTGTAAACTGGTGGCACTATAAAATTCATGTATAATAATAATAATAATAATAATAATAATAATAATATATAAAATCAATTACCAAACCAAAAAAAGAAGTATGTGACCTTATAATCTGTAACCATATTACCAATTACAGGGCCCTCTGATTCCTCCTGTTTTGAATTGTATTGCAACTGTACCATTTGCCCTAACATTGTATAGTGCTGTGCAAACTGTTGGCACTATATAAATCCTGTATAATAATAATAATAATAATAATAATAATAGTTTTATTTACACATGGGGAATAAAAACCTTTAAAACCCCTTAAAACATGTCTCTGCCCTATTTACTGTATAAATGTATAATAATGTAATGTTTACCCATTTCTTATTGCTCATTACCATTGGGTATACCAATAAATAGATATTTTGTTTGAATCATTTTCTAATATCATCATATAAAATGAAATCAAAATGCTATATATTGACTTTCAGCCATTTGAATGCTTGCCTGCATAGCATTTCAAATATGTCCCACTGTTAATGATTAGCTTTACTGTGCCATCAAAAGCTTGTTTGTGCATTAATGCAAACCACATTACACTTACCAGTAATTATTGTTATTATTAATAAAAATGAATGATTTATCTCAAGGTGGGAAAAACAAGGATTTTTCACTATATTTATCGATAACATTTTCTTATATTGTTCTCAACAAATGTTTTTAATGGTTAAACATCCTTTAAATATACTTGACAGAAAAATCGGCTAAATTATCTTTACTTAAAGCGTAACTCCACTTTTGTTGAGAAAAAAAAACATTCCCCTCTGGATGATCATTGTACATTTACATTACAAGGATTTTAACATACTTTGCAGATTTCAGCCTTTTGTTATTCTGAAGAAATCCATGTGTGTTTGTCCATGCTCAGAGTGAGTCTAATTCATAATTATCAATCAGCTGTGCACCTGAAAGGCTCTAATGAGAAAAGTTGCTGGGCCTACATCCCTTTAAATGTGATTTCCTATTGGAAGTATTACACCAAAAATTTAATTTGTATTGCAGGGGATGCCTGAAATCTGACTAGTATCGTTGGGCAGACTTCTGGAAAAATTGGTGAGCCAATCACACAAGCAGTAAATGATGCTTCTGATATACATTTTGTGTACAGATCACCTCCAGGTAGCCATATTTACATAATATTTTCAGAAAATTACAGAGCTGCAGATTGAAAAGGAAACATAATTATTAATATCATTCAATTACAATATGACTTGTGTAGCAATTGTATACACTATATTATTTTTTCTTTATTTGCTATTTTTTTCCCCACGAAAGTGGAGTTACCCTTTAAACTATTTTTTATTGATAATTCACATAAGCACTATTGAAAACTGAAATCACTGTGCTTCCAAATCCCCAATTCACCTAATGAGTGAACATATGTGAAAGTGTAGTATTGCTGTTGGAGCTGTACAAAACCCGGTCTTCCCCCAAGCTCAGTAAGACAGGGTTATTTTGTTGACCTTCATTCTCCCATTACATTAGAAAATCAAAAATCAAAAAATAAAATAAAAATTGAATACTGGTAAGTAAAAAGAAAAATATGCTTAAATATGCTACTTTTGAAGTCCTGACTGTCCCTATTTGGACAAAGCATTGCGCAACATAATATATACAGTAACAGACAGAATTATAAAATTAGGCTATAGGAAAATTATGAATTATTGCTTTAGATTATTATTTATAGGCACTGAAAATTTGAATGAAAACAAAAGTTAATTTTGTAATTTATAGAGATAATATGCAGACCTTATTAAAGATATTTTGATACAATTTTAGGACGTAGTAACTATATGATTTTTTTTCTACAGAATACTTTGATATACTGTATTCTATTTTCTATTCACTGTCAACAATTTTATTTTCCAAGGCAAAATTAATTCAGTCAAAAATGCTGAAGTCATGATAATACAATTATTAAGACTAAATAAAACATCTGGCTATTTTTATTTTACAATAAAAAATATACAATTATAGACTCTCTTGCTTGCAGACAGAGCAGCAACTAAAATACATCCCACAGAATTAAACACAAGTTGTGCATTTGTGCAAAAAAAGGCTCAAACTGAACTGATTACCAGAGCTGAAATTTGATTTATACCAGATCCTCAAATATCAACACAGCTTTCACTCCAACATGTTGTCATATCCTGTTTTCAATGTCTTTAGGGTTGAAATGAATTCTCCAAACAGTGTACAGACAAGTTTAATGTTTGAAAGCAGTTTAACAGGAGTTATAGTGAAAAAGAGCAAAAAAATGCATAATAAGCTTATTGAAACAATTTTGCTGACAATTATATTTTCCTACTGTGTCATTTAATACAGTGAAGTCAACTAAGTGCATAAAAGTCTAGAGCGCTCATGGAAAAGTTAAGCAACAATTAAAGGCTAGATTCTGAACTGTATATTGTTAAGAGACATTAAAAAAATAAGATTTTTTAGCAAGCACAGTTAATTATTACATAGAGACAATTCTTCTTTTTTTAAAAGAGCTTTCAGTTTAAAACAGATAAATGCATTCCAGGTGCATCAAAATAAAAGCTGTCTTTTAGTTTGTTTTCTTAAAGCATAAATAAAGGTAGTACCACTTAGGCCAGCCATATGCGATTTGAATCTCAGATGGTTCCTGCTGAACCGGTGTTCTGACAGATAGTGTGCTGCCATCATATAGTGTCTGCTCCGTACTGCGCATGCGCAGTACAGGGCAGAAGAAGCTTCGGAAAATCTCCGAAGCTGAACGGTGCCTGTGCCGTGAGTGGAGGTTGTAGCCCCACCAAAAAGACAGAACAATCACATCTCCCCTACCTTCACAATTTTCAATCTACCTCCTTTCCCCTTGAAGTGTATTTTTCCCAAAACATAACATTGACATAAAATATTGCATTGACCGCCATTTTTTTCTCTAGAGTCTCTGTTGAAATGTATATATGTGTGTATATATATATATATATATATATATATATATATATATATATATATATATATATATATCATATATATATAATATATTTGGGGGTTCTAAGTAATTCTCTATCAAAAAACTCAAATTTTTACTTGTAAGCAACAAATGTCAGAAAAAGGCCAGGTATGGTCATCGAGTGGTTAAAAAAGACAGAACAATGTGGTTCCACCCAGTCCTGTCATGTTCCCATTTGCTGACTGCTGCATTTTTTTTTAAAAACAAGTACCAACTGGCTGATGAAAGAAAAACATGCCCAGTTTCTAGCAAAGGATAGAAAAATTGAGTGCTGTCCGTGATACTTTTTTTATTTGCACAAATAAAAAAAGTATCACGGACAGTACTCAATTTTTCTGTCACAATAACACTAATACGGCTACAATCACATTAGCAAAGGATACAAATAATAGTTCTTACAGTTAACTCCCTGTGAGAGTATACAATACATCAATTTTAAATGGCATCTGAATGAAATGAAAGATGGATAATGCAAAAGGAAACACAGATTTGCAATAAAAAATTAATAAAAATAAAACCTTTCAGTCTGCTAAAACATTATCAATGGCAGGCACAAAAATCTATGTTGTGGCTGTGCAAAGTGCCATGCATGCTCAGAATAAATTACGAGACAAAAGCTATTGGCTACTGGCCTCTCTATAGTCCTGTCATATATGTTGTACGTCACCTCATTCTGAGCAATCAGATTTCCCGACAACTTTGGGCCACCGTGTGTATGCAAGACAAGTTTGGGCCAAAATCCGTCTGAAAAAATCCGACGGATTTTGTCGTCGGAATGTCTGACCATGTGTACAGGGCATAAGAGTTTAGTTGTGGAATTATTTACTATTTACATAGTAATAGCATATATAATAATGGCGTTTGATAAGAAGAACTAGCGATTAATAGTGTCAATGGACTCTTTGATGTTATTAAATTAGGCCTCCAGCACTTTACTAAATCTGTAATAGTGAATGGATTTTGTGATCTTTTTCTTGCAATGTGAAATAATGTTTTAGTACATTCTATAATTATTAGTCAGAAAAATGCTATAATTTTATAGCTATATGAAGATGTTTAACCACTTCCCGACTGGCACACGACAATGTACGTTGGCAGAATGGCATGGGCAGGCATATGGGCGGACAGGTACGTCCCTTTAAGAATGCCGCCATGCCATCGCCTGCGCGCCGCCGACGGATAACCGTGATTGTCTCACGGGGAGGCTGAATGGGGAAATGCGGAAATAAACAGCACCTTTCCTTTCTGCCTAGCAACAAGTGACACTGATCTCTGCTCCCTGCGATTGGAGCAGAGATCAGTGTTCACTAACACACAGCCACGCCCCCCACAGTTAATAACACGCCCCTAGGACACACTTAACTCCTACACTGCCACTCCCTGGTTAACCCCTTCACTGCCAGTGTAATTTACACAGGAATCAGTGCATTTGTATAGCACTGATTGCTGTATAAATGACAATGGTCCCAAAAATGTGTCAAAAATGTCCGATGTGTCCACCATAATGGCTCAGTCACAATAAAAATCGCTGATCACCTCCATTACTAGTAAAAAAATATATATTAATAAAAATGCCATAAAACTATCCCCTCTTTTGTAAATGCTATAAATTTTGTGCAAACTAAATAATCACTTATTGCGTTTTTTTTAGAATGCATATCGGCCTAGACTGAGGAAAAAAATTTTTTTTTATATATTTTTGGGTGATATTTATTATAGCAAAAAGTAAAAAATAATGCATTTTTTTCAAAATTGGTGCTCTTTTTTTGTTTATAGCGCAAAAAATAAAAAGCGCAGTGGTGATCAAATACCACCAAAAGAAAGCTCTATTTGTGGGAAAAAAAGGGCATCAATTTTGTTTGGGAGCCAGGTCACACAAGACCGAGCAATTGCCAGTTAAATCGATGCAGTGCTGAATTGCAAAAAGTGGTCTGGTCTTAAGCCAGCAAAATGGTCCGGTCTGAAAGTGGTTAAAGAACACAGGATTTGGCTGTGAACTGAATCTTCTGGTTCAATTGACTGGTGCGCACTCTCCAAAAAAAAAAATTGGAAATTTAATAGTTTGGCAGTGACAGAAAGCGTTTCAAGCCTAAAGTTGGGCTGTCAAAGATGCTTCAATGTGTAAGTCTATTAAATACTGTGTACATCATGTATGAAAATATTAGTTGCATATAAAGTATGAAGGGGTGCCCAATTATATTGTACAATCTATCGCCACAGAGTTAGTCAGAAATCTTAAAATCCAAGAGTATAATTAGCACACCCTGGGTGTGCAAATTATACTTTTGAGTATTGCTTAAGGCTCGGTTCACAACTAATGCCGATGCGGCTCCCAGCAGGGGGCCTGTGCATCCTGGTTCACCATTTCAGGTCCAATTTCAGCCCCAATTTTGGGCTGAATTCAGATGTAAAATGAATCAAAAGACGCACAGGACTGCTGTGCAAACTCGCACCGGAGCCGCATCGGAGATATGTGCACCGGCTCCATAGAGAGCCAATCACAATCTCCTGCTATCCCCGCAGTAGTGTGAACCCGGCCTTACGTTTTTTACTTCCCCCCATGATTGGAACTGCACTGAATAACAGTGGCTGCCTTTTATTCACATTTTTCAACATGTCCAATACTTTTCTTATATTGAGAATTGAATATGCTAATTGCTGTAAAAGAGTCTAGGAGAGAATGCCCACATCCAATACTTTTCCTATTGACTTTGATAACTATCGAACAACAGATTGGGGCAATTATCCACCCCATTATTCATACCAATGATTGAAGATTAGATAAGTGAAAACAATTTTTTCAGTGTAGTACATTTACTCTATTTATTATGGGTTTTTTTTCATCTCAGTGGGTTAATTATAATCCTTAACAAAATGTGATTTTTCTGTTGCATTGAACAATATTCACCTGGAAAGAATTATATGTTATGTATTCCCAAGTATCTTTTCACAAAGTCGTATAACAATAAATTGTGTAGCATATTTTTAAGCTTGTAACTGGCTACTGAATGTAGCTGTAAATTAGACATGTATGGTAGAATAATAAATCAAGTTTAATCTGAAACATTTTTCTACTTTCCATGAGTGATACTACGAATTAGCAATTAAGGAAATACAGGTGATAAATGGTGCCCGACACACACGGTCAGTACAGCTCTGGGCTATCTCAGTAGAAGTTAAAGCAGTGGAATACATTTATAGATTAGTAAAGAAACTCTACTGAAAACTTAACTATACAAATAAATTATAAAGGGACCAAAAATGTATCTTCTAAAAATGTAAAAGCTGTAGCAAAGCAAAAGATTGCTGTAAAACTGGAAACATATATCTTAGTGTGAGAATTTCTTTGCAAAACACTAAGACCAGCCACACATGACAGATGATCAGCAGGCTGTTAAAAAAAAATGAACAGATTCCCCCATTCACACAATCGAGGTGGATAGAGGAATCCTCTCTGCTGTGCCATTGTATTCTGACAGTATTCAACAGAAGTAACCATTAGATCAGGGGTAGGGAACCTCGGCTCTCCAGCTGTTTTGACACTATATGTTCCATGACTTTGCAAGACCCTAACAATCACAGGCATGACTCCTAGAGGCAGAGGCATGATGGGATTTATAGTTTCAAAAGAGCTGGAGAGCTGAGGTTCCACACCCATGCATTAGATTGATATCTGTTGAGTGGGAACAGTCCAACATGGATCAAAATTCTGTCAGTAACCGCTGAACCAGTAAAATTTTGATCCATCTATGGCGAGCTTTAATAGCATGACAAAGGGATGTATAATGTTGTCATTTAACCATCTCCCACCTAGCCTATTGTTATAATATGGCCAGATGGGAGCACTCCTCCCAGAGTAGTCCTCCCAGTTGTGTGCCTTGTGCACATTCTAGGGTCCACCCAGCAGTGCAATTTGTGACCTGCTTTGTCCACTGGACACAGATCATTGTCCTAGGTGAATGTGCATACACTGGTACCATTTAATCACTTTGACTAATCACAGTGATCACATATCAGTTGTTAAAGTGTTTGTTAAGCCTTTTTATGAAAAACTGCCAGCCGCTCTATTAGGGGCTGGCATACCACACTGTGTAAATCCTTTATAAAAAGGAGCATTCTAAATAGCTATTTAGAGCTGTCTTCAGGCTGGTCATGTGACTTGCGTCCACTTTTCAGCTCTGATACACAGCTACTGCAGGAGGGACCATGATCCCCCCCTGATATCAGCCGGGAGATCACGTGGCTGCTCAGCTCCTCCCGCAGAAGCCCTGTCCCGGAGCTGTAAAGCGCCCGTGAGTCACGTGACCGGCCTAAACACAGCTCTAAATAGCTATTTAGAATGCTCATTTTAGAAAGGATTTACACAGTGGGGTATGCCAGCCTCCCCCAATTTTAGTTTTTTTTATTTATCAATAATAGCGGCAGGGGGGTGGAAGCAGAGAAAGAGACAGAGAGTGTGCTGCCAGGCAGGAAAGAGGGGTTGAGGGAGAAAGGAGAAGAGGGCAGCGTATGACGGAAGGACGCACTTTGACCACGGTGATAAGGGATGAGCAGCCCTGGTTATCATGGTCTGTATAGAGAGGGTATACAGGAAGTGGGAGGTTCAGGGAGTTTTTTTTTACAGTTTAAAGGAGGGCAGATTACACAGCACAAGCACTGTGCTGTTTAAGCTGCTTTAAAGGACCAGGATGTGTATTTTTTGGGGGGTTAACAAACACTTTAACAATGGCTTTCATTCATAACCATTGTGTATTATTGCATTGATCTCTGTGATTGTTCACAGTGATCACATGGTACAAGGCCAATCACAGTGGACCTGTACTATGTGATAGCTGTGGCCAATCACAGCTGGCACATGAATGGATGCCAGTCACAGTTTTACAGTGTAAAACGTATTGCTTATATAGAGATCATCACTGTAATAAGCAATCATAGTGTAAACAAAATCCTAATCACCTCCTCAGGGCAGTACAATGTCACTGTGGTGGCACTGTACTGCTGTAGTGACAGTCTATTAAAAAATTGTAAAAAAAGACTGTCACCAGTCAGTGTCCCTGATCACTGAAAGACCAGTCATATGGTGACTAGGGATCAGCTGAACACTCCCCAGTTCAGTTTGCACCCTGAACATGCCAACGGACTGAAAGTTTGCATGAACATTTGAACAACGTTAAAATCTATGTTCTCGAACATGAGAAATCAAAAGTGTGAATTTTAAAGGTTAATATGCAAGTTATTGTCATAAAAAGGGTTTGGGGACCCGGGTCCTGCCCCAGGGAACATGTATCAATGCAAAAGAAAGTTTTAAAAACGTCAGTATTTCCGGGAGCAGTGATTTTAATGATGCTTAAAGTGAAAAAATAAAAGTGAAATATTCCTTTAAATATCGTACCTGGGGGGTGTCTATAGTATGCCTGTAAAGTGGACCCCGTGTTTAGAACAGTCCCTGCACAAAATGACATTTCTAAAGGAATAAAAGTAATTTAAAACTGCTTGCGGCTATATGGCGAGCAATTTCTCCTCATGGCCTTTTACATACCTCCGCCATTCAGTATGACTGTGATCATCGAGGGACTCGCCCTTATGACCCGACATCCCACAATACCAGTGATCTGGATAGGAGACTTCAATACCACCCTGCGGCCGGCATTAGATAGACTCCAGACTACACAGGGGACGGACGCGGCTAACAGGGAGACAAAATTTTCAAAACTGATCTCCACTGTCCACTTAATAGACACTTGGCGCTACAAATTTCCCCTCGCAAAAGCCTATTCCTGCTTCTCACCTTCCCACAACTCCATGTCCCGCATTGACTTTATTCTTGTATCGAGCACCCTAACGCCACGAATATTAGAAACAGCCTTTTGCCCAAGACTACTATCTGACCACAGCCCATACTGGACCTCACTGAGCATCCCCGTGGGTAAACCCCATAAGCCCTGGCGCCTAAACCCATTTTGGTTGTCCCTGTTACCGGATGATGACGAGCTCCCGAACCTATGGAAACAATACTTTGCGGACAACGACCAAACTGCCTCTATTGCGGCAATTTGGGACTCATTCAAACTATACGCGCGTGCGACCCTTACCTCCCACATAAATGTAATTAAGACAAAATCCGCAGATATCTTTGACAGGGCGCTAGCAGAACTAAGCTCCACGGAACGGGAGTATGCCATTAATCCTACCCCAGAGATAGCAGCTCGGCTCAAGCTGCAATCCAGAGTGGCAACTCAACTTCAGTTTACAAAGGCCAGACAAAAACTGTTTTTCACGAAGCAGAAATTCTTTGAGCATGGAGAAAAGGCAGGCAAGCTGTTGGCTTACCTGGTACATAGTGAGGATAGACCCCCAGTGAACATCACGCTACATGGACCAGAGGGCCATCAGATAACAGATCCTCAAAGAGTAACTGCTAGATTTAGAGACTTCTTTGCAGATTTATACAAGACCATGATTACAGACCCAACGGACCAGAGAACGGCCTTCTTACATAGCATTACCCTCCCTCAACTGACAACAGACCAGCTTGACCTTCTTGAGGCACCCCTCACTACAGACGAAATAGCCACAGCTATAGCCAGTTTTGCCAGATCCAAATCCCCTGGTTCAGACGGTCTCCCAATCGAGTTTTATTCTCAATACAGTGAACTTCTTACCCCGAAACTGCTCACGCTATACAACCACCTGTTTGAAACCTTTTCCTTACCACCATCCATGAGAGAGGCAGTAATAGTACTCATTCCCAAACCAGGGAAAGACCCGGGATATCCGGAATCATATCGTCCAATCTTACTACTCCAGGTAGACATAAAAGTTCTCGCCAAGGTACTATCCCTGAGATTGAACAAAGTTATCCTTTCTTTAATACATGTCGACCAGGCGGGATTTATGCCGGGTCGCAACACATCCTTTAACCTACGCAAATTGTTCATCAACTTACAGGCTACACACATGGAGGCAGGATCTAGGGTGGTGGTGACTTTAGACACGGCGAAAGCCTTTGACTCGGTGGAATGGGAGTACTTATGGAGATGTCTGGAGGGGTATGGCTTCGGCCCTAAATTCATCAAATGGGCACAACTGATGTATCAGTCGCCCACAGCCAGGGTAATGGCGAACGGATGGCCCTCCGAGCAGTTTGACCTCACCAGGGGCACAAGGCAGGGCTGCCCTCTCTCGCCGTTGTTATACGCCCTGGCTGCTGAGCCGCTAGCCATATCCATCTGGAATAATCCAGAAATCAAGGGACTATGCTCAGGTAACCTGATTGAAAAAATTAGTATGTACGCGGATGACACCCTTTTATACCTGGCAGATCCGGGTTCCTCTTTGCGGGTGGCACTACATACAATCGAACAATTTGGGACCTTCTCTGGTTTAAAAATTAATTGGGAAAAATCGCAAATATTACCAATAGACAGTTTCCCACCAACCGAGTCACAGGCCAGTCTACCACTTCAGAGAGTTAGTACCATCAAATATCTTGGGATCCATGTATCCAGAATGTCGACAGACTTTGTACATCTCAATATTGAACCCCTTACGCCCTATGTAAAAACTAAGCTGAGGACCTGGGCTCGCTTGCCACTGGGGGTATGGGGCAGAATAAACTTAATTAAAATGGTTCTACTTCCCAAAGTATTAAATGTTATGTGGCACTCCCCAACATACTTACCTTTGAAATACTTCAAGACTCTAGAAGCCCTCCTCAAACCTTTCGTATGGGGTCCTAACAGACACAAACTGGCATGGCAGACGCTAAAAAACCCACCTGACCTGGGAGGTATGGCACTACCAGATTTCAACCTATACTATATTTCGTCCCAATTATCACAACTATACCACATTGACAAGACAGACAGGGAGCGGTTCCTCCAGCTGATGTGCCCCAAGTGGGCCAGATGCACTAAAGACCCTATTTATGCAATAACAATAAACACCGGAAATACTGATTTGAGGACTGGTGAGCTGGCCCTGCTGCGTCAATACAGACGCATATGGGACATTGCCTCCGCTAAACTAGAGATTCCCCAATACAACGACTTCACCCCATTATGGCACAACAAGGTCCTACCTGAATTCTTGCAAATTCCTGATGTAGATTGCTGGTCCACCTATGGAATCTTCTATCTCCATCACTTACTTAACAATGGGACTCTAAAAACCTTCCACACACTCCAAGAGGAGTACAATCTTCCCAATCATATGTTCTTTAGATATCTGCAAGTCAAGCATGCAATCCGCACTCAATTCCCAATGTCCCCCCCTAAGCCCACTTCAAATGTTGCTATGGCAATCATCAAAAACACGGATCCTCAAAAACTAATTTCAGCCTTCTACAATCTACTCTCCACCCCAGTAGCAACTAAAATAGCTTATGGACTTAAACCTCGCTGGGAAAGGGCGGTGGGACCTATCGAGGACGGGGAATGGGAGGAAGCACTGGAATTCTGTAAGACAGTTTCCCCAAAACTGTCGGACAGGCTGACCCAAATTTACATACTCCATCAAGCGTACCTTACCCCCCTTAGTGTTGCCAGGTACAGAGGCTCCCAGTCCACTTTGTGCCAAATGTGTGGAAGGGAGACAGGAACATTCATTCACTTACTGTGGTCATGCCCCAAAGTACAGGGACTATGGACACAGATAGTAAGATTCCTCCATGACGAAATGGGCTCTCCAGCCACGCTGGACCCAAAAATGTGCCTTTTAGGACTCTTGCCAGACTCGACCGACAGGTACATGAAGACATTTCTACAGGAGACGTTATTCACAGCACGAAAGACAATAGCTCGGAAATGGATGAGGACTTATCCCCCGAGCATTGCAGAATGGAAAGTAGAAATAAACAACACCCTCCCCTACAAAAAATTTATATACACAAATAGGGGATGTCCTGAGAAATACTACAAAATCTGGGACAGGTGGCTGCAGGAGTCTAGCACTTGTTCATAGCCGGTTTATGCATAATACATAGTAATGTAAATAACAAGTAGATCCTTCGGCCCCTGGGTAGTGAAGTAACCCAAACCACTGACACAAGGTACCTTTTTGCTTTATTTATTTCATGCATAAAACGTGATGTGACATTGAAGATTTGAGATGGTTATACAATTGTTATTTGAGGATCTGTACGATATGTAGCATTTTTGTAAATGTAATCTGTAACATGTATGCACTGTAAATCGCAATAAACCTGGTTGATTTAAAAAAAAAACTGCTTGCGGCTGTAATGTAATGTCGGGTCCCGGCAATATGGATGAAAATTATTGAGAAAAAACGGCATGGGTAGCCCCCCAGCCCATTACCAGACCCTTTGGGTCTTGTATGGATAAGCCCTATATACTCTGAACAGCAGTATACAGGAGGTCCCCAGGTTACAAACAAAATAGGGACTGTAGGTGCATGGTGCATGGGACACTTAATCCTACACTTTCATTCCTCTCAGTGCAGTTCTCTGAGAGGACTGAAGGTATAGTGGGGTTGGAGATCCCAGCTGATGAGGAGCAAGGAGAGGTCTGCCTTGTTCTTTGGTGTAGGTCTTTTAA
The DNA here is from genome assembly GCF_037356315.1 of Lithobates pipiens. Classification (NCBI taxonomy): domain Eukaryota; kingdom Metazoa; phylum Chordata; class Amphibia; order Anura; family Ranidae; genus Lithobates; species Lithobates pipiens. The sequence goes on from NW_027507748.1 coordinate 178,785,949, forward strand.
GTACTGTTGCCAATGGACTGGACATATGTCTAGTCAAGCATGTGGTGCCCAAGCAGCTGCTGTTTTGGCCACGCTTGATACGCTTCAGACATATGTTACTAACAGCAATGGTGCGATCTGCTGCATATGTCTCAAAAAAAGGCCCACACCAAAGAACTTTTGAAAAAATGCAGGGAGTCAGCAGCGCACTGCACATGCTGAGTGATGTAATGCAGTGATATGATGCAGTTGGTTGGCTGTCCTTAAACTGGCCCCTGGAGGGCATCCTGCCTCCTTGGAGATTTGCCTCCTCCTCCTCTCTTCAGGCACCCACATGGAGTCAGTGACCTCATCATCCCCTCCCTCTTCGCCGCTGGAGTAAACCTGGCAGTATGCTGCAGCTGGAGTTGAACATGACTGCTAGTTTGTTGTTCTTCTTGGGCACCCCCTCTCTCTGGGCTCAAGTTACTGCCTTCATCCACAAACTGGGTACTATCATCGGAGCCTTCAAAACGCTGCGCATCCTCCTGCAGCATGTACCCGACACTGCTGTCGAACAGTTCGGGGGACTCCTCGGGACATGAGGGTGCTAGGGAAGGAGATGCCCATGAGCTGATGGAATAGGCCACTTTGGCAGCTAAACTTCTCTTAGCCTGGGTGACAGAGGATGAGGAGGATGAGGACGGCTTTGTCATCCACTCTTCTGCATGTTGTGTCTCAAAATGGCTAGCTGCCGAAAAAAAGGACAAGCGTGCCCCATGGCCACGTGCTGAGGATGCGCCGTATCCATGGCCAGCACTGTTGGCTGTAGACACAGAGCCTGCTTGTCCTCTTTTAGAGGCCTGTGAGCATCTGCCTTTCCTTGGTGGCCTTCCAGACATGCTGTAAAATTGGATTAGCAAAACATCACCTGAAGTTTACTAGAAAAATTACACCAGGAATGGTCTGCAGTCAGGTATAGGCTTGGCTAGACTAGAATGCAGGGGATATATATATATATGTAGGAGACCTGCCTGCCTGCCTGAAAATGTATTTGAAAACGTGCATGTGGTTGTGTCATGGTAGTCCAGCATTTAGAGTGTTAAAACAGGCAATGAGGAGACAATACAATGCCTCCTCACCACTGTAGACTGAATTTAATAAAAAGCTCCTCCTCTATTGAGAAAAGTTCTTTCATTGCTTTCACTGCATATAACACCATATCTGAATGGTGGGAGGGTGGTCAGAGTTTGTGTTAGATACAGTGAAAACAATAAATGAAATTTTTCTCAACGAAAGAAGGCCAGCTTATAGCCCTACACCAGTTTCCTTTGAATACTATCACTCACCCTCCCCAATGTTCTCTGAAGCCCCCCTCAATACTCTTTTTTTTTTAAACCAAATTATACATTTTCATGCAGTCCTATAAAAGAGGTGGAGTTGGGCTATACCAATGATTAGGCTTTAAAAATGAAAATGTCAAAAAAAAGTGAATAGCTAACCCAAACCTTCAGCTAGATATCATCTAGCTGGCATAGCCAATTACATAATCCTACATTAAGGTTATGCCGCGTACACACGAGCGGACTGTATGGCATACTTAGTTCGTCATACAATCCGACGGACAGTCCGTCGTACTTTCCACTGAACGGACTTGACCACACACGGATGCACAAACAGTCCGTCGAAAGCTTGCGCGATGACGTGTACAGCACGTACGACGGGACTAGAAATAGGAAGTCCAAGACACAGCAAAGCGACCTTCCGCCGTGTAAATCCTTTCTGGGCATGCGCCATTCTTAGTCCGTCGAACTAGCATACTGACGACCGTACTGTCCGCTGAAACCAAAGTACGACGGACAGAATTTCGAAAAAACCGAAATACTTAGTACGCCGGACTGCACGCTGAAAAAGTCAGCTGAAGCCCACACACGAGCGGATTGTCCACTGAAATGTGTGTCGACGGACTAAGTACGCCATACAGTCCGCTCGTGTGTACGCGGCATTACACTACATCATCCCAGCACATGAAGATAACTTTATTTTCACTTTTTTTTAGTATTAAGGGGCTGAGGGGTCAGTGATTGTCTAGAACACCTAAGGCACATCCAAAAACAGAACATGGTATAAATACTGTATGGAAGCAGATGGGTAAAAGGCCAATTAGTCAGTTGACAGCATTCTGACAATATACCAGTGACTGAAGGTAAAACTTTAATTAATGAATTTAAAATTATTATAATATAAATGTAATTTACATTCCCTTCATCAAAATTGTATGTACATTTATTTTGGTCCTGCAAGTTTTTTTTCTGTGTGATTTGGAATGTAAACGAAAGCTTGGAAGTATAAAATGACAAATATGACCTAAGCTAAATTTTGATATAACTGTACAATCATGTCGTTTTTAGAACAGTAACTTTCATAACTTGTCAGTTGCTCATTAGTTCTTACAGGTGAGTGCACTATGAGTGCAGTGTACAGAGAACTTTGTCACATCCTTCAGGCAGTTACCCTACTGTTGACCCTCTTAAGTTTTTCAGTTGATGGATTGTGCTCATGATACCACATGTACATCCATGCATATATAGAACTTATTTTTTACAAAGTCAAATGTATGCAGCTACAGAACTGGTGCAACTACAACTCTTGTACAATATAAAAAAAGAAAGAATAAATTAATGAATTCTGCCCAAACTAAAAAAAAATAGGAAATGACAATTTATTCTCTCTCAAGTACAATCTCCAGTAATGATTATATATAAAACAGAACTGTGTTAATATCATATTTGTTTATATTTTTTTAAAGTATACAACATTTAAATTATAGGTAACACAAAATGTATTTACTATATTTACTTTTTTATTCACCATATTTGCCTGACCACATTCATAAAAAAAATATCTACCACATAATGGTTTAATGAACTAGATGTTATATGAAATTACAAACAATGCCCGCTTGTCTCATGCCCTCAGATCCACTATTTTATTCCCCTGATATATGTACTCAGCTTGTGGCTGCTATAAAACAACAAGAATAGGGCCAATTTGCTGTAAGCTTAATTGAATTAAAACAGATATGTTGTTAGGTGAAAATGATGATAGCTGAAAATGATAAAAGAACATATTAATATATATACTTTTCCTTGATTTATATCTATTTTTGTAACCTGGGGGACAGGTAGCAGGTACAAAGCCAGCGAGGTAGTGACAAGCGATGCAGTGTTTATTGGTGATATATATACAAGCCTATATATATATATATATATATATACACACACACGCTGTACATTGTTTCAGAAAAAAAACAGAACAAAAAATAGCCAAACAAAAACCTAGCCATGTCTCGGCACTAGACATGTGCACTGACAAAAAATTCATTTTTTTTTTCGTTTCATTCTTTTTTTGCTTTTTTCAGAAATTCTAAAATTTGAAAATTTGAAAATTCGGAAAGCTGAAAAGTTGTGAACTTAACAAATACAAATTTATCTGAAGTTACGAATTATCCAAAATAATGACTGACGCATCTAAACAAATGGAATGGAACAGATGAATAATAAATAATAATAATAAAAAGGTTCTATTATTATTATTGTTATTTATTATTATTAGATCATTATGTTTCATTCATTTAGATACGGCATTCGTTATTTCAGATAATTCGTAACTTCGGATAAATTTGTACTTGTTACATTCACAAACAGCCAAATTTGAAAGGAAATTCTAATACCTATAATTTAATAGTTAGTTATTATTTAGAATTTTACTGGTTTTCTTTTTTATCAGCTATTCGAATTTTTGAAAATTTGAAAAGCAACTCAATTGGTGAGTACCTCGTAGAGGACTGGGGAACCTCTCTGATGGCAAACATCAAGTATGGAATCAGGAAGTCACAGTTTTTCCCATCCTTGTCAACAACGAATTTAACATGCTATTTTATGTTTTATTGAAAAGTTCCAGTATAGTGGTCAGTGTAGTGGACAGTGTAATGGACAATATAGTGGTCAGTTTAGTGGACAATTTAGTGGCCAGTGTAGTGGACAGTATAGTGGTCAGTGTAGTGTAGTGGACAGTATAGTGGTCAATGTAGAGGACAGTGTAGTATAGTGGTCAGTGTAGTGTAGTGGACAATTTAGTGGTCAGTGTAGTGTAGGGTGCAGTGTAGTGGTCAATGTAGTGGACACTGTAGTATAGTGGTCAGTGTAGTGGACAGTATAGTGGTCAGTGGACAGTGTAGTGTAGTGGCCAGTATAGGAATTGGGTTGGTCAGTGTAGTGATCAGTATAGGAATCGGGCTGGTCAGTGTAGGAATCGGGTAGGTCAGTACTATTGTAGGAAGGGAAGGGACTTGGACTGCTAAAAGTCCCCAGGCGCTGACAACCCACGCTACACCACTGCCTGCGTAACACCCTTTCAGTGGTTTTCTCAACCCCTAAATGACCTCCTAGCAAGTGCCCATGAGCAAGTTCCAACACCACCTGTCTGTATGGCTTAGGGGCCACCAACTGTTCAACAATTTCATCATTCTTTTTATAGACATGATATAGTAAATGATATAGTAAATCCTCATTGTTGCTGAAATAAGGAAAACAAGGCCTGTCCCCTGGTTCAACAGGACATCATTTATCATAATTACATTTTCCCAGGCCCTGGCAAGAGTAGGGTCTTTTCTCTGCTCAGCAACAACGTTTTCATTGTGCACATTAAGGTCAGCAAACTCTAATGCAGCCTCAGAGTCAGCAGACGGCTGTCCACCTTCCCTGGTTGTGAGGACTTCCTCAGGCTCCTCCAGTTCTCCTGCCATAACTGAGAAAGGAACCCTGAGAGGAGTCTCCTGAACCCACAGTTACTGTGACCAGGATGGGATCTCACAGTTCCCAAAACATAGGGAAGTCCCTACCAACGATGGCCTTGTGCACATTTTAAAGTGAACAGTGGCTATAGGATACTCCCGGGTATCCCCATGTACACAGATCACAGCAATTTTTTTTTTTCATGAAAATTCACAGATTCAACCATTTCAGTTTTAACCAAAGTCACTAGACTTACCGAGTCTAGCAAGGACATAATAGGCTTATTATTAACAGTCATTTGGCACATGTGTTTTCCTTCATTTAGCACTGCAGCATATGAAACAGCAGCAAACATAGACTGCCTTCTAAGGGATGCATCACACTGCATGGGTTCATCTGTCAATGGACAGTTTTCTGAAACATGTCCCAGTGGCTTCCCTTGTTTGGGATGCCAAACTTCAGTCTCGGCACTAAAAATCCTCCCCCCATCTCCTTGCCATGCTTACCACCCACTTCCCCTGGAACAGTCTTACCGGTTGTCTGGGGAGACCATGGTTTTGTGTGGAAAGTCCATGCAGCTGTAGGGGTGGTGACCAGGCTCTCTGCAGCAAAATATATCTCAACAAGCTCCACCAGGTTGTCTGCCAACTTGGGGTCTCCTTGACTCACCCACTTATGCAGGGGAATTGGCAGTGCCTCAGGAATCGGTCTATGACCACACACTCCACTATTTGTGGCGCAGACAGGGACGCCGGTTGTAGCCATCTCCACACCAGGTGGATTATATCAATATCTGGGATCCTAGGGGCTTCATATCTTGGTAGAACCAGCTGTGGAACCGCTGTGCTCAAACGGCGAAGGTGACACCAGTTCACACCAGGATTTCCCACTTGGCCTTCTCATAGTCTCCCGCTTCTGCCGAAGCCAAATCATAGTAGGCCTTCTGTGATTTACCAGAAAGTAAGGGGGCAACTAGTCCTGCCCACTGGGTTTGAGGCCAACCTTCCCTCTAGGTGATCCATTCAAACATTAGCAAAAAGGCCCCTGGATCATCATCTGCAGTTATCTTAGAAAGAATGCGACCCACATGGATGCCTAATCAGGACGCTTTTTAGAGCTGACACCTCTAATCAGGCATTTCCGAAAACACACCCACCAGACACCTGAATAGGGGGCGACAATGGATAGATTCATGCAATGTATGAATCTATCTATTGGTGATAGAGAGGTGCAAGAGAGAGGGGGTGGTGCTCCTGCGCCCTCTATGGATGCACCGCCACTGCCTAACTATAAGGCTGAGAAAGCCTACAGCATAGGTGTCCAACCTGCGGCCCTCCAGCTGTTGCAAAACTACAAGTCCCATCATGCCTCTGTCTTTGAAAGCCATGCTTGCACTTGCTAGCCTTGCAATGCCTTATGGGACTTTTAGTTCAGCAACAGCTGGAGGGCTGCAGGTTGGACACCTATGGCCTACAGCTTGCCAGCTTCCATAGATACAGCTTAACAACTTTTTACCAACCTTTTACTTTCACAGACCAGTCAGAGGCAGAGATCGAAGGTTGTCTATCACAGATGAGTTTAAATTGGCCTGGGGAAGAGGACCAAGATCTGAACTGGATTGTGGATCAGAGATCCCTGAACATGTATGAGAGGAGCCTGGGCGATGTATAAACCCCAAACAGGGATGCTATGCTACTATATATATATATATATATATATTATATATTTCAGGGGGCTTATCAAGATCTGTTTTTGCAGGAATACCAGAAATTGGAATCTTTCTGTGGTATATTGAAATAAGTTTTCATTTGAAAAACTGAAAACTAGTAGAATAGTACTAGTAAAGGTAAAATAGTATAATTTAGCATGTATTCCACATCACCATCCTGTTTTACAGATAGTGAAGGTAAAAAAATGACCATATCTTATTAAGAAATGATGGCTCCCACAGACAGAGAATGCAATCCTACTGTTTTTGACTCGATCTAATGGATGTTGGTAAATACAACATTCCAATGACAACCTATAAATTATTATAGCTAATACATGAAATTAATAAAGAAAAATTATTACTGCTGCTGCTGTCCCAGTTTACTGTACCTCCAGAACAACAACAGTACCCAGTATTATATAAGAATGCACAACATCTCCAACAGTTATCTTTACTAATGTAACAAGGGGACCGTATCTGGGATGACAATGTCATAGCAGTTATGTTCAGTATTCTCATTAAAATACCTTGGTCTTCTCCTTTTATTGTCCTCCACCTGTTATCAGCATATACAGTAGTTAAAAATATAGGCTTGAATGGGAAATTATTTTTTTGCAATGTAAATTTTCAAGAATTGGATCAATGGTCTTGTTTTTCTAACCCTAGTCCAAAGCCCTATATGTTGTAGTTATATATTGAAGAGCTAAAATATGAAACGTCCTTAGCCTATCTACCATGACTCCAGCCTGGTCTATCCCCTGCATATGGCAGGAATACATCATGCTTTTCCAGCATTTGAGGACCTAAAGCTTAAAACACCCTTAGCATCTCTACTAATAACTCAATTTTGCTACAGTTCAAATTCATCAATCAACTTGACTGTATCTCTTTAGCTCACCTGTGGTCTAGTTGGCCTGTGCTAAGGTTCCTGCAAATTCAGGGGATCCCTGAGGAGTAAACATCTAATGGCTCTCACAAACTGTGAAGAGAGATGTCATTTGTTAACACTTTCCAAAATCACCCATCACTAGGCAAAGAAGCTAGTAAAGACAGGAAATCTGAGATGAAAAACATTTTACTTGACATCGTTAATCTTAGACTTGCTGGTTCAGATTGCTGTGCACATTACATTTCTTCACCTAAGGGCTACTTTTGAACTTTTTGACTGGAATGCACAAGCAATGTCCTGCAGGCAAATACTTCATGCCCCAGAAAGACAAATCCTAATTCATAGTTATTGTACAGCATGATAGGATATTACAAAAGACAAATGATACACAGCTGGACATCCTAAGGTATTAGAAACAAGATCTTCACATGACATATTATAGGAACATATAATAACAACTGAATCCAGTATGAGGGGATGTATATGAACAATAGATTTTTTTTTTTAAGAATGGAATGTGTGTTTATCTGGGGGTGTTGGAGAAATGGCATTTACTGCAGATTGCTCTCTGCGCATCCCCGGTGACCCCAAACAGTGTGGGGGATCTATCGAAACTGGAGCAGGCAAAAACTGGACCAGCGGTGCATGGCAGACAATCCACTTCTCTCTTTCATTTTCAAATCTTAACAGAACGAACTGAAGAGAAGCTGATTGGTTGCCATGGGCTCCAGATTCTGTTTGCTCCAATTTTGATCAATTTCCCTAAATGACTTTTTATCTGTTCTAGCAGTCATATGTGTAAATGAGAAGAATGGTGGGGGCACATCAGGGCACATCAAGGCACATCAAGGCACATTGGAGCACATCAGGGCACATTGGGGCACATCAGGGGATATATGAGCACATTGGGGCACATCAGGGCATATTGGAGCACATTGGGGCACATCGGGGCACATCAGGGCACATCGGGGCAGATTGGGACACATTGGGAAAAATCAGGGCACATTGGGGAACATCAGGGCACATTAGGGATCATCAGGACACATTGGGGCACATCAGGGCATATTGGAGCACATTGGGGCACATCGGGGCACATCGAAGCACATTGGGGAACATCAGGGCACAGCATTTACCAGCCAGCATGCAGAGTAGCGCAGGAAGCGTGTGTAATAAGTTCTCTCTCTGCTGCTCCCTGGCGGCCCCTCTCTTCTCGTCCATCCCAGATGATGTCACAAGCAAATAGGGGTAGATGAGAAGCGAGGGAAGGAATTGTGTGGAGGGACAGGGACCAACTAAGACCAAATGGCCATCTCTGCTGCAGACAGTCAGTTCAAGGAATGTTCAGAGTGAGGGAGGGGTACCCCAGCTTTGGCAAATTGATTTTCAAAAATGCTAACTGCTCCATTAGCTGGGGGGATAACTGGGATCTTTGGGGTAACAGGATGTTTCCCGTTACAGAAAACACCCGCTCACTCTGGACACTCGTCGGAGGGCAGGACAGTAGCTCCTTGGCAATATCTGCGAGGGCAGGCCACTCCTCGCTCTTCTCCTGCCAAAAATACATTGGATCTGTGGTGGGGTGCACTGGTGGGGCTGACAAATAGGACATGACAACCTCCTTTGCTGATATGGGTTTCTTGGGGCGCACTATGCTGGAGGTTCCCATTAGGGTGTCAAGTGCCTCAGCCAAGACAGAAGATGCTCCGCTGGCAGGAGCTCTGCTCACTTCACTAGATGATGCATGGGAGAGGGGGTCTTCAATATCTTCTTCCTCTTTTCCCAGCCTTACCATCTGCCTTTCCCCCTGACACACCCTGTCGATTAGTCTGTCCCGCCATGTTGTCAGAGCACTACACTGCACAGCCATTTTGCCCTTGATGCGAGGGTCACACATGGCAGCCAGCATCAGTTCTGGGCAAGAGGCGGTCAACTCCTGCGTGTGCCTGCCCAACTCCATCAGAAATGTGTTTAGCAGAGCCAACACATCAGGTTGAGGGCCACCACCAGGCAAAGGTTCCTCAGCCAACTTGAACCGCTCCAATTTGCTCTGAAGGTGGTTGAAGAGTGGGAGCACGTGACCAATGCTGGTATCCTCACGGGTTAGGTGTTCTGTGACAGAGAGGATAGGCTTGAGGACTGCCACAATCTGCCCAATTATGTCCCAGTCCTCCCTGCCTAAAGGTCTCTCTATGCGATGGCCTGTGATCATAACATTGGCATAGAGAGCCTTCTGCTGCTCAAGGATGCGTTCCAGCATTGCCAAGGGTTGAATTCCACCTAGTCCCCACATCCTGTTTTAGGCAGTGTTCTGGAAGGCCTGCCTTCCTCTGTTCCACCCTGAGGAGGTGGCTGTCCCTCACACTCCGACGGAAGTGGCCAGCCATCTTCCGACAAGAGTCCACCACTTTGGACAGCCTTCCATCACCACCAGAAATGGTCTCCACCAACCGAAAACTGTCAGTTACCACCTGGTGGAGAAGGTGGGCTGAGCAGCGCACACCCACAAAGCTGCCATACCTTACAGCCTTGACCATGTTGCTGCCTCCATCAGTGACAACATAGCCAATCTGGTAGTTGCTGTCTGCCTGTCCAAACCACTGCAACAACATTTTCTGCAAGGCTTGCAGGATGTTTTACGCTGTGTGCTTTTCATCAAGCACCTCAGCATGCAGGAGGAAGGAACGGTGCCCCTGTTTGTCAACTGCTGACAAGGATCCAGATGTTTGAACTACATGATGGGGCAACTTGGCTTGCCACCAATGTGCTATCAGGGACAGGAAGGCATGCTGGGCACTACACGCACTCCACAGGTCAGTGGTCAGGTGCACTACCTGTCCACCTACCCCTCCAATCTCCTCCTTGAGCACCCCAACACAAGACCTGTATAAGGCTGGCACTACAGTTTGGCTGAAGGTCTTACGTGATGGCACATGGTACTGTGGTGCAACAGCCTGCATCAATTGCTTGAAGGGCTCACCTTCCACCATGTTGAAAGGTGCTCCTCCAACTGTAATGAGCTGGCCAATCAGGCATGTTATTTTACGCACCTGCACCTGAAACATACCCTTACTCTGAAAGCCACCAAAATCTTCCAAGGTGGCCTGGCTGGTATGGATTGGATGCGGGATGGTAACAGCATTTTTTTCTGCCGTATACTGGCTGCTGGTGCTGGCACTCATGGTGGCTGTGGCAGTGCCACTATTGGTTCCCCTTTTGGTGTTTTTTGAGATGTGGCCATAATACTTTTCTTCCCTAACAACACTACATGGAGGTGCACACGCATGTGCTGGTTCATGCCACTATTAATGAGATGCCCTATGTCTCGGCCCCGGCTGACCTCCCTACCACAGTGATTGCATTTGGCCTTCTGACCGACACCAATTTTTTAAAATGCTGCCAAATGCTGGAACGGCAGCCACCACCTCGGACACTGCCTGCAGTGGTCACACTCTCTTTCTGAGGTTCGGCAGGAGCAGGAGGAAGAGACCTGAATATCCCAGGTATTTTGGGTGCTGTGATGGATTGAGGCCTAATGGTTGCATTGGCCCATTCTGATGCTGGAGGCTTAGAAAGCACTTGGGCAGGAGTCTTTTCAGGAGAGAAAAGTAGTGGGGACTGAGGGGAGATACTTTCTGGGCTGTCGGTGGTGCCAACATGGGTAGAGGGCTGGAAATTAAATGTGTCTACAACAAGGTCAGGAAAGCCTGCTTTCACCTCTTTCACGTTGCCAAGGGAACAGTGATCATTAGAAGCAGTAAACTCTGTCTCCTTGCTGATCACTGCCAAGCTCCCTGTAGTGCTGATGGTGATGGCACTGACAGCAATGGTGGTGGTGACATCATCATGAGCCTCCTGACATGTTTCCTGCTGCCTGGCAAGGATCTCCAGCTTTTGCTGCACAAATGTATGTGGACTGGGAACCCCTTTGGCCTGCCCTCTTCCATAAAAGTTACCAATGGGCAGCATGCTACCAGCAGCAGTGGCAGAGGTGTTAGCTCTACTTTTGCTATGAATTGTGCTGCTGGTTCCAGGAGGTAAATCCTGGAACAGCTGGTGATGTGCAAATGCTTGCTGTTTGCCAGGCTCTTTACCACCAGCAGTCTTCACTCCCATTAGCCTCAGCTTTATGGGAGGTGAGCTGAGCTCAGAAAGTGCAGAGACAGAACGTCCCACCTGCTGCTCATGTACACAGCTTATAGCTCTCCCTCTCCCAGCAGCACTCTTACTGCTTTTTTGGCCTTGTTTGCTGCTCATTTTTCCTTTAAAAGTTAGAAAAATGTAGACAAAAAAAATATATGATTTTGATTGAAGCAAACTAACACCAAAATCACCAAATGTACAAAAAAAATATACCAACAAAAAATAACAAAATATTAATTAAATGAAACAAGAAATGAAAAAAAAAAAAAGATCCCTCAAAACCAACCAAAAAACAAATAAAACCAGAAACTAAACACTAACAGATGATAACCTCGCAAACTACAACAGATATAAACTAAAATGAACAATGAAAAACTAAGGATTGCAAAGATATTCACTCAGATGCATAGACAAATAATTGTGTGATCTGCTCCACTACACTAACTAACCCACAAAGGGAAGTCACATGATCTGGCCTGCCCTGTAGGCCTCAGCAGCAGAAGAAAACCTCTGATTGGTCAAGCAAGTCACATGTTACTTCCATGGTAACGAAATTTGGACCGAAAAGTCAAACGCATCTAACGAAAATTTCGGATAGGAAATTCTTCAATGGAATTTTGTATTTCGGCTAAAAACCAAACTTCCATCAGCATCGACTGTCATATTGAGGTATATTTTTGCCTTTAAATTCATCGTAAAGAAGTTAACGAACCTAACGACAATTCATATTTCGTATGAATTGAAATTGAATTTCGGACACGAAATACGAAGTAGGAATTAATTCTAATACGAACCGTAACGGAACGGAACGAAACAAATTTATTGATGCCGCCCATGTCTATTAGGAACTTTGTTCAGTGGAGTTCAGGACTAAGAGCCAGCAGCTGGTTAAAGTATTAGCTGCTGCTATCCAAAGGGAAAACTTTCACTTATTCACTGTGTGGGACTTTTGTTCAAATGAATGTTAATCTACAAATTTCAGGCAGTATGTGTTAAGTAACTTTCATGTTTTTAGGTTATTGTTAGTAACAGCCTGTGTGATGACATGTTCTATTTTCTCAGAATATATACACTCACATACGGTATTTGTTCCACAAAATGTTTTGTATTTCACGTCAGAAAGTTGTTCTTACAGATCAAACAGAATCCCTCTTTCAGGTTTTCTTAGTCCAATTTAATGGGCTAATTTGCGGATTACATTGTAGCCATAGTAAAGTTGTAAAGTCCTGTACTGTAGCTGCAGAAGTCTTGTACTGTAGCTGCAGAAATATACATTCAGCACTTCAAATAAATATTTTAGTCATATAATAAACATCTGTTAGTTGATTAGTGCAGAAAGTTTGGAATTCAAATGCCGCCCTTTGGCTATCTTAGGCCGCGTACACACGAGAGGATTGTCCGTCCAACTAAGTCCGTCAGACAATCCGACAGACAGTCCGTCCTACTTTTGAATGAACGGACTTGACCACACACGATGAACAGACAGTCCGCTGAAAGCTTGCGCGATGACGTGTACAGCACGTACGACGGGACTAGAAATATGACGTCCAATACACTGCAATGCAACCTTCGGCCGTGTAAATCCTTTCTGAGCATGCGCCATACTTAGTCCGTCCAACTTGCCTACTCACGAGCGGACTGTCCGCTGAAACCAAAGTTGGACGGACAATATTACGGAAATTCCGAAAGACTTAGTCCGCCAGACTGTCCGCTGAAAAAGTCCGCTGAAGCCCACACACGAGCGGACTGTCCGCTGAAACACATTTCAGCGGACCAAGTCCGTCAGACAGTCCGCCCGTGTGTACGCGGCCTTAGAGTGGTTTGTCTCTAGGCAAAACCTTATTTTAGCTTTGGGTGAAGCAGAGAAGGGTTAGACACTCTGGTCATTTTTTTATTTGCAGTCTGTGCCCACTTTGGGGAGAGTCCACCTCCAAAATGTTAGAGCTGTCCCTAGAACAAGAGAACAAGTGTCTGTAACAACTGCTTAAGAAGGAAATTTCCCTGGCATAAGATGATTTCTTATAATTTTCTGTTGCATTTCTGGTATGAGATGTCAAGAGAAATTTCCCTAATGGGAAAAAAAACTGTTGAGGTTGTATTCTTTCTGAATAGTATCAAAAACTAAAAAGTTTTTACTATACATAATTTAAAATATTTGAAGTTCAAGCTTTCTTTATGCTCCTTCTTAAAGCTTTTTACAATTCAGAAGATCGAACCTAAAGAAGGCCCACAGAGCATGCAACTTTTGTGCAGCATAACCTAAAGTGTCGTAAAACAAAACGTTTGCATGTTCTCCCTGTGATTGCATGGGTTTTCATTGGGTACTCTGGGTTCCTCCCACACTCCAAAGACATGCTGGTAGGTTAACTGCTTCCTATCTAAATTGGCCCTAATATATGTATGTGTAGCGCCCCCCTGACCCCCGGTCATCAGGGAAGGCTGACATTTCACCTCAGAGTGCTGGTTCTTTGGCATGGTGGGTGTGGATAGCTGGAGGAAAGATGGGTGCCAGTCACTTTTAGGATGTTCAAAAGTGAGTGTATTGCTCACAACAATAAAATGTAGGGTGAGGGTTACGGCATAGGACACCCTAAGACAGTAGGTAGACAGATCAGCAGACTCCAAGAACAAAACATCCAGGTAGACAGCAATACCGAACAAGGGCCTTAGGCCTGCACCCAATGTTCTGTACCTACATAGCAACAGCTATCTACTATAGCAACCAAAAATTCACCACACCATGCAGGGTTTCCCTTGGATGAGTCCCTCTTGATGCCTTCCCAGACTCTCCACAGTCCCTAGCTCATGGAAGAGTAACTTCTGCTACTTCATCTCAGAACTTCCTCTCTTTCCTCATGCCTCCAGGCAACATAAAGGTGCTTTCTGGCAGGGCCTCAAACACATGGCCAGGCCTTAGACACCATACCTCACCCAACTTAGCTGTTCCATACACATCCACTCCAGACTGGGTGTGAGGACCCCGATAACCTGACTTACTACAAATATATACTCTCTCCCAGCATGATCAGTGGCAGAAACCTTTACGGATTGGCAGAAAGTGATATGCATATCCATAACTCGGTCCCACTGTAGCTCATCATACTAATGCCAAAGGCAAGAGTGCCACCTATTGACAGAAGGGAGGAACTACAGTTAAACCAGGCTTAGGAGAAAACTCAAATGATCACAAAGACTACAAATTAGTTAGTTACCACCTAGCACAGCTAAATTTACTTGTAGCCCCTGTTTAAAACAAGGGTGCTACAATATGTATGAATGTGAGTTTGGGACCTTAGGTTGTAAGCTCCTTGAGGGCAGGGACTGACAAGAATTTACAATATATATGTAAAGCACTGCATAAATTGACTGCAGTATATAAGCAATTGTATTAAATAAATAAATGCATAAGTTAGGACTATTTTATATGGATGATCAGCCAATGCAACAATAAAAACAATAACCTTTAGCACAAATCAATATAATTGTCACAAATACCTTTATTTGGTTCTATGTACTAGGACATCTAGAGTTTGCTCCTTACTGCACTGGGAGGCAATACCTTCCCATATCTACTTTGTACAGTCCCAGAGTAGATATATTGCAACAATATATATTTTAGTTAAATGGTCCATCTAAAACTGCCTACAATATGCAATATGCTAGATAGTTACTAACAGCTCATTCAGAAGGGTCATTAGCCCTGTCTTCCATGCAGAGCCACTGGCAGATGCGTGTGCATCCAATTGTGTGGTGGCAGCCCTTGTGGAAGTGGATGCGCCTGCAGAGGTTGCAATGACACATTTGCATGTTAAAATATGACATGCGGGCAGGAGCAGGTGCAGTGTCTGCATTTGGATCCATGCACCCACTCCTGCCCCCATGTCAAACTTGTGTCCTTGCAGATGCTGTGTGTGCATCCACATCCATGGGCTACCTGCAGACAGCCCGAAAAGGGTGCACACGCATCTGACAGAGGTTTTCTGCACAGAGGATGGGACTAATTGCCCGTTTGAATGACCCCAAGACTGAAAAGTGACATTTTCAACAAACTGGCCACACATGCTCAGGTTTAAATGACACATATATTTTTGTTGAGTGAGCAAATTACAAGCAAAATATCTCTGTCACTATGATTTAGGTGATGAGCAATTGTTTTCAATCATTTCAGTTTCTGGCACAGGACTGATGTTTTAGTAAGTCATAATATTAAAAAGTCACAGTGCTGAAAAGAAATTGTTGTGCGTCACCATGGATTATTGTTTTAACTTAATTTTCTATATGAGCTATAGAGAATACCACGTGTGTTGTTATTTTAAACAGTTTTCATGAAGGAGTCAAAATACTCATGCTTGATCAAATATGGCTTTTTTAGGTCACTTTGAAAGATTGGGTGTTTAAGTTTTTCTATAGATTTTACCCACTGTAACCTCCTTGTGCTTCAGTAAGACCTTAATATAATATGACAGAATATTTTTTTCTTATGAATCATATAAGGATAACACACTCCTTAAGGGAACTATATGTTGATTAAGGAAAAATCCAAAACACATGCCCATAGAGAAATATGTAGTAATGGGAGCGATTCTAAAACACACCGACACAGAGAGTACATTTGCACATTGAACAATCTAAATAGTTTGTACTATATTTATTTTAGTATTCATAATTCTGGAAATTTGGTTTAGATATGTTAATTGCGTGACCAACATATTTCTTTGAAGTTTGAATTATGCATTTCTGAAGATAAAAATACATTTGGTTAGGACAAGGTAAAGATTTTACTTTTCTGCAATCTGGAGTCATTCCACTTGGCTTAACACTCTAACTACATTCATAATTTCATTTATATGTTTAACCACATACCACTTTATTTTTACAATTTCAGTATGTTATTTTGTTCTGGTCTTGTTATTTTAAAATAGTTATTGATTATTTTAGAGCAAACCATTTTAACTTGAATATACAGCAATTGTGTTTCCATATTACAATAATTTGTGTGCAAAAGTGTTTCCATATTACAAGCAAAAATAATTTTTTAAAGCTAAACTAAACTAAACTTTTTCAATCAGTATTAACTATTTTTAATAGTTAAAAACTAAGTACTAAGGCTAGCAGCCTTAGTACATAGATAGGAAAATATATCATATTTATTTTTTATAATTTAATTTTTTTATTTTACTTCACTTGCTTTCCTTGGCCAAAATGATGCCAAACATCCCAGGAGTCTTCATGGGAATTTTATTTCTTTAAAATCGAAGTGGGGAGGAGGGGCTTTCTCAGTTAAACACCTACCTGCACGCCAGGGCAGATGATTCCAGGAAGTATATGCTACATGAATCATCTGCCCTTAATCAAGATGGCTGTGGCTAGAAATGCTAGCAGAATGTATTTCAAAGTGATTTCTCAACTAAATTAAGCATGGAGACATGGATGGATGGGTGAGTTTGCTTTGAATATCAAAAATTGATTTAATGGCCTTTTCAGTTGGTGATCAGATACAGGTTAGTCCCACTTTAAAGTGTCAGAGCAAAATAAAAATAAAAAATAAAAACATATTCAGCATATCTCTCCAGTACATGCATTTCCCAATGGTTTATACAGTTAAAGGAATTGAAAAATCTACCCTTTCACTGCACTCCCCCCCCCCAGCACTGTAAGGGTTAAAAATTTGTTAGACCTAGGGATTCTGAAATAAGGAGTAAATGATTTACTTATTTAGCGCTCCAGCAGGATCCTTCCAGTAATGTGACTGGTCCCCCTCCTCTCCCAGCCGCGGTCGCACATTCGTCCTCACCACAAACAATGCAGGGTCAATAGCCAAGGGTCAGCTGACAGACTGGAGCTCTAGGAAGAAAAGAGCCTGCCAGAGCAGGGGATAGGGTAATTAATAATGCCTACTACTGTACCCTCTAGACATAGAGAGCATTTAACCCCTGCAGTGTGGGGGGTGGAGGGGGGCACTGGATGGAGAGTTTTTTTTTCTGGAGGTGGGCTTTAAAATACCTGCAAGTAGAGAAAAATTAATAAGAAAGAAATCCAGTGTGATCCTAACATCCTGTTTTGGCTAAAACAGCTCAATGCCTCTGCTGCACTGAAATCCTAGCATCAACAACAAACAGTACAGTATAAAGCACTGTAGTCCAGCAGCAAGACAGGGAATTCTGCCCTGTACCCCCTATAAAATTGAGTCAGGTAGAGCTCTGCTCAGCCATTCACAGGAAGCCTTTTGTTGAATGAGTGACAACAAGGATTCCTCTGACTGGCTGAGGTGGAGAGGGGGGGAGGATAATGTCACTTACTCCACCTCAGCCAATTAGAGGAAGCCTTGTATTATGTATAAAACACAAGGTTTCAGTGAAGCACTTAGCCCGAATCGATTCTGTTCTGAGTACTGAATGAAAGTCTCTGTCCCACTAACGGGAGCATACAGAACAATAAAAACTGTCAGGTGCTCTAATCCCTTTTCACTATATCCAAAACAAAAAAAAAGGTTTGCCTTAGAGTTATACTTTAATAGTCTGCTTGGAAATACCTACACATGGAAGAACAACATCTCCTGTTGCCATGGGGCTGTATATATGGCAGGTATTTGGAGACCTCTGCATGTTGTTTTCAGAAATATGGAGGCTTCTCATAACTCCTGCAACAATTGGAGGTAATGAGGTTTGTACAGTTACAACATGTGGAGTTCTGTTGCTACCACAACAATGATGCACCCACTTCTGCATAATACCTAATAATGGAGCTGTATGAACATGTATTGAGCAAGAAATCTGGGGGCTTATGTCCAGATAAAAAAGTCCCTGCTCTTTGTCATATCCCCGTTTAATTTAAAATCTGACTTTTCAACTGTTTCATTTTTTTATGCTCTGCTACATTTTGTGTATTTATATTGGGACTTCCTTATATTGTAATTACCTGCAGACCATGTTTCAAAGATATGTAATAACAGAATAAAAATTACACCATGTAAATCTATCACTGTCATTCTGAAAATAATATCTGGGTTTGGTGCTTTCTGAGTCAATGACCCCAAATAAATTGGCAGATTAGCAGAGAATATTCATAAGGCCTAACCTGCATGCTTTTTCTGGGTCAGAGACTCAAATATTGAAGCCAGAGATTTAGCATGATAGTCAAACAATTAGCATTTTCCAAATGAAAAGGCAGCCTCTATGTTTCTCCCAGGACAGGTTTCCTTTAAGACAATAAATAATAGATAGAAATTTAAGGTATGAGAATGGTACAACTTTGTTATGAATATTTAATGACCTAACCAATCAGAAAGCTTAACGGACCAGGTTAGCTGGTTGAGAAGCAAATGGTCTTTTCTCCTGATCTTCTGCCTTGGGAGGATGTTGCTGTCAGATCTGTCTTCTTCTCCATGGGCTTGGGCCAAGGAATTTGAGTGTTTCAGTAATCTTCCTTTCTGGAAGAAATCCTGAAGATGTTGGCTGTGGTTAGCTCTCCTAATTGACCTTGAGAATTCAGCTGCAACTGTCCCCCCACAAGAAAAGTAGTGAAACACAGGTTGAGTGAAAATATACATAGGAATCTTTTCAGCTGTTCTGCAGTGGAATTTTAGGATTAAACATAACCTTAATTTCCAATGAAGCCACGTCCAGTGTGCACAGTCAAATTGCCATAACCTGTAAGAGAGGGAAATAGAAATACATACTAGCTCATTATAAAGCCATTGGCAACACCATGGGAAATAGATCAAACCCGATGCCTGAAGTCATATCTACATTCATGTGCTCCATTGATGGCTGCATGACTTGTCTCAAGGAGGGTTTTCTGATAGTCCCAACAGTAGTCAACGTGTAGTCTTTGTCATAACCACTGTGATGGGGTTTCAACACAGGAGAACAATTAGATGACAGAGTAACAGAGATCATTATCTCTCTATAATAGGAAGTGCCTAAAAAGTATTTTCATGACTGGATCATCTTTTGGAAAGCTGTAGATGTAAAAAAATGTGTCTCTCTGCACTCATTTCAGTAGGCTAATTTCTCCTAAAATGTAGATTAAAACTTGAAAGCAAAGTACTACAAGTCATTCTGATTGGGATTCTTGCCATATCCTATTTACTGTGAAGCATGTGTGTGGTCCAAGAAGCCTCTACCTCCATGTGGCTGCCATAGGCTGTTGGGGCTCATATGGTATACCAACTATAAGGTTTGCATGTTCAACCCCTGGCAGTGACTATTGGCATAAAGGAGCTACCCGCGGAGCAATTAGTTGGTGTGCTAGCACCCTTTTAAACAGGAGGGCCCCAAAAGGCCTACTTTGGCTTACAGCCTTGGGATGGCATGAAGTATCCCAAACTTAAAGAAGAAATCCTGGCCATGCTCAGGGTTAGAATTGCCATGTGGGTGCAACATGTGCACCTGCAAGGTCCTAGATGTATGATTTGTTCCAACCTACAAACAAGTGGTTGTAATCGAAGGTGCTCAAGCCTGCTCAGGTTGTAGAGTGAGTAGTCTGCGAACATTATATCAGAGACTTGCCTGTTTGGATATAGAAGCACATGGGCTCTCTAATTCCTACTTTTTTAAAGTGTATTGTAGTTGTACTGTCTACCCTCAAGTTGCAAAGCGCTGCGTAAACTGTCGGCACTGTATAAATCCTGTATGATAATAATAATGTAGAGTAGACATATAGAGCCCAGGAATGTGGATGAGCTGGTATCCCTTGAGGAGCAACATTATGCTGCTGGGTCCTGCCCATCAAGCCAGTAATCCCTGGAAACAGGAAAACATCAACCTTGTGTAAGACTGTTCCCTTTTATTAAATGGCTCAGGACTGGGACATATGGATGCCAATTGTCCTATATCACATGAGCCTATGGATTTCGACCTAGGGAGGCATGTGTCACTATTTGCTAAATCTATTTTTGCACTGGGATCATGGGAAAACATTTCTTTATCTGGTCCTACACTGCAAAATGTGTTTTCCATGACCCTTTGCAAGCAGAACACAAGCAGGCTTGGTCTATCATCCATTACAGAGGCATCCATCCTGGCTTCTTTGATCCCTGTGCATAGTATTTCTCTTCACAGTGGTTTCAGCCTAAAGACTTGAGGCTCTGAATCTCAGGACAACACCCACTCTGTTGCATTCCACTCTTGTTCTTCTTCACTTGTAAGTGCATATAATTGTGTTTTATTTTTTCTTACACTAATAAAGCTTACTACACTATGAAGCTGTTTTGCACTCCTTTTTTTCTTTTGTTATTCTTTGTATACATTGTAATGCTAAAGACTTCACTTCTGTACTGTTCCCATTGGAGACACCTAGTGGAGCTGTAAAGCATGCCATGGGTGTGGTTAAGAACTTGCTCCACAGTGTAACACTGGGTTGAGATGTTCCTCTGTTTTGAGAAAAATGTGGGGGAAAAAACAAGAAACCATTCTTGAAAAAGTGTCTGAAGTAAATCATGTTACTATTTTTCCTGAACTTAAATCCATCAGGGTTTACTTTCTCTTTAAAGAAATGATTACAGAGGAAGTAGACCCATCAGTGTTTACTTCCTCTTTAAAGGGATCCTTGGTACTCCTACTTTAGAGGTACCTGACAACCTCTTCCCACTAGCAGTCATTGTTAAGAGGTCAAAAGAAAATTACCTAATTGCCAGAAATAATACCTATTCTGGTAGCCAGGTAATTTTTTCAAACCACACAGTTGTGCTGCAAGCATATGGAAAACTGTAAAGGTGATAAAATGGTGAACTTCAAGAACCAAAAGTTAGCCTGGTACATCCCCAGTTTTCAGTATACCTGTTGTGGAGCAGCTGATGGTTTCTAAGTCTCACACAAGGATGGCATTTGATCTAAACTATTCTCATGTGTGGTCATTTAGGCATTTTTTTTTCTGACCCAGTATTTACAAAGCATTTACAATATTGTAATTCTTGCCTGTGTGTTAAAATAATGCACCCCAACCACATTTTCGAAGTCCCTGTTACCTTTGCCTATAACTAAAGTACCTTGTAACAGAGTTGCTATGGATCTGGCCAGGCATCTGCTGATATCCCTCAGCACATATTGGTTGCCCATGACTATGTTACCCAGTATTCACCATCAATTCCTGTCAACAGGTCATCTAAAGTTATGGTGAAGGATCTGTTTCACGTGGTTTCCCACTCTGGTATTCCTAAAGAAATTTTGACAGACCAGCAACCACTTTTATGCCAGGCAACGAGGTAAACAAAGCAACAATGAGTTGTGTCTGTTGTTAAAAATGACTCACCTACACACCTCAATGTACCACCCCAGGCTGGTAGAATGGTTTAGTAGTACCCTGAAAAGTATGCTAAAAAAGTGGTTAATAAGGATGCAAAATAGTGGGACCACCTGTTACATAACTACTGTTTTCAGTAAGACAAGTGCCACAGTTGTCCATGGGGTTTTCTAGTTTGAACTTTTGTAAAGCAGATGTCCCTGGGAACTACTGGATATAGCCCAGCAAAATGGTAGCAAGAGGTCACACCTTACTAAGGTAAGATTTCAGTAATTATGCCCACAATTCAGGAAAACATGCAGCAAGTATAAAAGGTGCAGGCCAAAGTTTATAACTGCTCTGTGAGTCTAAGACCCTTTTCACACTGAGCCGCCACCGGCATCAGCGGTAAAGCTTTACCATCGTTTTAGAGGCACTATTCGGCCAATAGCGGGCAGGTTTTAACCCCCCCCCCGCTAGTGGCTGAAAAGGGGTTAAATCCACCTGCAAAACGCCGCTGGAGTGGCGTTTTGCCGACTGTTTCACTGCGCTGCCCCATTGATTTCAATGGGGAGCAGTGATGGAGGAGCGGTGAGTTCACCGCTCCAAAGGAGCTGCTGGCAGGACTTTTTCTGACGCCCCTCGGGCTTTCACACTGGAGTGAATGGGGCAGCTGTTTTAGGGCATTTTGCAGGCGCTATTTTTAACGATATAGCACCTGCAAAACGTTCCAATGTGAAAGGAGTCTTAGTTTTGGTGCCCACGGTAGAGAGTAAATTTCTGGTAGGGGCTCGTATGAGATCAGTGAGAAAAGCAGTGATGTCAACTACCAGCTATACCAGCCTGGAAAGAGAAAGCCCCTACAAATGTACCATAATAAACCTAATGAAACCCTTAAAGGACTAGGGGGCTCTTTCAGTAGAAAGCAACCCTAAAGTATCTCTAGCAAAAGGTACACCAGAGGCTAGAATGTCTGGTATTCAGATTCAGGGAGTTCTTAAAATAAAAACAAGTGGATTCCTACCTACAGAAGGTTCAGGCAGTTTTATATTTTATTAATTCTAGGCTATATATAGCCAATGCAAAAAATCTGCACAATAATCTTAGAAGCCACCCGCTATCTGGGCTACAGCATTAGGCAGGGGGTTCCCTAAGTTTCTTATAGAAAATACTGAAGCATCTAAATGTTGGCTTCAGTCATAAAAACAAGTTAGAGCCTTTCTGGGGATTTTGGATTGTGCCTAACTTTGCTACTATAGCAGCTCCACTTATGGATCTTACAAAATGAGCCAAGTCCACCGTGGTAAAATGGAATGAAGAGCCAAAGGGAGTTTTTCAAGTGCTGAAGTCGGCACTGTGTAAGGGACTGGTGTTAACAACCACCAACTTTTGTCAATAATTTCTTGTACAAATCCATATTTGCCTGGGAACAGTTTTGTCCCTGGAAATTAATGGGGAAGAACAATAGCATATCTGAGCTGTAAACTAATCTCTGCAGAACTATTTGATAGAGGACAAGAAGTGTCTGGTCATAAAGTGGATACTAGAGTCATAAAGAAATTACCCTTTCAAACTGACAGTTCGATTAAATACAGACCATTTCCTTTATAATGGATGGCCCAAAACAAAGGGAACAATTCAAAAGATGGTCCCTAGCTCTGCAAGACTTTATATATTATGTATTATATTTTATATATTACATATTATATGGAACACAGCCAGGTATCCCGCAAGGGGATGCTCATGGACTACATTCCTTATATGCTGGCAAATTATGCTCCATTCCACAGTTCTGAGTGGGCAGGGTATATGAGACAATGGCATGTAGAATTGCAGCGTGTGTTTGTGTCCCCTAGGTTTCTTACAAATACATGGTAAGGGACTCCAGGATTTATAGAATCTTAATACGTTTTGTTCTGGGTCTTGGAGTCCAGATCCTTTATAGATCTTTGGGTAGGATAAAGCTTTCGTTCCTAGGTCCAAGTGTTACCTGGCCAGACCTCATTATTAGTTTCAGCTACCCGCAGGCCTTTATATATGTGAGCTGGCTGATGATCATGGCTCTCTCTCTCTCTCTTGCTCTCTCTGCTGTAGGAGCCTGCTGCTGAGTGAAAAGGCTGAGTGCTGACAAGACACTAAAAAGGTACATGTGCTGCCTGTTTGTGTTAGGGAACTCATTAGGGATCAAGAACTGACCTGAGTTTGGTTAGTGGTGTGAACAAGCAGATGTTTGTTATATGGTATGGACTTGCTGTACAAGGCCATCCTGCAATAAAACTGTGTTTGTTTGTTGCCTTGCTGAAGTAAAAGTGTAATATAAACCTGTTTGGATTGTTCCTATTTATTTTGTGGGTTTATTGTTGTAGTAAGCAAAACGTTAGAGCCAATCCAGCTTTCTTTACTTTTTTGCTCTCACTGTTCTTCAGTCAATGGATGGGGCTGGTCCTAGCCTAGACTGTATTGCTCAGTTGCAGTTTAGCCTGCAGAAATGTCTCAGGGAATAGATCGTAAAGCTTGCTGCACAGAATTTGGCAGGAAAAGATAGATTTCAGTTTACTGTAGTTAGGTGATGACTGCATATGATTTAGATTGGTTGCTCTGGGTTATTGCATCCTGGGCTATTCATTCTGAAAAAGCAATCATAACTGCAACTTCACAACTCAGTTTTATATAAAATGCAGACTATTGACCTGAGACAAATCATAATGTTTTGTAGGAAAATATTAGTTTATGATAATGTGCACTCATTTATTTTAATAAAGATATCATTCAAATAAGACCTACAGTATACCATAACATATAAATGGAGAGGTATGAAGCAGGAAGATGTTAGTGGAGAATTGCCCTTTTACCCTTTCTTTTGTTTTATATTCATTATGTTGCATGAGAATGTTTGATTTTCCTGTATCAAATAGGATAAGCATTTCCGCATGCAATCTAAATAAGGCTGTTCAGTTTTATCTATATAAAAGTGTAAAGGAAATAACTCAGGAGTAATGCACTGATATAAATCTGCTGTACTTACTGTGTTAACATTTGCTGGCTTGAAACACAAATGACTTCAAAATGTAAAGTCCGCTGGGGATTCTACCAGAAGCAAATGTCTACCCCTCGCATCATTTTTTCCAGACATATAATTCAATGAAGTGATTTCTCCTGGCTTAAAAAAATCTTACAGGCATGTGTGCAATAGATGAAAGTTGTCGTCTTTTCGTCTCTTGCCTGAGCTGACTCCATGTTAATATAATTCCTCCCACATCATTTTTGTGGAATGAAGTTAGGTACTGGAGTGCAAAGGCTCTGCACAGGTGTTTCTTTCTGCAGAAGTGCAACAATCCTTAGGAATTTGTAATGTCTAGAAACCAAGCAGACTGTTTTATATGGGGGATGGGATTTGTTATAATGAAAACGTAAAGTAAGTAGAGAGATGTGTCTCATGAAAGTTATTCGGATTGCATAAGTCAATATATTTGGGATCTAAATGTTCAAATAATGTCATACGTAGTTATGACTTTGTTATTGCTTTTGTGATTAACTTCAAGTATTTTTATATTTTTGCCAATATGCTACTTTGTACCAGAAGTTCAGTGGAAATCAGAGACTCTGGAGTTTGTTGACTAAAGGAGTTAAGAATCTTCTTTTGAAAAATTGTGTGAATATTCATTTTGATCATTCAGTCACGTGAAAAGCATCTGCATATGATGCAGTAAAGATTCTCAATCCTCTTTAGTTAATCATTGTCTGAGCCTGTGTTTGTGGTCCTTAGTATATTTCATTTATAATTAATGTAATATGGCCCACTTCCTTTGGGGCCCCCATGCCTTGTTATTTGATGATCTAGAGTCTCCAAACCTTTTAAACAAAGGGCCAGTTTACTGTCCTTAAGGCTTTAGGGGGATCCGACTGGCCACTTCAAGTAAAAAACATGTCAACAGGAGTAAACAATGCCCCATCATTGGTTTTATTGGGAGGAATAGTGCCCTGGTGTTGGTATTAGTGGTAGGAATGACGCCCCTTTGTTGATATTCAAGGTAGGAATGGTGCCTCATCGCTGGTCTCAATTGGGGTAACTGTGCCCCATCACTGGTCTCAGTAGAAGGAATGGTGCCCAATCTTTGGTCTCGGTGGGAGGAATGGAGAATCATCATTGGTCTCAGTAGGAGGAACAGTGTCTCATCATTGGTCTCAGTGGGAGGAACATTGCCCCATCACTAGTCTCAGTGGGATGAATGGTGCCCAATCTCTGGTCTCAGTGGGAGGAATGGAGAATCATCATTGGTCTCGGAGGGAGGAGCAGTGCCTCATCATTGGTCTCAGTGGGAGGAACAGTGTCCAATCACTAGTCTCAATGGGATGAATGGTGCCGAATCTCTGGTCTCAGTGGGAGGAATGGTGTCTCATCATTGTCTCCATGTGAGGAACAGTGCCTCATTATTGGTCACAGTGGGAGGAACAGTGCCCCATCACTAGTCTCAGTGGGAGGAATGGTGCCAAATCTCTGGTCTCAGTGGGAGGAACGGTGTCTCATCGTTGTCTCTGTGTGAGGAACAGTGCCTCACCATTGGTCTTAGTGGGAGGAACAAAGCGCAACCATTGGTGTCAGTGGATGCATACCTCCCAATTTTTTGAGATGGGAATGAGGGACACCTATCAGCAAAAGCATGCAGGCATCGGACACGCCTCTGCCACGCCCCCTTAAATGAGATTTGTACAAAAAAAACAAGATTGGCTAAACCCACAAGTGCTTTTTTACCACTACTATTCCTTTATATTGGCTTTTGGAATTTACAAATACAGCATTTTAGAAATCAGATGAAAGGTTTAGTGCTGGAAAACAGGTTTCCGTTACATCAGAGGGGGGCGGGGTCACCCGCACATCACTGGGGAAGCCCAGGTTTCCCCTTGCATTAGAGGGGGGAGGGGTCAGGTGATGGGTGTCCCCGTCCTCCTCAGCTAAAACCTGTCAGGCTGCCGGGATTCCCGCAGTGTCTCCGGTGGAGACAGGATGGATGCGCTGCGCTGGACCATCGGGAGAGATCACCCATCGCTGGACCCTGGAGAAGAGATCAGCCATCACTGGATAGCAAGAGTGGATTACCACCGCTGGTATCTTTTTTTTATTTTTAATAAAGGACTTTTCCCAATGGTGTGTGTGTGTTTTAACAATTTTTTACATTTTCTTTGTGAAATGGTAGGGGTACATCTGTACCCCCTTACCATTTCAAACAGGGGGTGGGGCCGGAATCTGGGGTCCCCTTGTTAAAGGGGGCTTCCAGATTCTGATAAGGCCTCGCCCGCAGACCCCCACAACCACCGGCCAGGGTTGTGGGGATGAGGCCCTTGTCCCCATCAACATGCATCCTCCCAATGTTGAAGGTATGTGGCCTGGTAAGGTTCAGGAGGGGGAGGTGCTCTCTTGTCCCCCCTTCTTTTCCTGCGGCTTGCCAGGTTGTGTGCTTGGATAAAGGGTCTGGTATGGATTTTTGGGGGGAACTCCACACCATTTTTTTTTTATATTGCGTGGAGTTCCCCTTAAAATCCATACCAGTCCTGAAGGGTCTGGTATGGATATTTGGGGGGAACCTCACGTCAATTTTTAAAAAATTTGATGTGAGGTTCCCCTTAACCACTTAAGGACCAGGCCTCTTTTTCAGACTTGGTGTTTACATGTTTAAAACAGTTTTTTTTGCTAGAAAATTACTTAGAACCCCCAAACATTTTATATTGTTTTTTTTCTAACACCCTAGAGAATAAAATGGCGGTCATTAAAATACTTTTTTTCAAACCGTATTTGCGCAGCGGTCTTACAAGCGCACTTTTTTTGGAAAAAAATTCACTTTTTTGAAAATAAGACAACAGTAAAATTAGCCCAATTTTTTTTTATATTGTGAAAGATAATGGTACGCCGAGTAAATAGATACCCAAAATGTCACGCTTCAAAATTGTGCCCGCTCGTGGAATGGCGTCAAACATTTAGCCTCAAAAATCTCCATAAGCGTTATTTAAAAAATTCTGTTACAGAGGAGGTCTAGGGCTAGAATTATTGCTCTCGCTCTACCGATCGCGGCGATACCTCACATGTGTGGTTTGACCACCGTTTTCATATGCGGGCGCTACTCACGTATGCGCTCGCTTCTGTGCGCAAGCTCGTCGCGACGGGGTGTTTTTAAAAAAAAATGTTTTATTATTTATTTTAATTGATTTTATTTATTTTTACACTGTTTAAAAAAAAAAATGGATCACTTTTATTCCTATTACAAGGAATGTAAACATCCCTTGTAATAGAAAAAAGCATGACAGGTCCTCTTAAATATGAGATCTGGGGTCAAAAAGTCCTCAGAGCTCATATTTGGGCTAAAATGCAAAAAAAAATTAAAAATGCAAAAAAAATAAATAAAAGAAAATCTGACATTTGAAAAAAAATATACCTTTAAGAGGTATGGGCGGAAGTGACGTTTTGACGTCGCTTCCGCCCTCCTATGGTATAGAGACGAGTGGGGGCCATCTTAGCCTCACTTGTCTCTATGCCCAGCAGATGCAAGGACCCGATCGCCTCCGCCGCTACCGACGGCTCCGGTAAGCGGCGGAAGGTTCGGGAGGGTGGCGGGAGGGGGGTGGCACCTCTCCCGCCGCCGATAGCGGTGATCTCGCGGCGAATCTGCCGCGGGGACCACCGTTATCGTACAGCCGACCGCCGCCTGAAGAGATGGATATCTCGATTGTGGCAGCAGCTGCTGCCGTTACCGAGTTATCCCTCTTCAAAAATAGGACGTACATCGTCGTGCGGCGGTCGGCAAGTGGTTAATATCCATACCAGACTCTGAAAAAAGACTACTAGACAAAGGATTACAATTTGCCTCACCAAGGAATATGAGTAAATTCCAGACATATGTGGACATACACAAGTACGTCCGCAAGTTAAATATATGAGATACATGCTCAGCAATACAATTAGCGAGAGGGAAACGAGCAGGTCTTTTCAATCCTCCGGACCCTATGTCATCAAATATTAGGCTTTTTAGAGATGTGGACCTACGTGATCTTGACCTGATGAAAATAAAGAAGGTCAGGATTAGGGATGAGCCGAACACCCCCCTGTTCGGTTCGCACCAGAACCTGCGAACAGACCTAAACTTCGTGTGAACTTTAGAACCCTATTAAAGTCTATGGGACTCGAACGTTCACAATCTAAAGTGTTCATTTTAAAGGGTAATATGCAGGTTACTGTCCTAAAAAGTGTTTGGGGACCCGGGTCCTGCCCCAGGGGACATGGATCAATGCAAAAAAAAGGTTTAAAAACGGCCGTTTTTTCAGAAGCAGTGATTTTAATAATGATTAAAGTGAAACAATAAAAGTGTAATATTCCTTTAAATTTCGTAGCTGGGGGGTATCTATAGTATGCCTGTGAAGGGGCGCATGTTTCTGCTGCTTAGAACTGTCCCATCACAAAGTGTCATTTGTGCAGGAAAAAAAGTCTTTTAAAATCACTTGCGGCTATTGTCGGGTCCCGTAATACAGAGAACACTCAATGAGTGTTCTCTGCATTAGCCGACAATTCATTCATTCATTGATAAAAAAAAATAAAAAAAAGCGTGGGGGTTCCCCTAAATTCAATTACCAGGCCCTTCAGGTCTGACATGGATATTAAGGGGAACCCCGTGTCAAATTTTAAAAAAAATTGACGTGGGGGTCCCCCTAAATATCCATAACCAGACCCTTCAGGTCTGATATGGATATTAAGGGGAACCCCGCATCAAATAAAAAAAAATTGACGTGGGGGTCCCCCTAAAAATCCATATCAGACCCTTTATCCGAGCACGCAACCTGGCAGGCCACAGGAAAAGAGGGGGGGACGAGAGAGCGGCCCCCCCTCCCTCCTGAACCGTACCAGGCCACATACCCTCAACATTGGGAGGATGCTTTGGGGGTCTGTGACCCCTCAAAGCACCTTGTCCCCATGTTGATGAAGACAAGGGCCTCATCCTCACAACCCTGGCCGTTGGTTGTGAGGGACTGCGGGCGGGGGGCTTATCAGAATCTGGAAGCCCCCTTTAACAAGGGGACCCCCAGATCCCAGCCCCCCTCTGTTTGAAATGGTAAGGGGGTACAAAAGTACCCCTACCATTTCACAAAGAAAGTGTCAAAATGGTTAAATAAGACAAACACACTTTTGAAAAATTCCTTTATTAAAAATAAAAAAATAAAAAAAAGATTCCAGCGGTGCTAATCCACTCTTGCTATCCAGCGACGGGTCTCCGAGGTCCAGCGATGGATGATCATATCCAGCGACGGGGGATCTCTCAGTCCAGCGCTGTCCATACATCCGTCTTCTGTCTCCACTCCGGAGACACTGCCCGGGTGGGCAAATACATTGATTATTTTTTTGCAGCCTCTGGTTCGGACCATGCCGTCTTATGTTAAGGACACCAAACAAGTTATTAATATTCTGTCCAACATTACCCCTAAGAGGGGCTTATGGTTGGTGACTGAGGATGTCACCTCACTATACACCATCATTCCCCATTATCTGGGCCTAGAGTCAGTCAGGTTATTCCTCGAAAGAGGATCAGGTTTGGAGTCCTTACAGATTGAGTTTATTATGGAACTTCTGGAATATGCAGCTGGTCACAATTATTTCTGGTTCGACCATCAATTTTATCGCCAGGACAGGGGTGTGGCTATGGGGGCAAAGTATGCCCCCAGTTTGGCCAACCTGTTCATGGCCAAATGGGAGGAGGACGTCATCGATGCCCCCAGGAGGCCAGAGGTGGCCCTGTGGGCTCGCTATATCGATGACGTCCTCCTCCTATGCGATGGAATAGAATCAGAACTGTATACATTAATGGCTACCCTAAATGCAACTGATAGGGGTATAAAATTTAACTTTGAGGCCAGTCAGAAGGAAATCAGTTTTCTTGATTTGAACATTAAGATAGAAAACGATAGTTTTGTGACATCCACATTTTTTAAGTCAACTGATCGCAACTCGTACATCTCTTTAGATAGATGCCACTATGAGCCCTGGTTGAGTGCTGTACCCCAAGGACAATTTACACGCCTGAGGTGGAATTGCACTAAGCTGGAGACCTTTGAGAAACAGGTCGACCCTTCTTTCAAATAGATTTTTGGAGAAGGGGTACGATGGCAAATCTTTGATGAGAGCGCTTCAAGCAGCTCGAGAGAAGGACAGGTCAGCATTATTGGCTGACAGAAACCCAGAGGGATTAGATTCTCAGAATAGGGTACCTTTCATCACTACTTTTTCAGTTCAACACCGCAGCATCAAGCCTCTGATACATAAACATTGGCATTTGCTAACTAACGATCAGGTTCTTGGGGCTATCCTACCAGAAAGACCACAAATAGTATTCAAGGGAGCATCTTCTTTGGCTAGTCGGGTTGCACCGAGTGTGCAGGATCCCCCAAGGACTAATAGATGCTTCTTCGAGAACCTCAAGGGTTACTATAGATGTAAAAACTGTCAGGTCTGCACCTTGAATAGATGTAAGGGCAGTAAAATCTGTAAATTTACTTCCACAAGTACTTCAAGGTCTTATGACGTTGAGCCTTTTATCACCTGCTCCTCTGAAGGGGTTGTGTACCTTATACAGTGCCCTTGCGACCTTCAATATGTGGGGAGGACCAAGAGGGCACTGAAGGTAAGACTCAATGAGCATATTGGCAATATTAGAAGAGGCTTCGATAAACACCCAGTATCTCGACATTATGATCAAATGCATAATAGGGATCCTTCTAAAACCCTATATATGGGTATTGATAAGTATAGGCCCCATTGGAGGGGCGGATCATTGGTTAGAGAAATTTCGAAACAAGAAATGGCCCGGATAAATAGGATTAGGACGTATGTTCCGTATGGCCTAAATGTGGATACAGATGTGAACGCCTTCATTAACAACTCCTGAGGGCGCTCACAGACCATATGTGGCCCATATAATGATTTGACAGGCTTTCACATTTGGGATGGTGGGAATTATATATTTCTCTGGTGTACTGTTGGGTTGGGTACTTGATAATGAAATAATTGGGATTGTTAATGACATGTACAATTGTAAACGATTCTTGTGAGCCCTCCTTGACGGTTTCACTCTGGGCCGATGGCTTGCGGGTGAGGTATATAATAGGAGGTGTGGTTTGTTGGAGTATGGTGAGTCGAGCTAGGGCTTGTGAGGATGCCCCTTTTTGTAGGAGGTGGTGATCTTTAAATTAGTCCTTGTGGGGTTTTTTGTTGCCACCCCCCATAGATTTGGTGGTTGGTCACTATATGTTTTATTTGTGATCCAATAGGAGACCAGTTTATATACACTCCCTCCAAGTATTCATGGTACCCCTTGAGACATCTATAGGGATAAGAATATGAATACCCCTGTTAAGCTGGATTACTTGGTATGAGGGAGTGTTTTAGGATAGTCACCTAACTATTGAGGGCTATCAGTTTGGGGTCCCTACAAAGTTGGTTCCCAATTTTGAGTGGGGCTATAGTATATCTAATCATAATTTTTAACAATTATCTGTCATGGCTTTGAGTCTTCTCCTCCCCTATAATTGGTTTTCTCTTGTTTTATGTGCACAATGTTTTGATGCATTTTCTTTGTATTTTACTTGTTTTATTTTTACATTTTTTTTATGCTTTGCTAGATGAGGGGGGTGGGTTTTTGAGGATGATTTTTCCATATATAGCGCATCCCGATTCCGAGATGACATGAACAATGATTGTCTTAAATGTAGTGATATGATGATTCTATGTAGTAAGTATTGTATTTTATTTTTAAGGTGTACATTACGGTAACACAGAAATGTGGTAACGCTAGAATTTACCGTTCTGTACTGCTCTAAGTCTTGCGGTTGCGGTGTCGCATTGGGCAGAGACAGTTTGTGTTTACATTTACGAATAAGGTTCGGTGGAAGCGGAACTCATTGGTAATTCAGAACGAGGCTTGGGTGGATAATGACCTTGCGGTGGTTCAAGCACACTGGGAGAGTACATAGCCTGTTTACTATTGAAAGCGAGGCTTGGTTAGAGCGGAACTCCCCACTGGCCCAGAGCGAGGCTTGGATGGGTAGTGGCAGTATAAAGAGAGGTGACGTGGCGCGCCGCCCTGCCCGTGCCCCTGGATGACGTAATTCTGTTACGAAACGCGTAGGGATGAGCGACGAGCTCACGTCACCTCGTGTGGAGTAGTCTGTATTCACGAAGGACGGGTTTGTCCGTGTGCGTCCGGCCGGCGCAGTGGACTTAAGGCTGATGTTTTCCTGTACACTGTAAGTGCAACTTATATTTTATTGGAGTCAAATGGTGGCGCTTGCTCGTCCCCACCCCCTATCCTGACCGGCTGGGCTGCGTGCTTGGATAAGGGTCTGATATGGACCTTGGGGGGACCCCCACGCCATTTTTTCGGCGTAGGGCTTCCCCTTTAACTCCATACCAGGTGATGGGGCCAGAGACGTGTCAATCTCGCCGATGGAGGCGGTGACATTGACCTCCTTTGCTAGTCCCATCTACCTGGAGCTGCGTTCAAAATGAATGGACTTTTCTCCGTGTGTTGGCCAGCCCATTCATTTCAAAAGTCCGGTGGAAAAGTCCAGTTGTGTGTGGGCAGATCCGCTCGTTCGGAAAGCCCGTCGAACCTCCGTTGCAAAGTCCCCTGGATAGTCTGATCGTGTGTATGCGGCATTAGTGTCACTTTTTTCTCCTACTTCATTCCTCTTCTCTCTCAGCGTGAATCACTTCTGGCGAGGTTTCCTGACACCAAGAGAAAAATAATGACAGGCTCCGAATGGCTCCCATTCAATTGACAACCTCAGCTCTTCCTGTGAGCTGTGTGTGGGGGGGGGGGGTGTCCCTTCTCTCCAATCAGCTCTCAGAGCTCTCCTTACCAAGCTCTGCAGAGTGTAACTTCAGCTCTACTCCCCGTTTTTTCTGAGCTCTCAGGCAAGCTTTAAAATTCAGCACTTTGAATGGATGTATAAAAGAAAGGGTTGCAGATAGACAGGTATAATTTATATAGGAGGATTTGTTTAATCTCTGTGTATCATCTGAGGCCAGCCACTTCACTGGGTATATGTAAAGGGTGTACAACCACTTTAATGTCAATTCACAGCTCTTTAGCTTAGGCTGCTTTTAGCAGGTATTTCTGGACATTTTGATTAGTCTCCATAATACATTGATAGCTGATTTTTTGTAACCATGATTGGAATTACATTGAAATACTATGTAGCTGACAATAACCAGTAGCTATTCAAACCATTCTATAACAGTGTTGTTTAAGTGAATGAAGCTCTAGTTTAAACTTGTAGATGTTCATTCAAGTAATGAGTTATACAGAACATGTGTTTTGATGACTTTTCAAGGGATAAACACTACATGTAAATGTTTAAAATAATTTGTAAACTCTCAATGATAACTTGCATCAAAGGTAAAGGAAGAGGTAGGAGGCTAGTGGAAGGAATCACTTACAGCTGAAAAGGAATATAAAGAAGTATGTTCGAGCTGGAGAATTAGCACCAACATTTTAAGGCAGTATTAAACCTAAAATCAAAGACTTATCACATTAACCACTTACCACTTAATGGCCGCCAGATATACTGCGGCAGGGAGGTCGCTCTGTGCCAGATCACGTATCTAGTGCATGATCTGCGCCCCGAGGTAGAGAGCACATCCGCACGCCCCCCCCCCCCCCCCACCACCACAGCTGTACTGTAATTGGCTGCAGCACCAACCAATCAGCGGCTGCTGGCCACTGATTGGTCGCCGGCACCTGATGATAGGCTCTGGACATTACCGAAGAGAGCCCTGTGTAGGTAAACAAACACAGGGCTCTCTTCTGACAGCAGCAATGGGCTGTTTTTATCTTCCTGCAAAAAACAGCATATAGCTTAGTAAAAGCAGCATGCACAGTACATAGTAACACATGTTGGCCATACATTTAACCCATTGATCTTCCTAGTTGTTAACCCCTTCCCTGCCAGTGTCCTTAGTACAGTGACAGTGCATATTTTTAGCACTGATCACTGCATTGGTGTCAAAAGTGTCAATTAGGTTTGCTATTTGTCTGCCACAATATCACAGTCCCGCTATAAGTCACTGATCACCACCATTACTAGTAAAAAATAAAATTTTAATTAAAATCCATAAATATATACCATAGTTTGCAGATGGTAAAGCGTTTTGCCAAGCGTATCAATATAAGTTTATTGTGATTTTTTTAACCAAAAATATTTAGCAGAATACATTTTTGGCCTAAATTGATGAAGACATTTTATTATTTACATTTTTTATTTGATGTGCTTTATAGCAGAAAGGAAAAAATATATATTGTGGTGATCAAATACCACCAAAATAAAGCTCTATTTGTGGGACAAAATAACATATTTTTTTTTGGTACATTAATAATTGTTAATTAAAGTAACGCAGTGCCGTATCACAAAAATTGGCCTGGTCATAAAGGGGGTAAACTTTCCAGAGCTGAAGTGGTTCATTTTTGTTTAACAGGACAAGCTATTTCTGACTGTGCAGCAAAGTCACTAAAATCTTCTACACTTTGTTACTAATATGTTTAGAGGGGCATGCCTTCTTCACCATAGCCTATTACTCACTTTACCTATCAAAAACAACTTGGTAACATATGAACTAGAGCTGTGTGCACATACCTGCAGCAGCTTTCTGTTACCCCACTTTGCCCAAAAACTTGTAGTATTTGCCTGATCAATTTTGGACTGCAGTTGAACAGAGCTGGTACATAGATAGGTGTTACAAGTATGTGCACCTACCACAAGGTGTCTACTGTTTACAAACCTAGCATAAGCCTCAATATCTGTTTATGGTAATCCGCCGCACAGCCTTGAAAGAAACTAGTTAACCACTTGAAGATCAGGCCTATTTTCGACATTTATTCTCTCCATCAGAATGCACGTGCTTCCATTGTCGAGTCACTAATAAGCTAGTGATAGAACTATAGATACCAGGGTGCCTTGGCGGGGCCTGTAGCTCAAAAATGTATTTTCAAATGTGTGCAGACTAAACCCCTGTTTTTAACGCATACTGTTAGGTATGTAAGCTTGGAGTTTTCCTTGGATTTATCCTTGGCTTTTTTTCTAACATTTGTTGCTCACAAAAGTTAAAATCAGTATTTTTTGCTAGAAAATTACTTAGTACCTCAAACATTATATATATATATATATATATATATATATATATATATATATATATATATATATATATTTATATATTTAGCAGAGACCCTAGAGAATAAAATGGCAATTGCAATTTTTTCTTGTTCAATATTTTTATTGAAATTTGTATAAGAGAAGACAAAGTTTAACAATTATCGTAACATGGGATGCACATATGAACAGTAAAATTATATCTATATATTCACTACTATAACTAATCTCACAGTAAAGGTGGAATCAAAGATAATAGATATAATATGAATTAATTATAAATGTGAGGACCTAAATAGAGGTCAAAAGATGAGAGATATAAAGCATGCCTCCAGACCACCCTTCCAGCCCCTATGGGCTCAAACGGTGGCAATTTTTTATGTCACACCATATTTACGCAGCGGCCTTTCAAACACAATTTCTTTGGGAAAAAAAAAAACACTTCAATAAACGAAAAAAAAACGAAACTAAAAAAAAGAAACTAAACAGTAAATTTAACCCAATTTTTTTGTATAGTGTGAAAGATGATGTTACGCTGAGTAAAAAGATACCTAACATGTCACGCTTTAAAATTGTGCACACTCGTAGAATGGCGACAAACTAAAGTGCTTAAAAATCTCCATAGGCAATGCTTAAATTTTTTTTTTTAACAGTTACCTGTTTAGAGTTACCGAGGAGGTTTTGCACTACAATTATTGCTCTCGCTCTAACGATCGAGTTGATACCTCACCTGTATAATTTGAACACTGTTCACATTATGTGAAATGATGGAAAGTGGTTAAACTGTATATATAGGCAAAAGATTTTTGGGGGTTTCTTGTTTTGGATAGTAGGGAAAGGATTCAATATCTATCAGGTTGTCTTACGTTGTTTGTGCCCCACTGGGGAGTATTTTTCATTCAGTTCTTATTTTAAAGATGCAAAAGAAATGAAAGGAAACTCCCCAAAGTAAAAGGATTGCAATCTTAGACAGTTGTCACCCTAATGCTGCATACACCCGGTCTAATTTTCTGACGGAAAATGTTTGATGGGAGATTTTTGTCAGAAATTCCGACTGTGTATAGGCTCCATTAGACATTTTCCATCGGCATTTCCGACACACAAAATTTGAGATTTGGATCTCAAATTTTCCGACAACAAAATCCGTTCACAGAAATTCCGATCGCGTGTACACACTACCGACGCACAAAGCTCCACGCGTGCTCAGAATCAAGCAGAAGAGCCGCACTGGCTATTGAACTTCAATTTTCTCGGCTCGTCGTACATCACTGCATTCTTGATGTTCGGAATTTCCAACATCATTGTGTGACCGTGTGTATGCAAGACAAGTTTGAGCCAACATCCGTTGGAAAAAATCCCACAGATTTTGTTGTCGGAATGTGCGATTGTGTGTACGTGGCATAATAGGTAATCAATTTCTCCTCAGCTCATAATTGCTCTTTTTCCCATAGGCTGGCCACACTGTGGTATTTGGCAGGGTTACCCGAATTATAAGAATGGCTAAACAGGATAACAAATCCCATTTTCCTCATTCAATATCCCCTAGATGTAGAATGCTATGAAACACATGTATATTCATCTCACACAATGAACTATAGTGTTTAATTAAATGCCTGGACAAAAATGCTATTTAAAGCTACTATAGGTTCCATTACAGAATACCATTACCAGCATACACACATCTGTGTTTAGTTGATGAGGGAAATGCAAGTGTGGAGTTTGTGACTGTTACAAGTAATGACTAGTAATCAGCACAGGCAGCATACATTCAACTTTATCAACCGTGTCAAAAGAATAGTGTCAGCAATTACAGTATAAACTTTCTGAAATTCCTGGCTTGTAATAAAGCAATGTAGGTCTTACTTTTGTTTTTTTCTATGCACACTTGGTATGTAAGTCTAATGTATGATGTTGTGATCTGTCGCTGTAGATAAAATATATATGCCATTCTTTGTTAAAGGGTCAAACAAGGAAATGTTTACAGCAGGGGTCAGCAACTCGTCAATTGCGATCTACCTGTTGACCGCAGGCAGGTGATGGGTATTGTGATACACCTAACCGGGACAGGGGCTATTGGTCTTAGACCCACTGGCACACTTCAATAGGATAGAACCTGTCCCGGTTATGTCTGTCACAATACCCATCACCTGCCTGCAGTCAACAGGTAGATCACAAATACATCCCTGCTTTGCCAACCCTCTGGTCCAGGTATCACTAAATGGTGAACCGCAGTCCGGATCCGGTCTGAGTCACTGTCCTGTTTGGACCGCCACAGTCGCTTCACTTAGGTGGAGAGTGGGAGGCAGCACAGTTGTGGAGGGGTGGGGGCTGCCCAAGTTAGCTTTTCAAGTTTGTAAGGAGGTGCCTGGTTGCTGGGACCGCCGTGCATCCCAGTTAATATGATAGACCCCATGATATAACTCCAGCAGCTTCCGCTCCTGTGTAAACAAGGCACACTGCCATTCTGTGAGGGAGGAAGATGGAGATAAGCAGAAACATGGATCTATGTGTTCCTCCAGTCACAGCATTCCCCCCACAGTTGGAAAGCACTCCCTAGGTTCACGCTTAACCCTTTGATCGCCCCTGATGTTAACCCCTTCCCTGACAATGTCATTAGTACAGTTACAGTACATATTATTTAGCATTGATCACTGTATTAGTGTCACTGGTCCCCAAAAAGTGTCAAAAGTGTCAGTTAGGTGTCCGATTTGTTCGCTGCAATGTTGCAGTCCCGCTAAAAATTGCTGATCCTTGCCATTACTAGTAAAAAAATGAATAAATACAAATTCCATAAAAATATCCCATAGTTTGTAAACTATGTAACTTTTGCGCAAACCAATCAAGATATGCTTATTGGGATTTTTTTTACCAAAAACATGTAGCAGAATACATAATGGCCTAAACTGATGAAGAAATTTTATTTTTTACATTTTTTTTATTGGATATATGTTATAACATAAAGTAAAAATTATTGTTTTTTTTTGTTTTTTTTTCTGAATTGTCTGTCTACTTTCGTTTTTAGCACAAAAAAATTAAAACAGAGAGGTGATCAAATACCACCAAAAGAAAGCTCTATTTGTGGGGGAAAAAAAGAACATAAATGTTATTTGTGTACAGCATTGCACGACCGTGCAACTGTCAGTTAAAATAAAGCAGTGCCGTATCGTAAAAAAATGGCCTGGTTATGAAGGGGGTAAAACCTTCTGGGGCTGAAGTGGTTAATTTTAAAAAAAGAACAGCACCACCCCGCCCCCACCCCCCAGGGATCTTTGACCTCTTCCACATTGTCCAGATAGATCACCTCTTAAGGGTTGCCAACCCCTGCTTTAAAGTGGAGGGCTACCCTAAAAAACAAAAACAACAAAAAAATACGACATTAAAATGTTCCAAAAAATATTTTAATTTTTTTTTTTAAACTTACCAGAAATGCCTGTTGCTAGGCAAATCAAACTAATCTGCCTCTTCCTACTCCACGGTAATCTTTGCTGGTCTTCTCCTACGTGCATTATCTTCTGCGCAATGGGACGCGGTGTGTTCTGGGAACTGTGTGTGTCCCAGAACACAGCATGCCCCATTCACAAAATGTTGCACGACACGCGCAGTAGGAAACAGGCAGTGAAGCCGCAAAGGCTCCACTGCCTGTTTCCCTTAGATAGAATGGCGGCGCCGGGACCCGAGAGTCGAGGGACGGGTCGGCCTCGGGTGCCCGACATCACGGGCACCCTGGACAGGTAAGTGCACTTATTAAAAGTCAGCAGCTACAGTGTCTGTAGTTGCTGACTTTAAAAAAAAAAACTATTTTAGCTTGCCCTCCCCTTTAAGTTATACTGTTACTCCAAGTGGAGTGGGGTGATTAACTAAAACCAATGCAGTTCTGCACAGAAACCAATCAGCTTCCAGGTTTTATTGTCAAAGCTTAATAGAACAAGCTGAAGTTAAAAGCTGATTGGCCACCATGCACATCTGCACCAGATTCTGAGTGTTCCAATTTGAGTAGATCCCCCCCACAAATATCCTTAAACACCAGTTTTGCCACCCCCTAAACTACATATAGTTCTGCCACAGATACCATTTTTATTTATTTTTCTTAGTCTTCCTTTTTCCAGGAGGTGGGTAAAATAATATTTCAGCAATCTAAAACAGTTATATGATACTAGTCAGTAATACTGTTTTGAAACAGCAATTTCCAGAATATGTGTTTTTTTTATCATGATAGATTTTAGTTTGCAAAGATTTAGTTAAAGAAATACTGTCTGCGATCAAGCCATATACTCATAAGATATTTCTAAGACCTACCTGTGCAAACAACACCGATAAGCTTAAATCTCCAATAGGGCATATTAAATAATGTCCAATACTTAAAGAGCTAGTATATAATACATTGTAGTAGCTGAAATCATTAGCTGTTAGACATTGCCTCAGGGCAGAAAGACGCACATCATTTTTCCATTCACGTTTGGAAGTGCTTGTTCTAATCCATTAAGTCAGCTTCCAGTGCAATTTGATAGGCCACAGTGGGCCATTGTGCACAAGTCATGTCTTCCGCCTGTGTAGACAGTCTAAGATATAATGGGTAGTGCAGGTTCAAACATAAAGGCAGCGACTGTTAAATCACAAGTTATCTGGAAAAAGATACCAAGTGTCGCCGTTGTAGACACTGTCGATGTTGCCCCATCCCTTTGAAAGCAATATTGAGGATTTTTTTTTATGTTGGAACTTAGACTTGGCACTTAAAGCACTTTGTCCACATCTTTAAAGGGAAACCCTGGACTAAAAAGAAACCAAGATACAGAATAAAGAATTTACAGTAAATGGTTTTTAACTTTTTTTTTCTTCTGAAAAAAAGGAACTTGTTTTTTAGATATATACATAATATATTATTTGGTTAAATTTGTAAAATTATGTATTTTAAGTTAGTATTGAAGTCAAAAAAATTGGAAAAACGATGACTGGCAGGCTTTTTATAACAGAAGAGACCCTAGTGATCCCTTCTGTCCTAAATGCCTCACCTGTCAGCGGTAATGTAATCTGTGCTGCACACGTGTAGTCTAGATCACATTTACAGCACTCGCTCCGTGCTTTGTTGAAGTGACTCCTATATGCATGAGCAAGAGTGGCATCAAGCGGTCGGAGAGATTGAACCTATAAGAAAGACTGGGCGGAGATGATAGTGCCCGGGACCAGCTGGAATATTGAAAGTCCAGGACT
This sequence comes from Lithobates pipiens, assembly GCF_037356315.1. NCBI lineage: Eukaryota > Metazoa > Chordata > Amphibia > Anura > Ranidae > Lithobates > Lithobates pipiens. The sequence continues at coordinate 178,827,053 of NW_027507748.1, forward strand.
GGAAGGCTTGTTTGATCGGTAAGTCTACCATGATAGGCTAATATGCATTGCATACTAGCACATTATGGCATTAAAGTGGTTGTAAATTGCTGAAGAATAAAAAAAACTGTAATGCCACGAACACACGATCGGAATTCCGGCCAGAAAAGACAGATGAGAGCTTTTCATCAGAAAATGCGACCATGTGTATGCTCCATCGGAATTTAGCTGCCCGAATTCCTGCCAGCCAAAAATTTATAGCATGTTCTTAATTTTCCAGATGGAAAAACTTTCAATCGGAAATTCCAATTGTGTGTATGTGATTCCGACAAGCCAAAAATCATGCATGCTCATATTCAACTACCAGACAGAAGCTATTGGCTACTGGCTATTGAACTTCCTTTTTCTAGTCCTGTCGTACGTGTTGTATGTCACCACGTTCTAAACGATCGGAATTTGGTGTGACCGTGTGTAGGCAAGACAGCTTGAGCGGAGTTCTGTCGGAATTCCGTCGGGAAAACCATCAGGGCTTTTTCCGACGAGAATTATGATTGTGTGTACGCGGCATAAGACAATGACATAATGTGCTAGTATGCATCACATACTAGCAAATTATGTAATACTTGCCTTAACAAAGCCCTTCCAATGGCACCAGCTCACTGCTGAGACAGCTGACATTTTCTCCCCGGTGTTTCTTCCAGGTTTCACAGGCTCCGGTCCTGTGAGTGGCCAGAGCCGCAATGCCGCCATTTTGACACAGACTCTGAATGTCTGGCATGGTAAGCCGGACCCTCAGAGAGCCTGATGATGTAATCGGCTGCATGCACTCTGAATATCTTCTAAACTGTGCAAGTTTAGTAAATATTTACAGTACCTACAGGTAAGCCTTATTATAGGAAGTTACAAATAGTGTAACAGAGTTTACAACCACTATAACTTACTGGGGGCCCATAAAAAAATGTAGTTTAATGCCGCTTTAACAAGACCTAAGCATTTATTCGAATAAATTACCAATGCATGCCACTGGTTAAATTGGCTGCAAGCAGAGGTCTCAGTGTGCCTATAAAAAGTAAAAAAGATATAGTTTTAAAAGTTTTAAAACAAATAGCTGCTTAAAAAGGTAACTGTACACTTATTTTTTACTTTGTTTCTTTGTAATAGTACAAAGCCATCAGAAGCCAATCTGACACTTTGCATGTCTCAAGTTACCAGCATTCTTTGATGATACCAGAGCAACTTCTATAGAACAACAATCTGTTGCATCATGTAAGCTTTCTCATACTGATATAGTGGAGTGGCTACAAACAGGTCCAATGTTTTTAATAATTCAGCATGTGATCCCCATAAAAAGAAGCAACTGTTTTTAATAAAATATTGCAGTGTTTTATGTCTGAACTTTCAAAATACCACAAAGGGTATTCAGAAAAATGGGAATTAATGATTCACCTTTCAATCCATTCTTTTCAATCTGTGCACTTACATAGTTGCCAACATTGTAAAAAAAGATCCGTTGTGAAAAATGGACTACTGGGCGTGGATTAAAGATGGCGTGGCTCAAAGGGGTGTGGTTAGAGTCTGAACGAGGGAAAGAAAGGGAGAAAGAGGGAGTTAGGGAGAAAGAAAGAAAGATAGGTAGGGAAGAAGAGAGAAGGGGGGAAAGAAAGAGGGATGGAGGGACAGCAGGCCCAGATCCTACACAACAATAGAAATATGTGTATTCCAGAAAGTTTAACAATCAGCAGATAAATATACTCCAAACACCTGGTGTTAGCGTTTCAATCATCATGGCACCAGGGTTGATATGGTGTCAGGATGGTTTAAGTGCATTGTTTCTATTATTACATTGTAATATAAAATGAAATCATTCAGCCCTGAGCGTGTCTCTTGCTAGATGCCATTAGGTGCCCCAGCGGAGTCCCTCCTTACATCAGGTGCCCCCAGCAGAGTCCGTCCTTTTTTTTTTATTGTATTTTTATTGAAAATTTCAAAAGGAGAACAAGATTCCATAAGAAACAAACAATAACAAAATTGTGATATGAATCAAGACATTGATTAGGCAAAATCAACATATGCAGACCACGAGAGTGGACTGCAAATCATATATAGAGGTGGAATCAGCTCACATGTAAATTAAAAGGTAAAATAGAGGTCATACATAGATAACAATCAAGGTAAATACTGGAGAGGTCGGGTAAGATTAAGAGGTACCATATAATTAACATTTGAGGAATATGAGTTCACAGGGGCAATTTGTCAGAGAGAAAAAGATAGAGGGTTTGACCGTTCATGACACAGTGGCCCAAATTCTGACAGGTCCCATAGATCCCAAGTTTTGTTCCATTGAGGAATGTTATTGTGGACAGAGGCCATCAAGTATTGCATCCTGCGGATATCAGCAATAAGTTGAAGCAGTCTGGACTTTGGGGGGGAGGGGTAGTGTTGGACAACCAATGTAGGGGGATCAATCTCTTAGCAGCTACAAGAATATAGGAAATCAAGCGGTTACCATATTTTGTAATACCTGAAAAAGGAAGGCCTAACAAGTAGTGTATAGGGTCAAGTGGAAGGGACACATCTACCACTTTCTGAATCAGTAACATCACTTCATGCTAAAGGGGTTGTATCAAAGAGCATTGACAAAAAATATGAAACAGGGAACCCACTTCCAGACCACAACGCCAGCATTGTGCTGAGATTGAGGAGTTGTATTTATGGATAACTTCGGGAGTTTCATATCAACATATAAGGACTTTAATGGACGTCTCCCTCTGCAGGATGCATTTGGAAGATTTAAAAGTAGAGGACCAGATCCTGTTCCATAACTGATGGCTAATGGGCCTGCATAACAAATGAGCCCATTTCCTCAGCAGAGTCCATCCTTACATCAGGTGCCCCCAACAAAGTCCGTCCTTACATCAGATACCTCCAGCAAAGTCTGTCCTTACATCAGGTGCCCCCAACAAAGTCCATCCTTACATCAGATGTCCCCAGCAGAGTCCCTCATTACATCAGGTGCCCCCAGCAGAGCCCCTCCTTGCATCAGGTGTCCCCAGCAGAGCTCAGTCCTTACAACAGTCTCCCCAGCGGAGCCCCAGTCCTTACATCAGTGTCCCCAGCAGAGCTCAATCCTTATATCATTGTCCAAGCAGAGCTCATTCCTTACATCAGTGTCCCCACCAAAGCCCAGACCTTACATCACTGTCCCGAGCAGAGCCCAGACCTTACATCAGTGTCCCCAGTGGAGCCCAGTCCTTACATCAGTGTCCCCTGCAGAGCCCAGTCCTTACATCAGTTTCCCCTGCAGAGCCCAGTCCTTACATCAGGGTCCCCAGCAGAGCCCAGTCCTTACATCAATGTCCCCTACAGAGCCCAGTCCTTACATCAGTGTCCCCAGCAGAGCTCAGTCCTTACAGCAGTGCCCCCAGCAGAGTCCAGTCCTTACATCAGTGTCCCCACTAGAGCCCCAATCCTTACATCAGTGCCCCCAGCAGAGCTCAGTCCTCACATCAATGTCCCCAGCAGAGCCCAGTCCCTACATCAGTGTCCCCAGCAGAGCTCAGTCCTAACATCAGTGTCCCCAGTGGAGCTCCAATCCTTATATCAGTGTCCCCAGCAGAACCCAGTCCTTACATCAGTGTCCCCAGCAGAGCCCAGTCCTTACATCAGTGTCCCCGCTCGTCGTACACACGGGGCGGAGGGTTGGCGGTTTCTCCATTTAGATCTCTTCTTTCTGTTCAGTGGAGAGGGGAGGGGTCTCCAATCCATGCAGCTAATCGGCTTCAGTATACAAGAGAACTGTCTACTTGTACACTGAAGAGAGAAGTCGATTGGCTGCCCCTCCCCTCTCCACTAAACACACAGGGAAACAGTCCTCACGGCGGCCATTTTTTTTAGCCTGTTGCCGTTTTTGCTAAAAACAGTCCTGGGACAAAAGCAAAATCCCAGGAATTTAATCGGGACGAGCTCCGATCGGGATGAGGGTCCCAAAATCGAGATTGTCCCGGGAAAATCGGGACTGTTGGCAAGTATGCACTTACTGTATAAATGTATCAAACTTCCGCAGATAACGTGTGTTGGTATTTGCCATGGTTGTTATTAGTTATTAGAGATTGCTGTCCGTATTTCAAGGGGATTATGCAGAGCTGATCGTGAATATAGTCAGCCTTTAAAGTGGTTGAACAGGCTGAAGTTTTTTTTTACCTTCCTGCATTCTAAAAGGATCAATGGGGAGATAGACTGACTAATGGAGTTTATTTGTTCAGGCACAATTACATAAGTCTCAGCAATTGTTCTAATCTTGTTAGGACAGTTAACTGTGTAATGCCCAGAATCCCCACAATATAGACAAAAGTTCTCTGAATGTTTTCTCTCTTTCTCCTGAGTAGAAATTTATCTCTTATTAATAGCATCAACCTGCATAGGTTCAGGAGTGTCAGAATCTGGAGAGACTCTTGGATCCTTCTGAAAAAAATGACTAGCAGAGAAATGCATGCCACCATTACTTCCAAAGATTCCCAGTCACTCCTTTCTCCTTTCTGTAAGTCTCTGATCTATTGGGATACATAGTTGAATGGCTTTGAGATCATTAGGAGTAGGGATGAGCTTCGTGTTCGAGTCGAACGTACGTTCGACTCGAACATTGGCTGTTCGTCCGTTCGGCGAAATCCGAACATTTTGATCCGTTCGCGTCAAATTCGCGTGGCACTCACGGCCCACAATGCACTGCGATGGCGCAGTGCATTGCTGGCTCATGATTGGCCAAGCATGCACTGTGACCCCGCATGCTTGGCCAATCGCAGCGCCAGCAGCGAGGAGAGCCATGATTGGCCACAGGCAGGATGCCTGTGGCCAATCATAGCTCAGGCTGTGTAGTGCATGCCCCACACTATATAAGGCCGCCATCGCGGCGGCCTCATGTAGTGTGTTGGCGTCTGAAGCAGTGGGTGTTCTGTGTACCTTCAACACAGTACACACCGATCGTTTTCGGCTGATTTTCTATCTTGCTGTTGTGTAGTGGTTATTGTCTGCGTGCCCTGACCGCAGTATACACCGCTATATTCACCTCACCTATATAGCTAGTGATCTATCTTTTATAATAGAGCTTGCAGTCAGTAGTGTTAGGAGATAGTGCGTGCTGTCTGCGTGCTCTGTACCCAGTACATACCGCTATATCCACCTACATAGCTCTTCTCTATTTGAGCCCACTTGCCATCTGCAGGAGTTATTGGAAGTTGTGTGTGCCTCCAGCACAGCACAGTATACATCTGTATATACCCCTTTATCTCTGGTGTTCTCTGGTTATTGTCTGCGTGCCCTGACCGCAGTATACACCGCTATATTCACCTCACCTATATAGCTAGTGATCTATCTTTAATAATAGAGCTTGCAGTCAGTAGTGTTAGGAGATAGTGCGTGCTGTCTGCGTGCTCTGTACCCAGTACATACCGCTATATCCACCTACATAGCTCTTCTCTATTTGAGCCCACTTGCCATCTGCAGGAGTTATTGGAAGTTGTGTGTGCCTCCAGCACAGCACAGTATACATCTGTATATACCCCTTTATCTCTGGTGTTCTATAATAAAGGCATCTGCAGGAGTTAGTGGGTGTTGTGTGCCGCCAGCACAATATACACTACCCAACTGCTGTTTTACCCAACTCCCTTCAGGCCATTACCATGTCTGGAAGGCCAGCAAGGAGAGGCAGACAGGCGCGAGACGATAAAAGAGGGCAAGCAGGCTCTGTGTCTAGAGACAACAGTGCTGGTCGTGGACGCGGTGCATTGTCATCAGCACGTGGCCATGGGACATGCTTGTCCTTCTTTTCGGCAGCTGGACATGTTGAACCGCAACATGCCAACGACTTGGTAGAGTGGATGACCAAGCCCTCTTCATCCTCCTCATCCTCTCTCACCCAGTCTCAGGGTAGTAGCAAAGCAGCTGCCAACGCATCGTCTTCCCTCCTCTTAATGTCATCATCAGTGACTACTTCCCTAGACCCACCACGTCCTCCTGAGGAGTCTCCTGAACTCTTTGAGCACAGTGTTGGGTACATGCTCCAGGAGGATGCCCAGTGTTTGGTGGGCTCTGATGATGACACTCAGCTAGAGGAAGGCAGTAGCGTGAGCGCAGACAGAGGGGATGCTAAAGAAGGACAGCAATCTGGCAGTCATGTTCCACAAGCTGCAGCATACTGCCAGGTTTGCTACAGCGATGAAGAGGGAGGGGATGATGAGGGCACTGACTCCATGTGGGTGCCTGGAAGGAGGGAGGAGGAGGAGGAGGAGGAGGAGGCACATGTCCAACGAGGCAGGATGCCCTCCGGGGGCCAGCTTAGGGGCAGCACACCGACTGAATCACACCGCAGAGCTCCGCCTGTGCAGAGCGCTGCCTCTGCGCGTTATTCTAAAAGTTCTTTGGTGTGGGCCTTTTTTGAGACGAGTGCATCAGATCGCACCGCTGCTATTTGCAACATATGTCTCAAGCGTATCTCACGTGGCCAAAACATCAGCCGCTTGGGCACCACATGCTTGACCAGACATATGTTGACCTGCCATGCAGCTCGTTGGCAAGCGTACCTCAAAGACCCACACCAAAGAACAAAGCGGACCTCTCCTTGCTCCTCATCAGCTGGCATCTCCAACCCCACTAGACCTTCAGTCATCTCTGAAACCTGCTCTGAGAGGAATGAAGGTGTAGAATTAGGTGTGTCACAGCCAAGTGCTTCCGGGAACTCTGCTAGCGGTACACCCACGTCCGATTATAGCAGGCAAATGTCCCTGCCCCAGCTGCTGGACCGGCGGAAGAAGTTCACTCCCAGCCATCCACATGCCCAGCGGTTGAATGCTAGCTTGGCTAAATTGCTAGCACTTCAACTGCTGCCTTTTCAGTTGGTAGACTCGGCCCCCTTCCATGAGTTTGTACAATGTGCGGTTCCTCAGTGGCAGGTCCCCAAACGCCACTTTTTCTCTACCGGCATGTGGAAGGCAATGTCCTTGCCTCGCTGGACAGTAGTGATGGACGAACTTCCGACGGGACGTTTCGCGAACGCGAAACGCGAACGGACACAAACGTTCGCGAAAACGACCGTTCGCCGCGGGCTCCATTGACTTCAATGGGAGGCGAATTTCGCAAACCTTTAGGTCGAATTTGCGGCCACGGGGTAATTATTAGGGGGTAGCACGTAGTCCCACCACCTGGACAATAGCATAATACATGTATGAGGTGAATTTGGGATCGATAACTACAAGCATTTTTTTTTTATTTGGGAAATTGTTCTGACAATTCAGGACTATGGAGCTAATGAAGGCAATGGAGGAGAGGGAAGGTCAGGGACCAGGGTAGGCAAACAAGAGGGTGCAGGAGATACAGAGCACTGACAGCAGCACCGTAATACAGAGCACTGACATCAGCACCGTGACATACAGCGCTGACAGCAGCTCCGTGACATACAGCGCTGACAGCAGCTCCGTGACATACAGCGCTGACAGCAGCTCCGTGACATACAGCGCTGACAGCAGCTCCGTGACATACAGCGCTGACAGCAGCTCCGTGACATACAGCGCTGACAGCAGCACCGTGACATACAGCGCTGACAGCAGCTCCGTGACATACAGCGCTGACAGCAGCTCCGTGACATACAGCGCTGACAGCAGCTCCGTGACATACAGCACTGACAGCAGCTCCGTGACATACAGCGCTGACAGCAGCTCCGTGACATACAGCGCTGACAGCAGCACCGTGACATACAGCGCTGACAGCAGCTCCGTGACATACAGCGCTGACAGCAGCTCCGTGACATACAGCGCTGACAGCAGCTCCGTGACATACAGCGCTGACAGCAGCTCCGTGACATACAGCGCTGACAGCAGCTCCGTGACATACAGCGCTGACAGCAGCTCCGTGACATACAGCGCTGACAGCAGCTCCGTGACATACAGCGCTGACAGCAGCTCCGTGACATACAGCGCTGACAGCAGCTCCGTGACATACAGCGCTGACAGCAGCACCGTAAGCAGCCCCAGGAGGAAGTCAGCACAGCACAGGGATGGTGTGATCCCCTCATAATAAGAACCCCCAGGAGGAAGTCAGCACAGCACAGGGATGGTGGGAGCCCCTCATAATAAGAACACCCAGGAGGAAGTCAGCACAGCACAGGGATGGTGGGAACCCCTCATAATAAGCAGCCCCAGTAGAAATATGACACCGCTCAACCTCTTCAAAGAGGAGGGTAGGGGCATATAGTACGGTGTGCTTTTTTGGGTCAGGGAAGTGAGCCAAATGAATTAAGAAGGTCTGTGTGCTTGATTCCAAAAATTGTTTATAGACATATACATGGTCTACTGATCACATGTGTTGAATTCCTCCGAGATCCATGCCTCATTCATTTTTAGAAATGTGAGGTAGTTAACACTGTGGTGAGCTAGGCGAGTACGCTTATCGGTCACAATCCCCCCTGCTGCGCTGAACGTCCTTTCGGACAGGACACTGGATGAGGGGCAAGCCAACAGTTCGATTGCAAATTGGGCAAGCTCTGGCCAGAGGTCAAGCCTGCCCACCCAGTAGTCTAGGGGTTCATCACTCCTCAGAGCGTCCACATCGGCCGTTAACCCAATGTAGTCGGACACCTGACGGTCTAGGCGTTCCCTGATGCTGGATCCGGATGACACCTGTCGATGGGTCGGCTGAAAGAATGACCTCATATCCGAAGTCACCAACACATCTTCAAACCGGCCTCTTCTTGCAGGCGCTGTTGGATTGGTACCCGCAAATCCTTCTCTGGGAGTGGGAATTGCTCCTCTGCCAGCGCACGCAAAAGCAGAATGCAGCATTTCTCGAAGCAAGGCCTGGAAGTGCTGCATTCTGACAGCCCTCTGCGACGGCGGTAACATTTCCGCCATTTTGTGTTTGTACCGGGGGTCTAAGTACGTTGCCACCCAGTACTGGTCCTTGACCCTCATGCTTTTTATACGGGGGTCCCTATTAAAACACTGGAGCATGAAGGCCCCCATTTGCACTAAAGTGGAAGCGGTGTGGTGGCCTGGCTCCTGCTCATCATCCAGGATAATGTCGTCCTCTTCATTCTCCTCTCCCCATCCTCGCACAACAGGGATCCCAGAAAGGTTTAAAGCATGCTCTTCTTGCTCCTGCTCATCCGCCCCGGCACCATCCTCCTCTGACTCCTCATCAGACTCCTGTTGTTGACTTGTCTCAGATAGAGTAGCCCCCCCTGGGAATTCATCCAGCATTGCGACTTCCTCATCTTCCCGCTCCTGCTCCTCCACAGCCTGATCAATGACACGACGCAATGCACGCTCCAGAAAGAAGGCATAAGGTACCATGTCACTGATGGCGCCATGGCTGCGACTGACCAGTTTGGTGATCTCCTCAAATGGCCGCAGAAGTCTGCATGTGTCGCGCATGAGCAGCCACTGGCGCGGTGAAAAAAAACCCAGCTCCCCAGAACCGTTTCTTTCGCAGAGTTCATACAGGTAGACGTTAACTGCACGTTTCTGCTGGAGCAGCCTATCAAGCATATAGAAGGTTGAGTTCCATCGCGTCGGGCAATCGCAAATAAGACGTCTGACCGGCAGATGGTGTCGCCGCTGAATGTCAGCAAGGCGAGCCATGGCCGTGTAAGATCTTCTGAAATGGGCCGAGATTTTCCTTGCCTGCCGCAAGATGTCCTGGACCCCAGGGTATTTGACAAGGAATCGCTGCACGACCAAGTTTAAGACGTGTGCCATGCACGGCACGTGCGTGATTTTGCCCTGTTTCAATGCGCTAAGCAGATTGGCACCGTTGTCACACACCACTTTACCAACTGTCAAATTGAGCGGTGTTAGCCACTCATCTGCCTGTGAACGCAAAGCTGAAAGGAGTGCCGGGCCAGTGTGGCTCTTTGCTTCCAGGCACAACAGACGCAGCACGGCATGGCAACGTCTCACCTGGCATGTGGAATAGGTTCTGGGGAGCTTGGGCGGTGCAGTGGAAGAGACGCTAGCAGCGGAAAAGGAGGAGGCAGCTGAGGAGGAGAGGGAGGAGGATGGAGTAGGAGGAGGAGAAGAAGAGTCAGGCCTGCATGCAATCCGTGGCGGTAAAACCAAATCTACACGGGTGCCACGGGTTACATGCTTGACGGCCGTCAGAAGGTTCACCCAGTGGGCAGTAAAACTGATATACCTTCCCTGCCCGTGTTTGCTAGACCACGTGTCTGTGGTCAGATGTATCTTGGCACCGACACTGTGTGCCAGAGATACATTCACTTGCCGCTGAACATGGCCATATAGCTCTGGGATGCCCTTCTCTGAGAAATACTTCCTTCCTGGGACCTTCCATTGTGGTGTTCCAATGGCCACAAATTTGCGAAAGGCCTCCGAGTCCACCAGTTTATATGGCAGTAGTTGGCGGGCTATGAGTTCTGACAAGCCAGCCGCCAACCGTTGGGCAAGAGGGTTATCCGGCGTCATCATTTTTTTACGCTCAAACATTAGGCCCACGGAAGCCTGCCTTTTTGCAGAAAAATGTGAGCTTGGCGTGATGGAAGGTGGAGTGGAGGACAATTGTGAGGAGAGAGGAGAAGGAGAAGTAGAAGACGAGGCTGGACGGTGAGAGCCTGCAGTGTGGCTTTGTGTGTTCCGTTGCTCCCACTGGGCTCGGTGATGGCTGCTCATGTGCCTTCTTAAGGCGGTCGTCCCTAGGTGAGTATTGGGCTTACCGCGACTAACGCGTTGACTGCAAAGATTGCAGATGGCAACGCTATTGTCAGCAGCGGACACGTTAAAAAAAGCCCACACTGCGGAGCCATGTGCCGGTGTCCTGGGAGCGCCAGATGTGACCGTACATGGTCGATGACTCGCTCCTGATACATTTGCAGTCTGCTTTGTCCCTGCTGTGCAATGTAAGTCATTGCTGCTTCTCCTCCCTATCTGCTGGTCCATATCTCCCTCTGAACTCCCCTCCTCTTCCTCTCTTGTGGGCACCCACGTGACATCACTAGACACGTCATCATCAACGTCACCTTCCCCACCGCTATAAGTAGAGTAGGCAGCAACACCGGGGACCAACCTCCTCCTTGGGCTGATCTGGGTACTGGCGTCAGACTGCTGAGTAGCGCTTGTTGCTACCTCCTCTTCCTGATCCAATACCAAGAGTGGCTGCGCATCAGAAATGTCCTCTTGATATGGATCGGAAAATAATTCCAGTGACTCAAGCGGAAGGTATGTGGTGGTGGTGGTGGTGGTCGTGTTGTTGGTGGTAGTGTCTTTGGGGGTGCACATAGCAGAGAGTGAAGAAGAGGGTGCAGATCGAGAGGATGAGGAGGGTGCAGAAGAGTAAGGCTGAGCGAGCCACTCAACCAAGTCTGGTGCATCCTTTAAAGTAATTGAACGCACCTTCTGCAACTTCCCACTTTGGCTCAAGCCTGTTGCTCCTGCCCTACCCCTACCACCCCTGCGGAAGGGCCTGCCTCTTCCTCTGCATGTCATTTTTTAAATGACCCTGTGACAAAACTCTTAGTCCCTATACCGCTGAAGGACTGCTGCAGTATAGGTGAGCGGTCAGCAGTGGTGCACGTCAACCCTATCTATTGTGGACCGATAGCGGTCCTTACAGAACAGCAGACTGTACCGCACTCAAGCCTATGTACCGTAGCACCCTATACCAAGTTACCAGTCCTTATAAGAACTTTTGTGGACCAAGCAGGTTGTGTATTAGTGTTTAGCAGACTGTACGTCAGTCCCTATACCGCTGAAGGACTGCTGCAGTATAGGGCAGCGGTCAGCAGTGGTGCACGTCAACCCTATCTATTGTGGACCGATAGCGGTCCTTACAGAACAGCAGACTGTACCGCACTCAAGCCTATGTACCGTAGCACCCTATACCAAGTTACCAGTCCTTATAAGAACTTTTGTGGACCAAGCAGGTTGTGTATTAGTGTTTAGCAGACTGTACGTCAGTCCCTATACCGCTGAAGGACTGCTGCAGTATAGGGCAGCGGTCAGCAGTGGTGCACGTCAACCCTATCTATTGTGGACCGATAGCGGTCCTTACAGAACAGCAGACTGTACCGCACTCAAGCCTATGTACCGTAGCACCCTATACCAAGTTACCAGTCCTTATAAGAACTTTTGTGGAACAAGCAGGTTGTGTGTTAGTGATTAGCAGACTGTACGTCAGTCCCTATACCGCTGAAGGACTGCTGCAGTATAGGTGAGCGGTCAGCAGTGGTGCACGTCAACCCTATCTATTGTGGACCGATAGCGGTCCTTACAGAACAGCAGACTGTACCGCACTCAAGCCTATGTACCGTAGCACCCTATACCAAGTTACCAGTCCTTATAAGAACTTTTGTGGACCAAGCAGGTTGTGTATTAGTGTTTAGCAGACTGTACGTCAGTCCCTATACCGCTGAAGGACTGCTGCAGTATAGGGCAGCGGTCAGCAGTGGTGCACGTCAACCCTATCTATTGTGGACCGATAGCGGTCCTTACAGAACAGCAGACTGTACCGCACTCAAGCCTATGTACCGTAGCACCCTATACCAAGTTACCAGTCCTTATAAGAACTTTTGTGGACCAAGCAGGTTGTGTATTAGTGTTTAGCAGACTGTACGTCAGTCCCTATACCGCTGAAGGACTGCTGCAGTATAGGGCAGCGGTCAGCAGTGGTGCACGTCAACCCTATCTATTGTGGACCGATAGCGGTCCTTACAGAACAGCAGACTGTACCGCACTCAAGCCTATGTACCGTAGCACCCTATACCAAGTTACCAGTCCTTATAAGAACTTTTGTGGACCAAGCAGGTTGTGTATTAGTGTTTAGCAGACTGTACGTCAGTCCCTATACCGCTGAAGGACTGCTGCAGTATAGGGCAGCGGTCAGCAGTGGTGCACGTCAACCCTATCTATTGTGGACCGATAGCGGTCCTTACAGAACAGCAGACTGTACCGCACTCAAGCCTATGTACCGTAGCACCCTATACCAAGTTACCAGTCCTTATAAGAACTTTTGTGGAACAAGCAGGTTGTGTGTTAGTGATTAGCAGACTGTACGTCAGTCCCTATACCAATGAAGGACTGCTGCAGTATAGGGCAGCGGTCAGCAGTAGTGCACGGCAACCCTATGTATTGTGGACCGATAGCGGTCCTTACAGAACAGCAGACTGTAACGCACTCAGGCCTATGTACCGTAGCACCCTATACCAAGTTACCAGTCCTTATAAGAACTTTTGTGGACCAAGCAGGTTGTGTGTTAGTGATTAGCAGACTGTACGTCAGTCCCTATACCAATGAAGGACTGCTGCAGTATAGGGCAGCGGTCAGCAGTAGTGCACGGCAACCCTATGTATTGTGGACCGATAGCGGTCCTTACAGAACAGCAGACTGTACTGCACTCAGGCCTATGTACCGTAGCACCCTATACCAAGTTACCAGTCCTTATAAAAACTTTTGTGGACCAAGCAGGTTGTGTGTTAGTGTTTAGCAGACTGTGCGTCAGTCCCTATACCGCTGAAGGACTGCTGCAGTATAGGGCAGCGGTCAGCAGTAGTGCACGGCAACCCTATGTATTGTGGACCGATAGCGGTCCTTACAGAACAGCAGACTGTAACGCACTCAGGCCTATGTACCGTAGCACCCTATACCAAGTTACCAGTCCTTATAAGAACTTTTGTGGACCAAGCAGGTTGTGTGTTAGTGATTAGCAGACTGTACGTCAGTCCCTATACCAATGAAGGACTGCTGCAGTATAGGGCAGCGGTCAGCAGTAGTGCACGGCAACCCTATGTATTGTGGACCGATAGCGGTCCTTACAGAACAGCAGACTGTACTGCACTCAGGCCTATGTACCGTAGCACCCTATACCAAGTTACCAGTCCTTATAAGAACTTTTGTGGACCAAGCAGGTTGTGTGTTAGTGATTAGCAGACTGTACGTCAGTCCCTATACCAATGAAGGACTGCTGCAGTATAGGGCAGCGGTCAGCAGTAGTGCACGGCAACCCTATGTATTGTGGACCGATAGCGGTCCTTACAGAACAGCAGACTGTACTGCACTCAGGCCTATGTACCGTAGCACCCTATACCAAGTTACCAGTCCTTATAAGAACTTTTGTGGACCAAGCAGGTTGTGTATTAGTGTTTAGCAGACTGTGCGTCAGTCCCTATACCGCTGAAGGACTGCTGCAGTATAGGGCAGCGGTCAGCAGTAGTGCACGGCAACCCTATGTATTGTGGACCGATAGCGGTCCTTACAGAACAGCAGACTGTACCGCACCCAAGCCTATGTACCGTAGCACCCTAGACAGACCAAGTTACCAGTCCTGATAAAGAGCTTTGTGGAACAAGTGAGTTGTGAATGATTAGCAGACTGCAGCAGAAGGGCAGCAGTCAAGTATAATATTCTTTCTATATTTGGAAGAAAGAATATTATACGTGTACAAGCCTATTACCGTACCACTGATACCAGTCCTGAAAAGAACCTTTGTGGAACTAATAGTAACAGCAAGTCTTTAAAATTATCCTCACTGCCTGACACACTGCTTCCTGCCTGTCCCTATACAAATTGGCAAAAAAGAGTAGGCTGGAACGATTAGCTGGAACAGCTCTTTTGTGGACCTGATAGTAACAGCTAATGATGATGATGATGATGATGATGAAGAAAGACTAATCTGGCTGAGCTGTCCCTAAAATAGCAGCATACAGCGCTCTGTCCCTTTATCTAAACTGACAAAAGAAACTCAGGCTGCTGACCTAACACCTATACCAGTCCTGAAAAGAACTTTTGTGTACCAAATAGCTAGCGTTTTCTCTGTCCCTACTCCACACAGGATCCTTTCCCTACAGTGACAGAAGAAAGAATGTAAAATGGCCACCGGATCGGGTGTATTTATAGGTTAGGGGGAATGTCCAAGTGTCCATGAGCTGTCATGTCTCAATTGGTTGTCCTGTAACACATGATAAACGTGTCACGAAAGGTTAAAGTTCTTGTATACATTAAACACGTAAGTCCGCCGGGGCGAACGACGGAAAAAGGCGTTCGAACCCGCGGACGGCGAAAGTCGGAAATTCGCCGCGAAACGACCGCCGGGCGAACCGTTCGGCCATCACTACTGGACAGGGCGGTCAGCGGTAAGGTGCATATTACCGCTGACTCATGGTCCAGCAGGCATGGACAGGGACGTTACCTGTCTTTCACGGCCCATTGGGTCACTCTTCTGGCAGCTGGGAAGGATGCAGGACAAGGTGCAGTAGTGTTGGAGGTTGTTCCGCCACCACGCCTCCAAAATGCTACTATTGGTTGTGACACACCTCTCTCCTCCACCCCCTCCTCTTCTTCTTCCTCCATGGCCTCTTCCAGTGCTCTGTCCTCAGAACCAGCGGTGCTCCGTAGGCGTTCCAGGGGCTACGCAAGTACGCAGGCAAAACGATGCCATGCCGTGCTTGCGCTGGTTTGTTTGGGGGACAGGAGCCACACTGGGGCGGATGTTTTGTCAGCTCTGCAGGGGCAGGCCGAGAGGTGGTTGACGCCACGCCAGCTTAAGCCAGGAATGGTGGTTTGCGACAATGGCACCAACTTCCTCTCCGCCCTCCGACAGGGACAACTGACCCATGTGCCCTGTGTAGCTCACGTCCTTAACCTGGTGGTGCAGCGGTTCTTCGGCAGGTATCCCGGCTTACAGGATGTCCTGAAGCAGGCCAGGAAAGTCTGTGTGCATTTCCGCCGATCATTTAATGCCTGTGCTTGGCTGGCTGAGCTCCAAAAGGAGTTGAACCTGCCCAAGAACCGCCTTATATGTGACATGCCCACCAGATGGAACTCAACATTGGCCATGCTGCAGCGGCTGCACACGCAGCAGAGGGCCATCAATGAGTACCTGTGTGACTACGGCACCAGGACAGGGTCAGGGGAGCTCGGTTTTTTCTCACCACGCCAGTGGGGCATGATCAGGGATGCATGCACTGTCCTGTCACCGTTTGAGGAGGCCACAAGGATGGTGAGCAGTGACAGTGCATGCATCAGTGACACTGTACCTCTTGTCCACCTCTTGGAGCATACGCTGCGTGGAATAATGGACAGGGCACTTGAGGCAGAACAGAGGCAGGAAGAGGAGGACTTCCTTGCCTCTCAAGGCCCCCTTTATCCAGACAGTGTTCCTGCTGTGCCACCCATCACACAGGAAGAGGATGAGGAGGAGGAAGAGGAGGAGGAGGATGATTGTGTCAGCATGGAGGTGGAGGCTGGCACTCAGCATCAGCAGCAGCAGTCTTGTAGGGATGATTTACAGTCCCAAGAAACACGTGGACTTGTACGTGGCTGGGAGGAGGTAGCTGCGGATCATGTTGTCCTTAGTGACCCAGAGGACTCCGGACCGAATGCCTCAGCTAACCTACGCTGCATGGCCTCCCTGATCCTGCAAAGCCTGCGGAAGGATCCTCGTATTCTTCGGATCAAGGAGAGGGACCATTACTGGCTGGCCACTCTCCTTGATCCATGGTACAAGGGTAAGGTTGCCGACCTTATCTTGCCATCGCAGAGGGAGCAGAGGATGAGACATCTCCGGGAGGCCTTGCAGAAAGGTCTGTGCAACGCGTTCCCAGAGACTGGGAGGTTACAAACTCCTGGTCCTGGACAACGTGTTGCTGAGGCATCGGTCAGAAGGAGCGGTGGAGAAGGTGGCCGTCTGACTGATGCTTTCAGACAATTTTTTAGTCCGCAGCCCCAAGGTATGATCGGTTCCAGCACCCATCGCCAGCGTCTGATTTACATGGTGCAGGAATACCTAGGGGCAAGGTCAGACTTGGACACCTTTCCCACCGAAAATTCTCTGGCTTACTGGGTCTTGAGGATGGATCACTGGCCAGAGCTTGCACAGTATGCAATTGAGCTACTGGCCTGTCCTGCATCCAGCGTTCTTTCGGAACGCACCTTCAGTGCTGCTGGTGGCTTTGTTACCGATCACAGGGTGCGCCTGTCCACCGAATCAGTTGATTGACTGACCTTCATCAAGATGAATCAGTCTTGGATCACCCACAGCTACCAAGCACCTGAAGCTGATGTAACAGAATAATTTTTTTTGAAATACCACATCCCTTCAAGACTGCCTATGCTGATGCTGAGTGACTGTCCTGTTATGTTGATTGTCTATCCTCTTCCTCCTCCGCTGATATGTTGGAAGAACATTTCTGGTTCTGGGTGATGCCATCAGCCCAATTTTTCTGCCCCTGTTTAACAGGGGCATTTAAGTACAATTTTTGATGCAATGCTTTGCAGCAGGGCTAATTCCTGCAATCAAACAAGAGTATATGGGAGAGGTTGCAGTGTGGCGGCACCAGCACCAGTGCCTAAGGCCCAATTTTTCTGCCCCTGTTTAACAGGGGCGTTTAATTAAAATTTTTGATGCAATGCTTTGCAGCAGGGCTAATTCCTGCAATAAAACTAGAGTATATGGCAGAGGTTGCAGTTTGGTGGCACCAGCACCAGTGCCTAAGGCCCAATTTTTCTGCCCCTGTTTAACAGGGGCGTTTAAGTACAATTTTTGATGCAATGCTTTGCAGCAGGGCTAATTCCTGCAATAAAACTAGAGTATATGGAAGAGGTTGCAGTGTGGTGGCACCAGCACCAGTGCCTAAGGCCCAATTTTTCTGCCCCTGTTTAACAGGGACATGTAATTACAATTCTTGATATAATATTTCACAGGAGGGCCCCTTCCTGTGCCCACCCAGAGTAACGGTGAGGACTTATAGTGTTGTGGCACCAGCACCACAACCACCAAAGGTCAATTTTTCTACCACTGTTCAACAATGGCATGTAATTACAATTCTTGATATAATCGTTCACAGCAGGGCGCTCCAGCGCCCACCAAGAGTCACTTTGAGGGCTTACAATGTTGTGGCAAAACCAACACCTTGTTCCGCCATTTCTGCAGAGCATATAGGGCAGGCCCCTACTTTCAAACATCCAATTTACAAACATCTCCTACTTGCAAACGGAAGGAGACAACAGCAAGTGACATGAAAAAAGATGGACGACAAAACAAATTATACAGGGGTGATAACCCTTCCCTATGTTTTCCAAAAAGCTTTAAAATAGTTTTTTTGACTGGAGCTACACTTTAAAAAAGTACCAGTTGAAAATTACAAACAGATTCAACTTAACACAACAAACCTACACAGTCCCTGTCTTGTTTGCACCGCCTGTATACTGCTGTTCTGAGTATATAGGGCCTGGGGGCCACACGCATTTCCTTTTTTTAATATGGGTACGGGGTTCCCCTTAATATGCGTACAAGACCTAAAGGGGCTAGTAATGGGTAGGGAGGGCTACCCATGCCATTTTTCTCAATGATTTTCAACCATATTGCAGGAACCAGATATAACATCAAAACCGCAAGCAGTTTTAAATAGTGTTATTTACGTTTAATGTCATTTTGTGCAGGGACTGTTCTAAACACTGGAAACACGTGGCACTTCACAGGCATACTACAGACACCCCCCAGGCACCATATTTAAAGGAATATTTCACTTTTTTTTTCACTTTAGTCGTCATTAAAATCAGTGCTCCCGCCAAAACGGCCATTTTTAAAAACATTTTAGGCATTGACCCATGTCCCCTGGGGCAGGAGCCAGGTCCCCAAACCCTTTTTAGGATAGTATCTTGCATATTAGCCATTAAAATTAGCACTTTTCATTTCGAACGTTCGAGTCCCATAGACTTCAATGGGGTTCTAACGTTCGTTCGAATTTGGGGTCCGTTCGAAAGTTCTGGTGCGAACCGAACCGGGGGGTGTTCGGCTCATCCCTAATTAGGAGTCTCTACTCTGGCAAGCTCAGTTTTAACCTGTTCAGAAAGTCCTTGGTAGAACTGACTTTTTTGCGCTGCAGGGTTCAAAGTGATATTTGAAATCCAGCGCCTGGATTCACCTGTGCACTTAGCAACAGAGCGTTTACCCTGCTGCAAACTATGCAACTTTGCTTCAGCTGACATTATCAGAAACCTGATTCATTGTGGTCACAAAAGTCTCAAAATTATTCAGAGTGGCACTGTCTCTTTCCATATAAGGGGAGGCCCAAGCTAGAGCTTCCCTTGTCAGGAGGTTGATAACAAATATTACCTTCTGTTTTTCAGAAGTGAATGCAGCGGGTCACATTTGAAAATATATGCGACACTGGTTAAGGAATCCTTTATAATGGTGGACGTCTTCATTGAACTTGGATGGGTAAGGCATGTATGCTTTAGCATCCTCTTGGGAACATAGGTCCAGCAATTGTTTCTGCATTGCATGGATTTCCTCCTGTTGCCCTTACACCACACTTTCCAGTCTGGAAAGGAGCCACTGCATTTGCTATAGCAGCCTCCATGTTTTTGGCCAGATTATTCTCTTAGGCTCAGACACCAGTAGCTATAGCAGTAGGGGGACTGTCACTGACCAGCAGGATAGGTATACAAGCAGGTCACCCTGGCAGATGATGCAGGCTCACCTGAGGTGCAGGGTTTAAGTACTAACCAGCGTTCACCAGAGCTCTTGATGGTGGTGGTGGGTTTTTGCTGTGTGTTAGTACCAGGTCGCAGTCCTCGGGATCGCCCCACCAGGAGGTGGGCAGGCTGGGATCCAGTAGCGGATATAGCAGGTAAAGATAAAACAGAAGTGTAATCAGTAAATAAGACAAGGGTCAGTAATAAGTGGCTGCAGGTTGGGATCAGGCAGAAGCATAGTCGAGGAACAAACCAAAGGTTGGTAACGAGTGGTAGCAAAAATATCAACTACAACAGGGAAGACAAGAGCGAGATATTCGCTGGAGAGAGCACAATAATCTGGCAAACAGGAAGTGCAGAGACATGGCTTAAATCAGGAAGTTCATGAGAGGAGCAAAGAGTTCAAAGTTCAGCAGAAGTCAAGGCACAAGGCAGGTTTGTCCAATGGATCAAACAGGGTTCTGTCCAGCATACCAGCTAGCTTAGAGAGAAGAGTCATTGCCAGACACAGCAGAGGTCCCATGTTCAAGTCCAGGACCTGACACTCTCTCTCCTGCACAGGTCATAAATCTAAATGATGTAAGCCATGGATAAACTACTGCCATCTGACTAGAGCTCCACCCACCACGCTTTATAAAAGGGTTCTGTCCCCACCCAAAAAACACCCAGGGGAGAGGCATCACTGAAAATTAAAACAATCCCTGCTTACAAGCTCAAGAATGGAGCACTGTACATTATTGTCCTGATCATTCAAGGTAGTTTTGTATAGTGGGTGGTCACTAGGTATAAACATTATCAATAGTCCTATCCCTTCTTCTTCTCCCTTCTGCAAAAAAAGGTAAAATGCTCTATACTTCTACCTAAAGTTGCACTTTAAATTATGCTGTCATACGTTGTGTAAGGGTGGTGGCTGTCAGGTTTTTATCCTGCATATCTCCTGCCCCCCCCCCCCCCCCCAACTAGCTATAAAAGTAGAACTATGACCTCCCATTAAAAAAAAAATTGCCACAGCACAACAATCACATTGGTAACATGTTGCTGCTGATTCCTGTAGCTTGTCAATCAGCCCCTGATAAAACCTAGTCCTGACTGTGAGCTGCAGTGTCCTGGAGGGGAAACATGTGAGATACAGATGTAGCACTGACATTTTTGCCTACTAATGCAATGTTAATGTGAATGCAATGTAAACCTATGGACAATGTTATTCTTTAGTATTTGGCGCCATCTAGTGACCAAAACTGGAAATGGACTTTAGTTATTTTCTTTGCTGAAGAATGTTGAAAAGATAACAGGAAGTGACTGTTGTTTACATTTTGGCTATGATCTTACCTACCCAGAAGGCCAGGTGACCTACCCATGATCACCCTGTACTGAACTGCATGCTGGGTAGGCTATATAAGGGCCCTCATGGCCGTTTTCTTTCTCTTCTGGATGCATGGCCTGCCTGTAAGGACCTTTGAGGAGGTTCCAGAGAACTGCAGCCTGCAGAGCAGCAATCTGAAGCCAGAGGAGAACTTCACACAACAGCGTGCTGGGACAGCAGTGTGGTCAGATCGGGAAAGATCCAGATGCACCCTGACGTAGGTAACTGAGAGCTCCTGGTGACCCTGTGAAGCGGAACAGTGTGACGGCGTGGCCGCAGCAAATGGCCTGAGATCAGCGGAGTGGAGCTGTTTTATTCTTCAGACCCAGTTTGGTGAGAGGGCTGTTGCCCACAGTTTATTACACACTTTGTTACACACCTAGACTTTGACACAGTGTTGCTGGGATCTGTAGTGCAACGGAGGAGAACCTAACAAAGAGACTCAGTCTAAACAGGCCTCAAGCCTATTCAACACAACACTATTAGCACTGTGTTATTCCAAAGCAATTACACCAAAGGGAATTACAATTGGATTACTGTTGGATTACAAATTGTCACAAAACCAATAGCTAGCAGAAGACTAAAGAGACTGCATCTGCTATTGCAAGGCCTTGCATCGTATTAAAGTAGGGGGTGCTCCCTTGCAGTGGTGTTATATTTCATTATTGACTTTGCATTTTTGTATTCACCAGAGTGTGCTGGAAGTGGGAAGGTGCCCAGAGTAAGGCGTAGTCACTCTGAGCCCCAATCCCAATTGGAGCCACATTTTCAGGGATCATTTAAGACAACTGTACATGTGCAATCTGTTGTGTATACCTACTGTACTGTTACGTTATGTCTATGTGACAGTGCAAATGTTGAAACTACCATTTTACATTACTCAATACAAGTTCCAGTAAAAATAAGTTTCTGGTTAAGTACTTTGGTGTGGAGTATTGTTTTCTTTTCCAGCAGGTGGAGCCATTGGATACCCAGGTAATAACAAAGGTATACTGTTATTATATTGTAAATTGTGGGGTTATCTTTCACTATTAGCTCCACACCAACTTTGCACCACAGCTGTGTCAAGGGGGAGCCAATTCAGTGAGGGCTCACTAGCAGAGTACAGGCCCAAACAAATTCAACAGCTCCTTCGGGGGTCAGCGCTACACAAATGAAGGAGGATTTGGCTCAGCCATACAAGGTAAGGTAAAAGTTTTTTTTTTTTTTTTTTTTTGCATAGTACCTGAATTTGGTATTTGTTTAGACTATCATAGAGAAGCCTCTATTTGCACTTTAAAAAATGTCAATAGCTCTCTATTTTAAAATAATATGCTATGTCTCAGATAGAAAGCATTGTTCTTTAAGACTCACTAAAATGCAAGCTAGAATGTTGTTGATGGGTATCCTGTTTAGCCAGTGTGTACCTGCGAATGCTGAGAAAATGAATAGTTTATTATCATACACCAAAGGACAGCATACTAGTGTTTGAGGATGATTTACATTTAATGAATTATGTAGTGCCACTATGTCTGCATCACAGTTGGTAAATGCATGTAAATCAATCATAGCCAACGTGAATTGAAAACATATGAGTGGAAGAGGCATTTTGCTTATTTGACTCAGAAAAGATCTTCTTGGTACTATTTTCTTTTTACATGTCATCACTTTTCATTCATTTCATCTAACGTTTAGCCTTTTTCTAACTGTAGTACAACAAGAAGAACAATATATATATATATATATATATATATATATATATATATATATATATATATATATATATATATATATATATATATATATATATATATATATATATATATATATATATATACCTATGCATCTATATCTACATATTATTAGTAAAATATGTTTAAAAATTGTAAGTGTATCTAGAGTAACTTTGTGAGTGTTGCAATATTGGATACTATATTTTACTGTTACTATATTTATTTAAATATATTTTATATTTATATTTTTCACCTTGATTGGTCACCTTTGTTTAAAATGGAAGTTTGTTTTGAATCGATTCTGGCAGTTAGTTCTTTGCAGACATAATTTCTATGCTGCACATTTGTGGTAATGGCAGCAAAGACATTGTGAAACAGCAATCCTGGGAAGGTACTAAAACCAATTCTGGCACTGCTCAGAAGCTGGAAATGTGGCAGACAGTGCACATGTGCTAGTGAGTTCAGTAAGAAAAAAAATAACCAATGACACAGAAAAGGAATCAACTTGAATGACCTGACAGCTATCCATAAATACATATAATCATAAAATACTGGGTATTATAACAATAACAATTTTTTCATTAAAATATTCTCTTCTCATCCTTTGTTGCATCCCATTTCTGCTGATCTTCTGTGTCCTCTTTGAAATCACTTAATCTCTACATCCAGGTATGGGCGCTTGGAATTCCTTAGGGTGGATTTCCTGATGGTGACAACAGTGGACTACTCCTCCTGACATACTGTATGTGTTGAAATGACCATTTTTGGTCTCCATTGGAAACCCATGTGACAGGATGAAAGTACAGGAGAATAAGGAGACAGGGAAAGAAGATCGCCACTCTACAACAGGAGGTTCTTGTACAAAGATGGCCATGGCAAGAACAACCACAATTATCTTAATGAAAGTCATGGGTTTAAAAATATTAAAAACTGCTTTTAAAATTACATTACCATGTTAAAATGTATTGACTTTTATTTGTAGGTTTACAGATACTTTAAAGTTGTGCTATAAAGATAAGGTAGATGGAGTTCCCTTGTGCCATTATTTCCTTGGATCCCAATTTCTCAATTCCAGTGGCATGTGTACCCTTAGGAGTTCTTCTGACAACTGTCATATAAGGCAGATAAAATTAATTTACCAGGTATTTTACAGGCAATAATTAATGCACCCATGTCAGTGAATGCTTGATAAAAGGTGACCCACACCAGGGGGATCCTTTGTATATACTGATTTTTAAAAAGGTGTACATACTTTATTAAATTGGAGAAGCAGTGCTCTAGATTCCATTTACTTTGTCTATGAAATAAGTGTCTACTTATATGGTTAACAAGTTTATAGTGAAGTCACTTTTCCCATTTTTGTGAGTAATATTTGTTCAGTGAGCTGGTATTGACCACAGTGTAAAGGTTATACTTAGTCATTGAATTGTGGATGACCTTTAGCTTTTTCCTGTAAATGACTTCACTGATCCGCTTTTTTTTAATAGATACCTTACATGGACATGTTACTTTTACAATTCATGCTGGGTTATGTGAGAGCCTAGGTTATCCAAACAGACCAAAAAACTAGTCAATAGATCTGGAATTGTGTGATAAGACTGGAAACTGCAAATAAAGGCATCAAGGTTTATTGAGTAAAACAAAGAAAACAGCATTCAGGGTGGATAATGTTCAAAAATTCATAAAGACCAGTCAGAATTCAACTTTGTTCTATTGCACTTTGCTTATTGCTAGTAATAATTCATTGTGAGATTTCCAGAGAAATTGGGGATTGGACAATCACATCCACAGAATCCCAAAATAGTGACCCTGATAAAAGTATCTGTAACCGTGCTAAAAGTATCTAATTCAATTAATTTCTATTTCACTCATGTGCATTGTAGAAAAATCACCTCTACATGGAAAGAAGGACACGTTTGTTTGATTTGGTAGAATAGCTAGAAACAGTGCTTCCTACCATCTGTCATCAACTGGGATAGAAAAAAAAAAAACAGTAAATGGTATATAAATGTAGTACTACCCCTACAGAAGTCACTTGACCATTTGGGCTCTCTCTTCTGTGCCTTGACTCCAAGAACACCCTCAGCACCTCTGGCGCACCTGGTTGAATGAAAGTTACTTCAATCACTTATAAGAACACGATTATAGATACCTTTAACTGGACTGGGAATTAGCACCAGGAAATAGAAACAAGGTTGTTTAGTGATAAATTAACTCAATGTATTAGTATGGACTAGAATAAATGCTGGTTTGAGCATAAATGAGCACACAGTAGGTAGGTTCAGAAACAGCCCACTGGACATTAAAAAGACTGTGCCAAGATAACATAGAATGAAGTTCTGAACCACTAGACTGGTTACCTCATGAATTAGCAGTCAGCACTAAACAGTGCATATAAGCATTAACTGCAATGTGAATATTAATATTATAACTAGTCTAGACTGCACTCTAGAAGAATAGCTAAGATGTGGTGCGATTTCTCTTGAGAGGTACCTCTTAGCACAAGCAATAAGTGAAAGTTTCTGTGTAGCAGCTGTAAAAGGACAATCTTTAGTCCTATTGTTTCAACTGGCTAGCGTTGGGGCCCAATTGTACCATCGTTGCATGTGAGAATAGTTGCAGTCAAGCCTGTAGACAGCAATAATGCTACTAGGTGGCTGTATGGTCAGTTCTTTAAGGGTTCAGTCTCTCTAGCAGCAGATAGTGAATCCTCATCAGCAGCAGCTCTCCAGTCCCAGTGATATTGCAGCTCACCATTCAGTCACACACAATGATTAGTCCACTCTCTGCTCTGCACCCAGGTGACTCTGGCTGTCAGTACACCTGGATTCAGCACTCTGGATAATGAGGCCGTCATTATGCAACAGTGGTGGTGCACACTGGACAGGGACGTGCACTCTCCAGCTCATGGCAATAGGAAGCTGTGTTGTGTGAAGTTTGAGAAAATGCAGCTCTTTCCCCTCCTCGTGGCAGTCTCCCTCAAAAGCTCTTGATTACAATAGAATCACTCTCCTCCAGACCACAGCTTCCAAAGTGCAGTGCCTCCTGAGTCTTTTGAACTCTTTTTTTCTCAGCAGCTCCCTCCTCTTGCTGATATAGCTGTTAACCAATTCAGCACTGCAGGGCAGCAGCTACAGAGAGCAGCTGCAGCCAGTGTTTCTCTCACTCTCCATTCTTTGCCAAGCACCTGGCTACATAATATTGAATTCAGGGGGAAATTTTGAATCCTAATTGATGCCTACACCCCCATTAGAGAACTCTGCTTTCATTTCCTGCTCCAGTTACCACCAAGAGTGGGGGAAATCCCCCTAACAGGAATACATATAGCAAAAAGAAAATTAATTTTTTATCTTTTTTTCCCATTATAATAAATGCATAGCAATATAAGTATACTTCAGTAAAATATGAACATACTGCATTCTTGAGGTGGGTTGTCACGTACCTTAAGGCAGAGCCCGGAATGCAGGGAGCGGCTTCTCGTAGACCTCTGACTCGGGAGACCCTGGTAGTGATGACAGGGCCTCGGGAGCACAGAGGGGCACAAGTGCCTGACTGGATGGTTGATGCTGGAGGTGTCCTGTAGTCCAGCAGCGGAATGTAGGCAATGGTAAGGTTCAGCAGACAGCAGAAGGATTACTGTAGTCCGGCAACGGGATGCAAGTGGTCGCAGGGTACAGCGAAGAGCGGGAGGAGTTCTGTAGTCCGGCAGCGAATGCTGGTGCAAACTGGATACAGCGGGAAGTGGGAAGAGTCCAGTAGTCCACAGCAAGAGGTAGGAGGCAACAGGGCACAGAGGGAGAAACAGCCGGATACGGTGGTGGACTGGGAGGTGTCATGTAGTACAGCAGCGGTAAGACAGGCAACTGACAGATAACGGATGGTATAACAGTCCAGGTCAGGCACAGGCGAGCAGATCAGGTACAGAAACGGAATCCAGAAGAGTAGTCGGGTACAAAGCCAAAGTCGGGGGCAGGCAGCAAACAGCGGAGTCGGGAACAAGCCGGGTTCAATACGGATCAGGATACGGATTCAGATTCAGGTTCAGATACAGGATACCAGGATACACGGGAACGCTGTTGATCGGGCAGCAAGGCAGTGAAGCAAGGATCCACTTTAAATAGCGCTATTGGCGCCAATTGCGTAAAACGGCCGCGTGCGCACGCACCGCCGACCGCGGTAACGCTCTTCAAACCGCAGGAGTTTTCTTCTGGCCCATACCCCTTCCATTTCACCAGATATTGGACTTGGTTGCGTCTCTTTCTGCAATCTAAAATCGCTTCAACTTCAAATTCCTCTTCACCATTAATAAGCACAGGTTCAGGGGGACCAACGTTCCGATCAGTGAAGGGATCCTGGATTGAGGGTTCTAGAAGGGCCACATGGAACACTGGATGGATACGAAGCGATTCCGGTAGTTTCAGTTCATAAGCCACATTATTAATTTTCCTGGTTACTGGGAAGGGACCCACAAATCTTGGGCCTAGTTTTCTGGATGGACATGCCAATTTCAAATTCAGGGTAGACAGCCAAACTAAATCCCCGGGTTTTAGATCGAGCTCCCCTCTCCTCTTTTTGTCAAAAACCGCCTTGTTGCGCTCTTGGGTCCTTGCCATCGTCTCTTGAAGCAGCTTGTTATTAGTCCAGAAAAAGTTCAACGTTTCTTGAGCCGCCGGAACCGTACATTCAGGAATGTTGGTTGATAAGAACAGAGGGTGAAAACCATAGTTCGCAAAAAAGGGAGATTGATTTGTTGCAGAATGAACAGAGTTATTGTAGGCGAACTCGGCAAGTGGTAAAAGGGATACCCAATCGTCTTGCAAAAAAGAAGAATAACATCGCAAATATTGCTCGAGGGTCTGGTTTGTTCGTTCGGTCTGACCATTGGTCTGGGGATGGTAGGCAGAAGAGAACGAAAGGTCAATCTTCAGGGACTCACACAAGGCTCTCCAAAACTTCAATGTAAATTGCACCCCACGATCGGACACAATGTTTGCAGGTATTCCGTGGAGCCTTACTATTTCCTTGATGAAGATCCTTGCGGTCTCAGGGGCAGAAGGTGTACCCTTCATGGGCAGAAAGTGAGCCATCTTGGAGAATCTGTCAACCACCACAAAGATAGTGGTATGGCCTTCTGACGGTGGTAATTCCACAATAAAGTCTATGGAAATCCTTCTCCAAGGTCTCTCCGGAATAGGGAGTGGTTTCGGCAAGCCCCAGGCTTTGGTCTTGCTACCCTTGTTCTGGGTACAGGTGATGCATGATTCTACGTAAAGCTTGCAATCTCTTAGCAGCTGAGGCCACCAGAAGGTGCGTTGGAGGAGTTCGGCGGTCTTGTGTACCCCAAAGTGGCCGGACAACTTGTGGTCGTGGCAAGATTTGAGAACAGCAACCCGTAGTTGTTGGGGCACGTAGATCTTATTTTCGTGCCATAACAAATCATTGCTGGAGTGTAGGGTGGTGTTTGATGGGTGCGAAGCCGATGATGAAGCCTGCTTGAGTTGGGACAAAAGATCTTCCTGGAGCATAAGGAAGTTTCCGGGTGCAAGGATGGTATCTGTTGATTGAAGGACTTCGGGTTCGCTGAACATCCGGGACAGTGCGTCAGGTTTGGTGTTGTTTGATCCGGGCCTATAAGTAATATGAAAGGAAAATCTTGTAAAGAAAAGTGCCCATCTGGCCTGACGCGGCTTCAGCCTCTTAGCAGTCTTCAAGTACTCTAAGTTCTTGTGGTCAGTGTATACCAGAATGGGATGAGCTGCTCCCTCCAGGAGATAGCGCCATTTCTCAAGTGCATCTTTGATAGCGAGTAGCTCTCTGTCCCCGACGTCATAATTTCTCTCCGCTTCAGACAACTTGCGCGAGAAGAACGCCACCGGATGCAATAAGGCCTTGGGGCCCTGTCTCTGAGAGAGAACTGCCCCCACTGCAATTTCGGACGCATCCACCTCGAGGATGTAGGGTAGCGCAGAATTAGGGTGCTTCAAGACAGATGCTGACACAAACTGTTCTTTAAGGGAGGTGAACGCAGCCTGAGCCTCTGGAGTCCACTGAAACTTGATACCCTGTCTGGTTAATCTTGTGATCGGGGCGATGATCGTAGAGAAACCCTTGATGAACTTGCGATAAAAATTTGCAAACCCCACAAAACGTTAAACTCCTCTCTTATCAGTAGGAGCTGGAAAGTCCAGGATGGCGGAAACTTTTTGCGGATCCATCTTGATTCCATCCACCGAAATGATCAGCCCCAGAAACTGAATGCTGCGACGTTCGAACTCGCACTTCTCAGGTTTCGCGTACAAGCCGTGTTGACGAAGCCGAGCAAGAACTTTTTTAACGTGTTCCCTGTGAACGGGCAGAGAGGGGGAGAAGATCAAAATGTCGTCCAGGTATACTATGACAAACAGGTCGAGATAGTCTCTGAAAATATCATTCACAAAATGCTGGAAAGTCGCAGGAGCGTTGCATAGCCCAAAGGGCATTACGAGATATTCAAAGTGTCCGAAGAGGGTGCGGAAGGCAGTCTTCCATTCGTCCCCGCTTCGGATACGGACCAAATTATAGGCTCCGAGAAGATCCAGTTTTGTGAAGATAGTGGGTGATCCGAGGCGCTGAAACAATTCGGGCACCAAAGGCAATGGGTACCGGTTTTTGACTGTAACTTTATTTAAGTCCCAATAGTCGACACAAGGGCGCAGAGAATGGTCCTTCTTTTCTACAAAAAAGATTCCTGCCCCTGCTGGGGAAGTAGAAGGGCGTATGAACCCCTTTTTCAGATTGTCATCAATGTAAGTCCTGAGAGTTTCCAATTCCACTTCAGTTAAAGGAAAAATCCTCCCGAAAGGGATTTCGGCTCCAGGGAGGACCTCAATCGGGCAATCATAAGGTCTATGAGGGGGAAGTGTCTCTGCCCCCTTCTTGCTGAACACGTCCAAGAAACTATGGTAGGCCTCAGGAACACACTGGCGAGTCTCAACATCGATTTCCAAACACATTAAATGGGGCGAGACCTTAATTGCTTCTTGGAGACAGTGCTGACGGCAATAGGGAGAGGAAAAGTTAATGTTTCCGGTGGACCAGTCAATTTGCGGGTTGTGTGCCCGAAGCCAGGGCATGCCCAGTATAATAGGGAAAAGGGGAGATTCAATAACGTCCAGGCAGAGTTGTTCCTGATGGTTACCGGAAATAGTGGCAGTCAAAGGAAGCGTCTCTTGTGTCACCGGCCCAGATTTGATAGCCGATCCATCGGCAAGGTGTACAGTCAATCCCTTCGCCCTGGGCCGTAAGGGCACTTGGAATTTTCGGGCAAACGACAAGTCCATGAACCCACTACATGCTCCGGAATCAATTATCGCGGTGACTTGAATGTTCCCTCCTGGAAGCTGAAGAGAAACAGGAACAGCCAGGTGAGTGGCATTACTAGGCACAGCAGGTAAAACAGGAGTAGACAAAGAAGAGTGCTTACGGAGTTTGGCAGAACAGGATCTCACGTAGTGTCCGGGCTCCCCACAGTAAAGACACAGATTGTTGAGCTGCTGGCGTTGTCGTTCTTCGGTAGTGAGAGTTGGCCTAAGTAAGCCCAGTTGCATGGGTTCAGGAGTGTCAGCAGCGGGATGTGCAGGAGGGTTGGGAACACGGGGTAACATCCAGACTGGTCGGGAAGGCCCGGCAGTGCATTCTGCTCTCCGTTCTCTCAGACGTCTGTCAATCTGGATGGACAGATTAATAAGGGCTTCAAGTGTTGCTGGGATACCAACTCGGGCCAATTCATCTTTTAAAGGTTCGGAGAGTCCCATGCGAAACTGATAACGTAGAGCGGCATCGTTCCAGGTAGTATCGGAACTCCAGCGCCGGAATTCGGATGCATAGTCCTCTGCCGCTCTACGGCCTTGCTGAAGAGAATATAACGCAGCTTCCGCAGTGGCCGCTTGTTGTGGATCCTCATAGAGCAAACCCATTGCTTGGAAGAAAGTATTCAGGTTGTTAAGGCATGTATCCTTTTGCTCCAAGAGGCGGTGGGCCCATGCCTGGGGCTCACCCAATAAGAGGGAGATGACAAAACCCACCTTAGTGGATTCAAGGGAGAAAGTTCTGGGTTGAAGTGCAAAAAATAGTTCACAGGCATTGCGGAAAGCTCTATACTTGCTGCGATTTCCTGAAAACCTCTCCGGAGTTGGGACCTTAGGCTCAGGGGGCATCATAACCACTGATGGTGTAGAAGAAGTTCCCGGCACGGTAGGGCCTGTAGTAGATAAGACCTGGACATGCTCTTCCAACCGGGAATAGCCCTCTTGTAGGGATTTAACAGCCTGAGTAAGTCCAGCAAGATGACGACATAAATCATCCATAGCAGAATCTCCCTGCGTGGGCTCAGACATGGCTGCCCGATACTGTCACGTACCTTAAGGCAGAGCCCGGAATGCAGGGAGCGGCTTCTCGTAGACCTCTGACTCGGGAGACCCTGGTAGTGATGACAGGGCCTCGGGAGCACAGAGGGGCACAAGTGCCTGACTGGATGGTTGATGGTGGAGGTGTCCTGTAGTCCAGCAGCGGAATATAGGCAATGGTAAGGTTCAGCAGACAGCAGAAGGATTACTGTAGTCCGGCAACGGGATGCAAGTGGTCGCAGGGTACAGCGAACAGCGGGAGGAGTTCTGTAGTCCGGCAGCGAATGCTGGTGCAAACTGGATACAGCGGGAAGTGGGAAGAGTCCAGTAGTCCACAGCAAGAGGTAGGAGGCAACAGGGCACAGAGGGAGCAACAGCCGGATACGGTGGTGGACTGGGAGGTGTCATGTAGTACAGCAGCGGTAAGACAGGCAACTGACAGATAACGGATGGTATAACAGTCCAGGTCAGGCACAGGCGAGCAGATCAGGTACAGAAACGGAATCCAGAAGAGTAGTCGGGTACAAAGCCAAAGTCGGGGGCAGGCAGCAAACAGCGGAGTCGGGAACAAGCCGGGTTCAATACGGATCAGGATACGGATTCAGATTCAGGTTCAGATACAGGATACCAGGATACACGGGAACGCTGTTGATCGGGCAGCAAGGCAGTGAAGCAAGGATCCACTTTAAATAGCGCTATTGGCGGGGCGTGACCTGGACCGGCATGGCATGAGGAGCACTGTGTGTGAGCTCTGCTGGCTTAACATCCGATTACTTCTATCCTGAGGCTATTTTTTTGCTTTTATTTGACTGATACGAACCTCTGAATATCCCGGACACGTAGGAGACATGTCTCCCTCTAAAGCGAAGCTGGAAGCGGCGGCTAAACTGGCTAAATTCCGCCACGCGGAGAAGGGCAATATGGCCGCGGATGGTGCCTCTCCCCCCTCCTCCTCTGCCGCACCTGATCCTGATGCTAGAGTTTTGGAGGCTATTCTGGACTGTAAGAGTGCTCTTATGGGGAAAATAGAGGAGGTGAAGGTGGATGTATCTCTCCTCCGACAGGATGTGCAGAAACTACGAGACCGGGTGACTGAGACGGAGGCCCGAATTAGCCGCGTGGAGGACGATCTGCCCCCACTCCAGACGGTTACCGAGCGACTGCAACACCAGCTCTCCACGGTCCTGGCGAAGCAGGACGATATGGAGAACCGCTTAAGGCGGTGCAACTTGTGCTTCGTCGGCCTGCCCGAGAGAGAGGAGGGCAACGATACCCCTGCGTTTCTTGAACAACTGCTGACCTCCTCCTTTGGCCGTGCGGAGTTCTCCTCTTCCTTTGCGGTGGAGAGGGCCCACCGCATGCCTGCGAAGCCTCCCCCTCAGGGGGCTCCCCCCCCGGACCTTTATTGCGAAGTTCCTGAATTTTCGGGACAGAGATGCCATCCTGCGCCTAGTGCGTTTGAAGGGCAACATCCCTTACCACAATACGGAGATCAAGGTTTTCCCGGATCCCGAAGTTCAGAAGAAGAGGGCTCTCTTTGCTGAAGCTAAGCGCCAGCTGCGCATACATCATTATTCATATGCCATGCTGTTCCCGGCCCGACTCCGGGTTGCGGGGGAGGATAGGGCCCACTTCTTTGATACCCCGGAGGCGGTGATCGGCTGGCTGGAGAGCAGGGTGGCACCACGACGGGAGGCTGCCTAACCATTCATGTTACTGTCGGGAGTCGGAACCCCCTGTTTGCTGGGGATATGGGGGTGTGAAGTGTTTAACATTATGTTTTCCGATCTACGTTTATCCTATGGCAAGGTACTGTACTCTTTTACCACCCTGATGGCTGCGATGGCCGGATGATTTAGTCCGGATGTTTCTCCTGTTGCTGGACTGGCGGCCCCCCTCCCTCCCGCTTCCACCCTATATACTTGGTGTGCTTCCCCGTTCCTTCTAATCCTGGGTCCTGTCTCCCCCCCGGGCCCCCCCCTCCCCACCCTTTCCCTGTTTCACGTCATAACAGCCGCTGCTTTCTAGACTTATTTGTATTCCCGTCTGGGATGTTCGAACATTTCTCTGCCTACTAACTGTTTTGTACCCTACCAGCGGACTCCAATTTTTCATGGCACCCCGGACGGACATGGGACGTTGGCCTGCATGTTGCATGCCGCTGCCACTTGATCATCCGCGGATGCATCCGGGGGCCATGCTCCTTACGGTATTGCTCACGTTTCAGAGTATAACCGTCACGTTAGGTTTAAGTTTTTTTGGGGCCTCTACGGGGGTCTATGAGCCGCAGGACTGCGGGCTCGAGTCTCAAGCTTGGTTTCCCCGGGCCGGGTCGGCCCCTGCCTCTGGCCTTTTGGTCGGGGTGGGGCCGCGCCGCATGGTCCGGTGCATGTTATACCGTATATTTTTTTATATTTAGTTTTTCAGTTTTTATCTGGTGGTATGTATTGTGCCCGCTTACGACAATTGTATATTGGTCAATGTATTTATGTGATGGTGGGCTGGGTAATCTGTAGGGAGTTCTTTTTCCTGTGTTGAGGGGGACGGGAGGGGGTGCTGGTCTCTTCTCTTCTAATACATTACTGAGATGCCTGTAATGAGTAGCTTGAAATGCCTCACTTGGAATGTCAGAGGGATCAGGGCGAAACCGAAGCGCAGTGCAGTCCTGACCTATCTTAAAGCTCAGAAGGCAGATATAGTGGTCCTGGTGGAGACCCACCTCACTGGCCACCTATTACTGAAGCTTAAGAAGCCCTGGGTGGGCTGGGTGTACCAAGCCCCGTTCTCAGCTAACTCCAGGGGTGTGGCGTTGTTGGTGTCTAAATCTGTGCAATTCCTACTTCTCCTGCTTAAATCAGACCCCGAGGGCAGGTTTCTTTTTATACATGCTCGGATTAATGGTAGAGAACTCCTTCTCCTGGCTATTTATATACCCCCCCCCATTTCAATTCACTGTTTTAAATGAGGGCTTAGCGTTTATGTCCCAATTTCCTACTGTTCCGGCGATGTGGCTGGGGGACTTCAACAATGTCGCACACAGGGATTTGGACAGACTTGTGTTGTCTCCCCCACCCGCACTGTCGCCGGGGCTTACAAGATTTGGTAGATTTTTCCTTGAGCTTGCTCTGGTGGATACCTGGCGTTATACTTTTCCCCTGGGCAAACAATACTCCTGTTTTTCGGCGTCGCATTCCGCTATGTCTCGGATCGATTTTATTTTTATCTCCCGCCCCCTTCTCCCCTATTTGGGGGCGGTGGGGTTTAATCCGCGTGTGCTTTCGGATCATGCCCCATATTGGGTCGAGTTGCGTCTCCCGGGCCCTCCGAAGTCCTATTCTTGGAAATTGAATCCTTTTTGGTTGGGTGTGACCCCTGACCTGGAGGACGTGGGGTCGGAGTGGGAACTATTTTTCAATATGAACCGCGGTACGGCCCCTTTTACGTTGGTCTGGGACTCGTTTAAAGCTCACGCTCGGTTAGTAATGGCCCAGCGGATTTCGCACTATCGCAGGTCGTCTGCCGGGGCATTGCTCCAGGCGGAGCACCAACTGTCTGCCGCTGAAAGGGAGTTCGCCAGTGACCCGTCCCCGAGTAAGGCTGAATTTCTCAAACTACAGTCTAGGGTGGTGAATGGCTTGCATATTGAGAGGGCTGAGCGGAATATATTCCACATTAAGCAAAGGGTGTATGAATGTGGGGAGCGGGCTGGCCGCCTGCTGGCCTACCTGGCGCACATGGACCAGCGGCCCCCTGCGGTGGTCTCCCTACGTGGCTCCGATGGGGTGCTGATCTCTGATCCTGATGCGGTGGCTGAGGAGTTCAGGGCGTTTTATGCCTCACTGTACTCCTCGGTGGCCACCGATGCTGATGATGGGGTGGATGGGCTTCTTGGAACTCTTGACTTACCCTCGCTTACACCATCCCAGGTGACACTCCTGGAGGCCCCCATTACCACTGATGATATCGCGCAGGCGATGTCCTTACTGAATGTGTCCAGGGCCCCTGGCTCGGATGGGCTTCCCCTCGAGTTTTACCTAAAATATGCTGACACCCTGACTCCCAGACTACAAGAACTGTTCTCCCACATATTTGAGTCGGAATCTCTCCCTCCCTCGATGTGTGAGGCATACATAGTCCTTATCCCTAAGCCCGGGAAGAATCTGGAACTCCCCGAGTCATATAGGCCTATTTCCCTGCTTCAGTTAGACATCAAGATCCTGGCCAAGGTCCTGGCTATCCGTCTGAATGCGGTTATCCTAGACCTTATCCATCCCGACCAGACGGGGTTCATGCCATCCAAAAACACGGCTTATAATTTACGAAGGCTTCATATGAACCTACAAGCGCAGCATGATTTGGTGGGAGCTAGAGCGGTGGTGTCTCTGGACGCAGCCAAAGCGTTCGATTCAGTGGAGTGGCGGTATTTATGGAGCTGTCTACAGCGCTTCGGTTTCGGACCCCGCTTTATCAAATGGATTCGCATTATGTATAGTGGCCCTTGTGCCAGGATCTTGGTTAATGGGCGGGTGTCACCCCCTTTCCCTCTCTCTCGGGGTACTAGGCAGGGCTGTCCCTTATCCCTGCTGTTGTATGCTATAGCGGTAGAACCACTCGCGGCGGCCCTTAGGGGACACCCCGGTATCAGGGGACTTAAGTGTAGGTAAGGTAAGCCTGGTAGGTACAGGTAAGCCTGGTAGGCTTTCCTGTAGGTACAAGTCAAAAAACTACCACTTTAACCCTCACCCAGAGTCTCCACATCCCCGCTCTATAGTACAAAATAGGAGACCCATATAGAACAAGTGCAGAGTGCCCCTAGCTTACCCACCAACACAGCAATCCGGAGATGGATAGTGGTCAGGATCAACGGTGTCCTCAATGGTGAGAAATACAGGCAGATACTTATCCATCATGCCCATACCATCAGGGAGGCATTTTATACTAGTACATTATGCAAGACTTACCTTAAAATTAAGCCCTCCAGCTGACAGGGGTTTCATCTTCCCCTGGTCTTCCTTCTGGGATTGCGGCCTCCGGCTACATGAGTGGCCCGCAACCACAATGACGCCACTCCCGGGCATACACGCAGGAGCCCTTGGTGTGTTATGCCAGACTTTCATAACACATGCGCTGGTGACGTCACCACCTGCAGGCAGTGTGAATATCTCCTAACCAATGCAAGTTTAGGAGATATTCGCTGTACCTACAGGTAATCCTGGTAGGCTTTCCTGTAGATACAAGTCAAAAGACTGAGTATACTACCACTCTAACCCTCACCCAGAGTCTCCACATGCCTGCTCTATAGTACAAAATAGGAGACCCATATAGAACAAAGGCCCCTACCTTCCCCACCAACACAGGAAGCAGCTGATGGATAACAATAGGACCAAATGCACATGATCTTTACAAGGTATACTAGTTTGATACAAAAAAACAACCAAATAATAAACAATCAAATAATTTGCAACATTAAATAGTGTAGCTCTAAAATTGTAAGAATGATAAAAATGGTTTATAACTTAAAGTCTTGTTCAGATCTGGGGGGGGGGGGGGGGGTTTGTGGTGCCTTCAAATCTTTGAGTCTGTTTTGTTTCTCTCTGAAGCTCTACCTTATCAAAATCACCACCACAAGGGTCTTAGAAAACTGGATCCAAAGCTATAAATCCCAAATATGATGTGTCAAATTTGCATTGTGTGCCAATGTGCCCACTGATAGGCATTTTACTATTACTGGCAAAGTATACATGATCTCCAATCTTTTTCCTGAAATGTCTAATAGTTTAGCCAATGTAAAATGCTCCGCAGGTCCATGACATTCAATATAAGACACCCATGTCATCACAGTCTATATACTGCTTAGGTACAAAGATCTCCTTGTTAGGGAGTAATGCACCTTCATATGAACGTGTGTAGCAGCACAATACGGGACAGCACAGTAATGGGCCAAAAGCACAACATGATAGTGTGTGGTGTGCTGCCAAAAAATGGTCCATGCATGCACCATTATTCACAAAACACCACAGTGTATGCCAGTGTGTTGATGTGCTACAATACACCTCCACACGAAGGTGTGTTGGGGTGCCATTCAGAAAGAATGAATGGCATCAGCACACTCAACATGCATGGCACTAACGTTACTGGAATAAACATGGTGTGAACAGAAGCACAAGTCACAATTGTGAAAAAAAAGACACAGAAGTGTATCCCGATGCTTCCACTCTCTGCTGATCTTTATGGCCATATATCTACGGGTGTGAGGGGGACCTCTGCAATGGAGTTCCCTGGTCTGCACACCTATGACACCAATTACAGAGGAGCAATTATAGTGAGCAGAATGTATTTTATATTATAGAGAACAGAACTGTTGGGCACTCTGTGCTGCTGAGGACTATTGTCCCAGAATTGCCACCAAAACTGAAAAATTATGAGTAAACCTGTGCTTAGAAAAATGTCATATCATATATTTTCAGCATTACCTGTTCAGACAATATTAATGTATCAATTTTATTGCAGGTGCAGATTGGATGACAAGATCTAAAGC
Source organism: Lithobates pipiens (assembly GCF_037356315.1). Lineage (NCBI taxonomy): Eukaryota > Metazoa > Chordata > Amphibia > Anura > Ranidae > Lithobates > Lithobates pipiens. The sequence continues at coordinate 178,864,498 of NW_027507748.1, forward strand.
TACCCTGATCATCTGCATCCCTGGACTGGACCAAAAGATCAACATCCATTCAAACACCCCCCCCCCCCCCCCAAACAAAAAACAAAAAAAAGCAAAAAAAAAGCAAAAAATTCTCTCTCTCTCTTTCTCTTCAATGTTTTCCATGTTCCTATTAATTCATTTTTTATTGCAGGTATTGATTGGGCAACAACATCTAGAGCTGATCTTCTGGATCCCTGGAAGACGAGACTGGCGCCCATTCAAAAATAAAAAAATATATATATACAGCTGTTTCCTTTGTTTCTCTGTTTCTATTAATCTCTCCATTGTTATTGCAGAAATTGGGCAATAAGATCTAAAGATTCCCCAAACGTCATCACCCCTGCATTGCTGGACATCCATCTGTTTCACTGGATGATGTGACTGAGAATGGAGGTACAACGAGGGACATTTTTTCAGATTTTATTTTTTTTACCCACTTGCTGTCCAGGGCAATTTTTTTTACATTTTTCACACACATGTTGAAATCTGAATTTTTAGATAGAAAATTAGTTAGAATCCCAAAACATGACACATTTTATGAATGCAGAAGCCCTGGAGAATACCATGGTGGCTGCTGCAATTTTTTAATGGCACATGATATTTGCACAGCTATTTATCAAACACATAGGGGGTTGATTTACTAAAAGCAAATAGTCTGTGTACTTTGCAAGTGCAGCTGCTCCAGAGCTTAGTAAATGAGGGGAAGCTCTGCTGACTCCCATCACCCAATCATGTCTAAGCACAAATGCAATTTCTTTTTACATTTTCCTTGCACGTAATTGGGTATTTTTTGTAAAGTGAAGCTTCGCCTCATATTCTAAGCTCTGGAGCAACTGCATTTGCATGTTGCACAGTCTTTGCATTTGACTAACCCCAACGAGTAGAGAAGAGTAATTTTGTGTAAAAAGGATCCAAAAATAAGGTGTTAAGTCCATAGTATCACAGCTATGTATTGTTATTAACCCCCCTGGCGGTATTCCTGAGTCTGGCTCGGGGTAAAAATTTTGTACCAAAAGCGGTAACCCAGAGCCAGACTCGGGATCGCATCTCTGAATCTGGGATGAGGTTACTTACCTTAATCCCTGGATCCAGCGATGTCCCCCTGCTGTACGAGCGAGCCGTCCTCCGCTCGATGTATTAGATCTCCGGGCTCCGTTCCCTGTGAGCGTTGCGACGCATGGGGATGGAGAATAGCGCCAAATTCAAAAAGTAAAACACACACATTACATACAGTATAATGTAATCTTACAGATTACATTGCTCTATGTAATTATTTCACATCCCCTTTGTCCCTAGTGGTCTGCCCAGTGTCCTGCATGCAGTTTTATAATATAAAAACTGTTCTTTATGCCAGGAAACTGGAGATTGTCCATAGCAACCAAAACTATCCCTTTACATCAAAAGTGATTTTAGACCAGCTAGAAAACAGCGATAATAAATTAGAATCACTCGCAGAATTGAGGGATAGCGATTTGTGGGGAGATCCATCATCAAATACTGAAAAGTAATGACAGTGACAATTCTGCAACTGAGCAAATTTCTGTGTTTTTGATTTGATTACATAATTGAATCATTTTTTATTATTGTTATATTATTATTTGGTATAATTATTTATAGTTATTTATTATATTATAATTTATAATTTCATTTTTCAAACTCTATCATACCCGGGATGTCTGCTAGACTCTGGTTTGGACAGATTTAAGTGAGTTATTCCTAAGAATTACAGACCTACAATATAAAACGCCAAATTTTCATGCAAAATAATTGTACCACTTTCAGCACCTAAAATCTGAAATAATCATACCGCCAGGGAGGTTAAAGGGGTACATGGTGGTCCCAGCTGCTATAGACCCATACCTCCCAACTTTTTGTAAATAGGAATGAGGGACACCTATTAGCAAAAAGTATGTAGGCATAAGACACACCTCCTGCCACACCCCTTAAAGGTGAATGCCACATAAACAAAGATAATGTATCAAATTTATTGCAGGTACAATAAGTGTTGTTTTTGCCACTATTATTCCTTTAAATTGGCTTTTGAAATTTCCAAATGCAACAATTTATAATTTGGATGAAAATTTTGCATCAATTTTTTAAAATAAAAACAGTGCTTAGGACCTCTAGGAATACCTAATGTAATGTAAATAGAAAGTGCTGTTGTGTAGTGCAGGTAAGTACAGCATAGTGTAGAGTGTAGTGCAGAGTAGGATATATTAGTTAGTGTTGTGTAGTGTAGTGTAGTGTAGTATAGGGTAGTATAGTGTAGTTTAGGTCTGGCCAGAAAGGGATTACTTTGACGCAGTTGGCCAGCTTAAGCATGCATTACAATGCATGTGAACCAAAAATCACTGTCTTTGTGCAAAGTTTGCTAGAAATGAATAAGCCGTGTATAGCAGTGTGGAGAGAGTTGATTCTCATGTTTTGGTAGTCATGTGATCACCTCCCTTTAGCACCAGATGGGTTATATATTCTGTATTTATACATACGTGTACATCTAGTTAGATTTCAGAACAGACATATTTTATTCTATTGCATTTTTGTATATACACAGTTGGACGGGGTGAACAAATCTTTTTTCTTTATTATTTTTGTTTAATTTAAATCATATTTTTACATGTTTTCCCTTTAAAGTGATTGTAAATCTAATTTCTTCGTAACTAGTTCTACTTCCCTGATCTGTGTAACAGCCAGGTAATGACGGCTCTGAAAATGAAAGTGTCAAAATCTTCATCACTTCATCACAGAGGAGTTCTGGGAATGGATGTTCCTCCATCTCCTCTCTGAGAAGTTGTCCTGACCACTTATCTCAGTCCCGGGCTCCTCAGAGAAATGGGAGAGTCCAGGACAGTCCATGGGTGTCAGGGGGTGGGGGGGGGGGCGATTTTGTGCCTGGATCGCTTTTATAAAACTTCTGATCACCATCTGAATATAGCAATACTAAGACCACGGCTGGAGCTAAAGTTTTATGTCCAGTGAGGAGAGAGCCGCTGCTCCCAGGCACAGTGCTGGATTGAGATTGGGCTTAGGTAAGTATTTAGGGTTGTTGGGGGAATCCTATGCACAGAAGGTTTTTACCCCAATGCAGAAAATGCATTAACCACTTTCAGACCGGACCATTTTGCTGGCTTAAGACCAGACCACTTTTTGCAATTCAGCACTGCATCACTTTAACTGACAATTGTGCGGTTGTGCGGTGTGGCTCCCAAACAAAATTGACGTCCTTTTTTTCCCACAAATAGAGCTTTCTTTTGGTGGTATTTGATCACCACTGCGGTTTTTATTTTTTGCGCTATAAAGAAAAAAGTGCGACAATTTTGAAAGAAAAATGCATTATTTTTTACTTTTTGCTATAATACTATCCCCCAAAAATGTATAAAAAAACATTTTTTTAGGCCGATACGTATTCTTCTACATATTTTTGGTAAAAAAAATCACAATAAGTGATTATTGATTGGTTTGCACAACATTTATAGTGTTTACAAAATAGGGGATAGTTTTATGACGTTTTTATTAATAATTTTTCTTTTTTACTAGTAAAGGTGGCGATCAGTGATTTTTATTGTGACTGCGACATTATCGGACATTTTTGACACATTTTTGCGACCATTGTCATTTATACATCAATCAGTGCTATACAAATGCACGGATTCCTGTGTAAATGACACTGGCAGTGAAGGGGTTAACCAGGGGGTGGTAGTGTAGAGGTTAAGGGTGTCCTAGGGACATGTTACTAACTGAGGGGGGCGTGGCTGTGTGTTAGTGAACACTGATCTCTGCTCCAATCACACTGTGCAGAGATCAGTGTCACATGTTGCTAGGCAGAATGGGGAGATGCTGTTTACTTCTGCAGCTCCCCATTCAGCTTCCCCGTGAGACAATCGCGGGTATCCCCACGGCGATCGAGTCCGCAGGACCCGCAACCAGACTCACTGGGGTCCCGACTGGCACACACGCACCACTGTCGGCGTGCACGCGATGGCAGAGCAGCAATTACTAATGGACGTACCTGTACGCCAGTTTGCCTGCCCGTGCCATTCTGCCGACGTACATCATCGTGCATCGGTCGGGAAGTGGTTAAGGTGATAAAAACGTCTACCTTTACAACCACTTTAACATTATTGCTATCACAAAGGGGCTAAAAAGCCCTCTTTGTTGTCCCGACTGTCATGAAACTTGAGGCAATATAAATGCATAAATTGTGTGAATTGCCTTGTTATTTTTTGCCTCTTATTTTGTTCTTAAAGTTTTATAATTGTATATCTTCTGCCTATTATCTTATTGTAATTCTGAATATCAAGTTTAAACATTAAAGGAATTTTCACTTATAGGTGATGTCCGCTGTCTGCTCTATCCATGTCTGTATCTGAGCTTTATGGATCTGTACCCCTCCTTTGTTTTTTCCATTAGCTTACCGAGTTCAGGACAAAAGGAAAAGGAGCCACCCACACAGGGTAAGTCGGTATCCCTATATTGCAAATGTATTGAATACTGATGTTATTCGTTTTGACTTAACCTCTCTGGCGGTATGATTCAGTCTGAAATTAGGTGCTGAAAGCGGTACAATTATTTTGCACGGAAATCTGGCTTTTATTTTGTAGTCCTGTAATTCTTAGTAATAACGCTCTTAAATCTGTTCAAACCAGAGTCTAGCAGACATCCCGGGTATGATAAAGTTTATAATATAATAAAGAATAATAAAAAAATATTCAATAATGTAATAAAATCCTAAAACACTGAAAAATTGACACTTTTTGGTTGCTATGGACAATCTCCAAATTCCAGGCGGTAAAAAACAGTATTTATAATATAAAAGTGCATGCAGAGCATTGCACAGACCACTAGGGACAAAGGGGGTGTGTATTTTTTAATACAGCCCTGTAATCTATAAGATTACAGTGCTGTGTGTGTTTTGTGTGTTTTAACTTTTTTGAATTTGTCAAACATAGAAACTAATGGAAACGATCGATTTGAGAGTTTAGCGTGACAACGAGCGTTTCTATGGGCGTTTTGACGCTGTATCTGCTCAATGCTTAACGTTGGTGACCTTTTGCCCTGCACAAATTCGCGACAAAACGCGGCAAAAAACGCCGCGAATCGCGGTAAAAAACGCCGCAATCGCGGTAAAAAACGCCGCGAATCGCGGTAAAAAACGCCGTAAGGCTGCATTCACACCTGAGCGTAGCTTTTTCAAGCGTTTTTTGCGGCGTTTTTTACCGCGATTCGCGGCGTTTTTTGCCGCGTTTTGTCGCGAATTTGTGCAGGGCAAAAGGTCACCAATGTTAAGCATTGCAGATACAGCGTCAAAACGCCCATAGAAACGCTCGTTGTCGCGCTAAACGCTCGAATCGAGCGTTTCCATTAGTTTCTATGAGAATGAAAACGTCCAAATCAGCCCGATTCGCGCGACAAAAAAGGGTCTGGAACTTGTTTGAGCTTCAGGCGTAGGGCTTCAGGCGACTTGGAGTGGAGATGTGAACCATCTCCATTGAGAATAATGTATTTTTTCCCCTCCAGCGTTTTGTAGCTTCAGGCGTAGGGCTACAAAACGCTCAGGTGTGAATGGGGTCTAACTCACCTCTCATCTGGAACTTCCTGTCTGTACCTCTATAGGTTGGTTGTTCCTGTACTTCTGCATGGTAACCAACAGTGGTGGACTGTCCATACGGGGGGACAGGGAGCGCTGCTTCTCTAATCCATGCACCCGGCCCCTATTCTACATGCAGGGCGCCAGATGCATGGATTCCAGTGGGTTTTTTTTTTTTTTTTAGAAGAACATGATTAGAGCTTGAGGCTCTAATTGGCTTCAAAAAAGTGTGGGCTCAGGGAGCAGGCCAGTGCGCCCCAAGCTCACCCACTTGTGTGACAATGGTGAATTAATATTCGCTATTGTCTTTATAATTCTCCTCCTGGCCAATCAGGAAGCAGATCCGAGACTCAATTGGCCAAGAGGAGAAGCGCTCTTATTGGAGTAGAAGAAGATGTAGAGGAGGAGGAGACACAGTGGGAGGCCAACATGAAGCCAAAGAGGAGAAGCCAGGTGAAGCCGCCGCCCGGAGAAAGCGCTGCCTGTGACCTACAGGGATGCATCTGATCGGGGGGAAGTGGTGGGTTGGATTGTTTGCCCCCCTTAAAAATATAGCACCAACCGCCACTAGTAGCCAATAAGCTTTTAGCTTCAGCTTGTTCTATTAGGGTTTGACAATAAACCCTGGAAGCCGATTGATTTCTATGCATAGCTTCTCCAAATTTCGCACTCTCCAGTAGTGATGGACGAATTTCCGACATGACGTTTCGCGAACGCGAACCACGAACGCGGCCAAAATTTTGCGAACCGCATGTTTCTCAGCGGATCCCATTGACTTTAATGGCAGGCGAACTTTAAAAACCTCCAGGTCATATTTTCAGCCACAAAATACTTACTATCTGTGCACACATAGTCCCACAACATGGACACTGACATAACAAAAGTATTAAGTGAATCTGGGATCAACAACGACAAGCATTCTTTTTTTATCTGTGAAATTTTGACAATTCAGGAGCGCATGAAGGCCATGGAGGAGAGGCAAGGTCAGAGCAGGCTATGAAGGGGGTGCAGGAGATGATCAGTGCCACAGTCAGGGCAGCGCAGTCCTGTGGCAGTGTCCCAGTGTGCCAACCTGTGCTTGAGCCCCTCCCTCTGCCCGGCCCTTACCCCCACCTGTGCAGGGCTCCACTGCGGTGGTCCAGAGGTGCCAGTCCAGTTCTGATCTTCAGCCGTGGAGCTGACACTGCCTGCTGATTGGCTTCTCCGCTGCTATCTCCCTCACTGTCTGAAACCAGCACCGCGATAGAGACTGAGCACTGACACCAGCACCGTGATAGAGAGCACTGACACCAGCACAGAGATAGAGAGCACTGACACCAGCACCATGATAGAGAGCACTGACACCAGCACCGTGATAGAGAGCACTGACACCAGCACCGAGATAGAGAGCACTGACACCAGCACCAAGATAGAGAGCACTGACAACAGCACCGTGATAGAGAGCACTGACACCAGCACCATGCAGTATGTATGTGGAAGAAGGTATATAACACCCCGATTCAATCTGTAGTTTTTGGGGGCCACTGGTCTATCACACCAGTTATAATACTTTTTTTATTGCATTTGTCACTCTTTGTAGTATCGCTGCAGAACCACTCAGCAGTCACAATGCTGCATAGTGGAAATGCACTATACTATGCTTTCTATATTTGCAAGTATTTTATACGTGTATTACACCCCTATATACTGCACACCAAATAGTACACCTATACCAGTCTTTAAAAGGACCTTTATGGATCTAATAGTATCTAGCTGGTAGCTAGTGAATTGCAGACTGTCCCTGCTCCAAACACCAAACTGTCCCTCCCTACACTGAGAAACGACAGCTGCAGAATCGGTCAGCAGCACAGCAGTGCACTATAATATGCTTTCTATATTTGAAAGAAAGTATATTATACGTGTATTACAACCCTATATACTGCACAAATATACCAGTCCTTAAAAGGACCTTTGTGGACCTAGTAGCTAGTGATTTGCAGACTGTCCCTGCTCCAAACACCAAACTGTCCCTCAGTCCCTAATAAAAGACAGCTGCAGAATCGGTGAGAACTCTGCAGCACAGCAGTCAGCAGTGCACCATAATATACTTTCTATATTTGAAAGAAATTATATTATATGTGTACAACTCTATATACTGTACACCTATACCAGTCCTTAAAAGGACCTTTGTGGACTTAGTAGCTAGTGATTTGCAGACTGTCCCTGCTCCAAACACCAAACTGTCCCTCAGTCCCTACACTGATAAAAGACAGCTGCAGAATCGGTCAGCACTCAGCAGCACAGCAGTCAGCAGTGCACCATAATATACTTTCTATATTTGAAAGAAAGTATATTATAGGTGTATTACAACACTATATACTGCTCACCTATACCAGTCCTTAAAAGGACTTTTGTGGACCTAATAATAATAGCTATTAGCTAGTGATTAAACTGACTGTCCCTGCTCCACACAGCATCCTTTCCCTACACTGACAAAAGACAGATTGTAAAATGGCCACCAGATCAGGTCTATTTATAAGGTAGGGGGTATTCCAATTATCCATGTGCTAAAATGTCTCAATTGGCTGTCCTGTACCCCATGATGGATGTGTCATGGGTCAAAGTTCTTCATAATGTAAATGCATATGTCCGCTGCGCGAACAGCGCCAGAAGTCCGCCGGTTTGGCGAATTGTGAACGAGCAAAATTCACCACGAACTGACCGCCGGGCGAACCGTAAGGCCATCTCTACTCTCCAGTTTTAGCAAATTAACCCCATTGTTTTTTTTAAAAATCAACCAGAATTCCATGCATGGAACATTAGGGTTCCCCTAATGTTTTTATTTTGCACATAATTGAAAGAATAACACAGTTTTACCTTATTTACTAAGCTAAGTAAACCTTTGAAAATGAATATTCACTTTGCTAATTGAGCAATCCCTGTTACTTTAGGGAATCAATCCCGTTAATTCTAAGCAACCACAATATGTAATATATATTGGTTCATGTGAAATGGGAATAGATCCAATTTGCTACTGGTGTTACTAAGGCCGCGTACACACGCGCGGACTGTTCGCCCAACTTTGTCCGTCCAACAGTTTCGGCAAACAGTCCGCTCAAAATTAGCATGGACGGACATGGCCACACACGACGAACGAACAGTCCGCTGAAACCGTGCGCGATGACGTGAACGGCACGTACGACGGGACGAAAAATACGACGTCCTATACACTGCATTATAGCTTTCGGCGTGAAAATCCTTTCTGAGCATGCGCGCAACTTTGTTTGACGAACAAGCCTACACACGGGCGGACTGTTCGCTCAAACAAGGTTTCAGCGGACAGTTTTTCGGAATTTCCGAAAAACCTTGTTCGTCCAACTGTCCGCTGAAACTGTCCGCTGAAAGCCCACACACGAGCGGACTGTCCGCCCAAACACTGTTCAGCGGACAAAGTTGGGCGAACAGTCCGCCCGTGTGTACGCGGCCTTAGGCTTATTTCCACCAACAATATGTATTGAACACGTCAACATTTTTCTAGGTAAATATATTTCTAAAGGTGCTATTGACATGAAATGTTCACCACTTGTTGGTAACAACCCATGCAATCCATACATACAAAGACACCAAAACAAATACGTTTATAAAAGAAGTTCTGTGTAATAAAATTGAATGACACAAGGACAATGTATTGAGTGTGCTAACTGAAATTTATTTAATACTTGGTACAAAATCCTTTGTTGGCAATGACAGCTTCAAGACGCAGGCTCCTGTGTGGAGAAACTAGTTGCATGCATTGCTCAGGTGTGATTTTGGCCCATTCTTCCACACAAACAGTCTTCAAATCTTGAAGGTTCTATGGGTCCCTTCTATGAATTAGATATTCTATCTAATTGTTATGCTGCAAACTTTAAACAAGCTTCAACATGCTTTTTCTTCAGCAATGGAATCTTGCACCGTAAGCGTGGCATTTGAGTGCATTACTCATTGTTCCTTTGAAACAATTGTACCTGCTAATTCCAGGTCTTTCTGAAGCTCCCCACACATTCTCTTTGGCTCTTGGACAACTCTTCTGATAATTATTTTCACTCCTCTGTCAGAAAGGAGTGAGGAACACCTGGTTATAGCTGGTTTATGGTGAAATGATGTCCTGTCCACTTCTGGAAATAATGTTCTGTCCCCAATAGTGCTCACTGGAACATTCAGTTACCAATGACATCAGTATGCTTTGCAACAAAAAGGTTGTGAAGGTCTTGAGAGAGCTCTTTGCTTTTACCCATCATGAGATGTTTCTTGTGTGACACCTTGGTAATGAAACACCTTTTTTATAGGCCATCAGTTGAGACTGAACTAGCTGATATTAATTTGCACTGACAAGGGGCAGGATTGCTTTCTAATTACTGATAGATTTCAACTGGTGTCTTGGCTTTCCATGCCTTTTTGCACCTCCCTTTTTTATGTGTTCAATCGTTTTTCCCTGTGTCATTCCATTTTATTACACATAACTTCATTTCTGAATGTATTTGTTTTGGTTTCTTTGTATGTATAGATTGCATGGGTTATTATGGACATGTGGCGAACATTTCATATTAATAGCACCTTTAGAAATTGATTTATCTAGAAACATGGTGACATGTTCAATTCTGTACTTATTTTACCTGCTGTATATGAGTTAAAACATCTGAACTATTCGGTTTAATCTGGTGACTGTTTATTGGTAATTAGCTTCTCAGTTCCAAAGAATCCATTCACATCTGTGAAATACTGCATAGATGCAACACTCTTTGGCCTCATTCACAGTTGCGAATGAGGCCACCACCGATTATATGTGGAAGCCGCAGCAGGGGTTCCCAGCAATTAGATATAGGAGGCAGCCCTACTGAAATCAATGGGAGTCTCACAGCTCCCAAAGTTAAACATGAGTGCTTCTGTGTAATCATGCATGGAGCATTCACCTAGGATTGGTCAGCCCTGGATACAAATTCTCCAGGGAATCCAGGGCCAACCAACCACAGGAAATCACACCATGAGCAATTACTTTGGAGCAGCCATGATAAGCTGCAGAATTGTTGGCCTTCCATTGCTTTAGATCTGGCTGTCCCTACATGACCCCGCTGGGTTTTTCACATCTAATTCATGACAGCCCCATTTGCAAGTGTAAATGAGGCCTCACACAGACATTATTATGAGAATATTTTATATGGTCATACTATGGTCATTCTGAAAGTTTTACCCCATTACTGGCTAAAACCCAAAGTCAAGGAAACACAACACAAAGGGCTGTGCCAGCCTGTATATAGATAGAAAATAGCAATGCCAGTCTATTGTGATTAATGGTTACCGGATAACGGTACCTGTGATATCATTGTCACCTAGGTGAGACATATTAAAGTGGAATAACTGCAGCCGAAGAGTGAAAAATAAAGTTAGGGAATTAAAGAAAAAAAAATTTCCAATCACATGACCACTGTGATTGGCTGAAGGAGGTGCCACAATTTGGCAAGTTTGGCTGCTTGCCTTGTTTTTTTCTGCAGCAGACGGGAGGGAGCGGTGCTGGGCAGGATTACTTTGCCCCCAGACTTTGCCTTTCCCATGCCTGTATTGATGCTCGGTGGGACTTCCATCCCGCCTGTAAATGGCTTCCTTTTGGGCACTGCACATGCATGGGTTTTCCCGCACATGTGCAGTGGGAGATCAGGCACAGTGACATCACACAAGCTTTATCCATGGTATTTGAAAGTATTTTATTCTTCTAGTTAGAATCATAAAATATCCTCTGGTTGATAGTGGTTCCCACAAGCTTGGGTCTTACATCTGGATTTGGATAAGTCCTGGGGACCACCTGAAACACCAGTGCTCTTGATGTCTTAATGTTTTGTTAACAACTTACTTAAATATCAATGTCTTTGTTATGCAGTTTGTACTTTTTGAGTAAAGAATTGTTTCTTTTTATATATTTTAAGCCCCTCATTCCTCCTGAAAAAGCAGCCATTGCCTTGAAACATGGAGAGGGTTTGCTACTTGTATGTTCCCCTATATCTGTAACTTGGCGTGTGCGTCAGTGGAGTTGGATACATCAAGAATGGGAACTATGGCACATCTATAGGGGAATTCTATACAATGATTATTATTATTATACAGGTTTATATAGCGCCAACAGTTTGCGAATCGCTTTAAAACATGAGGGCAGACATTACAGTTACATTACAATTTGGTACAAGAGGAATCAGAGGGCCCTTTAAATGTTGTTTGATGGAATACAGTAGATTTAAGTGGTTATTTTACCAGTTGAGAACACTCGACAAGCTACCAAAAGCCCAACTAACTTCATTAAAGTACACAGGGCATTTATACATTTATAATGTCTAGTTCTACTGCATCGCTGCCATGTTCCCCTCTTCCACGTGGACCATTCTCTGTAAACCCTAGAGATGGGTGTGTGTCAAAATCCCAGTAGATGAGCAGTTTTTGAAGTACTCAGACCAGCCCGCCTGGCACCAACAACCATGCCAAGTTCAAAGTCACTTAAATCCGCATTCTGATGCTCGATTTGAACTTCAGCAAGTCGACTTCACCATATTACGATGCCTAAATGCATCGAGTTGCTGACATGTGATTGGCTGATTAGCAATTTGTGTTACCAAGCAATTAAACAAGTGCACTTAATAAAGCGGCCAGTGAGTCTCTCTCTCTCTCTCTATATATATATATATATATATATATATATATATATGCATATATATATATATATATATATATGCATATATATTGCTTCTTTATCCTAAGTAATGACAATATTATTGTCAAAAAACAGGTCCATAGCAGAAATGTAAAAATTGCTCTGGTCAATGATGGAAGCAGCCCAATTGCTGGCTGGTACTGACCTGTGTGTGGGTCTAGTCCCAATGCTGTGGCAGGTCTACTGTTGTTTGTCTGTTTGTATGTCTTATACTCAATAAAAAGATTTTCAAAAAAATAAAAAATTGCTTTGGTCCATTGAAGGTGTACAGGTGTGAGTGGTTTACTGTGAATTGTGTTTTTATTATCTTGCCTTTTAAGCCTTATGACCCTCTCCCCTCTAAATTGTATTTTTTTTTATTTTTGTTTAGTATTGGTACATGTCTCCGATGGCAATGCCCAGCTACTCATGCCCCCTTTTTTTTTAAAACTGCAAAAAAATATATATAAAATATTCAGCTTCCATAGGCTTTAATGGGGTTTGAAGTCTAGGTTGGGGGGTTTGTGCATTAAACGTCCACGAAACCAAACTTTGCTCCAGTAAGCATGAAGTTGTGGGGAAGTGTATTTGCCTGAGCAAGATTCTTGTACTTAGAAAACTGGATGCCAATTGAAAAAGAAAGTAGCCATTGTTTGCTTTCTGTCAAAGTTTTTTTTTTTTTTTTTTTACAATTACAAACTATGTCTGACTTGTTAAAGAGAAAACCTTCTGTGCAGCAGAGTAGATTGCATTACCATGGTTTCAAAAGTTATAGTTTATTTTCCCAAAGGAGAGGTTCATTTTTTATGTTTTTGTCCTCCTTTCCCTGCTGTTATAAAATATGTGCTACTATTAAATTATATGTACAGCATAAAGCTATCAGCTAAAATTAACCTCCTGAAATAATCTCATACAAAACTTGTGGCTCCCAACTGGCTTTATGTATTTTTTGTTATTATACTTACTGTTTCGAAAATCTTTAGCTTCGACACATGACATTGCAGGGTCCTCTTGATCTTTTTCTTCATCTCTTTTATGGGCTGGGCAGTCCTCACTAATGCAAAGAGTGGCTACTCTCTCCACCAGTGTAAATGAAGAGTGCCCTCCAGGAGGTGGGACCAAAGGTCCTAAAACGCTAGTAGGGTCCTCCATCTTCTAGGTTGAGTGATGTTGGGTGGACATCTTGTAGTCAAGAAGAGGTACTGCAGGGGACAGCTCCAAAATTCAGAGTGATTGTAATGCCGCGTACACACGATCAAACTATCCGGTGGAAAAGTCCGGCGGACCAGAGTCAATCCGTCCGTGTGTGGAAAGTAGTTTTGACTCAAAAGCTGTCCGCCGGACTCGCATTCCAGCAGACAATATGGCCGTGTGTGCTAGTCCGCCGTACTTTTGAAATGAACGGACTTTCCCGCACAGAGAAAAGTCCGTTCATTTTGAGCGCGGCTCCAGGTAGACAGGACTAGCAAAGGAAGTCAATGTTGCCACCTTCAGCGGCGATATTGACATGTCGCTAGTCCCGTCACCTGGTATGGACTTAAAGGGAAAGCCCTACGCCGAAAAAACGGCATGTCCCCCCTAGGTCCATATCAGACCCTTATCTGAGCATGCTACCCGGCCGGTCAGGAAAGGGGGTGGGGATGAGCGAGCGCCCCCCTCCTGAGCCATACTAGGCCGCGTGCCCTCTACATGGGGGGGTGCTTTGGGGAAGGGGGGCCACACGCCCCCCCACCCCAAAGTACCTTGTCCCCATGTTGATGAGGACAAGGGCCTCTTCCCGGCAACCCTGGCCGTTGGTTGTCGGGGTCTGTGGGTGGGGGACTTATCGGAATCTGGGAGCCCCTTTAATAAGGGGGCCCCCGGATACCGGCCCCCCACCCCATGTGAATGAGTATGGGGTACAATGTACCGCTACCCATTCACCTGTGAAAAAAAGTAAATAAAACACAACACACAAGGGTTTAAAATAATTTACTGCACAGCTCCGGGGGTCTTCTTCCATCTTGGGGGGTCTTCTCGCCGGGCTCCTCCGCTATCTTCTGCTCTTTTGCTAGCTCTTTTGCTAGCTCTTTTACTAGCGGAGGAGACCGGCTTTCTTCTTCTTTGTCGCCCCCGCCCGGGGGTCTTCTTCCGACTTCGGGGGTCTTCGGGCAAGTCCGTTCATTTCAAAAGTACGCCGCTATAGTCCGCCGGAAAAGTCCAGTGTGTGGGCAGGTCCGCTTGTTCGGAAATTTGGCGGACTTTCCGGGCGGTTTGTCCGCCAGACTAAGTCCGCCGGATAGTCTGATCGTGTGTACACGGCAAAAGTACTACAAATTGAGCCTCTTTTGATTTTATTACAGCATCTAGTAGGGTCTTTTTAACTGCTTCCCACCAGAGCCATTGTAAAATGATGCCTGAATGGGAGCCCTATTGTTACAATTGGACGTCATATGATATCCTCCTCAGAACGTGCATCGCGCAGGACACAGCAGATGACTGATCAGTATACTGGCCCGCTGTCCTGTCGACACCACGTGATCGCTGTGACCAATCACAGCAGATCATGGCTTTGATTCATGCCATTCATTGTGTACAATTGTGTTGCTAGCTGTGATTGGTCATAGTGAACAGCCTATCTGTACCATGTGATTATCTGTGGCCAGTCACAAATAATCACAACAAATTTCTTAATTTTTCAAAAAAAGGTGACAAAAAATTACAACTTCAAAAAACTCATCATACTGATTACTAAATACCTTTAACTGTCTACTTTCCAAAACAGGGTCATTTGGGGGGATATTTGTACTGTTATGGCATTTTCAGGCCTCGAGAAATTGGATAGGCCATCAGTACATCAGGATTGATCAATTTTCAGATGCTGTATATATACCATAGTTTGTGGACTCCATAATTTTCCTACAGACTAAATAATATACACTGATTTAAGTTATTCTTACCAAAGAAATACATTTTGGCCTAACTTCATGAAGAAAGATTATTTATTTGAAAAATGTTATAACACAAAGAAAAACAAAAAAACACAGTGGTAATTAAATACCAATAAAAGAAAGCTCTAATTGTGTGAAAAAAATGATCCATATTTCATATGGGTACAGTGTTGCATTACTACACAATTGTTATTCAAACGCCACGTACACACTGTTGGACTTTCCGACGGGAAATGTTCGATGTGCGCTTGTTGTTGGAAAGTCTGACCTATGCTCTGAATCAAGCAGAAGGAGCCGCACTGGCTATTGTACTTCCTTTTTCTCGGCTCGTCGTACGTCTTGTACATCACCGCATTCTCATGTTCGGAATTTTGGGCCAACATTTGTGTGACCGTGTGTATGCAAGACAAGTTTGAGCCAACATCCTTCGGAAAAAAATCCACGGTTTTGTTGGCGGAAAGTCCATTCATGTGTACGCGGCAAAAGTGTGATAACACTGGAAGATGAAAATTGGCCTGGGCAGGAAGGGGGTGAAAGTATCCGGTATTGAAGTGGTTAAAGCAAGAGATTCAAACAGTATATTGTCCTAACAAGTCTGTTGTGTGCCAGACAAATATGCCCAGTGCTGAGGTTGCTAATAGTCCCAAAATGTTCTAACATTCCATAAAAATAAAGAATCTGTTTGCAGCTCTTCATAAGTCTATACACATAGCTTTGCTGTATTTGGAACTGGTCAGTTATACTGTTTTTATAACATTAAATTGAATGTACAAATAAAAATGTATTTGGAAGTAGCCCTATAAATAGTGAGGAGCCCTCTATATAAACATATGACTCTACAGTGCGGTATCAGTGTGCCCCAGCACTGCTTTCGCCGTAACAAGTATTTATACATTTGCATATAAAATCTTTATTAAAATGTTACTGGTAAAATACCACTGCCAACATTAGACATCTTGGGCAGCTCTGTGTTTTGGTATGGCAATGTGTGTATAAATATTCTAAGCTGTCCATAATGCTTTTGGACAGATTGCTGTAAAATGAACACGTTCTCAGTTGTCAACCCTGCCAGATGTACCAACTGCCAAGGAATCCTGTCATAATGTTCACTTTCTAAGAAAAATATGAATTCTGAGGTAATTCCTGCTAGAAAGGTCTAACCCCTAAACAGCTGTCACCCCAAACGTGCGTTCTACCCCTACATCCTTCAAGTGTATCAGGGCAGCCATGAGAAATTTTTGGGCCCCTTACACAGCTTTAGGCCTGCCCCCCCCCCCCCCCCGACCCTGACCACCAACATTCCCCAGGGCTTGCCCATGGGCCAGCCTACTGAATCCGCATACTGGCCACCTCACCTGTATGTACTCAGCCCCCCCACAATCCTGTATACATGTCACCCCCACTCACACCTGTATATATGTCAGTGCCTCACCCCCCCCCACACCTGTATATATGTCAGCCCCCCAGACACCTATATATATGTCAGTGCCCCCCCCACACACCTGTATATATGTCAGTGCCCTACCCCCTCACACGCCTGTATATATGTCAGTCCCCCCACACACCTGTATATATGTCAGCCCCCCAGACACCTGTATATATATGTCAGTGCCCCCCCACACATCTGTATATATGTGAGTGCTCTACCCACCTGTATATATGTAAGTGCCCTACCCCCTCACATGCCTGTATATATGTCAGTCCCCTACCCACCTGTATATATGTCAGTGCCCTACCCCCTCACATGCCTGTATATATGTCAGTCCCCCACCCACCTGTATATGTGTCAGTGCCCTACCCCCCCACACGCATATGTCAGTCCCCCACTCACCTGTATATATGTCAGCCCTCCCACACACCTGTATATATGTCAGCCCCCACACACCTGTAGATATGTCCGCCCCCACACACCTGTAGATATGCTAGCCCCTCACATAGACAAACCTGTATATATGGCAGCCCCTCACTTACACAAACCTGTGTATATGGCAGCCCCTCACATACACAAACCTGTATATATGGCAGACCCTCACATACACAAACCTGTATATATGGCAGCCCCTCACATACACAAACTTGTATATATGGCAGCCCCTCACATACATAAACCTGCATATATGGCAGCCCCTCACATGCACAAACCTGTATATATGGCAGCCCCTCACATACACAAACCTGTATATATGCCAGCCCCTCACATACACAAATCTGTATATATGCCAGCCCCTCACATACACAAGCCTGTAAACACACCAGGGTCTGGCCCCTCCCTGTACACAAACAGCCCCCTTCCCTTTCCCTCACAGCCCCTACTTGTGAAGAAGGTCTTTGTCACGTACCTGGTATAGGAGCCCAGAATGCAGGGAGCGGCCTCTCGTAAGCCTCTGGCTCGAGAATCCCTGGGAGTGGGAACAGGAATTCAGGAGTTCAGAGGGCACAAGTGCCGAACTGGTGCAGGACTTGTCCGGACCTTGAGGAGTGGAGGATCCACAAGAGAGCTGGAATGTAGGCACCCGGCAGACTGGTCAGAACGGCAGACGGAAGCAGGCACAGACGGTCAGGCTGGAACAGCAGGTGGCAGACAGCAGACAGCAGCAGGCACAGCCAGTCAGGCTGGAACAGCAGGTGGCAGAAGCAAGGTCAAAAGTACAAGCCGGGTCGGTAACAGGCGGGCAACAACGGTACACAGGAAGAGGCAGAAGCGTAGTCAGACAGGCCGAAGGTCAGAGGCTGGCAGCAAGCAAACGTCGTCAGGAACAAGCGGGGTAACAGGAATCAGAGGCAATCAGGTAGCAGAAGACAGAATATCCGGACACGCTGTAGACTGGACAGCAAGGAGGCACAGTAACAGGTTCCTTAAGTAGCCCTTTGGGCACCAAGAATGGTCGCACAGCGTGTCTGCGCGTGCCCGCGTGTAACCGTGCGCCGTTCGTGACCCCATGCACCCGCGTGCGCCCGTTCGTACCATCGCGCACCCGCGTGCACCCGTTCGTACCAACACGCACCCGCGTGCGTCCGTTCGCGCCAACGCGCGCCCATGGATACTGATTAGTTCTCAACGTGGGGATTCCGTGAGCAGGCCTTCCATATGCCGCTGGATTCCGGGGACGACCATGACAGTCTTCCTACCTGGTCCCAGCCCATTTTCACAAAGCTGACATGTTGCAGAGAAACTCAGTACAAATTGCACGAGGGGTGCACATACACATAGTAGCCAGAGGTGGCAGTAAAGACCTCTATGTCTGAGCTCAGTGACACGAGAACAGCAGAAGCTGAGAAATCGTTTCTGTACTGCACAGCACTGCTCCCCTTCACCCGTCCTGCCTTCTTCTGGCCCGGCAGGCCCCTCAGGTCCCAGGGACCCCTTACAGTTATGACGGCTGTACCCCCCTGATGGCTGCCCTGAGTGTATGTAACCCTAGAATCAATTTATCGGTATGTATGGTGCTGTATATTTAGACAAATATATTTTTGTAATTCTGTTGTAGTTTCTTACTAAGGGGCCCCATTAGGGTTGCCAGACTCAATAAATCAGGGACAGTATGTAAAAATCTGTGTTTTTTTAAAAATCCCAAGATTATAGCTGCCCCACCTCTCCAGTACCTTTTCAATGTGTGTATGTGTATTCTGTGTGTGTATACTGTGTGTGTATATTGTGTGTCTGTGTGTGTATACTGTATGTGTGTGTATATACTGTGTGGCCCCATAATCTCCTATTGCCCGGGGGCCCCATAATATTCTATTGCCCGGGGTCCCCATAATCTCCCATTGCTCGGGGGCCCCATAATATTCTATTGCCTGGGGCCCCATGATTTGTCAGTCCGCCCCTGTCCTGACCTCTCCACTCTGTGTATTACATACTTATGAGACTTAACCCCTGTGGGTACAAGGACAGCGGGATATGTATGCCATGTATACAGCGAGTAGGCTTGTTTTTTTTTTCAGCACAATTTGGCCACACCCGCACTTGGGTCATCTCATGCCTTTCCTATTCATGCCCAAAATTGTCCCCCAATCTTTCATACTCCTAACAATGCCCTAGCAATGAAGAATGATGCCAAACTTACTAAAATATATTTTAGTTTTACATACACTTTAACGGCTTGCCGACCAGCCGCCGTCATTATACTGCGGCAGGTTGGTATGATCCCTCAAATTGCCGTAGCTGTACGTCAGCTTGTGAACTTGTTTTGTGGGCGCTTTTGTGGGCTCCCATTGGCCAGCGGGGAGCCAATGAGCAGGTCCAGTGGACTCGATGTCCGACCGGCCACCAGCAATCATTCCCTGCAGTGACAGAATGGGGATCTGCCAGTGTAAACAAGGAAAATCTCCATTCTGACTGGGGAGATCACACAGATCCTGTCTTTCTGCTATGCAGGAAAACAGATCTGTGTGTTTGCCAAATCACACAATCATCGAATTACTAATCCCTTGATCGCCCCTGATGTTAACCCCTTCCCTGCCAGTGTCATTAGTACACTAACAGTGCATATTTTTAGCACTGATTACTGTAATAATGTCACTGGTTCCCACAAAAGTGTCAAAAATGTCAGTTAGGTGTCTGGTCTGTCTGCCGCAATGTCGCAACCCCACTAAAAATCACTGACCCCATTACTAGTAAAAAAAAAAAATAATAATAATAATAATAATAATAAAAAAAACATAAATCTATCCCCTATAGAAGCAATTACTTTTGCGCTAACAAATCAATATACGCATATTGTTATTTTTTTTTCTACCAAAAACATGTAGCAGAATACATATCGGAATAAACTGATGAATAAATTCACTTTTTTTTTTTCCATTTTTATTTTTTTTGGAAATGTTTTATAGCAAATAGTAAAAAAATATATATTTTTTTCAAAATAGTTTTCGTTATAGTAATAGCGCAATAGTTATAGCGCAAATAATTAGAACCACAGAGGTGATCAAATACTACCAAAAGAAAGCTCTATGTGTGGGGGAAAAAAAGGACATCAATTTTGTTTGAGTACAATTTCACACGACCGCGCAATTGTCAGTTAATGCGATGCCGTGCTGTGTAGCAAAAAATGGCCTGGTCAGGAAGTGAGTAAATCCTTCTGGGGCTGAAGTGGTTAATACTCATTCTGTTACTGCTACCCCATAACAGTACAGCAGCAATATTCCTAATTTCTGTATTTCTTACATTCAGAGAAATGCTTGTGTCCTAAACATCTTATACTATATAATGTATCGATAAAAAATAGTTTTAACTTGCTGACTCAGGGGTAAAAAATATCGACCTTAACCTCCCTGGCGGTACGATTATTTCGGATTTTAGGTGCTAAAAGCGGTACCATTATTTTGCATGAAAATTTGGCGTTTTATATTGTAGTCCTGTAATTCTTAGGAATAACTCTCTTAAATCTGTCCAAACCAGAGTCTAGCAGACATCCCGGGTATAATAAAGTTTGAAAAATGAAATCATAAATTATAATATAATAAATAATTATAAATAATTGTACCAAATAATAATATAACAATAATAAAAATTATTCAATAATGTAATCAAATCAAAAACACTGAAATTTGCTCAGTTGCAGAATTGTCACTGTCATTACTTTTCAGTATTTGATGACGGATCTCCCCACAAATCGCTATCCCTCAATTCTACAATTGATTCGAATTTATTATCCCTGTTTTCTAGCTGGTCTAAAATCATTTTTGATGTAAAGGGACAGTTTTGGTTGCTATGGACAATCTCCAGTTTCCTGGCATAAAGAACAGTTTTTATAATATAAAACTGCATGCAGGACACTGGGCAGACCACTAGGGACAAAGGGGAGGTGAAATATTTACATACAGCTATGTAATCTGTAAGATTACATTATACTGTATGTATACTGTGTGTTTCACTTTTTGAATTTGGCGCCGATCTCTGTCCCCGTGCGTCGCAACGCTCGCAGGGAACGGAGATCGGCTCTGTGATAGATCGAGCAAGACACGGCTCGCTTGTACAGCGGGGAGACATTGCTGGATCCAGAGGAGAAGGTAAGTAAACCTCCTCCTGGATTCAGCGATGCAGTCCCGAGTCTGGCTCGGGGTTACCGCTTTTGGTATAAAAATTCCACCCCGAGTCAGACTCGGGAAGACCGTCAGGGGGGTTAAAGGACAGCAACAAATATGACTAATCTGAATATTTCTGTTTGCACTTTGTAGAATAAAGATAACATAATCTATTCTTTTTGAATTCCTACTGAATCCCATTGTATCACAGAGATTACATGGGAAATCTAGGTAGATATATTGTATAAAACACGAATTAAGGCAGTTGTGCATTCATTCAAAAATGCTTTGATGTCAGCCTCCTGTACAATATCACTGTAGCAGGGAAGGCCAGAAATGGTTGTCACAGGCAGCTGACAAGAGAACAAAGCAGGCTAAACAAAGGGATGATCAGTGTGCTGCAGAATATTCCGCATCCAATCAGCAAGCTAGATTTGTGTCTGGGACATAAGCCCCATACACACGATCAGAAATTCTGCCAGCAAAAGTCCGATGTGAGCTTTTGGTCAGAAATTCCGTGTGTATGCTCCATTGGACTTTTGCTGTCAGAATTCCAGGCAGCAAAAGATTGAGAGCAGGTTCTCTATTTTTAGGTCGGAAAAAGTTCCGATCGGAAATTCCGACACGCAAAATTCCTATGCATGCTTGGAAACAATTAGACGTACGCTCGGAAGCACTGAACTTCATTTTCTCGGCTCATCGTAGTGTTGTACGTCACCGCGTTCTTGACGGTCGAAAGTTCAGAGAACTTTTGTGTGACCGTGTGTATGCAAACCAAGCTTGAGCAGAATTCCGTTGGAAAAACCATCCAAGTTTTTTCCGACGGAAAATCCGCTCGTGTGTACGGGGCATAACCATAACTAGTTTTTAAGTTTAATATAGCTTTAATGAAAAGAATGGCATTGTGCAGAAAAAAAGAAAAGACAATAACTATGACTGATGACCGTGACCTAAATATCCTTAGGTTAACCAAGTTTTATATTTCCACATTCCCACTTGTGTTTTCACCAGCTAAAAAATTGCATGGGTAAAACACGTCAACGTATTTGCTATTAATACTAATTTTTATTTATAAAAAATAGAAGAAGAAAAAAAGTAGAAAATAAAAAAATAAAATAAATAAATATAAAAAAAATAATATATGAATAAATAAGTAAACAAAACAACAACAAAAAAAACAGAACACAGGGAAAATATATATAGCATCCCGCAGACAGAATCCCAACAGTCACAGGGAAGATAGCCAGCTGAGGAGAATCCAGAAACTTTACCCATGGGGCCCAGACCTCCCTAAAATTTAATTTGTTATTATTTACTGTACATACCAGCTCTTCCATCCCCATTATGTGGTTCATCTCTACTACCCATTCCCGTATTGTTGGTGTTATTTGGGATTTACATTGTCTTGGAATTAAGGCTCTCCCTGTCATTAAGGCAGGAAAAAAAACTTAACTAGTTTTTGATGCCTTACTTGATGTAGACTTGTAAATGCATGAATGCATCTAAATATATATACAGGCATACCCCACTTTTAAGTACACAATGGGGTTTATTTACTAAAGCTGGAAAGTGTAAAATCAGGCTAATTTCTGCATAGAAACCAATGATCTTCCAGGTTTTATTACCAAAGCTTAATTGAACAAGCTGGGGTTAGAAGCTCATTGGTTTCTATGCAGAAGTGAACCGGATTTTGCACTTTCCAGCTTTAGTAAATAAACCCCATTGTGTACTTAAAAGTGGGGTATGCCTGTACATTTATATATTTTTGCTATCTTTGCTACAAAATTTTATTTCTTAGACCAGTTTTTCAGCACTGCAAATGTTCACCCCCTGGACAACAATGTATATAGTTTCCATGTGACGATATAGCAATATAGCCAAAAATGTGGCTTAAGATCCAGAATTAAATTTCATATGTAACAAATAGCTACACAGTAAGAACACCAATGCCGATATTGAGAGCCAAGAATTCTGGGGATAGAGCAGCTGCAAATGTCCGCATCATTTGAGCCAAAATTTAACGTGACTGTATAAGTAATTTCAATCCCTGGCTTAGACATAAATGATTTGCTAGAATTGTTGATGTGTAAATATTTGGGGTTGACTAGCGAAAGTGAGTAAGTGAACCTACAGGAATTTCACAGTTGTCAGAAGTAAATAGGTATTTTGGCCACTAAGTAAGACAACGATTTTCCCCAGCGGAAAAACTGGACCTTTCTCAAAAGAAGAATTTATTTTTCCTTTATCCTTCACAGGATAAAGTATACATCATACCCTATATAAAATACATATTGAATCTGGCCATTCATTTCATGGAATGCAAGACAATGCACTTTGCATAGCCAGTGATGGATAAATTGGATGGATTTCAAACATGGAATTTATAGTAAACAAAAGTTACTTAAAATTCTGTAAAACAATTAAGAAGCGTGTAAAAAAATTATGATTCCTGACCTTTGAACTGATATACTGTAAATTTCCCTGTTAAAAAAAGGTTTTAAGATCTTTTGATCTTTCCAATTTTTTTTAAGTCTCATTCCTGCTTAAATTAGATGCCAAAATTGTGTCTTCTTTGCTTTATTATTTGTATTCACAAAACAGGGATTAGTAGGCTTTGAGTTCAGGATGATGAATTGCTACACTTGACACATCTGCACCTGGAACTTTGTATTCTTGGATACTGTTTCTACGAGTGTGGTGGTCATACATATGCATTTTGAGCATTATGTGAAATGCTTTTTTGAGCACAGTCAGGCAAATAAATATAATTATAACATTTTAATGCAAGAAAAAATTTAAAGGAGACATCTCATCAAGATATGCAATCCTTGTAAAATGCGAGGTACACAACAATGAAAATTGAAAATTAAAGTCCAGCTCGAGCCCCCCCAACACTTTTGAGCCCTGCAACCAGGAGTATCTCCTGAGGAAGTCACGTGGCAATACGCGTGGAGTGGAGCCAAGTGACGCTGCTGTAACCCGAAACAAACTTTGAGCCCTGCTGTCAATTTTAGCAGTTTAAAGTCTTTTAATGTAATGTAAGTTACTACTTTTTAATAAATATTTAAAATACTGCACTATGAGGATATCTTTTCTTGCATGAGCCACTATATGGAAAAGTGCAAATTTAAAGGGCCATTCACAAGATTGTCAACAGAGGGTCAACAGAGGGTCAAAATGCCGGGAGAGAGAGAGAAAGAGGTGGAAGAAGACAGAGGAGTCTAGGACTGCTGATCCCAGCATAGGAGACTGCTGGATTTGACCTAGCAAGAGAAGTCATAAGTCAAGGTGAGTGCATTGTTTGGAAGATGGTTCTGAATCATTGAAGCATCAGCACTTTTTATTTGGATCCTATTGCTGTGGAGTCACTTAATTAAAGCGGAGGTCCACCCTAAAGTGGACCTTCCGCTCATTGGAACCCTACCCCCCTCCGGTGCCACAATTGGCACCTTTCAGGGGGGAGGGGGGTGCAGGTACCTGTACAGTACAGGTATCTGCACCCACTTCCGGCGTAGATTCTGCAGAAGGTACGCCCCTTTCCGCAGAATCTATGCCCCTTTTCCGAAGGTCCCCCGCTGCCTGCTGGGAAACACACGGATCCCAGAGACAGCGGGGACCATCCTTGTTGCGCAGCGCGACTCGCGCATGTGCAGTAGGGAACCGGGAAATTAAGCCGAAAGGCTCCACTTCCTGATTCCCATACCCAAGATTGAGAGATCGGCTTCGGGTGCCGACATCGCGGGTGCGCTGGGCGGGTAAGTGTCATTATTTTAAAAGTCAGCAGCTGCAGTATTTGTAGCTGCTGGCTTTTAAAAAAAACAAAAAACGGCGGACTCCCGGCGCACTCCCGATTTAACGCAAGTGTAGCGGTACCCCTGTAGGGGCTGCTGAGTGTTGTAGACCGTCTGTCACCCTGCCCCCGTAGACAGAAAGCAGTCCTTGCACTTGTTTTTATTGAGGGGAATTAAACTTGGACAGGGATAGGGAACTTATGAGATGTCCAGGTAATCAAAAGTCAATATTGGGACCAACTATATATACATTGGTATATACAATATCCTCTTCTCCTTCTGCACTTTCTTCCCTGAAGATTATCACTCCTCCAGCACATCACTTGCTTTATTTCCTGGACTAGCTAGCACTGTAGGCCTGGCCTAAAGCAGATGCACTTTACAGGCAGAGACCATGGGCCCCTATGATGTAGCCATAATAGAAAGTTCCAGCACTAGCTGTCCCTGTGGCTACTGCTCCAAGCACCACCTCGTCAGGCACTGCCAGGCCTCCTGGCTGCAGCTGCCTCTCTCCGCTGCCTGTGCCACCACAATCCTCCAGACTGGCTCTGCACCCATCCCAGACTGCTGCATCTCAGTCCTGTCAGGCATGCCTCCCAGACCTCCAGACTATGTGAACACTCACCCTTTCTCCTGGCTGCAACTGTGGAACTCTTGTAGACTTGCCCGGAAGAGTTCCTCCACTGTCCCCTCTTGCTTCTCCTGTGCCTCCTGGTCAGGACATCTCTATGGGATGTAAGAGGGTCCTGTACGCACACCAAGCCCAGGCAAAAGGTCACCCCCCAGGCCTCGGCAGCCTATCTCTCCATTTTCCACCCGATCAACTCCTCCCCAGCTGCGCTAACCCTGGGTATTTAAGGAGGCCTGCCCCCATCCAATACAGATTGGGGATTGGTCAAGGCTCCTCAGAATACCCCAAGTGGCTATACCTCCCCTCCTACCTCTCTTTCCAGAAAGTGCTAGAAGATTCTGGAAATAAGCAGGAGGTCCAAGCGACACCACCTATGAGTCACCCAGCTCAATTCTAGGTCACTCACAACCCAAACCACAAAAACACACCCAGGCTTGGCTGCCAGCCACGTCTGGAAATGTACCTATTCTCAAAGAAAAAAAATGCAATCCTCTTCTAGCACACTAGAAGGTGCTACACACAAGCACTAGCACCTGTCATCTGTATCACACTGTTGAGAACCACTAAATGAACTGCACTACATGGTTTTAAAAGTTTAAGGACTTTCTTGAAGGACTATACTTTATTCATTTTGCACTGAAAATTTGATTTGGAGGAAGTTATACATGCAAAAGACCTTTAATGGTATTTTATGCAAGTCATGGTGTAATATTTATATGTTGAAGGTTTAATACATATAGCACAGAGAGTATAGGTGCAGCAACATTTGCACTTTTTGGATACCAAGATTTATTTCAAATCTCGGCATGGTTCCCGCAGGATCCGGGACAGTTCAGATGTATGTGTACCTGTCCCTCCCTGATGCACTAAAACGCTAAGAAGGTCACACTACAGCTGGATTGCTTCATGTTCGAGAGGCCTAAGGGTTACAGGGGAGCAGAACTGCTTGCAGCAGGCAGGCACAGTTGCTCTTCACAATGCCTGCATTTTCACAGGCTGTAAGTATAAGGTGCCTTCGGAAATCAAATGTTACAGTCATTCGCTGCCCACTGCCCAGGACTGCTAGTAATTATATAGTAAAGTGAATAACAAATGCAGGTCAGAAGAAAGGTCAATAGCAGGTCAAATGCACATGTCAATGAATTACAAATATTGTATTTAGGAGAGCTCTCAAACTTATTCACAAAGTCCATCTAAACTGGACCTTAAAAACTTCAAAACAGTATATTGATTTATGATTTCATACTGGGGGAAACGCAGAGCACAGAATAATGTTGTAAAAAAAATGTATAGCCCGGGTGCTGTTCTTGGGGCAAGTAGGGACCAGTTCAGCTATGGTTTCCACAGCAGTCCACCATCACTCTCTCTGTTACATGGTTTACCTGTGCTCCTTCCTTGTTTCCAGCTGTGGTCACATATTGTATGTCCTCATATCCTGTGATTTTAGGACATGAACAACAATGATGACCCAGCTAGAAGGCACTGGCGGGTGAGCTATCAATCTATAACTATTTATATTACATGACAATGTGGCTGATTTACTAATAGAGTAGAACATGCTCATAAATTTTCATTTACCTTAGTAAATGTGGTGCAAATTCACTTTGCAGAGAATAACCAATAACATGCAAGGAGAATCTAAAAAAAAATAGGATTTCTTCCTGCACACGATTGGACAATAGAAGCTGTGCTGACTTCAATCATCCAATAATGTGCAAGCATTACCCTCTTTTTTTTCAAAGTGGTCGTAAACCCACTTATTGGACATCTACCTATAGGTAAGCCTAGAATAAGGCTTACCTATAGGTAGTCGAAATATCTCCTAAACCTGCACTGTTTAGGAGATATTTCACTTGTAGTGAATTCCTACGTCGCATGGACAGGGAAAAAACTAAACTAAGTGCCGTCTCTTCCCTAGCCTGTGCCGTTAGTCGTGGCTCCAGTGCGCATGCGCGGGAGTGACGTTACGCGGCTCCAGCGAATCACAGAGCTGGAGTCCACAGCCCGGAAGGAAGAGGGCCAGAAGATGGACACACAGGGGACATCGCTGGATTATTTTTCAGGTAAGTGGCACATAATGAGCTAGTATGAGATGCATACTAGCCCATTATGCTTTTCATTTGCAGGCTGCAGCAGTGAGCAAAAGAGGAAGTAAAACCCATCAAGGTTTATGTCCTCTTTAAGCCCTTGCACATGATTGGGTATTTTTTGCAAAGTGAGTATTTACTTACCTAGTAATTAATTAGAGTACCTAATGTGTGCTAATTACTGAAAGTCAACAACTCTTTATGCACCCCCCGTGGAAGTCCAACCATTCTAGGTCACAGTCTATATTGGCAATGCTAAATCTGGCCTAGATAATGCATGATTACAGGCATGATACACTCAACATGTATATGTATGATTTAATGTAGTTATGGTACTACATCTAAACGTCATATGTTCTTATGAGCTACTTTTATGGACACACTATCCATCATTTAGAGAAGTTTGCAGGGTAAAGAATGTTGATTAAGAAATATAGCACACTGGCACAGAAAACACTGAATTGATATCATTCAGGAAAGGAATGTAATTTATTTGACATTATTTGAATCTATGTACACAACAGATTATATTATGTTGTTTTTTTTTTAAATACACTATATTTTCAAAAGTGTTGGGACACCTGCCTTTACACGCACATGAACTTTAATGACATCCCAGTCTTAAGCTGGATACACACTATCCAATCGTCTGCAGATTTTGTTCCTTCAGATTTACCAAAACCATATAATATGAGGTCAAACCTTAGGAGTTTAAATTTGTATTCAATCAAGCATGCCCTTGCACTACATGGTCTTGGTAAATCTGAAGGAAATCTGACAACAAAAGTTGCATAGTGTGTATGGAGTCTAACTCTGTAGGGTTCAATATTGAGAAGGCCCACCCTTTGCCGCTATAACAACTTCAACTCTTCTGGGAAGGCTGCCCACAAGGTTTAGAAGTGTGTCTATAGGAATGTTTGTCCATTCTTCCAGAAGTGTAGATAGTGTTTTGGTATATACTGCACTATGACAATAAACTTTATCAAGCCACCAACACAGCTTCTAGACAAGAAAGCGTAAATAGATTCTTCCAGAAGTGCATTTGTGAGGTCAGGCACTGATGTTGGACGAGAAGGCCTGGCTCACAGTCTCCACTTTAATTCATCCCAAAGGTGTTGTATCAGGTTGAGGTCAGGATTCTGTGTAAGCCAAGTCAAGTTCCTCCACCCCAAACTAGCTCATCCATGTCTTTATGGACCCTGCTTTGTGCTCTGATCCAAATCATTTGGTGGAGGAGGGATTACAGTGTGGGGTTGTTCTTGGGGTTGGGCTTGGCCCCTTATCTCCAGTGAAGGGAAGTCTTAAGGTCTCGGCATACCAAGACATTTTGGACAAATTCACGCTCCCAACTTTGTGGGAAAAGTTTGGGGATGGCCCCTTCCTGTTCCAAAATGACTGAGCACCAGAACAGTCCTGGCCTCAACCAAATAGAACACCTTTGGGGAGAATTAGAGCAGAAACTGGGAGCCTAGGCCTTCTCGTTCAACATCAGTGCCTGACCTCACAAATGCTCTTCTTAACCACTTAAGGACCGCCACATGTAAATGTACGTCGGCACAATGGAACCGGCAGGCACAAGCACGTACCGGTACGTGCTTGCCTTCCAGCGGGTGGGGGGTCTGTTTGGACCCCCTTCCACTGGCTGCGGCGGTCTGTTTAGCTTCAGGAGCGATCTGGAATGAGGGGATGGCCGTTGGTTTCTGGTCATCTCCTCTCGATCGATCCTGGCGAATGAGAAGCTTCCCCCGCCTGTGTAGTGTAAACACAGGCAGGGAGGAAGTGATGTCACTCTCCTCGGTGCGGTCTTTTTGACCGGACTGTGAGGAGAGCAGAGATAGTAAGTTCACCAACACTACATTGACATGTAGGTACACATAGGCACACAAATCACCCCCCGATCACCCCCCCCCCCGATTGCGCCCCGATCCCCCCAGCCCCCCCCCCCCCCTCCTAGTCACAGTGTCACTGATTGCAGTGATCATTTATTTACTGATCACTGCATTTAGTGTCAGTTGTGACAGTAAAAAGTGTCAGGGCAGTTAGTGTTAGGTCCAGGGTAGCCCCCTACCCCCCCTTATAAAGGTTTAACGCCCTGATTGCCCCTAGAGTTAACCCTTTCACCCCCTTTTTCCAGTGTCCCTAAGCGATCGTTTTTCTGATCGCTGCATTAGTGTCACTGGTGCCACTAGGTAGCTAGTTATTTTTTTAGGTTCACCGCCAGGTTTTTATAGCATTAGGTACCCCCATATACTACCCAATAAAGGTTTTAACCTCCTGATTGCCCCTAGAGTTAACCCTTTCACCAGCGATCACCGTATAAGTGTCACTGGTGACGCTGGTTAGCCAGTTAGTTATTTAGGTTCCCCGTCAGGTTTTTATATAGCTTCAGGAACCCCCATATACTACCTAATAAAGATTTTAATCCCCTGATTGCCCCTAGTTAACCCTTTCACCAGTCATCACTATATAAGTGTTATGGGTGACTCTGGTTAGTTCGTTTGCTTTTTATAGCATCAGGGCACCCACCATTTATTACCCAATAAAGGTTTAACCCCCTGATCACCCGGCGGGTGATATCAATTAGGTTTTAGGGTCAGGGTTTGCGTCGCCCAAGGCAGCGCTAGGTTAGTGCCAGTACCGCTAACACCCACGCGCAAAGCATACACCTCCCGTAGTGGTATAGTATCTGAACAGATCAATATCTGATCTGATCAGATCTATACTAGCGTCCCCAGCAGTTTAGGGTTCCAAAAAAACGCATTGTTAGCGGGATCAGCCCAGATACCTGCTAACACCTGCGTTTTGCCCCTCCGCCCAGCCCACCCAAGTGCAGTATCGATCGATCACTGTCACTTACAAAACACTAAACACATAACTGCAGCGTTCGCAGAGTCAGGCCTGAGCCCTGCGATCGCTAACAGGTTTTTTTGGTAGCGTTTTATATTTAAATCCTGAAGGTGGTGCTTGGTTTTCAGGGTCCCGTACGCGGCTAGGCTCCCAAAAAGTCCCCCACATGTGGTATCCCCATACAGGATAAGCAGCAAAAATTATTTTGCGGTGTAATTTCACTTATGCCTATAGCATGTGTGAGCAATATATCATTTAGTGACAACTTTGTGCAAAAAAAAAAAGTTTGTAATATTCCCGCAACTTCTGGCAAAATATAAAATATTTCATGGACTCTACATGCCTCTCAGTGAATAGCGTGGGTTGTCTACTTTCCAAAAAGGGGTCATTTGGGGGGGGGGGGGGTTTGTGCTATTTTGGCATTTTATGGCCTTCGAAACTGTGATAGGTAGTGAGGAGTGAAATCAAAAATTTGCACCCTTAGAAATCATGAAGGCAGTGATTGGTTTTCGGGGTCCCGTACGCGGCTAGGCTCCCAAAAAGTCCCCCACATGTGGTATCCTCGTACTCAGGAGAAGCAGCAGAATTTATTTTGGGGTGTAATTTCACTTATGCCTATAGCATGTGTGAGCAATAAATCATTTAGTGACAACTTTGTGCAACAACAAAAAAAAAGTTTGTAATATTCCCGCAACTTCTGGCAAAATATAAAATATTTCATGGACTCAACATGCCTCTCAGTAAATAGCTTGGGGTGTCTACTTTCCAGAATGGGGTCATTTGGGGGGGGGGGGGTTGTGCTATTTTGGCATTTTATGGCCTTTGAAACTGTGATAGGTAGTGAGGAGTGAAATCAAAAATTTGCACCCTTAGAAATCCGGAAGGCAGTGATTGGTTTTCGGGGTCCCGTACGCGGCTAGACTCCCAAAAAGTCCCACATATGTGGTATCCCCATACTCAGGAGTAGCAGCAGAATATATTTTAGGGTGCAATTCCACATATAACTATGGCATGTGTGAGCAATATATCATTTAGTGACAACTTTTTGTAAACTTTTTTTTTTGTGTGTGTGTCATTATGTAATTACTTTGGGACAAAAAAATATTCAATGGGCTCAACATGCCCCTCAGCAATTTCCTTGGGGTGTCTACTTTCCAAAATGGGGTCATTTGGGGGGGTTTTGTGCTATTCTGGCATTTTATGGCCTTCGAAACTGTGATAGGTAGTGAGGAGTGAAATCAAAAATTTGCACCCTTAGAAATCCTGAAGGCAGTGATTGGGTTTTGGGGTGTCGTACACGGCTAGACTCCCAAAAAGTCCCACATATGTGGTATCCCCATACTCAGGAGAATCAGCAGAATATATTCCACATATAACTATGGCATGTGTGAGCAATATATCATTTAGTGACAATTTTTTGTAAACTTTTTTTTTTTTGTGTCATTATTCAATCACTTGGGACAAAAAAAAAAAATCAATGGGCTCAACATGCCACTCAGCAATTTTCTTGGGGTGTCTACTTTCCAAAATGGGGTCATTTGGGGGGGGTTTGTACTGCCCTGCCATTTTAGCGCCCCAAGAAATGAGGCAGTCATAAATTAAAAGCTGTGTAAATTCCAGAAAATGTACTCTAGTTTGTAGACGCTATAACTTTTGCGCAAACCAATAAATATACGCTTATTGACATTTTTTTTACTAAAGACATGTGGCTGAATACATTTTGGCCTAAATGTATGACTAAAATTTAGTTCATTCGATTTTTCTTATAACAAAAAGTAGAAAATATCTTTTTTTTCAAAATTTTCAGTCTTTTTCCTTTTATATCGTAAAAAATAAAAATCGCAGAGGCAATCAAATACCATCAAAAGAAAGCTCTATTTGTGGGAAGAAAAGGACGCAAACTTTGTTTGGGTACAACATTGCATGACCGCGCAATTACCAGTTAAAGCAGTGCAGTGCGAAATTGTAAAAAGACCTCTGGTCCTTAGGCTGACAATTGGTCCGGGGCTTAAGTGGTTAAAGAATGGTCAAACATCCCCATAAACAAACTCCTAAACCTTGTGGACAGCCTTCCCAGAAGAGTTGAATCTGTTATAGCTGCAAAGGGTGGGCCAACTCAATATTGAACCCTACGGTCTAAAACTGGGATGTCATTAAAGTCCATGTGCGTGTAAAGGTAAGTGCCCCAATACTTTTGACACTATAGTTTATATTTTCAACAGTCTATATTATATCAGTTTATTCAAGTTTGGGAGAAATTGTGTATCCTTTAACCGCTTCCCGCCCGCCCTATAGCCGAATGACGGCTATAGAACAGGCGCTCTCGTCCGGGAGGCTGTCCCTGGATGTCCTCGTGTTTACTTCCGCAATGCGCTCCACCGTGGGAGCGCATCTGGGAAGTTTTGTGTTTGTCGTGTCCCCCGGAGACAGGCAAACACAGATTGCTGTAAACGGCCAATTACAGCAGCCGTTTACAGCGCGATCAGCGTGTCCAATGTGAGATGATCTCATATGTAAACATATGAGATCATCTCTCAGCGCCGCTCTCCCTCCTCACACAGACAGCATGTGAGAGGGGAGAGATGAACGGCTGCAGCGGCCGTAAGTGAAAAAAAATAAAAATAAAAAAGTGCCATCCGCCCCAGTGCCATCCTCCCCCAGTGCCATCCTCCCCCTTGCCATCCACCCCAGTGCCATCCTCCCCAGTGCCATCCTCCCCAGTGCTACCTGCCCCCAGTGCCACCTGTTAGTGCTATCTGTCCACAGTGCCACCTGTTGTCAGTGCCATTTGTCCCCAGTGCCATCTGTCATCAGTGCCACGTATAAGTGCCATCTGCCATCAGTGCCACGTGTCATCAGTGCCACATAGTGCCATCTGTCATCAGTGCCACATATTAGTGCCATCTGTCATCAGTGCCACGTATCAGTGCCATTTGTCATCAGTGCCACCTGTCAGTGTCACGTGCCATCTGTTGTCAGTGTCACGTGTCATCAATGCCACTTATCAGTGCCATCTGTCATCAGTGTCACGCGTCATCTGTGCCACATATTAGTGCCATCTGTCTTCGGTGCCACGTATTAGTGCCACGTATTAGTGCCACGTGTCATCAGTGCCATGTATAAGTGCCATCTGTCATCAGTGGCACGTATAAGTGCCATCTGTCATCAGTGCCACATATTAGTGCCATCTGTCATCAGTGCCACGTGTCATCAGTGCCACGTATAAGTGTCATCATTGCCACGTATCAGTGCCATCTGTCATCAGTGTCACGTGTCATTGTCCTGATGCTCCAGGGCCTTCAAAAGTGTAATAGGTAGTCAACAAGTTAGATGTGTAATTTATGCTCCTAGAACACGTGATGGCGCTCCCTGCATGTTGGGCCTCTCTATGTGGCCAAGCTGTGAAAAAGTCCCACACATGTGGTATTGTAATACTCAGGAGGAGTAGCAGAATGTTTTTGGGGGTGTCATTTGTGGTATACACATGCCATGTGACAGAAATAACCTATTACAATGACAATTTTGCGGAAAAAAAAATAAAAAAAATTAAAAATCTTAATTTTGCAAAGAATTGTGGGAAAAAAATGACAACATCAAAAAGCTCACCATTCCTCTTACTAAATACCTTGGAATGTCTACTTTCCAAAAAGAGGTCATTTGGGGGGTATTTGTACTTTCCTGACTTGTTCGGGTCACAAGATCAATTTTGTATGATTCGCACCACAGCTTGTAGACTCTCTAACTGTCACAAAGACCAAATAATATCCACTAATTTTGGTTATTTTTACCAAAGATATGTAGCAGTATAAATTGTGGCCAAAATTTATGAAGAAAAATTTATAATTTGCATAATTTTGTCACAGAAACAAAGTGTTTTTTCATTTATAGCGCAAAAAAATAAAAACCCCAGAGGTGATCAAATACCACCAAAAGAAAGCTCTATTTGTGGGGAAAAAAAGGACAAAAAATTAATTTGGGTACAGTGTTGCATGACTGAGTAATTGTCATTCAAAGTGTGAGAGCACCGAAAGCTGAAAATTGGTCTGGGCAGGAAGGGTGTTTAACCACCTGCCGACCAGCGCACGATGATGTACGTCGACAGAATGACACGGGCAGGCAAATGGGCGTACATGTACGTCCCTTTAAATTTGCCGCCCTGCCATCGGGAGCGCGCCGCCGGCGGCGCGCTCCCACGCTGGTCGGGACCCCCGTGAGTCCGGCCGCGGGACCCGCGGACTCGATCGCCGCGGGCATCCCCGCGATCGTCTCACGGAGCGGCCGAATGGAGAAGTGCCGTTGTAAACAACATTTCTCCATTCTGCCTAGCAACTAGTGACGCTGATCTCTGCTCCACGTGATTGGAGCAGAGATCAGTGTTCACTAAATGAAAGCCCAACCCCCCCACAGTTAGTAACACACCCCTAAGAACACTTAACCCCTACACTGCCACCCACTAGTTAACCCCTTACTGCCAGTGTCATTTACACAGAAATCACTGCATTTATATAGCAGTGATTACTGTATAAATGACAATGGTCCCAAAAATGTGTCAAAAATGTCCGATGGGTCCCCCACAATGTCGCAGTCACAATAAAAATCACTGATCGCCGTCATTACTAGTAAAAAAAAAAACAATAAAAAATTATTAATAAAAATGCTATAAAACTATCCCTATTTTGTAAACGCTATAACTTTTGCGCAAACCAATCAATAATCGCTTATTGCGATTTTTTTTACCAAAAATATGTAGAAGAATACGTATCGGCCTAAACTGAGGCAAAATGTTTTTTTATATATTTTTGGGGGATATTTATTATAATAAAAAGTAAAAAATAATGTGTTTTTTTCAAAATTGTCGCTCTATTTTTGTTTATAGCGCAAAAAATAAAAACCGCAGGGGTGATCAAATACCATCAAAAGAAAGCTCTATTTGTGGGAAAAAAAGGACGTCAATTTTGTTTGGGAGCCACGTCGCACAACCGCACAATTGTCAGTTAAAGCGACGCAGTGCCGAATCGCAAAAAGTGGTCTGGTCTTTGACCAGCAAATTGGTCCGGTCTGAAAGTGGTTAAGTGCCCAGTAAGCAAGTGGTTAACAGAGACTGTAGTAGACAATTATTTTCTTTTTTTTTTGTTTGTTGTTGTTTTGAACAGAGAGATGTTACCAAATCTTAACCAAACCAGGCATGCAAAAACTGTGTTACACTATAATGAGCCTCTGAGGTAATCCTAGCCCGACCCTTCGTTGCTGAGTGACCTATGACATTACAGCCATATGTTGAACTTTATGTGAATGTTAAAATGGCCATTTGGGAAGTATTTTGCCATTTGCTCATTGTGTGTGTGTGTTCCCTATGAGCTTTTAACTTTCCATACAAATCATTCTTTGTGCAGTTGTAAAAATGAAATTTTAGTCCCTTTTTTTAATGTTATTTATAAATTATTTAGACTTGCTGTATATTTTAATTTTATAATGATATATTTGTGGTTTAACAGAATAGGTAAACTTCTGAATGTTTAATTTTTAGTTTACTAAACAGGTGCAGAATGGCAAAAAATATGCATACACTGCATAATATTGATCATATAAAAGCTGTACAGGCATGGATTCTTCAAGAAGAAGTACAGGCATACCGCACTTTTAAGTACACAATGGGGTTTATATACTAAAGCTGAAAAGTGCAAAATCAGGCTCACTTCAGCATAGAAACGGATGAGCTTATAACCCCAGCTTGTTCAATTAAGCTTTGGTAATAAAACCTGGAAGCTCATTGGTTTCCATGCAGAAGTGAGCCTGGTTTTCCAGTTTTAGTAAATAAACCCCATTGTGTGCTTAAAAGTGGGGTATGCCTGTAAACTCTCCCACTCTGATGCTTCCTTTCATTTAGTCCATTATAATAAGTAAATATCAAGCTATAGCCACTGTAATCCAGCCCAAATCACATATTACTTACTGTTTAAAAAAAACTTGTTTCCAGGGATAAGACCGCACCATCTTAAGTATTGTTTTCTGAGTCCACAGTGGAGTGTATTTCCGCCCTTACATTGAACACTTCCTGTACTGCTAACCAAGCCTCCTTCTCAATCCAACGTTTCTATGGTAACCCTGCTTCCCTGCTCATAACTGACTTGTTTTACTTCATAGTATTTACTTGTACCCGTTATCTAGTATTTGCCTATGTCAGACTTATCAGCTTCAGCTGATAAGACTGCAGTAATGCTGTCCGATGCCCAGGTTTACACTCCATGTGATGTCAGATGGTCACATGGAGTGTAGGAGAAAGCTCTGAGTGATTATGCAGTCTCGTGGGATTTCAGTGCTGTGCCATAGGAAGTCCTGATAGTAGATAGACAAGCAAACAGAGTGTGCCGTAAATCAGGGGAGATCTGGGCATGCTCAGTGACGTAATTCTAAAGAACAAAAAGGATTACAAAAATACTATGCAAGTAAGGAGATATCTACAAGCAGTGTTCATTAGGGTTTTTTTATGCTGATTTACATGGGACAAAGTTGTGGGGGAGAGTTTACAACCACTTTCATGTATGTAATGTCTCTGAGACTCAATAAGGGTTAGGTGGCTGTATAGCAGAATCACTTTGGGACTCTACTACAACAAAGAGTGGAGCTGAAAATCGCTACTTCAGTAACACTTTACAGGACAAAGCTTATGATTATCACAATAAACAGCATCCCATCTTTAAATACACCCCTTGAGATGGCCTCCACTGATACCCAATTGTGGCACCAGCATAACATCTCAGAACTCTGTTCATTTCCGTCAACAGGTGCTAGGAATTATGAGTAGGGATGGCCGAATGGTTCGCCCGGCGGTCGTTTCGCGGCGAATTTCGGCTGTTCGCGGTCCGCCCGATCGGCGGACTGTTGCCGCCGTTCGCCCGGCGGACTTCTGTGTTTACTGTGTAAAAGAACTTTGACCTATGATGACACATCCATCATGGGGTACAGGACAGCCAATTGAGACATTACAGCACATGGACACTTGGACATTCCCCCTAACTTATAAATAGACCCGATCCGGCGGCCATTTTACATTCTTTCTTCTGTCACTATAGGGAGAGGTTGCTGTCTGGAGCAGGGAGAGACTTCAGTGACCCAAATCGCTATTTATTAGGTCCACAAAAGTTCTTTTAAGGACTGGTATCATGGTATAGGTGTTAGGTGTAGTTCAGGATATAGGTTTGAGGCAGTGCTGTGCTAGTGATTGTTGCAGCAGCCTGAGTGTCTTTTGTCAGTGTAGAGAAAGGGACAGGACTCTGTGTGCTGCAGGGACAGTCAGTTTAATCATTAGCTGTTACTATTAGGTCCACAAAAGTGCTATTCAAGTTATTTTTCCAGCAGCCTCTGTTTTGTCAGTTTATATAGGGACAGGCAGGAAGCTGTGTGTGAGGCAGTGAGGGACAGTCAGTTTAATCAGTAGCTGTTACTATTAGGTCCACAAAGGTTCTTTTCAGGACTGGTATGGTAATAGGCTTGTACACGTATAATATTCTTTCTTCCAAATATAGAAAGAATATTATACATGACTGCTGCCCTTCTGCTGCAGTCTGCTAATCATTCACAACCTACTTGTTCCACAAAGGTCCTTATAAGGACTGGTAAGGTCTAGGGTGCTACAGTACATAGGGTTGAGTGAGGTACAGTCTGCTATTCCTTAAGGACTGGTATAGGTCCACAATACATAGGGTTGAGGTGCAGTACTGCTGACCGCTGCCCTATACTGCAGCAGTCCTTCATCAGTATAGGGACTGACGTACAGTCTGCTAATCATTCACAACCTACTTGTTCCACAAAGGTCCTTATAAGGACTGGTAAGGTCTAGGGTGCTACAGTACATAGGGTTGAGTGAAGTACAGTCTGCTATTCCATAAGGACTGGTATAGGTCCACAATACATAGGGTTGAGGTGCAGTACTGCTGACCGCTGCCCTATACTGCAGCAGTCCTTCATTAGAATAGGGACTGACGTACAGTCTGCTAATCAGTCACAACCTACTTGTTCCACAAAGGTCCTTATAAGGACTGGTAAGGTCTAGGGTGCTACAGTACATAGGGTTGAGTGAGGTACAGTCTGCTATTCCATAAGGACTAGTATAGGTCCACAATACATAGGGTTGAGGTGCACTACTGCTGACCGCTGCCCTATACTGCAGTAGTCCTTTATCAGTATAGGGACTGAGAGTTTTGTCACAGGGTCATTTAAAAAATGACAGGCAGAGGAAGAGGCAGGCCCTTCCGCAGGGGTGGTAGGGGTAGGGCAGGAGCAACAGGCTTGAGCCAAAGTGGGAAATTGCAGAAGGTGCGTTCAATTACTTTAAAGGATGCACCAGACTTGGTTGAGTGGCTCACTCAGCCTTACTCTTCTGCGCCCTCCTCATCCTCTCGATCTGCACCCTCTTCTTCACTCTCTGCTATGTGCACCCCCAAAGACACTACCACCAACAACACCACATACCTTCCACTTGAGTCACAGGAATTATTTTCCGATCCATATCACGACATTTCTGATGTGCAGCCACTCTTGGTATTGGATCGGGAAGAGGAGGTAGCAACAACCGCTACTCAGCAGTCTGACGACAGTACCCAGATCAGCCCAAGGAGGAGGTTGGTCCCCGGTGTTGCTGCCTACTCCGAGATCTCTACTTATAGCGGTGGGGAAGGTGACGTCGATGATGACGTGTCTAGTGATGTCACGTGGGTGTCCACAAGAGAGGAAGAGGAGGGGAGTTTAGAGGGAGATATGGACCAGCAGATAGGGAGGAGAAGCAGGAATAACTTACATTGCACAGGAGGGACAAAGCAGACTGCAAATGTATCAGGAGCGAGTCATCGACCATGTACGGTCACATCTGGCGCTCCCAGGACACCGGCACATGGCTCCACAGTGTGGTCTTTTTTTAACGTGTCCGCTGCTGACAATAGCGTTGACATCTGCAATCTTTGCAGTCAACGCATCAGTCGTGGTAAGCCCAACACTCCCCTAGGGATGACCGCCTTAAGAAGGCACATGAGCAGCCATCACCGAGCCCAGTGGGAGCAACGGAACACACAAAGCCACACTCCAGGCTCTCACCGTCCAGCCTTGTCTTCTACTTCTCCTTCTCCTCTCTCCTCACAATTGTCCTCCACTCCACCTTCCATCACGCCAAGCTCACGTTTTTCTGCAAAAAGGCAGGCTTCCGTGGGCCTAATGTTCGAGCGTAAAAAAAGATGACGCCGGATAACCCTCTTGCCCAACGGTTGACGGCTGGCTTGTCAGAACTGATAGCCCGCCAACTACTGCCATATAAACTGGTGGACTCGGAGGCCTTTCGCAAATTTGTGGCCATTGGAACACCACAATGGAAGGTCCCAGGAAGGAAGTATTTCTCACAGAAGGGCATCCCAGAGCTATATGGCCATGTTCAGCGGCAAGTGAATGTATCTCTGGCACACAGTGTCGGTGCCAAGATACATCTGACCACAGACACGTGGTCTAGCAAACACAGACAGGGAAGGTATATCACTTTTACTGCCCACTGGGTGAACCTTCTGACTGCCGTCAAGCATGTAACCCGTGGCACCCGTGTAAAGTTTGGTTTTACCGCCAGGGATTGCATGCAGGCCTGGCCCTTCTTCTCCTCCTCCTCCTACTCCATCCTCCTCGGCTGACTCCTCCTTTTCCGCTGCTAGCGTCTCTTCCGCTGCGCCGCCCAAGCTCCCCAGAACCTATTCGACATGCCAGGTGAGACGTTGCCATGCCGTGCTGTGTCTGTTGTGACTGGAAGCCAAGAGCCACACTGGCCCGGCACTCCTTTCAGCTTTGCGTTCACAGGCAGATCAGTGGCTAACGCCGCTCAATTTGACAGTTGGTAAAGTGGTGCGTGACAACGGTGCCAATCTGCTTAGCGCATTGAAACAGGGCAAAATGACGCACGTGCCATGCATGGCACACGTCTTAAACTTGGTCGTGTAGCGATTTGCTGTCAAATACCCTGGGGTCCAGGACATCTTGCGGCAGGCAAGGAAAATCTCGGCCCATTTCAGAAGATCTTACACGGCCATGGCTCGCCTTGCTGACATTC
Source organism: Lithobates pipiens (assembly GCF_037356315.1). NCBI lineage: Eukaryota > Metazoa > Chordata > Amphibia > Anura > Ranidae > Lithobates > Lithobates pipiens. The sequence goes on from NW_027507748.1 coordinate 178,905,194, forward strand.
AGCGGCGACACAATCTGCCGGTCAGATGTCTTATTTGCGATTGCCCGACGTGATGGAACTCAACCTTATATATGCTTGATAGGCTGCTCCAGCAGAAACGTGCAGTTAATGTCTACCTGTATGAACTCTGCGGCAGAACAGGTTCTGGGGAGCTGGGGGGTTTTTTCACCGCGCCAGTGGCTGCTCATGCGCGACGCATGCAGACTTCTGCAGCCATTTGAGGAGATCGCCAAACTGGTCAGTCGCAGCCATGGCGCCATCAGTGACATGGTACCTTATGCCTTCTTTATGGAGCGTGCATTGCGTCGTGTCATTGATCAAGCTGTGGAGGAGCAGGAGCGGGAAGATGAGGAAGCCGCAATGCTGGATGAATTCCCAGGGGGGCTACTCTATCTGAAACAAGTCAACAACAGGAGTCTGAAGAGGAGTCAGAGGAGGATGGTGCCGGGGTGGATGAGGAGGAGCAAGAAGAGCATGCTTTAAACCTTTCTGGGATCCCTGTTGTTGTGCGTGGATGGGGAGAGGAGAATGAAGAGGACGATAATATCCTGGATGATGAGCAGGAGCCAGGCCACCACACTGCTTCCAGTTTAGTGCAAATGGGGGCCTTCATGCTCCAGTGTTTTAATAGGGACCCCCGTATAAAAAGCATAAGGGTCAAGGACCAGTATTGGGTGGCAACGTACTTAGACCCCCGGTACAAACACAAAATGGCGGAAATGTTACCGCCGTCACAGAGGGCTGTCAGAATGCAGCACTTCCAGGCCTTGCTTCGAGAAATGCTGCATTCTGCTTTTGCGTGCGCTGGCAGAGGAGCAATTCCCACTCCCAGAGAAGAAGTTGCGGGTACCAATCCAACAGCGCCTGCAAGAAGAGGCCGGTTTGAAGATGTGTTGGTGACTTCGGATATGAGGTCATTCTTTCAGCCGACCCATCGACAGGTGTCATCCGGATCCAGCATCAGGGAACGCCTAGAACGTCAGGTGTCCAACAACATCAGGTTAACAGCCGATATGGACGCTCTGAGGAGTGATGAACCCCTGGACTATTGGGTGGGCAGGCTTGACCTCTGGCCAGAGCTTGCCCAATTTGAAATCGAACTGTTGGCTTGCCCCTCGTCCAGTGTCCTGTTCGAAAGGACGTTCAGCGCAGCAGGGGGGATCGTGACCGATAAGCGTACTCGCCTAGCTCACGACAGTGTTAACTACCTCACATTTCTAAAAATGAATGAGGTATGGATCTCGGAGGAATTCAACACATGTGACCAGTAGACCATGTATATGTCTATAAACAATTTTTTTAATCGAGCACACAGACCTTCTTTCTTCATTTGGCTCACTTCCTTGTCCAAAAAAAGCACACCGTACTATATGCCCGTACCCTCCTCTTTGAAGAGGTTGAGCGGTGTCATATTTCTACTGGGGCTGCTTATTATGAGGGGCTCCCACCATCCCTGTGCTGTGCTGACTTCCTCCTGGGGCTGCTTATTATGAGGGGCTCCCACCATCCCTGTGTTGTGCTGACTTCCCTCTGGGGCTGTACCTCTGCTGTGCATATTATGAGGGGCTCCCACCATCCCTGTGCTATGCTCATTATGAGGGGCTCCCACCATCCCTGTGCTGTGCTGACTTCCTCCTGGGGCTGCTTATTATGAGGGGCTCCCACCATCCCTTGCTATGCTGACATCCTCCTGGGGCTGCTTATTATGAGGGGCTCCCACCATCCCTGTGCTGTGCTGACTTCCTCCTGGGGCTGTACCTCTGCTGTGCATATTATGAGGGGATCCCACCATCCCTGTGCTATGCTCATTATGAGGGGCTCCCACCATCGCTGTGCTATGCTGATTTCCTCCTGGGGCTGCTTACGGTGCAGGTGTCAGTGCTGTATATCACAGTGCTGGTGTCAGTGCTGTATATCACGGTGCTGCTGTGAGTGCTTTATGTCACACTGCTGATGTCAGTGCTCTTTATCACGGTGCTGCTGTCAGTGCTGTATGTCACGGTGCTGGTGTTAGTGCTTTATGTCACGCTGCTGATGTCAGTGTTCTCTATCACGGTGCTGTTGTCAGATCACTCTATCACGGTGCAGGTGTCATTGCTGTATGTCACGCTGCTGATGTCAGTGCTCTCTATCACGGTGCTGCTGTCAGTGCTGTATGTCACGGTGCTGGTGTTAGTGCTTTATGTCACGCTGCTGATGTCAATGCTCTCTATCATGGTGCTGTTGTCAGATCACTCTATCACGGTGCAGGTGTCATTGCTGTATGTCACGCTGCTGATGTCAGTGCTCTCTATCACGGTGCTGCTGTCAGTGCTGTATATCACGCTGCTGATGTCAGTGCTTTATGTCACGCTGCTTATGTCAGTGCTCTCTATCACGGTGCTGGTGTCAGATCACTCTATCACGATGCAGGTGTCATTGCTGTATGTCACGCTGCTGGTGATCATCTCCTGCACCCTCTTCTTTGCCTACCCTGACCTTCCTTCTCCTCCATTGCCTTCATGCGCTCCACAGTCCTGAATTGTCACAACAATTTCACATATAAAAAAAGAATGCTTGTAGTTGTCGATCCCAGATTCACCTCATACATGTGTTATGTCATTGGCCATGTGGTGGGACTATGTTTGCACAGCTATTAATTATTTTGTGGCTGCAAATTTGACCTGTAGGTTTGCAAAGTTCGCCTCCCATCCCAACTATCGGCCGCGTTCGCGAAACGTCCAGTCGGAAGTTCGTCCATCACCAATCATGAGTAGTTGCTACTTCTGCTAAACAGTGGCAGAAGAGAAGTAGTGGGTTGAAGGCAGAGAAAAGCAGAACATCTCCCTGAAAGTAAAGAGATGGAGTTGCGAGTCCAGCAATCGAGAGGAAAGACACATGGAAATTAATGCATGTATTACTTTCTCAACATGTGCCTGTTAGTAGGGCTACTCAGAGGCTGGACCACTTGCCCCTTCTCATCCCAAAGCCCAATGCAGACTTATCCTGTCCTCACTTGGTTACAGTTTAGAGCTCTGAAAGTCCAGCCGAGCACCTGGGGTCTATATGTCATAGGGATTCAGGTCTTCACCACCAGGAGGGTTACTATTTCCCTTAAAGTGGAGTTCCACCCACTTTTTAAAGTTCTCGGCATCCCCTGCTCCTCTGTTACCTTTAACAGATTTGACACAAGTGGGTGCATATGAGGGGAAACAAGTGGATGCATATAGGGGGACACGTGGCTGATTTTGATGGGGACAAAAGTGGCTGCATATGAGGGGAAACAAGTGGCTGCATATGGGGGGACACGTGGCTGATTTTGATGGGGACACAAGTGGCTGCATATGAGGGGACACAAGTGCAGACTGGGGGGGTGGTAACTGTACAGACGGGGGGTGGTAAATGTGCAGATGGGGGTAATTGTGCAGATGGAGGTGGTAATTGTGCTGACTGGGGGGTGGTAATTGTGTAAATGGGGGTAATTGTGCAGATTGGGGTGGTAATTGTGCAGACTGAGGAGGTGGTAATTGTGCAGACTGGGGGTGTTAATTGTGCAGATGGGGGTGGTAATTGTGCAGACTGGGGAGGGTGGTAATTGTGCAGACTGGGGGGTTGGTAATTGTACAGACTCGAGGGGTGTTAATTTTGCAGACTGGGGGGGGGGGGGTAATTGTGCAGATGGGGGGTAATTGTGCAGATGGAGGGTGGTAATTGTGCAGACTGGGGGGTGGTAATTGTGCAGATAGGGGATAATTGTGCAGATGGGGGTGGTAGTTGTGCAGACCGGGGGTAATTGTGGAGATGGGGGGTGGTAATTGTGCAGACTGGGGGTGGTAATTGTGAAGACAGGGTAATTGTGCAGCTGGGGGGTGGTAATTGCAGATGAGGGGTGGTAATTGTGCAGACAGGGGGTGGCAAATGTGCAGACTGGAGGGGTGTTAATTGTGCAGATGGGGGGGTCATTTTGCAGGCTTGGGGGGTGGTAATTGTGCAGATGGGGGTAATTGTGCAGATGGGGGGTGGTAGTTGGGCATTTGTGAGAAATGCTGTATGCCAGGCTTAGTTTTGTTGTACAAGCAGTATATTTACTGGTTCCTGGAGGGAGGAGGGGAGGAGAGGTTTGCATAGCTAAGGGGTGGCAACTTCCTCTGACACTGCCGTTGCTATGGAAACCCGACCTGAAACCTATTACACTGCTTGTGCAGCACTGAGCATGTGCGAGATCTGCAAGGCTGAGATCCAGGAAGAAATACAGTCTGGCTTCATATGCCTACACTTAAGATGGCCACGGTCTGCTACAAATGTATAAAGTTACAAAATGCTGTAATAACCTAACAAAAACACATGACCGGACTTTTCGACAGACTAGGTCCGACGGTCTTCCCAAACGACTTTCGGCGGAGTTGCAACGGACTTTCCAACTGAATGGACTTGGCCACACACAATCTAATCACACCCAAGTCCGACGGATTCTAATGTGATGACGTACGACTGGACTAGAATAAGGAAGTTCATAGCCAGTAGCCAATAGCTGCCCTAGCACTGGTTTTCGTCAGTTGGACTAGCATACACACGAATGGATTTCTCGATAGGAACTGGGTCCTGCGGAGTTCTGGCTGAAAAATTTGAAACATGTTCTATTTCTAAAGTCTGTCAGATTTTCGGACAGCAAAGGTCCAATGGAGCCCACACACGATCAAATTGTCCAACGGATTCGTTCCGTTGGACCTTAGCTGCTGAAAAGTCCGGTAATGTGTACGCGGCATTACTTGTATTCAGGATCCCATTCACCTACACCAATGTAGCATATAATGAGAGAGTATCTGTCCATCCTCCTGTGGCCTATGTACAGATCCCCCACAAAACGTTTTACAATGAAACGTACGTTGGGAGGCAGACGTGCTGACGTCATCGTGATACAGCGTGGGGTGGATGGGTGATTGCCAGCCGGTCGGCATTCTTTTATGTTTTTTTTTACTACTGTATAAATGTAAATGCAATTTTTAATAAATCTATGTCATACGGAATTATGCTATAGTGAGTCTTCTCATTTTCCTGGGACCCTGACCGTGGGCTGTTGGCTTACCTTTTGAGGTTCGTTTTCCTGGCTTGTCTCTAGAATAGAGAGAGCGAGTTGCTACCACGGTTTGATGACCTGATGCTGAGTACTACTACAGGCATGTTATTGCTTGCCCTCTGGTAAGCGCATAGTTTGTGTGATGGAGGTCACAATTATCTGTGTTTTTTGATTGCACAGAAGATTCTATTCATTTTCCTTATCACTTCACTGGACTATTTAATTATTCATTTAATTTATTACTTCACTGAAAATATGAATATGTTTTATAGATCTTTATATACATTTCATATAGATTGTTTTTATTTTATTTATTTACAATAAATGTATTGATGGTTTGTTGGGAATTCTATAATCACTATTATGGAATTTATTGATTTTTAGTTGGTGTCACACAATATCAGGATTGTCATTTTACACCATTCAATTTATATGCGCAGCTTCCCTTTTGTTCTTTTTCCTATGTACAGATTCATATTACACACCTATCACTCAGGAATTTAGGGATTCTCTTTAGATTACTTTCAATCAGAAGTCTTATTTTACTTTTAGCAAATAAACAATACAACTTCCAAATATTGGTATCGTAAGAAAGGCATATCTTGTTACAGTCCAAAGAACCCATATTATCTGGCATATATTTTGACCTCATTTCCTTCAATTCAGTGATTAGTGCTGGCTAACCCCACATAAGGGAAACAAGCACACTTCCACTAGACCACCCTACATACACAATAGACTCCATCCATCCTATATAAGGGCATAGTTGCCAACATTGTAAAAAAAAAAAAACCGGGACACTTTTTTGGCAGTAGGCGGAGTTGTATTATAATTAGGGAGCGGGGCATGCGGTTATAGGTGTGGCATAGAAAAGGGTGAAAATGTGTCGCTGCACAATATGGGCGTGGTGTACGTTAAATAGTGGGTGTGGCTTACATGGGGGTGTGCCTCAACGGGGTGTGGTTATAGTCTGAGATGAATGCGGGGGGAGAGGAAAAGGGAGGGGGGAGGGAAAGGAGAGACAGCAGCCCCCCGATCCTACACCACAGTAGCAATATGTGCTTTCCAGAGTCTGACAATCAGCAGATAAAGATACTCCAAATACCTGGTGTTAGCGCTTCAATCATCCCGGCACCATGATTGTTATGGTGTCAGGATGATTGAAGCGCATTATTTCTATTATTACATTGTAATGAAATCATTCAACTCACCATAATGCCGAATCAGTGGGAGCCATGAGCGCGTCACTAGCCACGTTGCCTGCCACCAGATTCCATCAGGTGTCCCAAGCGAAGTCTGTCCTTACATCAGGTGCCCCATCAGAGGTACCTTCCTCACATCTGTGTCCATCAGCGGAGCCCCTCCTTACATCTGATGCCCCTCTGACATCCAGACTGGCCCCCTCCGCATCCACAGACCGGCCCCCACATCCACAGACTGGCCCCCACATCTCCAGACTGGCCCCCACATCTCGCACAGACTGGCCCCCACATCTCGCACAGACTGGCCCCCACATTCACAGACTGGCCCTCAGACTGGCCCCCACATCCACAGACTGGCCCCCACAGATTGGCCCCCACATCCACAGACTGGCCCCCACAGACTGGCCCCCACATCCACAGACTGGCCCCCACAGACTGGCCCCCACATCTACAGACTGGCCCCCACAGACTGGCCCCCACATCCACAGACTGGCCCCGACATCCACAGACTGGCCCCCACATCCACATACTGGCCCCCACAGACTGGCCCCCACATGCACAGACTGGCCCCCACATCCACAGACTGGTCCCCACAGACTGGCCCCCACATCCACAGACTGGCCCCCACATCCATAGACTGGCCCCCACATCCACAGACTGGCCCCCACAGATTGGCCCCCACATCCACAGACTGGCCCCCACAGACTGGCCCCCACATCCACAGACTGGCCCCGAGATCCACAGACTGGCCCCCACAGACTGGCCCCCACAGACTGGCCCCACAGACTGGCCCCCACCTCCACAGACTGGCCACCACAGACTGGCCCCCACATCCACAGACTGGCCCCCACAGACTGGCCCCCACATCCACAGACTGGCCCCCACAAACTGGCCCCCACCTCCACAGACTGGCCCCCACAGACTGGCCCCGACATCCACAGACTGGCCTTGACATCCACAGACTGGCCCCCACAGACTGGCCCCCACATCCACAGACTGGCCCCCACAGACTGGCCCCCACATCCACAGACTGGCCCCCACACACTGGCCCCCACATCCACAGACTGGCCCCCACATCCACAGACTGGCCCCCACAGACTGGCCCCCACATCCACAGACTGGCACCCACATCCATAGACTGGCCCCCACATCCACAGACTGGACCCCACATCCACAGACTGGCCCCCACAGTCACAGTATGTAAAAGACTGGCCCCGACATACTCACTGCATGGACTGGCCCCTGACAGGACATATGATCTCCTTCTGTCCTCCAAGCGGCAGCCATCGTTGCCGCGCTGACTTTGAACTGTGGCGCCGCCCACTGCTCTTCACACACACACTGGCAGCGGGGGTGGGCGGCGCCACAGGTTCTCTACTGAAGACCAGCTTCTGATCTTCTTAAAAATTGCGGCCGGCGGAGACATTGTCCCGGCTGGCCACGGACCTCTAGCAAAAAACGGGAAATTTGAATTTCCCGGGACAAACCGAATTTCCTGGGACATTCGGGACAGTTGGCAACTATGTAAGGGGATCTGCCAGAAAGGCAGGATTAACAGGTCACTTCCTGTTAAGAAGAGTCTAAACTGGGGGAAATATATTAACCTCCTTCCTACATGCCTGAGCCTAATGGTACTTGGTGCTGCTACCCAGAGGACAGAGATCTAAATTTTATAGACTGTGACCAACCAAGGGTGAGTAGACTTGCTGCGAAGAGAAGTTGGGGAAATATAAAATTTCTTGATGATACTATATATAACTTTTGTCAAACAAGTCTTAACTGCTGTTAAATATGGATAATCATTTTGTTTACTACCAAAGGGCTGTCATATGAACTGTGCAAACTACTGTCATAAAACAGTACATGGTTCTTTATTGTCCTTGACACTGACAAAAAATGTGTGAAACACAAAATGTATCGGCTAACCTCCCCTGGGCAGAATGGGATTCTGTATAATTAAATTGTCTGTATTTCCTGGAACACATTTAGAAGAGTTGAGCTGTGACACAATAATACCATTGCTGGAATTTACAAAAAGAATCTAAATCATGTTTTAAGGTGAACTTGATAGTTCTAGTAACTCGTGATCTTTTTGACAGGTAAAATACAGTAATTCCTGTTATTACTCATGCATATTGTACCTTGGGAATGTATATGTAATCTTTCAGTGTATTGGTAAGATGTGACTTTATAGAAAAGTCAATGAAAAAAGGGTGTAGCTATTGTAATAACCAAATAATGTAGATATTTTATTGAGCTTGCACTATTGTTTTTTAATGTAGAGTAATTGCAGTGTGGAAACCTATAGCAAAAAAATAAAATCTCACCTTTTATCACTTTAAACAGCTCTTTTGGTATTAATTCCTCTTGTTAATGTGTTGCTCCAGTTTCATAAAGCCACTTTTGCATTGTGGCGCAATGCTTTTGCCAAACTCTAAAATAACAGTTCACAACAGTTCATATCTTGTGAAAGTCTAATTAAGACCAACTCTCTTTTGGCATAGAGAGAAACACAAAAGTATGCCTACACATGCCAGGGTCCTGGGTGTAATCCTTGACTCTGACCTCTCCTTCAGCCCCCATATCCAATCACTGGCTAAATCCTGCCACCTTCACCTCCGCAACATCTCCAGAATTCGACCCTTCCTGACTAATGACACCACAAAGCAACTCGTTCACTCCTTGATTATTTCCCGCCTTGACTACTGCAACTCTCTCCTTAATGGCCTACCCTTAAGCAGGCTATCCCCCCTTCAGTCTATTATGAATGCTGCTGCTAGACTAATACGCCTCACTAATCATTCCGTGACTGCTGCCCCTCTCTGCCAATCCCTTCTCTGGCTTCCCCTACCCCACCGTGTAAAATTCAGAATGCTAACCATAACATACAAAGCCATCCACAACATCGCCCCCATCTACATCACCAACCTCATCTGCAGATATCACCCAAATCGTCCCCTCTGCTCCCCGGAGGACCTCCTGCTTTCTAGCTCCCTTGTTACCTCCTCTCATGCTCTCCTTCAAGACTTCTCCAGAGCCTCTCCCATCCTCTGGAACTCCCTGCCCCAGTCTGCCCGATCAGCCCCTACCCTGTCCACCTTTAGGAGTTCCCTGAAAACTCATTTATTCAGGGAAGCCTATCCCACACCCACCTAACTGTCCCCGAGCCACCTCCATCAAATCATTCTCTGCAGCTATTACCTTTTGTACCACCACCCCCTCCCTTTAGAATGTAAGCTCTACGAGCAGGGCCCTCCTGTACCTTTTGTATTGTACTGTAATTGTGTTGTCCCCAATACCCATTGTAAAGCGCTGCGTAAACTGTTGGCGCTATATAAATCGTGAATAATAATAATAATAATAATAATGCCTGTAAAATGGCACATTTTTCCAGTGTTTAGAACAGTACCACAGCAAAATGACATTTCTAAAGGAAAAATTGTCATTTAAAACCTATCGCGGCTGTAATGAATGGCAATATAGATAAAAATCATTGAAAAAAAGAGCATGGGATCCCCCCTAGTCCATTACCAGGCCCTTTGGGCCTGGTATAAATATGAGGGGAACCCCGAACCAAAATAAAAAAAAAACATTTGCGTGGGGTCCCCCTAAAATCCATACCAGACCCTTATCCGAGCACGCAACCTGGCAGGCTACAGGAAAAGAGCTTGTGGTGTTATGCGGGGGGGGGCTTATCAGAATCTGAAAGCCCCCTTTAACAAGGGGACCCCAGGATCCCGCCCCCCTGTGTAAAATGGTAATGGAGTATGATGTACTCCTACCATTTCACAAAAAAAGTGTCAAAATGGTAAAAAAAGACAATAGCCATTATTAATAATGTCTTCTTCTTTCCCCCACTTCTTCTTCCATCTTCCTCTGCTTCTTCCTCTGGTGTTCTCCATCTTCCTCCGGCTTCTTCTTCCCCGATTCGTCCTCCAGACGATCCGCCTCAATGGGAGGCTCCCACAGTGTGATGTCTCTTTGCTTGTGACAGTTCTTATGTAGCTGAGAGCGAGGCCGCCCGTTGACCCCGCCCCCTCTGATGCCACCACAGGAAAGCCCTAGGGAAGTCCCCGTGGCGTCATAGGGGCAGGGTCACTGGGTGTCCCCGCTCTCAGTTATATTAGAACTGTCACAAGCACAGAAGCAGGAGCCTCCCATTGAGACGGGGAAGGAGGACGAAGCAGGGAAGAAGAAGCCAGAGGAAGATGGAGAAGACTGGATGAAGAAGCAGAGGAAGAGGAAGCAGAGGAAGATGGAGGAAGAAGCAGGGGAAGTAGAAGATGGAGGAAGAAGAAGAAAACCAAAGGAAGACCAAAAGAAGATGGAGGAAAAAGTGGGGGATAAGAAGACATTATTAATAAAGGAATTGTCAGAAACCGACTACCGTCTTTTTTTACCATTTTGACACTTTGTGAAATGGTAAGGGTACATCATACCCCATTATCATTGCACACAGGGGGAGGCCGGGATCTGGGGGTCCCCTAGTTAAAGGGGGCTTCAAGATTCCAATAAGCCCCCTGCCCGCATACCCCCACAACCACCAGGCAAGGGTTTTGGGGGTGAGGCCCTTGTCCTCATCAACATGATGCTTTGGGGTGCTACCCCAAAGCACCCTCCCCATGTTGAGGGCATGTGTATTGGTACGGTTCAGGATGGGGGGGGCGCTCTCTCGCCCCCCTCTTTTCCTGCGGCCTGCCAGGTTGTGTGCTCAGATAAGGGTCTGGTATAGAGGGGGACCCCTGTGCCTTTTTTTTGGCACATTGTTCCCCTTAAAAGCCATACCAGACTCGAAGGGCCTGGTATGGATTTTAGGGGGACCCCCAAGCTATTTTTTTTTAACTTTGGCTCGGGGTTCCCCTTAATATTCATACCAGACCCAAAGGGCCTGGTAATGGACTGGAGGAGGGATCCCATGGTCTTTTTTTTCAATGATTTTTATCCATATTGCCCAGACCCGACAAATCATTACAGCTGCAATTAGTTTTAAAAGACAACTTTTCCTTTAGAAATGTAATTTTGCTGTGGTACTGTTCTAAACACAGGAAAAATGTGCCACTTTACAGGCCTACTATAGACACCCCCCAGGCACGATATTTAAAGGAGTATTTAACTTTTATTGTTTCAGTTTAAGCATTAAATCTTAGACTCCGACTTGTAATCCTAGACTCTGACTTTTCATTTCAGCACCAAGTCCAATCATCATCAAAAGTTTGTAGAATTCACCTCTGTAATGTCTCTAAAATGTGTCCCTTTTTAACAAATGAAACCACCAAGCTCCTCATTCACTCCCTTGTTATCTCTCGTCTTGACTAAGGCAACTCCCTTCTCATTGGCCTGCCTCTCAATAGGCTATCCCCTCTTCAGTCTATCATGAATGCTGCTGCCAGACTTATCAACCTTACCAACCGCTCAGTGTCTGCCAACCCTTTCCTCCAATCCCTACACTGGCTGCCAATCACCCAGTGAATTAAATTCTAAATACTAAGCACAACATACAAAGCCATTCACAACTCTGCCCCGAGCTGCATCACCAATCTTGTCTCCAAATATCACCCAAATCATCCCCTCCGCTCTTCTCAAGACCTCCTACTCTCAAGCTCCTCGTCTCCTCCTCCCATGCTCGTCTCCAGGATTTCTCCAGAGCCTCTCCCATCCTCTGGAACGCACTACCTCCACTGGTCTGGCTATCCTCTACTCTGGCTACCTTCAGGCGATCCCTGAAAACTCATCTCTTCAGAGAAGCCTATCATGTCTCCAACTAATCTCCTACCACTTCCATTAGCTCATTCCCCACATAACCTTTTGTACCACCTGCCCCACCCTATTAGATTGTAAGCTCTTCTGAGCAGGGCACTCTTAATCCTCTTGGCGCTATATAAATGGCGCTATATAAATCCTGTATAATAATTAAAAAATCACTGCTCCCGAAAAAAGTCCATTAAAAAAAAAAAGTTCATTGATACATGTCCCCTGGGGTAGGACCCGGGTCCCCAAACACTTTTTACGACAATAACTTGCATATAAGCCTTTAAAATTAACACTTTTGATTTTCCATGTTAATGTCCCATAGACTTTAACAGTATTCCGGCTTTCTAATTTGCCCCAAACACTGCATATTGTTTGGTGTTTGTAGAACATCCGAACAATCAAAGTTCAACCCAGACTTATGCTCGGGCCAAACCCTTCGCCCATCCCTAATTATAAGCTCAGTAGGGTTTAGGTGAGGCAAGTGACTCCACACCTAATTTGTCAAACCATATCTTTATGGACCTGGCTTTGTGATCAGAAACCAGCTAAGTTGGAACAGAAAAGGGCTTTCCTAAAACTTTTGCTTCGAGGATGGTAGAGCACAATTGTCTAAAACAGATTAACAGCATCACTAGAAATACCTGAAAATAAGTTAAAGGGGTGTCCGCATAATTTTAGCCATAATGTGTACTTTATATTAATGTGATGAGTGAAACTCTCTAGCCAGAACTGCAGAGTTGATTCAAAGCATATGCCCCCAACTCATAGCTACCCCTTTCCTTACTATTCACAAAGAAAAAAACATTTAATTTGGTTGCAAAACTAACTAAATGCACTTGTTTAATCACAGTCGGGACAGTTTAAATAAGGGGGATGTTTAAAATTATACACCATTTATAGCTGTAGAAAAGGTTACTGTATATATGGGACTACAATTTTGTAGCTTTAGTCAGTCCAACAAATACAATTCAGAAAAGGAAAAACAGGTAGACAGGACCACTTTGTGGTGCATAGGGCTACACTGGTAAAAGATTCAAATTAAAACTGGCTCTATAGTAGTACATTTACACAAATACATAACAACTTGTTATGTGTTTCAAACAAACAGGACACTTAGCACATGTTTTTAACACCTACCAATTATCTTCCAACCACCAGGCTTGAAAAGATTTCTGGAGCATATGGTTCAGTACACTCCTCCCATCATTCATCTCACTGTCTCATGCAGTATTTGATCTGCATTATCCACGCTGCCAGCAAAGCAATAGGGTAAGGGTCAGAGAGAGGATAAAACAGTATAAGTTCCTAGTTACAAAGTGTTGAAAAAATGACACAAATTCATAAATTTCAACCAAAAGAAAAATTCATAGCAAAAAAAAAAAAGAACCTAAAACCAAAGTTCATCCAGATGAACTCCTTCGAAGCATGGTCCACTTTGCTCCAATAGCAGAAAATGTATTCAGGGTACTGGATTCTCTACCTACAGTATGTCTTTCTAATTGGCAAAGAGAAAATGCACTTTAATGACACCACAAACTTGTATCTATTAAAATTTCAAAGTTTTATTTTTCATATCAAAAAAAGGTTATCTTTGGAAAAAATAATAATAATTCATGAAAAAAAAAAAAATCACATACAAAAAGGCGACCACCGCCTAGTATGGATGCTGAGTGAAGGAGCTCCACTCAGCTCTCCGGGATATCTCACTCCACAGGACATCTACTGACCACTGGTTGACATCTCCAGTGCCCTGTACCTCTGCTCCACTTGATGGTATGTCCAGACTCCGTAAAAAGTGTAAAACAAGAGAGAGCAAACGCCTGCCCTGGTATATTATCGTTTATTAAAAAATCCAATTGACTGAAAAGCAGGGATTGCACTCACAGATTGCTGGTGTGTAAACAGCATCAATGTTTCCACGACAGCCTCCTCTCCTGGTCTGTATGATCTTACAGGGACTTGCAGCGAAGTATTGTAAAAAAACTGCAGGCTTACTATACCTTGCTGCAAGTCCTACTTAGATTAGGCGCTGTAGTGACTCTATTTTACAACCCTCCATCCATCAGTCTACCATTAGTAAACATTTACATAATTTTATGTGGGAAAACAACTTACCAGACACAAATCCCTTCACATTGTGGATTGCCCATAAGGCATTCATAAGAGGCATATTGATACAAATTGGCTCCAGAATTAGGAAACAACGTAATGCCCATCTTAATAAACTAATCTCTGATATACAGACCCTTGAAACACAGAATAAAACCACCCCTTCGGCTTTTCTTGCCTCCTCTAAACTTCGTACCAAATTTAGAGTGTTACTATGCAAATGCCACAATAAACAAATTTAGTCACTTAAAGCGGAGGTCCACCCTAAAGTGGACTTTCCGCTCATTGGATTCCTCCCCCCCTCCGGCGCCACAATTGGCACCTTTCAGGGGGGAGGGGGGTGCAAGTACCTGTATAGTACAGGTATCTGCACCCACTTCCGGGATAGCTCTCTGCGGAAAGGGGCGTAGATTACACCCCTTTCCGAAAGTCCCCCGCTGCCTGCTGGGAAACACACAGATCCCAGAGGCAGCGGGTCCATCCTTATTGCGCAGCGCGACTCGCGCATGCGCAGTAGGGAACCAGGAAATGAAGCCGAAAGGCTCCACTTCCTGATTCCCATACCCAAGATGGCGGCGGCAGCACCCGAGAGACGATCGAGAGATCGGCTTCGGGTGCCGACATCGCGGGCGCGCTGGACAGGTAAGTGTCACGATTTTAAAAGTCAGCAGCTGCAGTATTTGTAGCTGCTGGCTTTTAAAAAAAATAAAACGCGGACTCCCGGCGGACTCCCGCTTTAAACTGAAATTCTACGTGAATCACAACAAAGCAGGCAAATTTTTGGCCAACAGAGTTAAAGCTCAGAGAGCCAATGCTTGAATTCAACACCTTATTCATCACTCCACTAAAACAAAACTGTTGAATCCACAGGCCATTGATGATGTTTTTGGGGATTATTACAGCTCCCTGTACAATATAAAAGATGATTCTTCCACCCTCAACCCTCAGATGCAGATATACAAATTTTTAGCCAAATTACAACTCCCTACTTTAAGCACTACACAGTTAGAGTTGTTAAACTCTCCTTTCACTATTTCTGAAGCTACCAAAGTCATCAACTCACTTCCCTCTGGAAAGTCGCCAGGACCAGATGGGTTTACAAATGATTACTACAAAACTTTTATAGATATCCTTGCTCCACATCTCATAGCTGTGTTTCAAGAAGCAGCTTCCGTGCATTCATTTCCATGAGAAATGCTGAAAGCATATGTGGTTACCTTGCCAAAGAACCCACATCCCCTGAAAACTTTCAGCCAATATCCCTACTTAATTCTGATGTAATAATATACACCAAATTACTTGCACTTCATCTAATAAACAATATGCCCACCCTAGTTAAACCAGATCGAATGGGCTTTACAAAAAATAGGCAGACTACTGACGCACATTATCAATATTATTAGATATATTATAGATAGCTATATTATAGATATTGGCAAATAACTTTATTGCTTATCCAATTTCGAACTTTCTTGGGCAGGAAGGATATATAAAATGGTAATTTTACCTAAAATATTATATGAATTTCGCACTTTAACGATCCCCATTACACCTAATCTCTTACGTGCTCTACCAGTACAGCTTAAAAAAATATCCTGGCAATGCAAAAGAATGAAATGCTCACACATGCACCTGATCAGACACATGGGTATGGTGGACATTGCAGAATACTATTTAGCTTCTTTATTGGCACAATCAAAAAATTGGTCCAATCATCATCTAGAAACCCTGTGGGTAGGGATTGAAAAACACTTAGGGGGAAGTTATGATTTAGCTCTACTAATCCTAGAAGACAGATGGAAACCATTAGACTTAAATACCTTTCCTCTACCCATTAGAGACACTTTATTGGTGTGGAGAAGACTACTCTCACAACCCCTCCAACCCATACGAAATCACCAGATACATATTCCTATCAAAACCATGAAACTCCTTGTCCCGTATTTAAATCTTGATAAATGGATGGATAGAGGCTTACTATGAGTAGACAAGCTCTTGAATGGCAAAACTCATGGTTTTACTAATATAGATCAATTAACATTTATCCGCATAGGGAAGATTCCCTCTCCCCACGGTTTCACCAGGAGAATTACAACTTACTACATCAAAAGTTGTTTTTTGACCTTGGACAATCTCTTCTCCAAATTCTCCCCACAGAACTTCGCCTTATGCTGGAGTGGCTTTGGGCAGATGGGTACCCTTTACTACATGTTTTGGTCCTGCAGAAATCTCTCTAGATTCTGGAGAGAAATATTTAAATTGATTTCTAACATCACAGGGATCTTCCTTAAACCCAACCCTGCCCTAGCAATCCTGAACTTACAAACTGAAAACCTTCTGCCAGCTTTTTGCACTGTGATGACTCACATTCTTCTTGCCGTGAGAACGGTAATAGCCAGACAATGGAAAGCTTCTCAAGCCCCTAACAAATCTTATCTCCGGTTCAAATTAATTGCGCCTATGAAAAATACTTTATTAGTACAGGCAAGAGCCAATTATTTGACAGTTCATGGAAACCATGGACAGGCTGGTACCACAATTGATCTTGACAATCCTGCATATTACCGTTATTATCCTCTCTGTAAAATCGTAAGACCTCTATTCTCGTTTTAATTTAGAGTGAACTATGTATGGATTTTCCTGACATTTTATTTCTTGCCTTCATTAGAATATAACCAGCCCGGGTATGGTTTTGTGATCTGGGTTGGGAGTGGCTCGGAGTAGTGCTGCGTGACTCACAGGTGGTGTCACCAGGACCTCCTACTTCTTTCCAGAACCTTCTGGTACTTTATGGAAAGAGAGGTGGAGAGGGGAGGTGGAGCCAACTGGGGTGTTCTAAAGAGCCCTGACCAATCCCCAATATGGATTGGCAGGGGGCAGGCCTCCTTAAATACCCAGGGTCAGCCCAGCTAGCTGGAGGGGGAGCTGGTGAGTGTTCACACCATTGAGAGGACTGGGAGTCACACCTGAGCGGACCGAGATGCAGCAGTCTGGGATTGATGCAGAGCCAGTCTGGAGGATGGTGGTGGCATGGGCAGTGGAGCGAGGCAGCTGGGGCCAGGAGGGCTAGCAGTGCCTGAAGAGGTGGTGCTGGGAGCAGTAGCCGCAGGGATAGCTAGCATTGAAACTTTCAATATCTTGCTACACCATGGAGACCTGTGATCCCTACCTGTAAAGAGCAGCTGCGTTAGGCCTGGCTGAGTGTCATGGTTATGCAATAGAGTTCGCCTGCTTACCTGTCTGCATGTGTTCATTTCTAGAGACCACCTGAGCATCACCTGACTGCTTTTATATCCTTCCTCTGGCATGGCTCCACCCTAGCTCCTATCAGACAACTCTATATTAACCTGTGCACTGCTAGCCTATCCTGTTGATCAACCTTTGTGTGTTAGCTTCCTGTTTCCTGCCGTGTGCTCTGCTACTGTTTTCCGTTACCGACTTTGGCGTGTCTTGACTATCCCTGTTTGCCTGTGACCCTGACCTTTTGGCGTGTACCCGACTATTCTTGTCTGCTTGTGGCCCCGACCTTGGCTTTGGCCCTCACCATCCCTATCCTCCTGTTGCCTACTGTGGGTGTGAGTTGGGGGACTCTGGGGGTCGCGACCTGGAGCCAGTTGCAGCCAAGTCTATCCTCACCACTCGAGGCTCTGGTGAACACCTGCTGGCTCTTAGACTCCGCGCCCCGGGGAATCTTACACTCTAACCCCAGTGGGATCTGTCCCCCGTCTGCAGCAGTCAGCCGTAGGGTCCACAACCTTGCGGTGCACCCCTAAACCCTACAGTGTGCATATGTCACCTGGGCTCTAGGTGACCTGACAGTTTGATCAGCCATGGACCCGGCTGACGTGCCGCTCCCTGCAGTCGATCCATTGCAGGGTATAGTGCGGAGACTCGAGGCCCAGGAATCTAATCAGACTCAGGTGATGCGATTCCTTCAGGATCTGGCTTCCCGCTTTGAGCAGCTACAGGCTTCCTCGGGAACCCCGAACCTGCAGCCTCAAGTACAGTCTGCGACTGCACCTATCGCACCAGTCGCATCCACGCATTCATTATTACTGCCAGCTCCGTTCCGTTTCTCTGGGGACTCCAAGGCCTGCAGGGGCTTCCTTAGCCAATGCACCATTCATTTTGAGCTCCAGCCTCAAAACTTTCTGTCCGATCGGGCAAAGGTAGCCTATATAATTTCCCTCCTCTCCGGTGAAGCTTTAGCCTGGGCTGCTCCCCTGTGGGAGAAAAATGATCCAGTGGTTTCCAGCCTGTCCAACTTCTTGAAGCTCTTTCGTAACATCTTCGAGGAGCCAGCTCGGGTTTCTTCTGCGGCTAGTGCCCTTTTACGCCTTCGCCAAGAATCTTGTTCAGTGGGCCAATATGCACTTCGTATCCTTACGGCGGAATTGAGCTGGAACAATGAGGCCCTTGCCGCAACCTTTTTACATGGCCTCTCTGACCGAGTGAAGGACGAATTAGCAGGAAGAGCTATCCCCGCCGGTCTGGACGATGTCATTTCCTTATGTAATCAGATTGACATTCGTTTCCAGGAGAGGTCCTTAGAAAAAAGACGCCAGCACCCCCCAGGTTCTAGTCAGCCTGAGCTTTTTCCCCATCGCCCTGTGGAGCATCCTCTGTCTGCTGAGGAACCCATGCAGCTGGGCCGGACCAGACTAACCCCCAAGAGGAAGAACGTGCTAGACGCAGAACTTTGGGCTTGTGTCTTTATTGTGGGGGCAAGGGTCATTTTCGTGACTCCTGCTCGCTCCGTCCAGGAAATGCTCGGCTCTAATACATTTGGAAGGTGGAGTATTGGACCCAGAAAAATCACCTTCTCGTCTCCTTCTTCCGGTGTTCCTCCATGTAGGCACTTCTTCCCAATCGGTCCTAGCATATCTGGACTCCGGGGCTGCCGGCAATTTTATGGACCGGAGAACTGCTTCTTCTATGAAGCTTACCCTTTCTCCCCTCGCTACTCCACTAGTAGTCTCGGCAATTGATGGCACTGTGCTCCTAGGGGGCCCTATCCGTTTCCAGACGCTACCTATTAGGATGTCGGTAGGGATACTCCACCAGGAGTGGATCTCCTTCCTCATCCTACCCAAGGCCCCCATTGTATTGGGCCTTCCTTGGCTACAGCTCCACTCGCCACATGTGGACTGGGTATCTGGGCAGATCCTGGCCTGGGGTCCTTCGTGTTTCTCGTCTTGTCTTCCCAAGGTGACCCCCAAGAGGAAACTTCCCATTGCTACCACATCTGTATCGTCCGATCTTCCCGCGGCATACAGCGATTTCCGGGATGTGTTCTGCAAGAAGTCTGCTGAGGGGCTTCCTCCTCACAGATCTTTTGACTGTGCTATTGACCTTGTCCCTGGAGCAACCCTGCCCAGGGGTCGTACCTACCCTTTGTCCATTCCAGAGACCCAGGCCATGTCTGAGTGTGTCGCTGAGAATCTGGAGAGAGGTTTCATCCGGAAATCCTCATCGCCTGCAGGAGCAGGGTTCTTTTTCGTTGCCAAAAAGGATGGTACCCTCAGACCCTGCATCGACTATAGAGGTTTAAACGCTGTGACTATTAAAAACCGTTACCCCTTACCTCTAATATCTGAGCTATTTGACAGGTTGAAGGGGGCTTCCATTTTCACTAAGTTGGATCTCAGAGGTGCATACAATCTCATTCGAATACGGGAAGGTGACGAATGGAAGACCGCATTTAACACTAGGGACGGGCATTACGAGTACTTGGTTATGCCTTTTGGTTTGTGTAATGCTCCAGCTGTGTTCCAGAACTTTGTCAATGAAATATTCAGGGATCTACTGTACCAGTTTTTTGTCATCTATCTGGATGATATTCTCATCTTTCCCGAAAATCTGCCTGCTCACAGAAACCATGTATGCACCGTACTTCAGCGCCTTAGAGAGAACAATCTCTATGCCAAGATGGAGAAATGTTCCTTTGAATGTTCCGAGGTCCTGTTTCTGGGATGTTTTGTTTCTAGTGCGGGTCTTCGCATGGATCCCGGAAAGGTCTCAGCCATTACCAACTGGCCCCTTCCCGCTAGCCTCAAGGCCACACAGCGCTTTCTTGGCTTCACAAATTATTATAGGCAGTTCATAAGGAATTACTCTTCCATTGCTGCGCCTATTATCGCTTTGACCAAGAAGGGTGCGAATGCCAAAGACTGGCCTTCCGAGGCTGTCTCTGCGTTTCACAATCTGAAACAGGCCTTTGTCTCTGGACCCCTCTTGAAGAGACCTAATCCTGAGGACCCATTTTTTATTGAAGTAGACGCTTCTTCAATGGGGGTGGGAGCTGTGCTTCTTCAGGACTTTGAGAAGAAACGTCAACCATGTGCGTTCTTCTCCAAAAAAAATTCTCAGGCAGAGAGAAATTATGCCATTGGTGATCGGGAACTTCTCGCAATTAAATTGGCGTTGGAGGAGTGGCATCATCTCTTGGAAGGTTCCCCTCACTCCATAACGATCTTTACTGATCATAAGAATCTACAGTACCTACAGAATGCTAAACGTCTGAACCCCAGACAGGCCAGGTGGAGTCTCTTCTTTTCTCGTTTTAAATTCACGATTACGTACAAACCTGGTTCCTGCAACGGTCGAGCTGATGCGCTCTCTAGTTCATTTGACACTTTGGACGAGGAGTCCAACCCTGATCCTGAGCCGATCATTCCTACCTCTTGCATTGTTGCCCATTCTACCACCCTGGAATCAAAAATTCCTCCTGGTAAGACCTTTGTTCCCACGGAGCTAAGAACTAAGATCCTTCGTTGGGGACATGATTCCAAGATGGCAGGTCATGCTGGGTTCCTCCGATCCTTTCTGCTTATCAGTCATCACTACTGGTGGCCTAATCTCCGCTCGGATGTCAAAGACTATGTTAAGGCTTGTCACGTCTGTGCTCAGTCTAAATCTTCCACTCAAGCCCCTGCTGGTCTTCTCATGCCCTTGCCCATTCCTAAGGAGCCCTGGTCTCATATCGCCATGAATTTTATCACTGATCTTCCACTATCGGAGAATAATACGGCCATTTGGGTAGTAATCGATCGGTTCTCCAAGATGGCTCATTTTGTTCCTCTTCTTGGTCTCCCTTCTGCCCCTGCCTTGGTTCCCATTTTTGTACGGGAGATTTTCCGCCTTCATGGTGTTCCTTCTCACGTCATCTCGGACAGGGGTGTGCAATTTACTTCTCGTTTTTGGAGAGCCTTTTGCAAATCCCTCGACATTACCTTGGATTTTACCTCTTCTTATCATCCCCAATCCAATGGCCAGACTGAGAGAGTTAATCAGGAGTTGGAGGTCTTTCTCCATACCTTGGTCTCTGCCCATGATGATGATTGGGCATCACTATTACCGTGGGCTGAGTTCTCCCACAATAATCATGTTAACGTCAGTTCTCAGAAAACACCCTTTGTCACTGTTTATGGAAGACATCCTCAGCTTCCTCTTCCTATGACTTGTTCTTCTGACATTCCAGCTTTGGCTACTGTTCAGGAATCATTCAATTCCATGTGGGCTGACGTTCATGATTCCCTCCAGAAAGCTGCCAACAAATTCAAGAGTTTTGCTGACCGTCGCAGGCATAAGCCACCTTCTCTTCAGCCAGGAGACAAAGTCTGGCTCTCCACCAGGAACATCAAACTCCGGGTTCCTTCCCTCAAATTTGCCCCAATATTCATTGGTCCATACACCATAATTTCTAAACTGAATCCGGTTTGTTCCAAGCTCCAGATTCCCAAAAGCCTCAAAATCTCTAACTCCTTCCATGTTGCCCTTCTAAAGCCTTTAGTCCTCAATAAGTTCTCTCGTCCTCTCTCTACCGTAGCACTGGTCTCTGAGGATGATCAGGAGTACGAGGTTAGCCAAATTTTGGATTCCCGACTCTGTAGAGGCATTCTCCAGTACCTCGTGCACTGGAAAGGTTTTGGTCCTGAGGAGAGGTCGTGGATTTCGGCTTCCGAGGTCTTTGCACCTCGTCTGTTGAGGAAGTTTCATTTGAAGTTCCCCTCTAAACCTGGTCCCAGGCGGGGAAGGGGGAGGCCACGTAAGAGGGGGGGTACTGTCATGGTTATGCAATAGAGTTTGTCTGCTTACCTGTCTGCATGTGTTCATTTCTAGAGACCAGCCGAGCTTCACCTGACTGCTTTTATATCCTTCCTCTGGCATGGCTCCACCCTAGCTCCTATCAGACAACTCTATATTAACCTGTGCACTGCTAGCCTGCTGATCAACCTTTGTGTGTTAGCTTCCTGTTTCCTGTCGTGTGCTCTGCTACTGTTTTCCGTTACCGACTTTGGCGTGTCTTGATTATCCCTGTTTGCCTGTGACCCTGACCTTTTGGCGTGTACCCGACTATTCTTGTCTGCTTGTGGCCCCGACCTTGGCTTTGTCCCTCACCATCCCTATCCTCTTGTTGCCTACTGTGGGTGTGAGCTGGGGGACCCTGGGGGTCGCGACCTGGAGCCAGTTGCAGCCAAGTCCAACCTCACCACTCGAGGCTCTGGTGAACCCCTGCTGGCTCTTAAACTCCGCGCCCCGGGGAATTTTACGCTCTAACCCCAGTGGGATCTGTCCCCCGTCTGCAGCAGTCAGCCGTAGGGTCCACAACCTTCCGGTGCACCCCTAAACCCTACGGTGTGCATCTGTCACCTGGGCTCTAGGTGACCTGACACTGAGCCAGTGTCATGCCTACAGTGCTGTGCAAACGGAGAAGAGGAGAATGTATATACTGTGGTGTATATAGTAGTCCCAACATTGACTGGTAATTACCTGGGCATCTCATTAGTTCCCCATCCCTACCCAAGTTTAATTCCACTCAATAAAACATAAAAACAAGTGCAAGGACTGCTTTCTTGACTCTGGATACTTGAAAAGTGTGTGCCTGGCTAGGCACGGTGACAGACGGACTAGTACACTCAGCAGCTCCTATAGGGGTACTGCTACACAAATATCAGCCCTGCTGAAAGAGAATTGTAATATATGGAGTAGAGTTGTCCTGCGCCTGCTGGTGCATGGGGGTAACCACTTTAAGGGATGATAAAATCCAGTTTGCAATCCTGCTCAACATCCATGTCTTCTGTCTGTGTCCTCTCCCTCCTATCCTAAACATATGCACCCCGACCAGCACGCTCACACCAAGAGCGAGGACATAGACAGGAGACCTGGATGGTCACCTTGCTTGTGGGCCCTGGAAAACCTCTATCAGGTTTCAAAGTGCTGGAGGCCAATGGAGAGAGGGCATCCCTTGCAGTTCAGTCCCAGACTTCCCTGAAGGTGAGACAGGAGGAGTCAGGCCCAAAGTCACACAGGTTGCCTGCAGAGTTGCTTGTAGAAAAGGCTCAGGAACACCGCTCATGTGCTGCAGGGCTGCTGCAGGCAGGTAGTGTCTGTGAGATGTAGCAGGTAATCAGGGTCCAAGAGTAGGGATGAGCCGAACACCCCCCGGTTCGGTTTGCACCAGAACTTTCGAATGGACCCCAAATTCGTACGAACTTTAGAACCCCATTGAAGTCTATGGGACTCGAACGTTCGAAATTAAAAGTGCTAATTTTAACGGCTAATATGCAAGATGCTGTCCTAAAAAGGGTTTGGGGACCTGGCTCCTGCCCCAGGGGACATGGGTCAATGCCTAAAATGTTTTTAAAAATGGCCGTTTTGGCGTGAGCACTGATTTTAATGACGATTAAAGTGAAAAAAAAAGTGAAACCGTTCTTGTAACGGATTTGCTGCTCAGGTGACAAATTTATTTCTTCTTTTCTTTTGAAGACAAGCTCAGACTTACTGTTTACCTGTTGGATATTTTGCTGTATACGGTAATATGATGTAACCCTTGTTTTCTACTGTATCTGTTTATTGGCCTAATAAACTCTTTTAAATTGTAAAAAAAAAAAAAAAGATATAGATAGCCAAAATTGTAGAAAAGTATATATCCAAAATATATGTAAAGTAATACTTACTTAAAAAAATAATTAAATTTAGCGTGGGTAAAATTACTGAAGATGTTGTGCTGGCCAGAATCAATCAGCAATTATGACAACACTGAAAAAAAAATCTTTATTCTTACTGCTTTGGAAATATTTTTTTAGGCCAATAAAAATTAAGCCCAAGAGTTCCCAGATTGAAGGACAACAAATGCATAAGCATAATATAATATTTTTTACACTCTGCTATAAAACCTATACAATAAAAAAATAAAAAATGTCTTAAAAAAAAGTGAAATATTCCTTTAAATATCGTGCCTGGGGGGTGTCTATAGTATGCCTGTGAAGTGCCATGTGTTTCCCGTGTTTAGAACAGTCCCTGCACAAAATGACATTAAACGGAAATAACATCATTTAAAACTGCTTGCGGTTTTAATGGTTCCTGCAATATGGTTGAAAATCATTGAGAAAAATGGCATGGATAGCCCTCCCTGCCCATTACCAGCCCCTTTGGGTCTTGTACGCATATTAAGGGGAACCCCGTACCCATATTAAAAGAAGGAAATGTATGTGGCCCCCAGGCCCTATATACTCAGAATAGCAGTATACAGGCGGTGCAAACAAGACAGGGACTGTGTAGGTTTGTTGCGTTAAGTTGAATCTGTTTGTAATTTTCAACTGGTACATTTTTAAAGTGTAGCTCCAGTCAAAAAAACTATTTTTAAGCTTTTTGGAAAACATGGTGAAGGGTTATCACCCCTGTATAATTTGTTTTGTCATCCATCTTTTTTCATCTCACTTGCTGTTGTCTCCTTCCGTTTGCAAGTAGGAGATGTTTGTAAGTTGGATGTTTGAAAGTAGGGGCCTGCCCTATATGCTCTGCAGAAATGGCAGAACAAGGTGTTGGTTTTGCCACAACATTGTAAGCCCTCAAAGTGACTCTTGGTGGGCGCTGGAGCTCCCTGCTGTGAACGATTATATCAAGAATTGTAATTACATGGCATTGTTGAACAGTGGTAGAAAAATTGACCTTTGGTGGTTGTGGTGCTGGTGCCACAACACTATAAGTCCTCACAGTTACTCTGGGTGGGCACAGGAACGGGCCCTCCTGTGAAATATTATATCAAGAATTGTAATTGCATGTCCCTTTTAAACAGGGGCAGAAAAATTGGGCCTTAGGCATTGGTGCTGGTGCCACGACACTGCAACCTCTCCCATATACTCTAGTTTTATTGCAGGAATTAGCCCTGCTGCAAAGCATTGCATCAAAAATTGTAATTAAACGCCCCTGTTAAACAGGGGCAGAAAATTGAGCCTTAGGCACTGGTGCTGGTGCCACCACACTGCAACCTCTCCCATATACTCTAGTTTTATTGCAGGAATTAGCCCTGCTGCAAAGCATTGCATCACAAATTGTAATTAAACGCCCCTGTTAAACAGGGGCAGAAAAACTGGGCCTTAGGCACTGGTGCTGGTGCCACCACACTGCAACCTCTCCCATATACTTTAGTTTTATTGCAGGAATTAGCCCTGCTGCAAAGCATTGCATCAAAAATTTAAATTAAATGCCCCTGTTAAACAGGGGCAGAAAAATTGGGCTGATGGCATCACCCAGAACCAGAAATGTTCTTCCAACATATCAGTGGAGGAGGAAGAGGATAGACAATCAACATAACAGGACAGTCACTCAGCATCAGCATAGGCAGTCTTGAAGGGATGTGATATTTCAAAAAAAAATATTCGGTTACATCAGCTTCAGGTGCTTGGTAGCTGTGGGTTATCCAAGACTGATTCATCTTGATGAAGGTCAGTCGATCAACTGATTCGGTGGACAGGCGCACCCTGTGATCGGTAACAAAGCCACCAGCAGCACTGAAGGTGCGTTCCGAAAGAACGCTGGATGCAGGACAGGCCAGTAGCTCAATTGCATACTGATGGAGGCGTGGTGGAGGAACAACCTCCAACACTACTGCACCTTGTCCTGCATCCTTCCCAGCTGCCAGAAGAGTGACCCAATGGGCCGTGAAAGACAGGTAACGTCCCTGTCCATGCCTGCTGGACCATGAGTCAGCGGTAATATGCACCTTACCGCTGACCGCCCTGTCCAGCGAGGCAAGGACATTTCCTTCCACATGCCGGTAGAGAGCCGGAATCGCCTTCCGTGAGAAAAAGTGGCGTTTGGGGACCTGCCACTGAGGAACCGCACATTGTACAAACTCACGGAAGGGGGCCGAGTCTACCAACTGAAAAGGCAGCAGTTGAAGTGCTAGCAATTTAGCCAAGCTAGCATTCAACCGCTGGGCATGTGAATGGCTGGGAGTGAACTTCTTTCGCCGGTCCAGCAGCTGGGGCAGGGACATTTGCCTGCTATAATCGAACGTGGGTGTACTGCTAGCAGAGTGCCCGGAAGCACTTGGCTGTGACACACCTAATTCTACACCTTCATTCCTCTCAGAGCAGGTTTCAGAGAGGACTGAAGGTCTAGTGGGGTTGGAAATGCCAGCTGACGAGGAGCAAGGAGAGGTCCGCTTTGCTCTTTGGTGTGGGTCTTTGAGGTACGCTTGCCAACGAGCTGCATGGCAGGTTAACATATGTCTGGTCAAGCATGTGGTGCCCAAGCGGCTGATGTTTTGGCCACGCGAGATACGCTTGAGACATATGTTGCAAATAGCAGCGGTGCGATCTGATGCACTCGTCTCAAAAAAGGTCCACACCAAAGAACTTTTAGAATAACACGCAGAGGCAGCGCTCTGCACAGGCGGAGCTCTGCGGTGTGGTTCAGTCGGTGTGCTGCCCCTAAGCTGGCCCCCGGAGGGCATCCTGCCTCATTGGACATGTGCCTCCTCCTCCTCCTCTCTCCTACCAGGCACCCACGTGGAGTCAGTGCCCTCATCATCCCCTCCCTCTTCATCGCTGTAGCAAACCTGGCAGTATGCTGCAGCTTGTGGAACATGACTGCCAGATTGCTGTCCGTCTTGAGCATCCCCTCTCTCTGCATTCACGCTACTGCCTTCCTCCAGCTGAGTATCATCATCAGAGCCTACAAAACACTGGGCATCCTCCTGGAGCATGTACCCAACACTGTGCTCAAAGAGTTCAGGAGACTCCTCAGGAGGACGTGGTGGGTCTAGGGAAGGAGTCACTGATGATGACATTGAGACAAGGGAAGACGATGCGTTGGCAGCTGCTTTGCTAGTACCCTGAGACTGGGTGAGAGAGGATTAGGAGGATGAAGGGGGCTTGGTCATCCACTCTACCAAGTTGTTGGCATGTTGCGGCTCAACATGTCCAGCTGCCGAAAAGAAGGCCAAGCGTGTCCCATGGCCACGTGCTGATGATGACGATGCACCGCGTCCACGACCAGCACTGTTGTCTCTAGACACAGAGCCTGCTTGCCCTCTTTTATCGGCTTGTGCCTGTCTGCCTCTCCTTGCTGGCCTTCCAGACATGGTAATGGCCTGAAGGGAGTTGGGAAAACCAGCAATTGGGTAGTGTATATTGTGCTGAGGCACACACAACTTCCACTAACTCCTGCAGATGGCAGATGGCTTAAATAGAGAAGAGCTATGTAGGTGGATATAGCGGTGTATACTGGGTTCAGAGCACGCAGACAGCACGCACAATCTCCTACCGCTGACTGCAAGCTCTATTTAAAACGAGCAAGATAGTTTGCTATATAGGTGGATATAGCGGTGTATACTGGGTTCAGAGCATGCAGACAGCACACACAATCTCCTACCGCTGACTGCAAGCTCTATTTAAAACAATTTTTTTTTTTTTTAATTGGGTAGTGTATATTGTGCTGGAGGCACACAACACCCACTAACTCCTGCAGATGCCTTTATTATAGGACACCAGCAATAAAGGGTAGATAAAGGGGTATACTGTACTGGAGGCACACAACACCCACTAAGCCCTGCAGATGGCTCTATTAGAGAACAGGAATAAAGGGTAGATACAGGTGTATATTGTGCTGGAGGCACACAACACCCACTAACTCCTGCAGATGCCTTTATTATAGAACACCAGCAATAAAGGGTAGATAAAGGGGTATACTGTACTGGAGGCACACAACACCCACTAAGCCCTGCAGATGGCTCTATTAGAGAACAGCAATAAAGGGTAGATACAGGTGTATATTGTGCTGCAGGCACACAACACACACTAACTCCTGCAGATGCCTTTATTATAGAACACCAGCAATAAAGGGTAAATACAGATGTATACTGTGCTGTGCTGGAGGCACACACAACTTCCAATAACTCCTGCAGATGGCAGATGGCTCAAATAGAGAAGAGCTATGTAGGTGGATATATCAGTGTGTACTGGGTACAGAGCACGCAGACAGCAAGCACAAGCTCCTAACACTGACTGCAAGCTCTATTATAAAAGATAGATATATCGCTAGCTATATAGGTGAATATAGCGGTGTATACTGCGGTCAGGGCACGCAGACAACAACCACTACAGAAGAGCAAGATCGAAAAATTGGCCGATAACGATCGGTGTATACTGTGTTGAAGGTACACAGAACACCCACTAACTGCTTCAGACGCCAACACACTACACAAGGCTGCCGCGCTGGCGGCCTTATATAGTGTGGGGCATGTACTACACAGCCTGAGCTATGATTGGCCACAGGCATCCTGCCTGTGGCCAATCATGGCTCTCCTCGCTGCCGGCGCTGTGATTGGCCAAGCATGCGGGGTCACAGTGCATGCTTGGCCAATCATGAGCCAGCAATGCACTGCGCCATCGCAGTGCATTGTGGGCCGTGAGCGCCACGCGAATTTGGCACGGACGGCCCATAATGTTCGGAATTCGCCGAACGGGCGAGCAGCCGATGTTCGAGTCGAACGTATGTTCGACTCGAACACGAAGCTCATCACTATCCAAGAGAAAGAGGGTAGTCGGTACAAGCCAAGGTTCGTGCCAGGTGGATAGCAGAGAAGACGAGGTGAGGTGGGAGCCGAGGTCAAGACAGATAGCAGGCCAAGAAGATCCATTTAACAAGCCAAAGGTCAAGGTCAGGAGGCAGGCAGGAAACAGGTCTGGAACAACCCGGTAAGTTGGTAATCAAGGATCACAGGAAACACAGGAACGTCGGTAACAACTGAGATGTGATGTGCTGATGGAGGTGCTGGGTCCTAGAGCCCTTCTGGTTCTCTGACAGGTGCTGATCCTAGAGACCTCCTGCTATTGGTACCCTGACAGTGCCCCCCCCCCGACGGGCAGCCTCCGGGTGCCCAACTGGGCCATCTTTCTTGGATATCTGGTATGAAATTCCTGAAGGAGTTTAGGGGTGTGGATGTTCTATTCCTAGGAGCTCTCTTTGAGTGGATACCCCTTCTACTTGATCAGATATTGTATTTGCCTGCCTTGCTTTCTCTAATCCAATACTGACTCCACCTCGTATTCTGTTTCTTCTCCAACAGTTACTGGTGGAGAAGGTGGTTCCACTCTCCCTGGGAATGGATCCAGAATGGGCAATTTAAAGAACGAGGCATGAAAAACTAAGTGAATCCTATAAGAATCAGGCAAGGATAATTTGAACGCCACTGGGTTTACCTTACATTTGACTGGAAACGGCCCAATGTATCTTGGCCCCAGCTTCTTCGATGGGCATGGCAATTTCAGATTGGCCGTTGACAGCCATACCTCATCCCCAACTTTAAGGGAGGGATTTCCACTTAGTTTTTTTGTCAAAAAATGTTTGTAGTCAGTTTGAGCCTTCTGTATGCATTCTTGGAGGGTTTGGTAGTTTTGCTGTATAACAGCAAGTCTGTCCTGAACAGCAGGCACTGCTGATTCTGATATAGTTTCTGGTAAGGCAAGGGGGTGGAATCCATAGTTGGCCCAGAATGGAGACTGGTTTGTGACTGAGTGTGGTGAATTGTTATAGGCAAACTCTGCCAGTGGGAGCAGTGAAGCCCAGTCATCCTAGGAAAAGGCAGAGAAACAGCGCAAGTACTGCTTCAAGGTTTGATTTGTGCGCTCTGTTTGTCCGTTGCTCTGAGGATGGTAGGCCAATGAAAGGGAAAGTTCTACTTTCAGGGCCTTACAGAGCGCTCTCCAAAACTTGGAGGTAAATTGTACCCCCCCCCCCATCAGAAACAATGCTACTGGGTAAGTCATGGAGTCTCACAATTTCCTTTATGAACGTGTTGGCGGTCTCAGTTGCTGAAGGTATGCCTACCAAGGGTAGAAAATGGGCCATCTTCAATAGGCGGTCCACCACCACCAGGATGACCGAGGGCGGGAGCTCCACAATAAAGTCCATGGAGATTATTTCCCATGGACATTTGGGAATGGGTAAGGGTCTTAACAGTCCCCAGGGCTTTTTCTTCTGCTACATAGGCACACTGAGCCGGATCTGACATAGGCTCTACAGTCCCAACTAAGATTGGGCCACCAGAAGGACCGTTGGATGTGCTTACTTGTTTTACGAGCTGCAAAGTGGCTGGCTAACTAGTGGTCGTGGTACATCTTGAAGACCTGAAGCCTTGCCTCCTGAGGTATGAAGACCTTATCCTGATGCCAGAGTAATTCCTCTTGTTTTCTTAACAAGGCCTGTTCAGATTCAGGGCATGAAGCACTTCTCTGCTTTAGCGTACAAACTGTGCCTGTGGAGGGTATTCAGCAACTTCTTGACGTGGTCTCTGTGGATTTCAAGAGAGACAGAGAAGATCAGGATATCATCCAGATAGATGATCAGGAATATGTCAAGGTACTCTCAGAAGATATCATTGACCAGGTGTTGAAATGTGGTGGGGGAATTGCATAGCCCAAAGGGCATCACAAGGCATTCAAAGTGGCCAAAGCGTGTTCTGAAGACCGTTTTCCACCTGTCCCCCTCTCTAATGCGCACCAGATTATATGCCCCCCATACATCCCTGGTTTTAAAACTCAAATCACAGCATATGTCAGTGTGAGTCTCTGCCCAGCCACCTTCCTCATCTGCCCCTTTATTTGACTATTAAAAATTATTTTAATCACTAAGCTACTAAAGAAACGCGTTTGACGCAAAACATGTTGAGCAGGATTGCAAGCTTTCATCCCTGAAAGTGGTTACTCCCATGCACCAGTAGCCACAGGATAACTCCTCTCCATGTATCACAATTCTCTTATCAGGGGTTGGGGGGCCTAACTTCCATCAGGGCTGATATTTGAACCAGCGATTATTTTTTGTATGTGATGGGTTCTTTTGTGTATGAATTTTTAACCCTTTTTGATGTATCTATTAAAATTTTAAAATTTTATTTTCTATAAGTTTGTGGTGCCATTAAAGACCATTCTCTGTTTGCCAATTCCAAATATTGATTTCAGGACGAGGCACAGTTTATCCATTTGAGTCCACAGTACCACCCTGTGCTGACATTTAAAGAGGAAGTAAACCCTGATGAGTTTACTTCCTCTTTCATTCCCTGCAAAGGCAAAGCATAATGGACCACTATGCATCGCATAGTAGTCCATTATGCATAACTTACCTGACACAAGAGCCAACGAAGTCACCTCTGTCCCCTGTAGTCCGGCACATCCATCTTCTCAGTGGGGTCTCGCAGCTCCACCGCTGTCATTCGGCGAAGCCATGATGACGTCACTCCCGCTCATTCGCACGGGAGCCAACACGCGCCGCAGCTCCGTTGTTTGAAATGCCGCACTCAGTGCGCCTGTGCGCCGCTGTCTACGGAGCATGCGCCGTAGATAGTGGTGCCTGTCTTCGGGCAAATATCTCCTAAACCGTATAGGTTTAGGAGATATTTCTTGGACCTACAGGTAAGCCTTAATCTAGGCTTACCTGTAGGTCAAAGTGTGTTGTAAGGGTTTACAACCACTTAAAATGTATTTATCTCTACCCATGTCAACCTAATACTTGAATAGCATTCACTCCTCTGGTCTGGTATGGCTTTTAAAGGGGATCTCCACATGAAAAATAGCAAAAAAAAAAGCATCAATCCCCTCTTAAAAATCCATGCCAGACCCTTAATCCGAGCATGCAGAAAAGCATGCTTTCCCTCCCGAACCATACCAGGCCACATGCCATTAGCATGTGGGGGTACCTTGACTGGGGGGATCCCCTGGCAAAGCACTTTGTCCCCATATTCATGAGGAAAAAGGCCTCTTCCACACAACTCTGGCAGGTGGTTGTGGGGGTCTGCGACGGGGGGCTTAATGGGATCTGGAATCCCCTATATTAATAAGGCCCCAGGAACTGTACTGCCCCCCCAACAATATGTATGGGGTACATAGTAACCCTAATCATTCAGAAAGAAAAGATGTCCCCTACAAATAAACTCCTTTATTAATAAAAATAAAGATCCCAAAAAATGTTCCTTATTGTAAATCCATCGTCAGTCATGATGTTCAACACACACCAACATGCTGAATAAAAAGGGGTGTGGTGGTGACACCATTGTTTAAATATGGTCATGGCAATATTCTTTCTTTTTTTTTTTTTTTTTACTTTATCTCTTTATTAATTTCTTTTCAATTTAAACAAAGCATACATCATTTCCTTACAATAAAAAAGGAAAGCAGAAAAAGGGTAAGAACATAAGTAAAAAAAAAACATAAAACCCCTTTACACCTTTCTGTCCCCGACATTCACCCCCTACCCCTCTCGCATTCATACCATCTTTCTCATCTCACTATTTACCTACCTAGTAAACCTTCCACTTTTAGGTATAAATACTTTTATTCATTTTCTCACACCACAACTTCCAAATCTTATCAATTTTTTTTATACCTCCCTGTCTTATATATGCTACCCTTTCCTTAAGGATTACCCCATTCATATTCTGCACCCACTCCCCACTGGTAGGGGGTTCAGAGGACTGCCATTTCTGGGCTATAAGCTTCCTTTCTTGAAAAAGGCATCTTAATTTTGCTAATTTAGTATCTTTGGGCTCACTACCTCCATCTATCCATCCCAATACACATCCCAAGGGTTCCATCTCTACTGTCATTTCAAATACCTGAGCTATTATTTCCACCACCTCCCTCCAGTAGCGATGTAGTTTGGGACATCTCCAGAACATGTGTATCATATCCCCCTCCGTCCTTCCACATCTAGGGCAGGAGGCGTCTTGCCTTCGGCCAAACATGAAGAGTTTCTTCGGGGTGTAGTATACCCTATACAATAAGAATAGATGGGTCAGTTTTTGAGGTGGATAGAGGGACACCCAAGGTGCCAGCACAAGTATCCTCTCCCATTGGGCTTCCGATATACTTCCCACATCCATTTCCCATTTCTTTCTATACGGTTGTCCTTGTGTTCTTACCCTAGTCCTCTTATTTAGACTTGCATAGATTTTAGTTATTAAACCTTTCCCTAGTTTTGCTCGCAGAACTTCCTGGATTACTCGTGTCTCACACCACTCTATTGTAGTCACCTCAAACTGTTTCTCCAGGGCGTGTCTGACCTACAGGTATCTGAAAAAAGCCTTGTTCGGGATTGCATACTGCTCCCTTAATTCCTGGAATGATTTCAAGTTGCCATTCTGGTAGATCTGATGGATAAACTTAATACCTCTACTTTCCCATTCCTTAATTTGCCCTATTTTTTGTATCTCGCCGAGCTTGCTATTGGCCCATAGAGGAGAGCATTCAGTAAACCCCCTGTATCCCAATATTCCTTTAGCTGATTCCCACACCTTTATCATCAAGCCTAGAGTAGGAATACCTCGCATAGCGATCCCTGCTTCCAAAGCCTCTATCACTGGCCTACCCAAAAGTTGCTCGAGGAGTGTTTTATTTTCTCGTCCATTGCCTTCAATATCCCCTCCACCCAGATGCTGTAACTGTGCTGCTAAAAAGTATGTGTGTGGGTGTGGGTGTGGGAGTGCTACTCCCCCTTCATTGTTTGGAGATTGCAAAGTCCTTAAGCTGATACGTGATTGTCCCCCCTTCCAGACCAGTTCTCTAAATATAGAGTCAATCTTGTAGAACCATATAAATCCATCTTGGAGAGTTGTGTAAGATATACAGAAGTTGCGGCAAGAATATAATTTTAATTAGGTTACATCGGCCTGCTGCCGATAAGGGAAGTTTCTTCCATATTTTAATTTTATCCTTAAATTTAGTTAGCAATGGAACTAAATTATTTACTACCGTATTTATCGGCGTATAACACGCACTTTTTCCCCCTTAAAATCGGGGGAAAGTCGTGGGTGCGTGTTATACGCCGATCCCCACTGTCTGCGAGTCAAAAATACCGAGCGCGGACGAAAAATACCGAGCGCCGCCGAAAAATACCGAGCCGATTGCTCGGCTCCGCTCGTAGTCCCGCCTCCCTGCTGTTTCTCTAGCGAGCGCTGCCGAAAAAGACCGAGCCGATTGCTCGGCTCCGCTCGTAGTCCCGCCTCCCTGCTGTTTCTCTAGCGAGTGCTGCCGAAAAAGACCCAGCTGACTGTACTGTGTACTCGGCTCGGCTCGGCTTGCAGTCCCGGACATACTGGGCGGGACTGCGAGCGGAGCCCAGCGGAATACACAGTACAGACGGCTCTGTCTTTTTCGGCAGCGCTCGCTAGAGAAACAGCAGGGAGGCGGGACTACGAGCGGAGCAGAGCAAGTCGGCTCAGTCTTTTTCGGCGGCGCTCGCTCGGTCTGTCTCGGCGGCGGGAAATTTA
Source organism: Lithobates pipiens (assembly GCF_037356315.1). Taxonomy (NCBI): domain Eukaryota; kingdom Metazoa; phylum Chordata; class Amphibia; order Anura; family Ranidae; genus Lithobates; species Lithobates pipiens. The sequence continues at coordinate 178,939,863 of NW_027507748.1, forward strand.
AACATGGGCAAGGCTGCAAACGGCGCTGGCCAAGCTGCAAATGACACTGCAAAGCTGCAAATGACACTGCAAAGCTGCAAACAGCATGGGGCAAGCTGCAAATGACACTGATCATTCTGCAATGATGGACAAGGCTGCAGATGCACACTGATAAGGCTGCATTGACTGGCATTTAAATGTAAGTTTTTTTTTTTCCTTAAACTTCCCTCCTAAAACGTTTTTCCTTAAAATGCCCTCCTAAACTTGGGGTGCGTGTTATACGCCGGTGCGTGTTATACCCCGGTGCGTGTTATACCCCGATAAATACGGTATATACTGTTTAGGGTCTTTGGTGACACAAATACCCAGGTATTTCATTTGGCTAACTATTTGTATACGTGCAGCTTCTTGGGGTAGAGGACTATCCAGGGTATCGAGTGGTAGTATACAAGATTTCTCCCAGTTTATCTTTAGTCCAGAAAGGTCCCCAAACTTTTTAATTCTGGACATTACATCCCCTATTGAGTTCTGTACATCTCCAAGAAGCAAGAGAAGATCATCTGCGAATAGTATTATTTTTTCTTCCTTGACCCCTCTCCTAAATCCCCCTATCTCCCCGTTTGATCTAAAGGACACGGCAAGGGGCTCAATGCAACCGTAGTGGATGTTTACTAAAGCAAAAAATCTAAAATTACTATACAGGGGAGAGTCCTTTTAAAGACTCCTTGAAAAACATGGAAAAACACCAGTCATTTAAATTACATAATTGGGAGATGCCTTTAGGTTGTATGTGCTGTCACAAAACAGTGCATTATTCATTGGACAGAGTCAGTGACACCTTATTCTAGCACCACATGTTTTGAATATGTGGTGATATTTTTTTTCTTTCACACTCAACTTGCATTAAATACAACAACAGCACCCCAATCAATTTCATTATTTGGCTGTGACACCTCAACTGGTAATAGGCCTCATTTGACTGGTAGAAATAATGCTATAAATGAAAAAACAAAACAAAATTTCTTCATAAATTTAGGCCAATATGTATTCTGTTACATATTTTTGGTAAAAAAAATCCTAATATTCATATATTGATTGGTTTACGGGAACGTTATAGCATTTTTTTTTTTTATACTAGTAATGGCAGCGATCAACAACTTATATCGGGCCTGTGATATTGCAGCGGAAGATTTGACACTAACAGACACTTTGTGGGAACCAGTGACACTAATACAGTGATCAGTGCTAAAAATATGCGCTGCCACTGTACTAATTACACTGGCTGGGCAGGGATTAACATCTAATTTGATCAAAGGGTTAAATGTGAGGTCCTCCGCCAAGTCTCCACTAGGTACCTGTTTAAAACAGGCTCCACCTCCATCCGTTACCTCGGAATCCAAATACCCATGGAAAGATCCCAATTATTCTCTTTGAACTATGCACCCCTTCTGCTTAGAACCAAGACGGATCTCTCAAACTACACAAAGAAACACCTATCATGGCTAGGCAGGGTGAATGCCCTAAAAATGGATGTCCTCCCTCGGCTTCTCTATTTGTTGCAAACAATTCCCATTTCCATACCCTCCTGGTTCTTTAAGAAGCCCCGCCAACTAATCTCCTCCTTTATTTGGGGGGCTCATCCCTTGGATACGCTATGAGACCCTATCACTCCCCAAGATTCGTGGCGGAGCCAGAGCTCCAGATGCCTCCCTATACTATAGAGCAGCTGTGCTCACGCCTATACTTAACTGGTTCCACCATCATTCCTCCTCCAAATTGTGGGTACAAATAGAGAGCCATATTAACGCAATAGATCTCTGAGCCTTACTGTGGATGCCTACCGAATTCCTGAAAGGAGAGATACCCCTGAGTAACCTCACCCGACAAACCATACAAATCTGGACCCAAATTAATTCCTCTAAAGCCCCGTACACACGAGCGGACTTTTCAACATCCAAAGTCTGACGGAATGATTCCGGCAGACTATTCGATCGTGTGTGGGCTGCAACGGACTTTTGATTTGCAAAAGTCTGACAGACTTTAGAAATGGAACATGCTTCAAATTTTTCCGCCAGAACTCTGCCGGACCCAGTTCCTAACGAAAAATTTGCTCGTGTGTATGCTATTCCGACGGAACTAAAACCGACGCTAGGGCAGCTATTGGCTACTGGCTATGAACTTCCTTATTCGAGTCTAGTCGTACGTCATCACGTTCGAATTTGTCGGAGTTTGGTGTGATTGTGTGTGGCCAAGTCCGCTCATTCGGAAAGTCCGTCAGAACTCTGTCAGAACTCCGGCAGAACTCCTTCGAAGGTCTGTCAGACATAAGTCTGGTCGTGTGTACGCGGCATTAGACACTATCTCCCCTGAAAGGACCCATGACTCCATTGTTTGGGACTCTGGATTTTCCACTGGCCATACAGGGAGCGAGTTTTGGACCTTGATTTAAGGAGGACCACAGACGACTTGCCCAAGTCCTACATTCAGACTCTTCTCTGACTCATGACGTTCCCTCTGACCCGTATTCTCATGCCTCGACACATTGGCTGCAGAGGCAACAGGTGATTTCCTTAATTCGCACCTACCCATCCCTACCTGATATACTCACTGACTTAACAGACTTGGAGAGCATGCTGCTCCAGGCCTCCCCCTCTACACATGTAGTCTCTCAACTATATTCTTTCTTACATATGGCTTATAATCCTGGCCTCCCCTCATACACACAGGCCTGGAAAGAAGATCTGGGTCACTCCATTTCACATGTAGACCGGCAAAAGTGCTTCATCCTGACTCACAAAATATCCTTAGCCTCCAATTCTCAAGAAAAGGGGTTCAGGTTGTTGACCCATTGGTACAGATGCCCCTCAACTTGCATTGGATAAACCCAGCGCTTCCAGATACCTGCTGGCATTGCTTGTCATCTACGGGAACCTTACTTCACATTTGGTGGGAATGCCCCCCTGTGAGGAAGTTCTGGCAAAGGGTCCTCGGCTTGTACTGTAGACTCATGGCGACCGCAATCACACCCTCTCCTGAGGTAGTTCTGCTATCTCTGCTCCCAGGACCACTTAAGTCAGTCAAGAAAGACATTCTGCACCACTTTTTGGCAGCTGCTAGAACGGTGTTGCCCAGACATTGGAAGTCGACGAGCATGCCTTCCCTGGGGGATTGGGCAATTGAAGTGGACCGAATTAATAGTTTGGAACTAATGTTGCCACAGGAAATGGGTAAAGAGGAACAATTCTCCAAGACCTGGACCTCGTGGTCTATGTTTCGATATTCCTCAGAATCTATTCCATGGGCCACAGAGGACTTTACCGATGCACCTGTGTAACCAGAGTGGAATGTCTGCCTCTTGATCCCTAAAGCTCTTTACTGCCCTGACCCCTCTATCCCTACCCTCTCCACACTTTCTCCTTTCCCTTTTAAATGTTACAGTATTACCCGATTATTTAATTCACAATCTCTAGTCTTATCGGACCGGAATGGTGGCACACCCAGAGCTTCCCTCTCGGAGAGAACGTGTCCAGAATAGGAACAATAGCCCTAGCCTACCTGTAATGAGTGGGCACCACTCGTTGAGTAGATAGTGGTGCGCACAAACCCACAATAACTCAGATTAGACGCTGTAGGTATACAGGCTCTTATACCATACTAAATCAACCGAGGCTCAAAAATCATTTTAAGCTCGAGACAGTATGACACCACTGTAGCAAAGTTGAATATTTCTGTTTATGTATTAATGTAAGACGTGTATGTCTATTGTGTCATTTTTCTATGTCACTTTTTCTATCTCAATAAAATAAGATTGAATTAAAGGGTTAAATGTGTGCTTAACCAGTATTTATGTGTTTCCTGTAAGGTGCTTTCACTAACAGGGAAACAAAATCCTGCACATCCCCACTGACAGGACAGATCTCAGCATTGTTTACATATTTTCCTCCTCACGATTGGCTTGTGCTGTGTTTAATCACAGCATAGCTGGCTCTCGCCCCCTACCTAGAAGTGTCTGATCATGTACGAGCAGTGGTGGCTGGTGGTTTTTTGTTTGGGGGAGGGGTAGCAAACATCACCCCCCACTGTCTGCCAGTCGGTTCTCCAGCACTTACCCCATCTAGGCGGCAGGCATCGCAGGAGCCACGATTGGGCTAATGTTGGTGCCAAACTGAGCAAGTCCCCACTCCACTTCTTGGATAGGACAATTATCCACCTGCTGCTGATGGAACTCTCTGCCATATTGTGTCATACTCTTGTCCATAGACCCACTTTCAGCATCCCTGGTCATTGTCCTTAATGTTTAGGAATAAAGGAATGTCCACTTTTTAAATGCATTTTCCACACTTTACTGTAACTTCACAATCTTTCTGTGACACCTAACATCACATTTGACATACTTCAGTCCTGCAAAGGGCTTTTTAAGTCAGTACTGCAGGAGACTACATCTTGATAGCCCTGTGGTGTTTGGCTTTTTTTCTTCCATTCCACTGTGGCAGAGACATTTGCCTTGGGAAGGTTGCCTTCAGTTGACCCACCGCAGCGTGCCCCATGACTCTGTTATTAGCTTGATGTGATATATCCTAATGCCGCGTACACACGATCGGACTTACAGCAGACTTGGCCTGCAGGATTTTGAAGCGGAGGTCCGCTGGACTTTCTGAACGAGCGGACTTACGCACACATGAACAGACTTTCCGGCGGACTAGGTCCGACGGACTTCCCGTGGGACTTTTGGCGGAGGTCCGACAGACTTTCAAAATGAACGGACTTGCCTACACACGGACTAAAGTTTGTTCATTTTGAACATGACTCCAGGTACGATGGGACTAGAGAAGGAAGTCAATCTCGCCTCTTTTATCGGCGAGATTGACACCTGACACCTTGTGAACCCCGTCACCTAGTATGAATATTAAGGGTAACCTCCTACGCCGAAAAAATGATGTGGGGGTCTCGTCAAAATCCATACCAGACCCTTATTCTAGCACGCAGCCCGGCCGGTCAGGAAAGTGGGTGGGGACGAGCTAGCGCCCCCCTCCTGAACCGTACCAGGCCGCATGCCCTCAACATGGGGGGGTGGGTGCTTTGGGGAAGGGGCCCTGCACCCCCCACACCAAAGCACCTTGTCCCCATGTTGATGAAGACAAGGGCCTCTTCCCGACAACCCTGGCCGTTGGTTGACAGGGTCTGCAGGCGGGGGGCTTATCGGAATCTGGGAGCCCCCTTTAATGAGGGGGCCCCCAGATCCTGGCCCCCCACCCTGCGTGAATGAGTATGGGGTACATTTTACCCCTACCCATTCACCTGGGGGGAAAAGTGTCAATAAAAAAACACACTACACAGGTTTTTAAAGTAGTTTATTAGACAGTTCCGGGGGTCTTCTTCCGACTTCGGGGGTCTTCTTCCAATTTCTCTACGCTTTCCGGTTCTTCACGCCAGGCTCCTCCACTGCTCTTTTGCCGCTCTTTTGCTAGCGGAGGAGCCTGGTTTTCTCCTTCGTCCCCCTACAAAGACCCTTGGAGCTGTCCTTGTTGACAGGAGCTGGGTCCGGCGGACTTTCGGCGGAAAGATTTAAAACATGTTTTATTTCTAGGTCCGCTGGACTTTGGTGAAGAAAAAGTCTGCTGGAGCCCACACACGATCAAATTGTCTGACGGACTCTGGTCCGCTGGAAAGTCCAATCGTGTGTACATGGCATAAGCCTCAGAAATCCCTTGTGAGAGTTTCCTCCCTGTCACTAGAGGCCGTAGATGTTGGGGTGGATGCAGCAGGAAATTGATGTGGAGAGGGGGAAAGTGAGGAGGAGTGTGGGCCTTTTTCTGCTGACTGAAGTGCAACTTGCTCTGAGCTCTGTGGTGCAGAATCATGTTATTCCTTAGGTATGTGGATACGTTAGAAAAGGCCCACGTTGCAGACTTCTGTAGACTAGTCCAGTGATAGCAGTGACCTTTATTTTTGGATTTGCATGTCTGCTACCTCCAGTCCTCTGCAACCTGTCCTGAATAATAGTATCCCCTACTTCTTTTCTGCCTCTCCCTGAGAACTTTTTTTCTTTCCAGTCTGTTGCAACCATGAATGGCTTTTCACCTCATCATCCACCCCCTTCTCATCTCTACTCTCTCTCTGATGTAGCCACCCCCCTCTATGTTCGTGGCATTATCTTCTTCAATCTCAATCTGAAACAGGACAGGATATGTTTACTCATGACCAAGATCATCCTCTTGCAGCAAATCAGTAATTATGTGATCAAATAATTACGCTAAATACTCATTGGCATTTTGGAGACCTATGCTGGAATTAGTGGAAAAGGAGGAGAATGAAGAAGAGGGCACATTAGCAGACAACTGGCTGCTCTGCACTTGGGAAGAGGAAGAAGAGGAAGGCTTTGTCAGCTACTTCTGACACTATCTGTGACTGTATGGCAAAGCCACACTGAGATAGAAAAGGCAGATGTGTCCTGCCTCTAAATGGTGCAGCAAATCACCACTTTGTTCTGCAATTTACCATCAGCTATAGAAATAACGGGAAAACTTTTTGCATGCTTTGGTGCCCATTACTTTACAGCACAAGTATGCAGTGATGTGTTGCAAACAAAGTTAAGCTTTGCCTGTGACAAGTATTGTTGTGGACCCTGAAATAAAAAATAGGCCATAGCAAAAGAAAAGAAAATATTCCCTCCTCCAAAAAAAACCCTGAAACAGGAAATCCAAACCAGCTTTTTAACCTAGTAGAAAAAAATATTGATAAATGAAGGGAAAAAAAATGAAAAAAAAAACACAATAAAACAAACAAACAAAAAAAAATACTGCAGGGATTAGGGTGGGGTGCTACAATTGTTGCTGACAAACAAAAAACAGGCAAAAAGGTAGTCCTAAACAGGACTGTTAGATGCCTAAATTGTAAACATGTGGGGGCCTTAGGGTCAGTACACAAGAAAATGTAGCCCACCACACTGCAATCTACAATAATAAGCACTATAGCACAGTTTAGCATTGTATAGAATCCAACTCTTCATACATAGACTGCCAGCTCCCCTTGAACTACTCCACCACATGATGACAAATGGCTGCAGGAAACACGCCCAGGGGTCCGCACATAACAATGCTACCATTATTGGCCTTTATAAGCCAAATGAGGTAAGTTGAAAGGCTATGCAGTACATTATGATTACAAAGAATTTGGCCCAACAGAATTCACCTTACATTTGCTAGGACAACAAACCTCAAACAGCAGAATTTGCTTTAAACCCATGGTAGCTGCGAATCCAAACTGCGTGCCTAGTTAAAAGGAATTTTTAACATCTCAGCAATCTTTCAGAGTTACAATTTGTTGAAATCATGTTTTACTTTATATCCTGGTAGATCACATTTATTTCATCAGGCCACTCAGCAGCAATTACGTCTTCCTGACTTCCACTAAATATAGTTTTCCTGAAACAGCTCTGAAACATGAAATGAGGATGACAAATGAAGAAAAGACACACTAAGTGCCTCTTATTAGCCTCTTTCATCTTCTATATATTTACAGTTTTGATGCTACATTGCTAAAACAAGTCTGGCCAATACAATTTATAATTTACTATACATCTAATCATCACAAACACAAATGTAAAATTGAAATAACTCCAACAAAAACTTTCGATGAAAATAATGCTTACCCTAGTGATTCTGTAGAGGCAGAAATTGAATCCAACCCAAATCTATGTCACTTAGGAAAACACTAAACTAAAAGCGAAAGGAACCTGTTATTGCTGACTGCCTTAAGTGGCTAATTATGTTGTTGACTTGGTTACCTTTCGGCTTTACTATTTATTATAAAATCATTAGCAAGGAACAGTTATGAACTTGACCTTTACTGCCTACATTTGTTTTCTATATCAGCACATCTTTAAAGCCTCCTCCCATTCCCCCTTCCTTTTTACATATTTTATAGTTGTTGTTGTTTTTTGTTTTTTTGGAGAAGCAAGTACTTTCAGGTCAGCTCCTGAATCCAAGATGGAGGCATAAGAAAAGAAATCGCAATGAAGACTTCAGGTGCGAGAAAGATTGCATAGGACTTCATGGGTTGGTATGTGATTTGTTGTAAAGTTGGCAGCTACAGTACTTGTAGCTTCTGACTTTTATTTATGGATAAGTGGAAAGTTCATATTTAAAGTGTATCTAAACCAAAAAACAAAAATGTAATATATTGCAGCATACCAGCTACCTGATGTTGTAGCTGTGTGTACCTTAATCTTTCTTTAGTTTTTTTTTCTTTTAGTATTTCTTATATTAGGATTTAGGATGACAACGTTTACTTGCTGTACATTATCTATGTAGGAGAAGCATTGCCACTCTGGGACAGGGAGTAGGTTAGGACTACATAGTGAAGAACTGTGCAGGGCTACACATAATTTTTGGTAATTCAGTGCAGCAGATGCAGAGCAAAGTTACCAGCTCAATGGGTTTTTGGCAGATAAACTGGTATTTAATATGCATTAAAGTGTTTGTAAACCCTTACAACCAACTTTGACCTACAGGTAAGCCTAGATTAAGGCTTACCTGTAGGTCCAAGAAATATCTCCTAAACCTACACGGCGTGGTCAACGGCGATATGCCGCGAGTGGCGGCTCCTGTGCGCATGCGCGGGAGTGACATCATCGTGGCTTCGCCAAATGACAGCGGCATAGAAGTGAGAGCCACCGAGAAGATGGATGCGCTGGACTACAGGGGACATCGGTGACTTCGCTGGCTCCTGTGTCAGGTAAGTGGCACATAATGGACTACTATGCGTAGCATAGTAGTCCATTATGCTTTACCTTTGCAGGGAATCAAAGAGGAAGTAAACTCATCAGGGTTTACTTCCTCTTTAAAGGGATGTACTGAATATATGAATAAGTAGTAAAACTGGATGGTAAACAAGATTGCCAGGGAACTACTGACCTCTTAAATACAGTGAGAGTATGTATTTCATGACAGGATTCTTTAAAAATAAGCAATGTCTACTTATGAAAGAACTGAACACTGAAAAAATTATTAAAGTGGACCTCCAGCCAAAGTTTTTATTTTTTTATTTATTTATTTTTTATATATAATGAAGAATAATTAGAACTATCTCAGGTGCTGTCTGCTTCCATGCTGGGATGGATTCTCCTAACTTTCTTTCCCAGAGACACAGCAGGAAAATTGTTGATTTCCCCAAGTGAGTAAGACAGGACAAATATTGAATCTCTTCATAGGGAACTCAGATTGCAATAAAAAACAGACTTTTTTTTCTGCGTCTGATCAGTGAGGTTAAATTAGTGAGCGCTTTATTTCTGTTTGGTAAAGGAGGAAAAAAAAAACCTGTGTGAGCTCCAAAACAACTTCTCAGAGCATGCACAGGACAATGGACACCTTCTCTGGCCACATGTGACTTGACTGGGCCATTCATGAGACACCTAGCGCTATCACATAGCATGAAGCTGTATGTTAGACAAAAGGAGAGAACAAAATGACAGTTGGTGGTTTTCTCAATGCAATTACTGGAAATTAAATTGTCTGTTTGTTGAAAATAATGCTTTTTGCTATGTCACAACTATTTTACATCTCATTAATTCATTCTACTTTATCTAGTGTAGTCTATTCAAACATGAAACCACTGTATAGTGGTTCTATAACTCGGACTATACATAATTTAGTTTGAGAATTAATAAGTTAATTACTGCCACCTGTACCCTGAGGATTTTTTGTGCATTAACGTAAAACTGTACTTTGACCATAACAGGTTTACTTAATAGCCCACACTACCCTGACAAAACTTATGTTATATTTGCCCACTGTAGCAAAGTAAACAATCCCTGTGTTAGTTCTAAGTCTGTTTGGTTGGAGCTTAAACAGGGCTAAGGATCTTACTCCTCCCCAGAGCTGCGGACTGGTCATTGGCCATTGGCACCCAGTGTTGCATCATTATAATAAAGGGAGAAAGGCATGTGCTCTCTCATATCCAGAAGTACTGATTACTTCAAATGTAGTGGTGGAGGAATCAATGGAAGGAAAGTATAAACAGTGCGGGTGGCAGGAAGTGGGCTATTAGGCGAGACTGTACTTTCCCTGAACACCTCACCTATTACTCTAGATAGGAGATGTTAACCTTTTCCTGCACCTTATTTTATTGTGCCTGATTAGAGTGGGAAATATGTTATAGGGGCCTTTCTCCAGCAGTATTGAGCACCCAATATAGAGTGCTTTAGTTGTTCCTTAACACTTGGGATTGAATACTTATGTCATGAAATGGACCTCTAAAACAGTTGACTAAAATAAGGAACATCCTACAATTCAATGATTACACTTAGTGATGATATGGGAGTCTTAATTCTCATATCAACATTATAGACAGAAAAAATCTAGATGGTGAGGTATCTCCTAGCTCCCTTGTGGCTCTGGAACTCAGCTCTGGGCTACTGAGATTCCTCAGGCACAAAACGCAACTGATGATAATGTTTTATTTATGGCTGGCTTTTATTCATGTGATGGTGATTTGAAGTAAGCATCCTTTGAAGTTCTGAAGACGAATTCACGAAACGGGTCAAACAAAACCCTGCCATCAAGAACACCAAGAAAGGAATGTTCTATATTATTGAAAATAGGAGATAAACATGCAACGAGTTGAGATAAACATTTCACACGTTGTTTGAGGGGTGCAAGTAATAAGGGTCTGCCTTAAAATGATGCAAACCCTTTATATTAATTATCTTAATTATAATACAATTGACACTTCATTCAGTACCTTGGAAATCTGTAATATGTCTTTGCTTTTTGAACTCCTCACCTATGTCTATTCCCTTTGATGATAATACAGCAGGGACAGCTCTAATTGAACTTGTAGTTTTGCAATGACCTCTCTATTTTTAAGAGTTTCATTGTACTACAATTTGAACCTAATAAAGTACAAAACGGTTTTCCATCTCTGGCATTCAGACACAGGCAGAGGACAATGATGTCATTTTGTCTGCGTTCATATGGGGATGACAGCTTAGGGCAGCTGATAATTTTCACAGTCTCCTTTGAAGTTTTGGGTATGAGAGCCGTTCTGGGGATTCGGTAAACTGCATAGCTTATTTCCCTTGTGAACAGGAGAGGAGTCATTCCTTACAACTCATCAAACACAGATAGTTTAGAGATTACTTGTACCAGAAAGTCAGCAATTACTGGAATTAGTGGCTTTTTTTTTAAATCATTTAGCAGATGTCTTTATTCATATTATAATTGTATAAATAAAAACGAATTATGATTAGAGATAAGCATATCACTCCTCAAAGTTCAAGATACAAGCCTGATCAGGAATATTTGTAGCCACAACAGATTCTTGGAGAGTTTTTCATTGAATTTTTATTTTTGTAACAAAAGAAAATGTGCAGTCCACTCTACCCACAAACAATGCCACCATGGCAAATGCATAATACAGGCTTGTAATGTCAACTGGCAATGCTATCAGGCTATTTTACACCTCTCATGCCCAAGAGGAGGTTCTGGTAATGCAGGAAGATATGGGCGGAAAAATGTCCAAGACACTTGCTTCTTAGCAACATTTTGGGTGCAGCATAAACCTTTGTCAAGTAGAGGTGTAATGCCCAACTATACCTATGTTACTATTTGTGTAAGATGATTTCTACTGAACATAAATAAAAGAACAAGTCCCTTGTGCATAAAATATAAAATATACTGGATGTGCCCGGGATGTACAATCTGGAGAGCAGGATTGGAGCCTAGGGTATTAAGACTGACGGCTTCAGAACAGTACATTTAGGTATAATAGTGCTGGAAGGCCGGGAAATAGTTTGGGAAGGGGTACAGGGATAATAGACGCTGCCCTTATTTTTCTCTTTGATGAACACTTTATGAAGCTATGCTGACCCGCTCTTCATTTCTGAATGAATGAATGAATGAATGAAATACTTATATAGCGCACAATGCGAACTGAATCGCCTCTAGGCTCTTCTTCCCTTGTAAGAACAGCTTTTCTCTGATTGTGAATGGCAGAGCTCTGTCATCTCCTTGTAGAGGGTTCTGTGTCCTTTACACTGATGTTCAAGAGTTCTGAAGGAAAGAAAGAACAATCACATTAGAGAAAACTTCAGGGAATAAAAGTGTGGAGGAGAGACATGTCAAGTATGGCTCAGTCCTTCTGACTTTCAGCTTTGTCTTTTTGCTTCTTTTCTTACAGTACCATTTCTCATCCCAACATACACTATATTACCAAAAGTATTGGGGCGCCTACCTTTACACGCACATGAACTTTAATGGCATCCCAGTCTTAGTCCATAGAGTTGGCCCACCCTTTACAGCTATACCAGCTTTAACTCTTCTGGGAAGGCTGTCCACAAGGTTTAGGAGTGTGTCTATGGGAATGATTCACCATTCTTCCAGAAGCACATTTGTGAGGTCAGGCACTGATATGGACGAGAAGGCCTGGCTCACAGTCTCTGCTCTCATTCATCCCAAGGGTGTTCTATCAGGTTGAGGTCAGGACTTTGTGCAGGCTAATCAAGTTCCTCCACCCCAAACTCACTCATCCATGCCTTTAGACCTTGCTTTGTGCACTGGTCCAAATCATTTGGTAAAGGGGGGTTATGGTGTGGGTTTGTTTTTCAGGGATTGGGCTTGGCCCCTTAGTTCCAGTGAGGCAAACTCTTAAGGCATCAGCATACATTTTGGACAATTTTATGCTCCCAACTTTGTGGGAAAAGTTTGGGGATGGCCCCTTCCTGTTCCAACGTTACTGCACACCAGTGCACAAAGCAAGGTCCATAGTCCTGACCTCAGTCTGATAGAACACCTTTGGATTAAATGAGAGCGGAGACTTGCAAGAATGGTCAAACGTTACCATAGACACATTCCTAAACCTTGTGGACAGCCTTCCCAGAAGAGCTGAGGCTGTTATAGCGGCAAAGGGTGGGCCAACGCAACATTGAACCCTACGGACTGAGACTACAATGCCATTAAAGTTCATGTGCGTGTAAAGGCAGGTGTCCCAATACTTTTGGTAGTATAGTGTTATGTAGATTTGTTTTTTTGACTGGTCATCATCCTGTAATCTTGTTTTTTAAACTTCAATACCATTTCTGTCCCCTGATGAAGATTTGTGAGAAACTAATAACTGTAACACATTGGGGCTTCTCCGGCAGGTTATACTGTTTGAAGAAATTCAATTGAAATATACAGTTATGTGAAAAAGTATTTTTTATTTTTTTGCATATTTGTCACACTTAAATGACTCAGATCATCAAACAAATGTTATTATTACACAAAGATAACCCAACTAAATACAAAATGCAGTTTTTAAATGATGTTTTCATATATTAAGCCAAAAAAACTGTCCAAACCTGCCTGACTTTATGTGAAAAAGTAATTTCCCCCTAAACCTAATAACTGCTTTTGCCACTCTTAGTGCCAGTAGTGTATCTAGGTTTTGTGCTGCCCTGGGCCTGACTAAACTCATGTACCCCCTAATTTAAATATGAGCCACACCTTCCTGTCAAGGCCACACCCCTTGCTGTTTAAGACCTGCCCTGAAATTTTTGAGGGGGGACACTAGTTCTGAAGGCATGGGGGGGAATGGATTCCCTTAATTTGCATAGATTTCCTCTCACTTTCTGTTTGGCTATGGGGCAGGAAATGAAGGGAAATCTCTGCAATGGGACAGGGATGGTAAAAAAATAAACTGACAGGAGCTATAACCCTAACTTATTCTATCCAAGATGAAAAAAAAAGTGTTGCCTATAGTTCTACTTTAAGTTGAATTTCTGATAATTTTATGGAGAGACCTAAGAAGATATAACCATGGTGCAGCAGAAAACATAGCATAGTCAGGAAGGTTTGTGGTCCAAGATGACAGGACAGTCAAAATTAGAAGCGGCGCCTCCCCCCCGACCATTGTGGAATGTCGGCCGCCTGCATACCGGAAGCAGTGGGGGACGCTTTATGGGGGCGTTAGACTAATTTGCCTATCAGCCCAGTCCACCCCATAAGACTGGCGCATACACACGATCAAACAATCGGGTGGAAAAGTCCGGCAAACTCAAGTCCGCCGGACAATCCCCCCGTGTGTAGCCTCAGGTGGACTTTTTTTTACCGGAAAGTATGGCGGACTTAGAAAGTAGTTTTGCACTCCAATCTTCCCACCAGACTTGCATTTCGGCGGACAATCCGGCCGTGCGTATGCCAGTCCGCTGTACTTTTGAAATGAACGGACTTTTCCCGCCCGGAGAAAAGTCCGCTCATTTTGAGCACGTCTTCAGGTAGGCGGGGCTCGCGAAGGATGCGTCGCTGGCCCCGCCACCTGGTATGAACTTAAAGAGGAACCCCAAAAAATCGGCGTGGGGGCCCCCCCCCAGGTCCACATCAGACCCTTGTCCGAGCACGCTACCCGGTCGGTCAGGAAAGGGGCGGGACGAGCGAGCGCCCCCCCCCCCCTGAGCCGTACCAGGCCGCGTGCCCTCAACATGGGGGGTGCCTTGGGGAAGGGGGGGTGCACGGCCCCCCCACCCCAAAGCACCTTGTCCCCATTATGATGAGGACAAGGGCCTCTTCCCAACAACCCTGGCCGTTGGTTGTTGGGGTCTGCGGGCGGGGGGCTTATCGGAATCTGGGAACCCCCTTAAATAAGGGGGCCCCCGGATACCGGCCCCCCACCCTATGTGAATATGGGGTACAATGTAACCCATTCACCTGTAAAAAAAAGTAAAAAAAACAACAACACACAAGGGTTAAAATAGTTTATTGCACAGCTCCGGGGGTCTTCCGTCTTTGGGGGTCTTCTCGCCGGACTCCTCCGCTATCTTCTGCTAGCTCTTTTACTAGCGGAGGAGCCCAGCTTTCTTCCTCGCCGCCGCCCTCTTCTTCCGACTTGGGGGGGTCTTGTCCCTCTCTTTGGTTCTTCTTGCCGGGTCATCGCGCCTTCTTCTCTTTTACAGGCGGTGGCCCCTTCTGTTCTTCTCTTCTTCTCTTCAGATGTTGCCTCGTTGCATCCTCCGCTCCCAATGGCACGGTCGTGACGTGCGGCGACTTATATAGTGACATCGCCGGATGCTGTCCCCACCTATTATGAAGTCACAGTCCCTGCATCCTCTGGGATTGTGACAATTTTAACCCTTGTGTGTTGTGGTTTTCTTTTACTTTTTTTACAGGTGAATGGGTAGGGGTACATTGTACCCCATACTCATTCACATAGGGTGGGGGGCCGGCATCTGATAAGCCCCCCGCCCGCAGACTCTGACAACCAATGGCCAGGGTTGTCGGCAAGAGGCCCTTGTCCTCTTCAACATGGGGACAAGGTGCTTTGGGGTGGGGGGGCCGCACGGCCCCCCTTCCCCAAGGCACCCCCCATGTTGAGGGCACGTGGCCTGGTATGGCTCGGGGGGGGGGGGGGGGGCGCTCGCTCGTCCCCCCCTTTCCTGGCCAGCCGGGTAGCGTGCTCGGACAAGGGTCTGATGTGGACCTGGGGGGACCCCACGCCGATTTTTTTCGGCGTTGGGGTTCCCCTTTAAGTCCATACCAGGTGGCGGGGCCAGCGATGTCTCCTTCGCGGGCCCCCGCCTACCTGGAGACGCGCTCAAAATGAGCGGACTTTCCTCCGCGTGTGTGGGGGCGAGTCCGTTCATTTCAAAAGTACAGCGGATAGTCCGGTGGACTTAGGACGCCGTATTACTCCGCTGAAAAAGTGCTGTGTGTGGGCAAGTAGCCCGTTTGGAAAGTCCGGCGGACAGTCCGGCGGGAATAGTCGGCTACGTGTGTACGCGGCATAACAGTGTAGCTCAAGCCGGCGGGGACTCTTTCCATGCTGTCCCACTGCAAAGTGCTGCCCTAGGCCTCGGCCTTGTCGGCCTAGGCCAGGATACAGTGTTGCTTAGCTCAACAACTACAATCAAGCGTTTGCGATAACTGTCAATGAGTCTTTCACATTGCTGTGGTGCAGATTTGGCCCACTCTTCTTTGCAGAATTGTTTTAATTCAGCTACATTGGAGGGTTTTTCCAGCATGAACGGCCTATGTAAGGTCATGATACAGCATCTCAATTGTATTTAAGTATTTAAATACAATTGTATTTAAATACAATAAGTATTTAAATTAATTGCTTTGACAAGGCCACTCCAAAATCTAAATTTTGCTTTGTTTGAACCATTTGGAGGTGAACTTTCTGTTGTGTTTCTGATCATTGTCCTGCTGCATAACGCAAGCGTACTTGAGCTTGAGGTCACAAACTGATGGCTGGACAGGATTTTCTGGTAGAGCTCAGAATTCATGGTTCCATCAATTATGGTAAGTAGTCCAGGCCCTGAAGCTGCAAAGCAGCCCCAAACCATCACGCTACCACCACCATGTCTGACTGTTGGTATGATGTTCTTGTTATGAAATTCTGTATTCGTTTTATGCTAGCAGTAACAGGACAAACACCTTCCAAAAAGTTACATTTTTTCTCATCAGACTACAGAACATTTGCTTAAAAGTCTTGGGGATAATCAAGATGTTTTTTGGTAAATGTGAGATGAGCCTTTGTGTTCTTTTTGGTCAGCAGTAGCTTTGGCCTTGGAACTCTCCCATGGATGCCATTTTTGCCCAGTCTCTTTCTTATTGTTGAATCATGAGCACTGATCTTACCTGAGGGAAGTGAGGCCTGCAGTTCTTTAGCTGTTGTTCTGGGTTCTTTTTATGACCTTCGATGACACCCAGATCTATCTCTCCACTCCTCAACTCCTCAAAAAAAAGCTTTGAGTCTGGTGCCCTGCATGCATTCCCACATGCAAACTAGGGGGGCGGCGCCCCTAATGCTCTGGCCTCTCTGGCCTATAGGTACTGTAAATATCTCCTAAACGTGCACTATTTAGGAGATATTTACTGTACATGCAGCTGGTGACATCACCGGGGCATGTGCTCTAAAGGAACAGCCTCCCCGGGCTGTTCTTTCAGAGTCCTGTGCCATAAACGGTAGGTCCTGCATGCACGTCATCTCGGCTCCGGCCAATCACACAGCCGGAGTCCGCAAACTGGAAGGAAGATGATTGGAGATTGTAGCCATGTCAGCGGTGACATCTCGCCACTGGAAAGGCTTTGTTCTAAAGTACATTTCACATAATCTGCTAGTCTGCGATACACACTAGCACATTATGGCTTTACCTTGCAGGTTAAAAGAATAAAAAATCATAGCAGGAAACTATAGCATCTGTAATTTTTGGACATTGAGGGAAAATTAATATGTGTGCTGTAACCACTTTCTGACCTTGGATCTCTGCATCTCTTACTACTGACCTATGAACTCTGCGTCAATTAATCCTGACCATTGAACTCTGTGTTACTTTCTTCTCACCCCTGAACTCTGCATCACTCCCTTACTGCTGATCTCTGGAGCCTGTGTCAATTACTAATGACCACTGAACCCTTTACCATCTACTGTCCTATCAAACTGTATGTGGAAAAACCCAATAGGTCATGGATTATCTCGGTATCCCAAAGTCAGAGATCAAAGCATTTTTAAAAAGTCAAAGTTTATTAAAAACATAAAAAAAATACAAAGCTCATGATTTAAAATGATCATTGTATGGAACGCCCCTGTAGATGTGCTGTAGTGGCCATGCTTGATGTATTCAACTCCACTGACGCAAGATCCAAGATACAGATATAGAGAAACATACAAGCAGCAAACCCTCTACATGTTGCAAGGCAATGGCTTAAAATATCTAAAAATAAACAATTCATTACTCAAAAAGTACAAACAGCATAACGATGACATTAATATACAAGTAAGTTGTTAACACAACAGTAAGACATCAAGAGCACCGGTGTTTCAGGTGGTCCCCAGGACTTACCTAAATCTAGAGGTAAGACCCAAGCTTGTGGGAACCACTATAAACCAGAGGATATTTTATGATTCTGACTAGAAGAATAAAATACTTTCAAATACCATGGATAAAGTGTGTGTGATGTCACTGTGTCTGATCTCCCACTGCACATGTGCGGGAAAATCCATTCATATGCAGTGCCAAAAGGAAGCCGTTTACAGGCGGGATGGAAGTCCCACCGAGCATCAATACAGGCATAGGAAAGGCAAAATCTGGGGGAAAAGTAATCCTGCCAGCACCGCCCCCTACCGTCTGCTGCAGAAAAAACAAGGCAAGCCGCCAAACTTGCCAAATTGTGGCACCTCCTTTAGCCAATCACAGTGGTCATGTGATTGGAAATGTTTTATTTCTTTAATTCCCTAATTTTATTTTTCACTCTGAACCTGAAATTTAACAGAGTTGCACATAACTTTTTTTTATTATTATTAAATACCCTTTCCCCTTTCACAACTTCGGCTGCAGTTATTCCACTTTAATATATCTCACCTAGGTGACAATGATATCACAGGTACCGTGATCCAGTAACCGTTAATCACAATAGACTGGCATCGCTATTTTCTATCTATATACAGGCTGGTACAGCCCTTTGTGTTGTGTTTCCTTGACTTTGGGTTTTAGCCAGTAATGGGGTAAAACTTTCAGAATGACCATAGTATGACCACATAAAATATTCTCATAATAATGTCTGTGTGAGGCCTCATTCACACTTGCAAATGGGGCTGTCATTAATTAGATGTGAAAACCCCAGCGGGGTCACCGATTAGATGTAGGGACAGCCAGATCAAAAGCAATGGAAGGCCAACAATTCTGCAGCTTATCGTGGCTGCTCCAAAGTAATTGCTCATGGTGTGATTTCCTGTGGTTGGTTGGCCCTGGATTCCCTGGAGAATTTATGTCCAGGGCTGACCAGTCACAGGTGACTGCTCCATGCATGATATACGTCGGCAGAATGGCACGGGCAGGCAAACTGGCGTACGGGTACATCCATTAGTAATTGCCACCCTGCCATTGCGTGCACATCGCCAGCGGTTTGCGCGTGCCAGTCAGGACCCCCGTGAGTCTGGTCGCGGGTCCTGCGAACTCAATCGCCGCGGAGATACCCGTGATTGTCTCACGGGGAAACTGAATGAGGAGATGGGGAAGTAAACAGCATCTCCCCGTTCTGCCTAGCAACAAGTGACACTGATCTCTGCACCCTGTGATTGGAGCAGAGATCAGTGTTCACTAACACACATCCATGCTCCCCTCAGTTAGTAACACGCCCCTAGGACACACTTAACCCCTACACTGCCACCCCTGGTTAACCCCTTCACTGCCAGTGTCCTTTACACAGGAATTAGTGCATTTGTATAGCACTGATTGCTGTATAAATGACAATGGTCCCAAAAATGTGTCAAAAATGTCCGATGTGTCCGCCATAATGTCACAATAAAAATCGCTGATCGCCACCTTTACTAGTAAAAAAAAATTATTAATAAAAACGCCATAAAACTATCCCCTATTTTGTAAACGCTATAAATTTTGCAGAAACCAATCAATAATCGCTTATTGTGTTTTTTTTTACCAAAAATATGTAGAAGAATACGTATCGGCCTAAACTGAGGAAAAAAATGTTTTTTATACATTTTTGGGGGATATTATTATAGCAAAAAGTGAATAATAATGAGTTTTTTTTCAAAATTGTCGCTCTTTTTTTGTTTATAGCGCAAAAAATTAAAAACCGCAGAGGTGATCAAATACCACCAAAAGAAAGCTCCATTTGTGGGAAAAAAGGATGTCAATTTTGTTTGGGAGCCACACCGCACAACCGCGCAATTGTCAGTTAAAGCGACGCAGTGTCGAATTGCAAAAAGTGGTCTGGTCTTAAGCCAGCAAAATGGACCGGTCTGAAAGTGGTTAATGCATTTTCTGCATTGAGGTAAAAACTTCTGTGCATAGGATTCCCCCAACCCCCCTAAATACTTACCTGAGCCCAATCTCAATCCAGCGCTGTGCGTCCTCACTGGACATAAAATTGTAGCTCCAGCCATGGTCTTAGTATTGTTTTATTCAGATGGTGATCAGAAGTTTTATTAAAGTGATCCAGGCACAAAATCCCCCCCCCCCTCTGACACCCATGGACTTTCCTGGACTCTCCCATTTATCTGAGAAGCCCGGGACTGAGATAAGTGGTCAGGACAACTTCTCACAGAGGAGATGGAGGAACATCCATTCCCAGAACTCCTCTGTGATGAAGTGATGAAGATATTGACACTTTCAGTTTCAGAGCCGTCATTACCTGGCTGTTACACAGATCAGGGAAGTAGAACTAGTTACGAAGAAATTAGATTTGCAATCACTTTAAAGGGAAAACATGTAAAAATATGATTTAAATTAAACAAAAATAATAAAGAAAAAAGATTTATTCACCCCGTCCAACTGTACATATACAAAAATGCAATAGAATAAAATATGTCTGTTCTGAAATCTAACTAGATGTACACGTATGTATAAATACAGAATGTATAACCCATCTGGTGCTAAAGGGGGGTGATCACATGACTACCAAAACATGGGAATCAACTCTCTCCACACTGCTATACACGGCTTATTCATTTCTAGCAAACTTTGCACAAAGACAGTGATTTTTGGTTCACATGCATTGTAATGCATGCTTAAGCTGGCCAACTGCGTCAAAGTAATCCCGTTCTGGCCAGACCTAAACTACACTATACTACCCTATACTACACTACACTACACAACACTAACTAATATATCCTACTCTGCACTACACTCTACACTATGCTGTACTTACCTGCACTACACAACATTACATTAGGTGTTCCTAGAGGTCCTAAGCACTGTTTTTATTTAAAAAAATTATGCTAAATTTTCATCCAATTTATATATTGTTGCATTTGTAAATTTCAAAAAGCCAAGAGAGTTTGAAAAATGAAATCATAAATTATAATATAATAAATAACTATAAATAATTATACAAAATAATAATATAACAATAATAAAAAAATTAAATAATGTAATCAAATCAAAAACAATGAAATTTGCTCAGTTGCAGAATTGTCACTGTCATTACTTTTCAGTATTTGATGATGGATCTCCCCACAAATCACTATCGCTCAATTCTGCGAGTGATTCTAATTTATTATCACTGTTTTCTAGCTGGTCTAAAATCACTTTTGATGTAAAGGGACAGTTTTGGTTGCTATGGACAATCTCCAGTTTCCTGGCATAAAGAACAGTTTTTATAATATAAAACTGCATGCAGGACACCGGACAGACCACTAGGGATAACGGGGATGTGAAATAATTACATACAGCAATGTAATCTGTAAGATTACATTATACTGTACGTAATGTTTGTGTTTTACTTTTTGAATTTGGCGCCGTTCTCCATCCCCGTGTGTCGCAACGCTCGCAGGGATCGGAGCCCGGCGATCTGATACATCGAGTGGAGGACGGCTCGCTTGTACAGTGGGGGGACATCGCTGGATCCAGGGGTTAAGGTAAGTAACCTCATCCCGGATTCAGCGATGCGATCCCGAGTCTGGCTCGGGGTTACCACTTTTGGTACAAAATTTTCACCCCGAGGCAGACTCGGGAATACCGCCAGGGGGGTTAATAACAATACATAGCTGTGATACTATGGACTTAACGCCTTATTTTTGGATCCTTTTTACACTAAATTACTCTACTTGTTGGGGTTAGTCAAATACAAAGACTGTGCAACATGCAAACGCAGTTGCTCCAGAGCTTAGAATATGAGGCGAAGCTTCACTTTACAAAAAATGCCCAATCATGTGCAAGTAAAATGTAAAAAGAAATTGCCTTTTTGCTTAGACATGATTGGGTGATGGGAGTCAGCAGAGCTTCCCCTCATTTACTAAGCTATGGAGCAGCTGCACTTGCAAAGTACACAGTGTGTTTGATAAATAGCTGTGCAAATATCATGTGGCATTAAAAAATTGCAGCAGCCACCATGGTATTCTCCAGGGCTTCTGCATTCATAAAATGTGTCATGTTTTGGGATTCTAACTAATTTTCTATCTACAAATTCAACATGTGTGTGAAAAATGTAAAAAAAAAAATTACTCTGGACAGCAAGAGGGTGAAAAAAAAAAAAAATCTGAAAAAATGTCCCTCGTTGTACCTCCATTCTCAGTCACATCATCCAGAGAAGCAGATGGATGTCCAGCAATGCATGGGGTGATGAAGTTTGGGGAATCTTTAGACCTTTTTGCCCAATTCCTGCAATAACAATGGAGAGATAGAATAGAAACAGAGAAACAAAGGAAACAGCTATATATATATATATATATATATATATATATATATATATATATATATATATTTTTTTTTTTTTTTTTTTTTTTTGAATGGGCGCCAGTCTCGTCTTCCAGGGATCCAGAAGATCAGCTCTAGATGTTGTTGTCCAATCAATACCTGCAATAAAAAATGAATTAATAGGAACATGGAAAACATTGAAGAGAAAGAGAGAGAGAGAGAGAGAGAGAGAGAATTTTTTATTGTGTTTTTTTTTTGTTTTGTTTTTTTGTCGGGGGGGTTTGACTGGATGTTGATCTTTTGGTCCAGTCCAGGGATGCAGATGATCAGGGTAGCTGTAGATCTTGTCATCCAATCTGCACCTGCAATAAAATTGATACATTAATAATGAACAGGTAATGCTGAAAATATATGATATGACACTTTTTCTAAGCACAGGTTTACTCATCATTTTTCAGTTTTGGTGGCAATTCTGGGACAATAGTCCTCAGCAGCACAGAGTGTCCAACAGTTCTGTTCTCTATAATATAAAATACATTCTGCTCCCTAGAATTGCTCCTCTATAATTGGTGTCATAGGTGTGCAGACCAGGGAACTCCATTGCAGAGGTCCCCCTCACACCCGTAGATATATGGCCATAAAGATCAGCAGAGAGTGGAAGCATCGAGATACACTTCTGTGTTTTGTTTACACAATTGTTTGTGACTTGTGGGTCTGTTCACACCATGTTTATTCCACTAACGTTAGTGCCATGCATGTTAAAGCGGTTGTATACCCGCTAATGTGTTGTTGTTTTTTTTGCCACCTGTAAAGGAAAAGGCATAATGAGCTAGTATGCACCGCATACTAGCTCATTATGAAATACTTACCTTAGAATGAGGCCCCGACATCTGACCCGATCCGCGCTGTGAGTGACCGAAGCCGCGATATCGTCACTCCCGCGCTTGCGCGCGGGAGATTTCATCCCGGCAGGGTCCGGCGTCTGCCGGGCTCTCAGCCGAGAATCCCCTTGTGTGCATACGCCGCTGCAATCAGGGGCGCATTGCGAGGGGAATATCTCCTAAATAGTACAGGTTTAGGAGATATTTTTTTTACCTACAGGTAAGCCTTATTATAGGCTTTCCTGTAGGTAAAAGTCAAAAAATTTACTATACAACCGCTTTAAGTGTGCTGATGCCATTCATTCTTTCTGAATGGCACCCCAACACACATTCTGATGGAGGTGTATTGTAGCACATCAACACACTGGCATACAGTCACTGTGGTGTTTTGTGAATAATGGTGCATGCATGAACCATTTTTTGTCAGCACACCACACACTATCATGTTGTGCTTTTGGCTCATTACTGTGCTGTCCCGTATTGTGCTGCTACACACGTTCATATGAAGGTGCATTACTCCCTAACAAGGAGATCTTTGTACCCAAGCAGTATATAGACTGTGATGACATGAGCGTCTTATATTGAATGTCATGGACCTAGGAGCATTTTATATTGGCTAAACTATTAGACATTTCAGGCAAAGGTTTGGAGATAGTGTATACTTTGCCAGTAATAGTAAAATGCCTATCAATGGGCACATTGGCACACAATGCAAATTTGACACAACACATATGGGATTTGTAGCTTTGGAGCCGGTCTTCTAAGACCCTTGTGGTGGTGATTTTGATAAGGTAGAGCTTCAGAGAGAAACAAAACAGATTCAAAGATTTGAAGGCACCCCCCCCCCCCTCCCCCCAGGTCTGAACAAGACTTTAAGCTATAACGCGTTTTTATCATTCTAACAATTTTAATTCCTATATGATTTAGAAATATGGGGACAACACCGGTACAGCTGCACTATTTCACTTTGCAAATTATTTGATTGTTTATTATTTGGTTGTCTTTTGTATCAAACTAGTATACCTTGTAAAGATCGTGTGCATTTGGTCCTATTATCCATCAGCTGCTTGCTGTGTTGGTGGGGAAGGTAGGGGCACTCTGCCTTTGTTCTATATGGGTTTCCTATTTTGACCTATAGAGCGGGCATGTGGAGACTCTGGGTGAGGGTTAAAGTGGTAGTATACTCAGTCTTTTGACTTGTATCTACAGGAAAGCCTACCAGGATTACCTGTAGGTACAGTGAATATCTCCTAAACTTGCATTGGTTAGGAGATATTCACACTGCCTGTGGGTGGTGACGTCACCAGCGCATGTGTTATGAAAGTCTGGCATAACACACCAAGGGCTCCTGCGTGTATGCCCGGGAGTGGCGTCATTGTGGTTGCGGGCCACTCATGGTGCCCGGAGGCCGCAATCCCAGAAGGAAGACCAGGGGAAGATGAAACCCCTGTCAGCTGGAGGCCTTCATTTTAAGGTAAGTCTTGCATAATGCACTAGTATGCAATGCCTCCCTGATCAGGGCCGGCGCTACCACTAGGCGAAGTAGGCAGCCGCCTAGGGCGCACTACCACCTAGGGCGCAACCACGGCCTCTGTCTAGTGTGAGCTCCTCTTCTGATCTCTCGCCCCCCCCCCATGGTGTGCCGCCGGCGCCACCAATCCCCCATGTTTCCCGCTGAGCGTTCACACGTGTTTATCTCACAGCGCCGCTTCGGGACTCCTTTGCTCCAGCCTGTCCCTCTGGAGCGGCGCTGTGTGTCTGTGTGAGTGCAGCGGAGGGGCGGGGCTCGGCGGAGGTGGGAGCATTGAGAGGTCGTCAGCTGACCTCCTGCCCGGCGGGGACATCGTGGAGCAGGGTGGACGGCGCTGGCCTGGTTCCGGCGGGGATATGATGGAGGCGGAGCGGGTGCACGGCGCTGGCGTGGCCCCGGCGGAGCGGGTGGATGGCGCTGGCGTGGACTCCTGAACAATTCTGCACACCCAGTGCGGAGGAGTCGGAGAGGCCCGGATGATGGTCCCTGAAGGCAGCATCAAAGAGCAGAGGTAAGGAGGAGGATGGATCATCCCCGATCTACATTGAGCTGTATGGAGGGGGTTTGTGTGTGAGTAATGCAGGAAGTAGGAGTCAGGTAGGTCAGTGTGATGTGTGTCAGTGTGATGTGTGTCAGTGTGATGTGTCAGTGCCATTGTATGTGTCAGTGTATGCGTCAGTGCCAGTGTATGTGCCAGTGTATGTGTCAGTGTGATGTGTCAGGGTATGTGTATGTGTCAGTGTGATGTGTCAGGGTATGTGTATGTGTCAGTGTGATGTGTCAGTGTCAGGGTATGTGTATGTGTCAGTGTGATGTGTCAGTGTCAGGGTATGTGTATGTGTCAGTGTGATGGTCAGTGTGATGGTCAGTGTATGCGTCAGTGTATGCGTCAGTGTGATGGTCAGTGTATGCGTCAGTGTATGCGTCAGTGTGATGGTCAGTGTATGCGTCAGTGTGATGGTCAGTGTGATGGTCAGTGTATGTGTCAGTGTGATGGTCAGTGTATGCGTCAGTGTATGCGTCAGTGTGATGGTCAGTGTGATGGTCAGTGTATGTGTCAGTGTGATGGTCAGTGTATGTGTCAGTGTGATGGTCAGTGTGACGGTCAGTGTGATGGTCAGTGTATGTGTCAGTGTGATGGTCAGTGTATGTGTCAGTGTGATGGTCAGTGTGATGGTCAGTGTGATGGTCAGTGTATGCGTCAGTGTGATGGTCAGTGTATGCGTCAGTGTGATGGTCAGTGTATGCATCAGTGTGATGGTCAGTGTATGCGTCAGTGTGATGGTCAGTGTGATGGTCAGTGTGATGGTCAGTGTGATGGTCAGTGTATGTGTCAGTGTATGTGTCAGTGTGATGGTCAGTGTATGCGTCAGTGTGATGGTCAGTGTAGGTATTAGTATGATGGTCAGTGTATGTGTCAGTGTGATGGTCAGTGTATGCGTCAGTGTGATGGTCAGTGTATGCGTCAGTGTGATGGTCAGTGTATGCGTCAGTGTGATGGTCAATTTGATGGTCAGTGTAGGTGTCAGTGTGATGGTCAGTGTATGCGCCAGTGTGATGGTCAGTGTAGGTGTCAGTGTGATGGTCAGTGTATGCGTCAGTGTATGTGTCAGTGTGATGGTCAGTGTATGTGTCAGTGTATGAGTCAGTGTGATGGTCAGTGTATGCGTCAGTGTGATGGTCAGTGTATGCGTCAGTGTGATGGTCAGTGTGATGGTCAGTGTAGGTGTCAGTGTGATGGTCAGTGTATGCGTCAGTGTGATGGTCAGTGTAGGTGTCAGTGTGATGGTCAGTGTATGCGTCAGTGTATGTGTCAGTGTGATGGTCAGTGTATGTGTCAGTGTATGAGTCAGTGTGATGGTCAGTGTATGTGTCAGTGTGATGGTCAGTGTATGAGTCAGTGTGATGGTCAGTGTAGGTGTCAGTGTGATGGTCAGTGTATGCGTCAGTGTATGAGTCAGTGTGATGGTCAGTGTATGCGTCAGTGTGATGGTCAGTGTATGCGTCAGTGTGATGGTCAGTGTGATGGTCAGTGTAGGTGTCAGTGTGATGGTCAGTGTAGGTGTCAGTATGATGGTCAGTGTATGCGTCAGTGTATGTGTCAGTGTGATGGTCAGTGTATGTGTCAGTGTATGAGTCAGTGTGATGGTCAGTGTATGTGTATGTGTCAGTGTGATGTGTCAGGGTATGTGTATGTGTCAGTGTGATGTGTCAGTGTCAGGGTATGTGTATGTGTCAGTGTGATGTGTCAGTGTTAGGGTATGTGTATGTGTCAGTGTGATGGTCAGTGTGATGGTCAGTGTATGCGTCAGTGTATGCGTCAGTGTATGCGTCAGTGTGATGGTCAGTGTATGCGTCAGTGTATGCGTCAGTGTGATGGTCAGTGTATGCGTCAGTGTGATGGTCAGTGTGATGGTCAGTGTGATGGTCAGTGTATGTGTCAGTGTGATGGTCAGTGTATGTGTCAGTGTGATGGTCAGTGTATGCATCAGTGTGATGGTCAGTGTATGCGTCAGTGTGATGGTCAGTGTGATGGTCAGTGTGATGGTCAGTGTGATGGTCAGTGTATGTGTCAGTGTATGTGTCAGTGTGATGGTCAGTGTATGCGTCAGTGTGATGGTCAGTGTAGGTATTAGTATGATGGTCAGTGTATGTGTCAGTGTGATGGTCAGTGTATGCGTCAGTGTGATGGTCAGTGTATGCGTCAGTGTGATGGTCAGTGTATGCGTCAGTGTGATGGTCAGTGTATGCGTCAGTGTGATGGTCAGTTTGATGGTCAGTGTAGGTGTCAGTGTGATGGTCAGTGTATGCGCCAGTGTGATGGTCAGTGTAGGTGTCAGTGTGATGGTCAGTGTATGCGTCAGTGTATGTGTCAGTGTGATGGTCAGTGTATGTGTCAGTGTATGAGTCAGTGTGATGGTCAGTGTATGCGTCAGTGTGATGGTCAGTGTATGCGTCAGTGTGATGGTCAGTGTGATGGTCAGTGTAGGTGTCAGTGTGATGGTCAGTGTATGCGTCAGCGTGATGGTCAGTGTAGGTGTCAGTGTGATGGTCAGTGTGATGGTCAGTGTAGGTGTCAGTGTGATGGTCAGTGTATGCGTCAGTGTATGAGTCAGTGTGATGGTCAGTGTATGCGTCAGTGTGATGGTCAGTGTATGCGTCAGTGTGATGGTCAGTGTGATGGTCAGTGTAGGTGTCAGTGTGATGGTCAGTGTAGGTGTCAGTATGATGGTCAGTGTATGCGTCAGTGTATGTGTCAGTGTGATGGTCAGTGTATGTGTCAGTGTATGAGTCAGTGTGATGGTCAGTGTATGCGTCAGTGTATGCGTCAGTGTGATGGTCAGTGTGATGGTCAGTGTATGTGTAAGTGTGATGGTCAGTGTATGTGTCAGTGTGATGGTCAGTGTGATGGTCAGTGTATGTGTCAGTGTGATGGTCAGTGTATGCGTCAGTGTGATGGTCAGTGTGATGGTCAGTGTAGGTGTCAGTGTGATGGTCAGTGTATGCGTCAGTGTGATGGTCAGTGTAGGTGTCAGTGTGATGGTCAGTGTATGCGTCAGTGTATGTGTCAGTGTGATGGTCAGTGTATGTGTCAGTGTATGAGTCAGTGTGATGGTCAGTGTATGTGTCAGTGTGATGGTCAGTGTGATGGTCAGTGTATGTGTCAGTGTGATGGTCAGTGTATGCGTCAGTGTGATGGTCAGTGTATGCGTCAGTGTGATGGCCAGTGTATGCGTCAGTGTGATGGTCAGTGTAGGTGTCAGTATGATGGTCAGTGTATGTGTCAGTGTCAGTGCCATTGTATGTGTTAGTGTATGTGTCAGTGCCAGTGTATGTGTCATGTCAGGGTATGTGTCAGTGTATGTCATGCCAGTGTACGTGTATGTGTCTGTGTCAGTGTGATGTGTCAGTGTATGTGTTTTCAGGGTGATGTGTCAGGGTGATGTGTCAGTGTATGTGTTTTCAGGGTATGTGTCAGTGTGATGGTCAGTGTATGTGTCAGTGTGATGGTCAGTGTATGCATCAGTGTGATGGTCAGTGTAGGTGTCAGTGTGATGGTCAGTGTATGCGTCAGTGTATGCGTCAGTGTGATGGTCAGTGTATGTGTCAGTGTATGTGTCAGTGTATGTGTCAGTGTATGCGTCAGTGTATGCGTCAGTGTGATGGTCAGTGTATGCGTCAGTGTGATGGTCAGTGTATGCGTCAGTGTGATGGCCAGTGTATGCGTCAGTGTGATGGTCAGTGTAGGTGTCAGTATGATGGTCAGTGTATGTGTCAGTGTCAGTGACAGTGTATGTGTCATGTCAGGGTATGTGTCAGTGTATGTCATGCCAGTGTACGTGTATGTGTCAGTGTATGTGTTTTCAGTGTATGTGTTTTCAGTGTATGTGTTTTCAGGGTGATGTGTCAGGGTGATGTGTCAGGGTGATGTGTCAGGGTGATGTGTCAGGGTGATGTGTCAGGGTGATGTGTCAGTGTATGTGTTTTCAGGGTATGTGTCAGTGTATGTGTCAATGTATGTGTCAGTGTATGTGTCAGTGTAGGTGTCAGCGTGATGGTTAGTGTAGGTGTCAGCGTGATGGTTAGTGTAGGTGTCAGCGTGATGGTTAGTGTATGTGTCAGTGTAGGTGTCAGTGTGATGGTCAGTGTAATTGGCAGTGTAGGTGTCAGGTGGGTTAGTGTAGGTGCCAGGTAGGTCGGTGTAATTATCAGGTAGGTCAGTGTAGGGGTCAGCATGATGTGAGTAGTGCAGGAAGTAGGAGTCAGGTGGATTAGTTTGTGTCAAGGGGTCAGATAGGTCATGTGTAGCAAGGGCAGGGTAAGGTGGAGTCATGTGTGCAGCCGGGGGGGGCGGCAAAATTAGGTTTCGCCTAGGGTGTCAACGAACCTTGCACCAGCCCTGTCCCTGATGGTATGAACATGATGGATAAGTATCTGCCTGTATTTCTCACCATTGAGGACACCATTGATCCTGACCAAATCTCCAACTCCATTTGCAGAAATGCAGCCTCAAACTTGTAAGGAACCTCATCAGTCCAAAGCACCTTCTACCATTTATCTGCACCCCGGTTCCTCTGTTTTCATACTTGGTTGATTTGCTTAGCCTTATTTCCACAACCTATGCCTAAAATCATGGGAACTGAGGAGCAGAAAAATGGAAGCAGGTGCTCTGGACTCATAAGTCAAAATGTGAAATATTTGGCTGTAGCAGGAGGCAGTTTGTCCATGAAGGGCTGGAGAGCGCTACAATAATGAGTGTCTGCAGGGAAGAGGGAAGTGAAGGTTCCTTGCAGGTTTGAGGCTGCATTTCTGCAAATGGAGTTGGAGATTTGGTCAGGATCAGTGGTGTCCTCACTGCAGAGAAATACAGACAGATACTTATTCATCATGCCATACCATCAGGGAGGCGTGTGATTGGCCCCAAATGTATTCTGCAGCAGGATAAAAAAAAAAAAACATACCGCCTAAGTCATTAAGAACTATCTTCAGTGTAAAGAAGAACAAGGAGTCCTGGAAGTGATGGTTTGGCCCCCACAGAGCCCTGATCTCAACATAATGGAGTCTGTCTGGGATTACATGAAGAGACAGAAGGATTTGAGGCAGACTATATCTTCTCCACGATATACGGAACAACCTAACTGCCGAGGTCCTTCAAAAACTTTGTGTAAGTGTACCTAGAAGAATTGATGATGTTCTGAAATCAAAGGGTGGTCCCACCAAATATTGATTTGATTTGGATTTCTATTTTATTCATTTACTTTCTATTTTGTTAATTGAACCATTATGCATACAAATACAATATTCAATGGAACTATGAAAAACAAAAAAACTTCTGAAAAGTGAAATGACATTCTGAAGAGTGAGCTCAATAGTGAAAAGAAGAACTAATATCCCTCTGAAGGGTGAATCTAACACTCTGTGACAACTATAAATATAAGATCAGTATTCAATAACACAAAAGTAAAGCAAATGTCCTCTGAAAGGTGAGTTTAAAACTGCATAAGCGGGATATCTTGATAATTCCGCTCTCAACGTGGATCCTCCACACACAGAACTCTCTGAGGCTTCCCAGAGCATATCCCACCTCCATATGGGAAGTCACTGACAGCTTTTGTGTCAAGGAAGATGTTCCTCAGCCCCGGGGTACATGGGGGGGACTCGGGGGACACAAAAGCTGTCAGTGACTTCCCATGTGGAGATGGGATATGCTCTGGGAAGCCTCAGAGAGTTGTGTGTGTGTGGAGGAGACACGCTGAGAGTGGAATTATCAAGATATCCCATGTATGCAGTTTTAAACTCACCCTTCAGAGGACTTTTGCTTTGCATGGTGTTTGCTTTTCAGAGGAACTTTTGTGTTATTGAATACTGAATCTTATATTTATAGTGGTCACTGAGCTGGCTCTTCAGAGTGTTGGATTCACCCTTCAGAGGGATATTAGTTATTTCTTCACTATTGAGCTCGCTTTTCAGAGTGTCCATTCACCTATCAGAGGTTTTATGTTTTTCATATTTCCATTGAATATTGTATTTGTATTTACAATGCTGTCATGGTAAATGGTTGTGCAAAAGAGCCCCCCATTCCGGAGACCCTTTCTATTCTTCTTTTCTTACCCATGTAATTGTTCTGTGTCTGAACCTTAAATCTTCTATAATGGGGTGACTCTCCGTGATGCACATTAATGAAATGTCATATTTTCAGGGGCAGTAGAGTGGAGAACAATCTAAATCTACAATGGCAGTTGGATGGTTTTGATATCAGTGGCTGTGTATCTTTAACATATAAGAGTCCTTTACAAATAGAACTTTGCTTATAATGTCTATGTGTATGAAATGCCTAAATCATTTCCTCTCATTATTTGAATGCCTTCTGGAATTGTATGGTGGACACGGTCATTTCTGACCATCAGTTAAGCTGGCCACACATGGATAGAAATTCAGCTGGTTCACCAGGGACCAGCTGAGATTGGATCCATGCATGGGCACGCTGATTGCACCCAAGTTAATCCATCGATCCAACTGGGTACAACCAGCCTGTCATATTTTTGACATTTAATTACCACCAGCAGGTAGAGCCACTAGCAGTAATCATTGTGTTCTGCCCATCGGAAGGCGCACCCCGCAGGCAAAACACAATAACTGCGGGAGGCATTCCCCCAACACTGACTGTGTTAATGGGGAAAACAAGCAATTTTCTTTTTTTCCAGCCCTAGGTGGAAGGAAAGAAAATCAAGTAATCTATGGGCTGCTGAAGGCAGGGAATACATTAACCATTTTTTTCCTTTAACCACGGGCTTAATAAAAGAAAATTATTATTTCCAGCAAATCAAACCAGGTCATAATCTATGGGGTTGATTTATTAAAGGCAAATAGGCTGTGCACTCTGCAAGTGCAGTTGCTTCAGAGCTTAGTAAATGAGCAGAAGCTCTGATCCAATCATGTGCAAGCAAAAATGCAGGTTTTTTTTATTTTCCTTGCATTTGATTGGGTATTATTTGCAAAGTAAAGCTTTACCTTATTTACTAAGCTCTGGAGCAACTGCCTATTTGCCTTTAGTAAATCAACCCCTATGTGTCTGCCCTGCATAGCAAAAGGTGGCTTGGTTAAGCTTTTGGGCATCACTATGGAAGTATCTTTTTAATATTTCTGAGTCACTCATTGGGATGTGTTGTCCATTGATGGTCGTTCTCTTGGATTATCAGATGTTCATACTAGATTTTTATAACATTATAATTTATGGTCCTGCATATCTGGTAAGAGTCGTATATAAGAGGGTGTTGCTGGTGACGGATCTCTTTACCAGTTTCCATTGCACAGTGCACTTTCTGGATGGATTGATCTATTTCACCTATGGACTATTCCCTGTCTATGGACTTTCTAATTTTGTCTTGCTGATGAATGCTGGTTATCAGTTGTATACATACAAAGTATATGCACATTTGCACGCTTGCACTTTATTATTTGATTTGATGTCATTAGTTTCTTAACAATGTATAGAATATTCTGCAAGGAGGCACTTTATTTACACATTTATATTCTATATAGTTTTTTTTGCATGATCACATTTATTTTTTTATATACTGAAAGAAAATTGCTCAAATTTCCTATTTATACATTTAGTGTTGATGGGGGAATAACTCCTGTGGAGCTATTATATTCTGACAGTGGGAGGTTTTCTAGCCATCAGAATACAATGATCACTGCTGGCAGCTATAGCTTCCAGCGGTGATCGCATAACAAAAAATCTGACAGGCTAGTTGTACTGAGGGGGATGGATGGATCAACCTCAGTACAACCAGCCTGCCCATACATGGATAAGAATGTGGCCAGTTCCTGATGAACCAGCTGAATTTCCATATGGCCAGATTAAACTGTGTACTCAGTGGAAAAACAAGAAATAATCAGACAGCACACATGTTTGTTTGAAAATGTATTGAAATAGAAAATGAAGACTTACTGATCCATCTGTAGGTGCTGGACCCCATAGTGACTCCTCTCAGAGTTGGTAAAGCATACAAAGTTGAATATTTGCCACCCCTCCGACAAGGGTGATATGATAATGAGGCTGTTGGAAAAATAAATGACATTTAATAAAGGGTTTCCTAAAGAAAAATACAGATCCAGAACATTGAGGAATGTTCTACTTACCCATTGAGTCAGAGGGACACAAGCCCGGCAGTTGGGGCACTGGGGCCAACGCTCTTCATTCAAAACACGATGCAGGCACTCCGCGATGCAGGGGGAATGAAAGCGGTGGGAGCAGGAGAGCCGGAAAGTTCCTTCTCCCTCTTCCAGATCCTCCAAACAGATGGTGCAGATGTCAGGATGTGCCGGAGAACGGTTTCTATCCCTCTGTCTGGCCGCAGGGATCTGACGTCTCCTGGATCTCGCTGGCAGCAGGTCCGGTGCACGACCCACCAGAGAGAATCGAGACCTGGTTCTTGAGGCAATTGGACCTGCAATAACAAGGATACATTCACCTTCACCTCATCCAATCAGAGAACACTTTGCATGAACTGAGAAAACACAAAGCGTTTTCAGAATGGTACGGCACCCAGAAGACGAGGCTCTCTGTAGTAACGGCAGATCTCAAAATTCAAAACAGACCTTGTCCTTAAAGAGGGTCTAATGTATATTTTGCAGGGGTACACCAGTGAAAAAAAGTGGTTCCCCAAAAAAAAACAAATCAGACCCCTGTCCTCGATGGGGTCTGGTATGGATATTGAGGGTGACCCCTGTGAAAAAAAAAATGCATGGGGTCGGGTGTGGATTTTAAGGGGGATTCTATGCCAAAAATAAAGAAAAAAAGAATGGGGTCACTCCAAAATCCAAACTTAGCATGGAGCCTGGTAGGCAATATTAAGGGGGGGTAAGAGAGTGCACCCCCCTCCTGAACCATACCAGGCCACATGCTCTCAACATGAGGGTGTAGTCAGCTAGGGGCTCCCTAGTAAGATATCTTGTCCCCATGTTGATGCAGACAAGGGTCTTCCTCCCCCCATCCCTGGTGCGGTGCATGTGGGAATCTGCAGGGGGGTAAATTATCAGAATCTGGAAGCCCCTTTGAAAAAAGGGGTCCCCCACATATATGGCCTCCCCCGTGTACTTATTGTTACCCATTAACCAAAAATAGATACACCCTTAAAAACACTTAACCACTTCCCGACCAGCGCACGACGATGTACGTCGACAGAATGGCACGGGCAGGCATATTGGCGTACAGGTACGTCCAATATTCAATGCCGCCCTGCCATCGGGAGCGCGCCGCCCTGCCCGTGAGTTGGGTTGCGGGACCCACGGACTCGATCGCCGCGGGCATCCCCGTGATCGTCTCACGGAGCGGCCGAATGGAGGAAATACCGAGTAAACAGCATTTCTCCATTCCGCCTAGCAACTAGTGACGCTGATCTCTGCTCCATGTGATTGGAGCAGAGATCAGTGTTCACTAAATGAAAGCCCAACCCCCCCCACAGTTAGTAACACACCCCTAGGAACACTTAACCCCTACACTGCCACCCACTGGTTAACTCCTTCACTGCCAGTGTCATATACACAGGAATCACTGCATTTATATAGCAGTGATTACTGTATAAATGACAATGGTCCCAAAAATGTGTCAAAAATGTCCGATGGGTCCCCCGCAATGTCGCAATCACAATAAAAATCGCTGATCGCCGCCATTACTAGTAAAAAAAAAAATAATAAAAAATTATTAATAAAAATGCTATAAAACTATCCCTATTTTGTAAACGCTATAACTTTTGCGCAAACCAATCAATAATCGCTTATTGCGATTTTTTTTACCAAAAATATGTAGAAGAATACGTATCGGCCTAAACTAAGGGAAAAAAATGTTTTTTTATATATTTTTGGGGGATATTTATTATAACAAAAAGTAAAAAATAATGCGTTTTTTTCAAAATTGTCGCTCTATTTTTGTTTATAGCGCAAAAAATAAAAACCGCAGGGGTGATCAAATACCACCAAAAGAAAGCTCTATTTGTGGGAAAAAAAGGACGTCAATTTTGTTTGGGAGCCACGTCGCACGACGGCGCAATTGTCAGTTAAAGTGACGCAGTGCCGAATCGCAAAAAGTGGTGTGGTCTTTGACCAGCAAAATGGTCCGGTCTGCAAGTGGTTAATAAAGCACATTAAAAAAATATATATTTCAAATGAAGAATTAAAAAAAAAAATTACATTTTTGCCCCACATTGCCAACCAGTGATATAAAATCCCAGACACACTACAAAAAAAGACACACATATATACACACAGACAGACATGATGTCCATATATCAGATGTGTGACAATCTGCAGACTCAGGAACCTTAGGACCTGAGAAGAGAAGAGAGCAGTCTGCCTGGAATCCCGTTGCTATGGAAAAGCCATTGAGCAAAAGGCAGAGGAGTCTCTCAGTTCTGGATCAGTACCCCCCTACATCATTGTACCCCCCATACATTACTACCCCCTTACACCCCTGCCCCCATACATCATTGTACCCCCATACATTACTACCCCCTTACACCACTGCCCCCATACATCATTGTATCCCCATACATTACTACCCCTATACACCACTGCCCCATGCATCATTGTACCCCCATACATTGCTACCCCACCATACACCACTGCTCTGCACACATGGAGGACCAACCCCACTAATCAGAGATAACACTTGCCTTCTGGAATGGCGTTTCTGTCTCCATAAAGGTGGATGTGATGATCCTGCCGCCCAGATCCAGAGGCTGCCATCTTGGTGGTATTGGATGTCTATAGAAGACATAGAAGTGTTAGTTGATAGAACTAACACAAAATGGGATTAATAATCATAATAGTCACAACAATAGTAATAATAATACAAATAAAAGTGTTATTAGTTGTAGATATCAGTAGAAATCACAGTAATCCTCCGTAATCAGCCGATCACAAGGAGAGAGGCGTTGGAGCTGTTGCACGCTATGAAAACTCCTCAGCCAGTGACAGGCACAGCCAGGGGCACCTACACTGCTCCCAACTGTCACTTGTGATTGACAGCTCAGCCAGACAATGACAGGAAGTTAAAAAAAAAGTCTACTGGCAGGATCAATATGGAGGGCTCAGCAAAGCACAATTACTGTGTGAAAGTTATTGATAATCTGCATCATATCTCCAATATTTTCTGTATTCCCCATTCTAATTAGTAAAGATTTTTGAGGTTGAATTCCAATTTATTTATGGCTACAGAGAGGCTCCGAATTCAAACTAAACGTGTGATTTTCAGTTATGGGGATCCAATGGCATGAATATTATTTCATAGTTTTCATGTCTGCACAGAATTATTTGGAGCATTTTCCTTCATTTATGGGTGGAGTTGGAAGGATTATCGCCATGGAAACACTGTAATCCCGGTTCTAATTAGTGACCACTAATTGAAATTCCAAATAATCTATGACTACAAAGCTGCACCTATTCAGGCTAAATGTATGCTTTTCAGGTATGGGGGGGACCAGGAGGATGAATATTGTTTCCTATATAAATGGGAATCAGACCGTGACGGCGAATCAGAAATGGTGTCAGACTTTAGTACCCTAGATTTTCCATAGGGAAATGCCCCCTATAGGTCATCTGTTTAGTGTTACAGAGAAGGTCTGGTGCTAGTAATATCACTCTCACTCCGGCATGCGCAGCGATATGTAACATGTATATCGCAATTTGCGCTTTCATACATACATGTGTTTAAGTTCATATATGTGAATATGTGGGGGTGGGGCCTCAAAACATTTTTGGGGGGGAATTTTATGTGCTTGGATGTAACTTTAAATTTTTAGTATTTTTTAAAAAAAGTTCGATTTTTATTTAACCACTTTAGTTATTTTAACTGACAATTGCGCGATCGTGCAACACTGTACCCACATAAAATGTATGTCCTTTTTTCCCACAAATAGAGCTGACTTTTGGTGGTATTTGATCACCTCTATGTTTTCTGTTTTTTGCATCATAAAGAAAAAAAAGAACATTTAAAAAAAAACTAGATATTTTCTTTATGCTATAAAACATATCTAAACATTTTTTTAAAAATCAAAAAAAAGATGTTCTTTTTTTCAGATAAATAGTGCTTTCTTTTGGTGTTATTTACGCACCTCTGGGGTTTTTTTTTTGTGTTATAAAAAAAATATATATTTATATATATATTTTACTTTCTGCTATAAAACATATCCAATACATTTTTTTTTTTAAAATCCAATTTCTTCTTCAATGTAGGCCAATGTGTATCCTTCTACATATTTTTTGTAAAAATTCCAATAAGTTTATATTGAATGGTTTGTGCAAAAAATATAGCATCTACAAACTATAAGAACATATCTATTTATTTTATATTTTTTCACTAGTAATAAAAGCGATCAATGACTTGTAGTGGGACTGCGATATTGCAGAAGCCAATCGGACACTAACTGACACTGTTTGGGGACCAGTGATCAGTGCTAAAAATATACACTGCCACTGTA
Source organism: Lithobates pipiens (assembly GCF_037356315.1). Lineage (NCBI taxonomy): Eukaryota > Metazoa > Chordata > Amphibia > Anura > Ranidae > Lithobates > Lithobates pipiens. The sequence goes on from NW_027507748.1 coordinate 178,977,366, forward strand.
CTAATGACACTGGCTGGGAAGGGGTTAACACCAGGGGCGATCAAAGGGTTAAATGTGTGCCTAACATTGGTGTGAGCAGTCTATTGCATTAGGGTGTGCACCCCAGAGCACAAATACACATGGGTGTGTATCAGCAGAGCAGTGGACGGTGTCATTAAAGCTTTTATACAATATTATTTTTTTAGTAATTAAATTTTTTTTTAGGAGCCCTGTTGGGGGGCTTTGCTGAAATGTTAAGGGTTTAAACAGAGAGAAATGGACTGAGGACAGAGCTTCCACAGCCCTTTCTCTGAAGCCTCAGCTGCACTGGTCAGTGAACAGTGCTCTGTGCTGAGCGGCTTCCTGTTCAATCACAAATCGAAGCATAGTAAACACAGTTTACTAAGCTTCGGCTAAGAATGAACACAGGTACAAATCACTCACTGTTTTCAAATATTTATCCATCCTGAATCATCTCGCACAGCAGCAGGCAGGAGAGTAGAGGAGGGAAGCTGGTAGCACTGCAGGGGGAAGACAGGGGCCACCAGTTAACAGGGGGAATCAGCACCTCATAGGGTGATTAGGTTGTGCCCAGGCACATCCGGCGTACCCTGTGCACATGCCTATGGTTCCTAACCAGTGTTTTATTACAATGTGGGAGGTCCTTTTACTGGGGAAGACATGGATCCTTTTCCCTGCATTCCATGCTTTCCCTTCTGTCAGAACAGTCTTGTTTACATAGGTAGATCGCCGCTCTACCTCTCTTCTGGTTGATTGGCAGGTGCCAATGGACATTGAGTTTGCGGTACTCGCTGATGTGCTCCCACTGTGTATGATCACGGTGGGAGTGAGCCACCTATGGAGCGCATGCGTGCCCCCTATATGGAAAAGCCAGGTCACGTGTATACAGTGGCAGCTGGTCCATAAGGAGCGCTGCCCCCTAATCTCCATGTGGGGCGCCAAACGCATAGATTTCTATGAGTTTTTTTTAACCCCATGATTAGAGCTTAAGGCTCCAATAGACTTCAAAAAGGTGGGCTCAGGGGGCAAAGAACTACACCCCGAGCCCGCCCACTTGTGATATTAGCGTATCAATATTTGCTTTTGTCTTCTGGCTTCTCCAGACAGGAAGCTGGTCTTAAGACCGAACTGGCCGGGAGGAGAAGTCGGGAATCTGGCTTCTCTGCCCCCCCCCCCAAAAAATGGAGCACCAGCCACCACTGTGTTTATATATATATGATCTGGTGCAGAGGTGCCACCCTGTAGCACTAAAATTGCTATGAGGAAGACCTTAAGTGGTTAATTCTTAAGGGCACTCCTACACATTTAGCAAAAGCGGGTGAGTTTGTGGGCACCAAAATTCATGTTACTACAGTGCCAATTATGAAAATGGTGCCTGCGTTATTTATGCAAGTTTCAAGCGCATAGGGCAGCCCATTGAAATGAGTGCTCTGCTCTAAACGTGATGCACAAGAACACAAAAAGAAAACACAAGCTCAGACACACCTTATAGTGTGGAGGGGCTTTATTAACCAATTCCCGCCCGCACTATAGCCGAAAGACGGCTACAGCGCGGACACTACCTGTCGGGAGGTTCTCCTGTTTATTTCTGCAATGCGCGCTCCTGAGAGCACGCATCGGGAAGTTCTGCACTGGCCGTGTCCCTCGGATCACTGTAAACGGCCAATCACAGCGGCCGTTTACAGGGCGATCGGCGTGTTCAATGAGAGATTAAACATATGAGATCATCTCTCTCAGCGCCGCTCTCTCCCTCCTCACACAGACAGCATGTGAGGAGGGAGAGATGAATGGCTGCAGCGGCCGTAAGTTACAAAAAAGAAGTAAAATAAACTGGCATCTGCCCCCACTGCCATCTGCCCTCACTGCCATCTGCCCCCACTACCATCTGCCCCCACTACCATCTGCCTCCAGGGCCACCTGTCCCCAGTGCCACCTGTTAGTGCCATCTGTCCCCAGTGCCACCTGTCCCCAGTGCCACCGGTCAGTGCATCTGTCCCCAGTGCCACCTGTTGTCAGTGCCATTTGTCCCCAGTGGCATCTGTCATCAGTGCCATGCATAAGTGCCATCTGTCATCAGTGCCACATAGTGCCATCTGTCATCAGTGCCATATCAGTGTCACGTGTCATCAGTGCCACATATTAGTGCCATCTGTCATCAGTGCCACGTATCAGTGCCATTTGTCATCAGTGCCACATGCTAACTGTTATCAGTGTCACGTGTCATCAATGCCACGTATCAGTACCATCTGTCATCAGTGTCATCGGTGCCATGTATTAGTGCCATCTGTCATCAGTGCCAAGTATTAGTGCCATCTGTCATCAGTGCCACGTATTAGTGGCACGTGTTATCAGTGCCACATATAACTGCCATCTGTCATCAGTGCCACATATTAGTGCCATCTGTCATCAGTGTCACGTGTCATCAGTGCCCCGTATTAGTGGCATCTGTCATCAGTGCCACATAAGTGTCACGTGTCATCAGTGCCACGTCAGTGTCACGTGTCATTGCCCTGGTGCTCCAGGGCCTTCAAAAGTGTAATAGGTAGTCAACAATTTAGATGTGTAATTTATGCTCCTAGAACACATGACGTGCTCCCTGCATGTTGGGCCTCTCTAAGTGGCCAGGCTGTGAAAAAGTCCCACACATGTGGAATCGTAATACTCAGGAGGAGTAGCAGAATTTATTTTGGGGTGTCATTTGTGGTATACACATGCCATGTGAGAGAAATAACCTATTACATTGACAATTTTGTGGAAAAAAAATCTTAATGTTGCAAAGAATTGTGGGAAAAAATTACAACATCAAAAACCTCACCATTCCTCTTACTAAATACCTTGGAATGTCTACTTTCCAAAAAGGGGTCATTTGGGGGGTATTTGTACTTTCCTGGCTTGTTCGGGTCCCAAGAAATGAGATAGGCCACCAGTACATCAGATGTGATCAATTTTATATGATTCGCACCACAGCTTGTAGACTCTCTAACTTTCACAAAGACCAAATAATATCCACTAATTTTGATTATTTTTACCAAAGATATGTAGCAGTATAATTGTGGCCAAAATTTATGAAGAAAAATTAATAATTTGCATAATTTTATCACAGAAACAAAGAAAAATTCATTTTTTTCAAAATTTTCGGTCTTTTTTCATTTATAGCGCAAAAAATAAAAAACCCCAGAGGTGATCAAATACCACCAAAAGAAAGCTCTATTTGTAGGAAAAAAAAGCACAAAAAATGTATTTGGGTACAGTGTTACATGACTGAGTAATTGTCATTCAAAGTGTGAGAGCACCGAAAGCTGAAAATTGGTCTGGGCAGGAGGGGTGTTTAAGTGCCTAGTAGGCAAGTGGTTAACCACTTGACAACTGGGCACTTAAACCCCCCTTGTGAAGGCGTGTGGCCATTTATTAGTATCTGAAATGTGTGTTGTGTAGGCATGGAATCAAAGACACATTAGCGAGGCAGGAGTTTGTCAAGGTTTAGCTGCAGCTGTGTTTTGAGCCTTAGCAGCCAGCAAAGGAGATGGTTGGAAATAGGCTTTGACATACTAGCACCACCCTGAAACTGTTGGGTGTGTATAAGATGTGCCAATGTGTAGACATTCTGTGCACACTGTGAAACAAAGGCAATCACTCAGATAAGTTTGAAACTAGCAGAAAATAAGGAAAAGGTCCAGATGAGCAGGTCTATTTATTATGAGGATGGTCCACAATTTCCTTCCAATAAACTGTGAGTAGACTGCAGTCATGCTTACTGGCACCTCCATCAATTATGTAAGGCCAATCTTAATAGCTTATGTATGGATGGCACTGTACTTGAGCATTAGTCAAAATTTAAAAATCTAGGGGTGATATACAATGGATATAGAAAATAACCACCCTCCCCCTTTTAAATAATCATATTTTGTTGCTTTGCAGCCTGAAAAGAAGACAGACACATGTTTTTTTTTTATCCAGCTATATTTACTAAGCGCAGCTTATAACATCGAAGTGAAAGATATAACACCGACATGTCAGAAAATTCTGAAAACAATTCAAAAACAGAATTACCGAATTGGAAAAAGGATCACCCCCTTGTGTCAGGATTTTGTTGGACCACCTTTTGTTTTAATTACATTTTAGTCTGTTGGAATATGTCTCTACTAACTTTGTACATCTAGACCACTGATTCTCAACCAGGGTTCCTCCAAAGATTGCTAGGGGTTCCTTCAACATTGGGCAATTTCTGCCTCTCAGATAAGTTCCCACTGACACCATTGATCTTTCTAACTATCTATAAGGAGGTAATTCTTCTCAATGACCACAAGTGTAAGGACCATTCCTCTCACTGACCATCACACTAATGTATCATGAGTTGTAGAGTTCTAATTTTTAGCAGGGGTTCCTCGAGACCAGAGAACTATTTCAAGGGTCCCTCTGTATTGAAAAAGTTGAGAAAGGCTGATCTAGACTTTGCAATATTTGCCCACTCTTTTTTACAGAGCTGCTCAAGTGCAGTTAAATTTGATGGTGATCATTTGTGGACTGCAGTTTTCACATCATTCCACAGATTTTCAATGGGCTCTGACTAAGCCATGCAAGGACATTCACCTTTTTCTCCTTCAACCACTGTGTGGTCATTTTTCCTGTATGGTTTGGGTCATTGTCATGATGGAAGGTAAACCTTTCCCATTGACAACTTTCTGACAGAGAGCAGAAGATTTTCCTTAAGGATTTAACAGTATTTTGCCCAATCCATTATTCTTCTATAGTGACAAGTGTTCCAGTCCCTGCTGCAGAGAAACACCCCCATAGCAGGGTATTACCACCTTCATGCTCTACTGTAGGAATGGTGCTGTTTGGATTAGGAGCTGTAATAAAGTCCCGCCAGACGTATTGTTTGGGGTTGAGGCCAAATAATTCAAAATGTTTTTGCTTTGCAGCCTGAAATGAGGACAGACACACATTTTGTTTTATCCAGCTGCATTTACTCAGTGCAACTTATAACATCCAAGTGAAAGATATAACACCAACATGTCAAAAAACAATAAAAAAAAAAACAGAGTCAAAGGGTTGGAAAAAGGATCGCCCCCGCCTAAAAATGACCTGTAAACTCAAACAGGTGTAGCTATTTACCTTCTTATGGCACACAAAGCCATTTGACTTTCAACTGTAATCAGATCAGCTGTGGTCATATTGACTAGCTCAGCATGAAAAGAGCTTTCCTGTAGCATTTCAGTCCCTGGAAGTGCAAGTGAAGCAAACAAAAAAAACTATGGGTGCCAAGGCACTGTCATAAGATATCTGGGATAAAGTTGTGGACAGGCACAAGTCAGAAGATGGATACAAATTTTTTTTCAAAGACTTTATCAATGCCTCGAAGCACAGTTAAGTCTATTATTAGGAAGTGGAAGGTATTTGGTACAACACAGACCCTCCCTGGATCAGGATGTCGCACCAACCTGGATGAAAGACCTAGGAGGAAATTGGCTAGAGAGGCTACCAAGAGGCCTACAGCAACTATGAAACAGTTGCAGGAAATTATGACAAAGGTGGTCCAACAAAATACTGACACGAGGGGCTGATCCTTTTTCCAACTCTGTAATTCTGTTTTTGATTTTTTTCCTTTTTTTTTGATATGTTGGTGATATATCTTTCACTTCGATGTTATAAGCGGCACTGAGTAAATGCAGCTGGATAAAACAAAAATGGCGCCTGTCTTCATTTCAGGCTGCAAGGCAACAAAATGCTGATCCATACATTTGTGTTCTCCTGACTTGACTACTGCAATACTCTACACTCCACGATTATTTGACTACAATATGTAAAAAATTGTGCAGCCAGAATCCTGACTAGGTCCAGTGCAAGTGCTCATATTACCCCTATCCTGGAGTCCTTGCACTGGCTCCCTGTCAGGTTTTGCATAGACTTAAAGATCCTCTTGCTCACCTATCAGGCTCTTCATGGCTTGTCGCCCCCTTATCTGTCTAAACTGGTTTAATAACTTACTCCCCCCTAGTAACCTCCACTCCTCAAATTCTGGTCTTCTGTGTGTCCCCCCTACTTGTCTACACTCAATGGGAGACCAAACCTTCTCCTGCAATGCTCCAAAACTCTGAAATTCTCTTCCAAAGAACACCAGAGAGTCATCTTATCTAGACTCATTCAAATCAAATCTAATAAAAAAAAATTCTTTAGACAAACTTTCACGTAATTGTCCATTATTCTTTTGTTTTATCCTGTGTATCTCTTATATTTTCTTTGTAAAATTAAATGTATTATTATTACTATTTTTATTATTATTATTGTAGCGGCCATAACCCTTTGTAGGGCGGCCTTGACTTATTGGGCTTACCGGTTACCTCTGCTTGGCTTGTTCTTACACGTTCAGGGGGTTCCCAGGGTTGATACCCAACAACTTGAACGCTGACACAAATAAAGTCCTTTTTGAAAGGTTTTATTTTGCAGTGATAACATCCAATAACAGTCTCTCATGGGAACAGAGGGCACGGGTGAAGAGCTCAGGTACCTTGAACTGCAGGTCTAACAAAGTCTCTAATTCCACCCAGAGAGTAGCCACTCGCAGCTGGGTACTTCAAGGCTGAACAGATCTCTAGCCAGAGATCATGGCAGTCAGCACGTTGATTCAAACTTGGAGCAATCCTATGAACGCATACAGGTCGTAACTAAGAGTGAACAGGAACCCTTTTTCTCAGTACCTGGAACGTTCTCTGTCTCCTTAATAGTACTGGAAAAAAGCATGGATTTGTCAATGTCCTTCCCAACTCAGTAACCAAGCACTTCTCAGGATGCCACTTGTCGGCCCTCCTCCGAAGAGTCCTCCCTCGGTCACTTACACGAGCTGTGGTGCCCCTCCAAGCCGGGAGCAAACTCGGACACCTTGAATCCTCCCTCAGTTACTGCGCCTCGGACCAGCCGGTTCCAAGACTCGGGAATGGACGGATCCCTACCCCAGACCAGACGGGTCTATTGGGGGTAACTAACAGGAACATATTGCGGAATGTCAGACACCCCGTGGCCGGGACCCCTCACGGGGCTACCCCAGTCCTGGGAAAAGAACAGACCACACGGGCCTCACAAACTCCTCTCCCTGAACACGTGGCTCCAACCTCTTAAGTACCCCCTCCCAGACTCCTCAGCGGGGCCTGGCACTCTGATTGGCGCCGAGAAGGCTGATACTCAAAACGTTCAACCAGGCCTGGTTCTGGCCTGTCATGTGCACCTCACCACACACATGACCAAGCAGAACTTCTAACATAGCCCAGCCAAACTGATGTCAAAGTCAACCTACACAATTACCCCTCAGAACCCCTACTGTTCTGAGGCAAAAACTAAATTTACACCTGTATGACATTTTGGCGAAAATGTCATCCACTACATTATTAAGCACTGAAAAAGGTCCCCACGCACATGCTCAGTTAAAGCTATCCAAAAAACTGCCTAAACTGTTTTACCTGTTCAGGTTTATGATGCATACATCTGTGAATACATATTAAGGCCACACTGCCATACCAAGGTACCTCAGAAAAGTGTTGTCTCTTGCTCAATGTAATCTAAATGACCAGCTATGGGACATACTGTATATAGGAAAGCTCAAACTGAGAGCAGGCTACTCTGGAGATAGCTTTTTCCATTAGGTACAGCCACATTATAATATTTTAACAGGGATAACAGGACTGAAAGAAAAACTAAACTAGGGTAAGAGTATGGAGTCTGGAAGTCTGAAATTGATTTGATAAACTTGATCAAAGCAACAAAAAGAGAATTTATATTCCTGGAATGTGCATGCACATAAAAGTAGAGGATGCTTCAAATGCTCTTGTTAGTCTGACAGAATATAATTCTTTTATAAACTGGAAGCCATTCATTTTGACTGCTTGTCAAATTGACAGGTTGGTTATTGAGGAACATCAGAAATTAAAGTATGCATTGACTGAGTGGCACCCTCTACCAGAAGGTAGGTGCTAGTAAGGGTTGTTTCACTAGGTTTGTTCAGCACAGGCAAATTTAGGCAGACCTATGCTGCAAGCTAGGCCTGTCTGTTTTTATTCTGCGGCTGGGAGTAGTTAGAGTAGCAGTGGGTGTGACCACCTGGCTCCAGTTCAGAGGCGCCTCCCCTGCTTCCAGGGAGAATGTTCTGGAAGAGGAGGCTGGGCCTAGAGCTGGAGTGGCAGGCAGCACATGTGGGAGCTCTGACCAATCCATAACTTGCATTGGCAGGGGGTGGGCCTCCTATATATGCGGAGTTCACATGCTTCTGGGGAGGAGTAGTCGACTGGGTGACATGAGGAAGGGAGTGCTAGACAGCCGCAGGATCACACCCCCATCTGGGGGGGGGGATCGCAGGAGGAGGCCCGGGGAGAACTGTGAGGGAACATTGCCTTTACAAGGTCATTGGCAATGTCTCCACGCGGTTGGTGGCAGGAAACTCCTGGAGCAGAGGGGCAGGAGATGCTAGTCTGGTCCGGGAAAGTTCTTCATCAAGGACTCAGGGCTGGAATGTTGGAAGGTTTGTGAGTGTTACCACAGTGGATGGCTGGAGGATGTGCCAGTGATTCTGTAAGGGAACTCTGCACTAGCAGAGTCTTTATCATGCACATGGTGGATGGTGAAGGGTCCTGGATCAGAGAAGAGACTGTGTGGATGTGTGTGTCAAATCAGTGTGGCCGGGGAACACATGATTTGCAAGTTGGACTGCCTGGGAGCAGTAATCCATTTCCTAGAAGATAGACTTTAACCTACTAGGCCTCTGGGGAGAGGTTCTGCAGGCCTCAAGCCTAGTAGCAGCGAGTCACCAGAGCCAGTAGAGGGGCTTATTCAGAGTGAGTTCTTCATACCCATTAGAAGAGGATGTTTTATATCCTAATGTAGTTACAAGTTGTGCAGGAGAAAACCAAGTGTTTAAGGAGAAGCAAGTTTGGACAGGTGGTGAAGAGAACTAAGGCCATTACTTTTACACGGTCAAAAATGATGTTTCTGTCCCTCACACGGTGATGGATGGAGAACTCTTAGTAACAGCACGGAGATGCAGGGAGCAATAGTCTGCATAGGAGATGCAGAGGGAGTAACAGTCTACAGGGAGCTGTAGAAGAAGAATTCTACTTAGTCAAGTGTACACATTCAATCTTCAGGCTCTAAATATGATCAAAGTAGATTGAAACCTGTAAATATGATGGCAACAAATTATTCTATGAGCATCCCATATCCTGACCCCTATCCCAGTTGTACCGCCCAATAAAACAACAAAAACAAATGTTGCAAATGACTGTTCATTGTCTCTGGAAAGGATGCATGAAGTCTGGCAGTGGGGTGATTTGGTGGATTGTTTGTCAGTAGTGCTAACACCATGGCTACAACTGTATATCAGATTAGTTCCAAAATCGATCCCTGCACCTTCTGTCCGACTGTATTGTCATCGTGCAGTATTTGACCTAGTTTCTAAGCAACTGGGGTTGCAGAAAACCGTTGGTCTAGAGCAGCAGAAAATATAAACACTGTACTGTAAATACTGTATGCGAGCAATGAGAAAGGACCCATCTTCTTTAATGTCCTTTCTCTGCAACACCCATGCATGCCTGTGCAGATGTACAAAACCTGATAGTCCTCTTTCAATGGCGGTATCGATCCATAGTTATCTGCTATGCCCTCAGATTACTTCTATTTACAGTGGAAAACAAAACACTATGTAGCTTCTGATCCAATCCTTTCCTCTAAAAATAGCCATATGGGGATCTGTTCCACATCCGTCTGGCAGATCGGATCAGATGACAGTCGGGTGTAAACGGACAGGTGTTTTTTTTACATTAAACTGCCTATAGAGAAGAATGGGCTGTGTCTGCTCTACATAAGTGTAACAGACACAGACCAGCCATTGACCTACTCACTGAGTATCAGTGGACAGATTCCCCGCTGAGCAGGCTGACTCCAACGGAGACCTCCCTGTGTGGAAGGGGCCTTAGTGCTGGCTTACTGTGTTCAGTGGAGCTGTGTTTTTGTTTTGTTTGTTTTTGTGTTTTTGGTTGCTAGGTAAATTTACCATTGTGGCTGTAATTGTTGTGTTAGGTACATTTAGTTGTGCTCACTGTAATCAGTGCAGCTGCATGTGATTAATAAGGTCTGCTCAGTGTTTCAGCTGATGCTAGCTTTGACAGTTTCCTCTGCTTTGCAGAGAACTAGAGAATTCTTTAGAACATAGGTGTGGAGTAATGCAAATAGCAGTATGAATATTTATACAGCCTGGCCAATCCCAGACAAGATGGCCCTGAAGGCTGCTGGGAGTCTGTATAAACACTCTGAGAAACATAGCTTCTGGGTCTTTGCTTACAAAGGGGAAGTGTAGCCGGGAGGGCATGCTGCTCTCTAGGGCAGCGCTGCTATGTGCTTGCTGTTCATGAGGCCTCGGGTTGGTGACCTGAGGGCCTGGATGCTGTCTGCTGAAGATCTAGTCTGGTATCACTGGAGAAGGGTGGCTTGGAAGTTGGAAGGAGGCAACCAGGTGTCCCTGGGCATTTTGTGAGTACAGACCACTGTAAGAGATCTTAGAGACTTTTAGGCTGCTGCCACCCCTCTTGTGCTAGAGAGTCAGCTGTGTGTGTTTGATCAAAGGGGACATCAGCTGGTGTGCAGTTTTTTGTGAAAGGATTCTGCTCTTGATGCTCTAAAGAAATAAGTCTGCTTTTCACTGCTCCAACTACAAGCCAAATCTAGTTTGCTATTGCAAGGACTTCTGCTTCAGCTTTTCAGAAAGAAGTTTACTGTCCTAAACCTGTACAATATATACAGTAGTTATCATTTTGGAGTATCCCACTCAATTCCCTCAACCCTATCACACTTACTCCAAAAACAACAAAAAGAACACCCCTGGACTTGTTATTGAGCCAAAGAGTAACTCTGGATGTGTGCCTGGCTGCGGAGCAATCCACTTGGAAAAGAACCTGGGCAAAGTTCCAGCCCCCCCTTTTGAGGGTAGCACTACAGCTATTTGAATTCCTTTTTAATACATCTTTGGCTGCATTAACACATTAGCATGAGACTTTTAAGTGTATGCCACTCTTTCTAGGGCAACTTGCGAATGATATTAGCCAGATATTGTCTATATTGTTTTCTACTTTACAAGCAACCTTGCGTCTAAATGTTCATGACAACTTCACTCTTGCAGGATCCAGGATTATTTTCTATGGATGCTAGAACATTTGTGCCCTTTACCCAGATCCTCCAGCTAATAAGCATAGTTGCCAAAGTTCTTGAGGCTGTTTTAAATCTCCAGTCCTGGACTACCTGATAAAGAATGGTAACAACATGGCCACTCTTTGACTTAATGAGGTTTAGAGCAGTGCCTGTGTGTTGGAAGGGAAGATCCAGAAGGAAATAACGGTGTTCACTTTAGGACATATGCACCTCAGTTTATTTTACACCCCTCATACCAAACTTGTCATTTAAATTTCAACATCTAGCAAACCATGGTAGATTCAATCAATGATCCATAAAACCACAGACAGAGTTACTTGCTGGTGTCAGAGTGACTGGGGTTTGACAAATTATTGATGGGATCTACCATAGTTTTCTGAATATCTGACTGAAGTATGAAGAATGATGAAAAAAGTTTTTATGAGAGGCATAGAGTAAATTGAGATATGTTCTAGAAAACTTTGGGGTAAAACATTGGGGTTGATTTACTGAAGACAAACAGGCTGTTCACTTTGCAAGGGAAGTTGCACTTTGCAGAGAAATTTCCCTAGAGCTTAGTGAATGTTTTCTAAATTAAGTGTTTGTGAATAGCTAAATGGAATAGAAATTAATAAACGGAATACTGTCAGTGAGTGGTTGTAGGTTTAGTGAATGTGGTATGGCATGTGGTTATCAGTGCAGGGACTGGGAACGGCACTTCTTCCAAGCACAAGATACTGTATATACCAGTGGAGGAAATATTGAATGTGTAGTTCTACAGCAGCCTTTCTCAACCTTTTCAACTCAGAGGAACCCTTGAAATAGTTCTCCGGGTCTCGAGGAACCCCTGCTAAAAATTAGAAATCTACAACTCATGATACATTAGTGTGATGGTAAGTGAGAGGAATTGTCCTTACATTGGGAAGCATTACCTCCTTACAATAGCTAAAAAGATCAATGGTGTCAGTGGGAACTTATCTGAGAAGCAGAAATTGCCCAATGCTGAAGCAACCCCTAGCAACCTCTGGGGGAACCCTGGTTGAGAATCACTGTTCTACAGAGACAGGGAGGCTGTTATCAAAACAAAATGGGACAAGAGACACCACAAGGCACATACTTAGGCTTGTAGCTCCGCATAAATAATAGTTTTAACACTTAAGGAATTTATAGTGTGGCACACTGAGCCTTATAACCCTACAGCGGAAACTGGGAAACAGATGGGAAAATTTTTAAAGGTTGGATTCACACTGGCTGCATCTGCGGCTCACAGCAAGGGTCCAGTGTGTCCTTGTACACCGTTTCAGGCGAGAATCAGTTCTCAATTTTTAGCTGAATTCAGACCATAAATGGAACCAAAGATGCACAGGGTCCTTTTCTAGTGTGGACCGAGGCCGCTCCAGAGCTGTGTGAACCAGCTCCATTGAGAGCCGGTCATAGTCTCGTGCAATGCAAATTGGATGCAGAGAAATTCACATTCAATTTGCATCAGTCTGAACCCAGCCTAAAGAGCAGGTTTTAGGTGTTGAATTCTAAGACTGCTGGTAATTTTAGTTATACAGATATATGGGAAAGAGAACAGTGTTGTATTTGTACAGCGGTAGGAGATATGCCAATGGAGTAGGCCGGACCCGTTAGTTCTATTCAGGCAGAAGAGGTGATGAAGTCTACTGTATTTTTTCAAGGCGTTACAGAGAGGGGAAAAGAAGACAAACAATTTAAGTGGACAGAAGTGTTGCTGTACAAAGAAGCATAGCAAGATCCTTATCCAATAACATGATTCTTCCATGTGATTTGAATTACAACTCCCAGCCAGCCCAAACTAAAACTTGTGCAAAAGAAATGGGTATAAACAGTCAAGTGCTAACATGAAATCATAAAATAGTGATAAGTGATCAATCATTATGTGAATACAAAATTGTGGAAACAGTGTCACGATCATAAGAGAACTCATGAACAGTCCATATAAAATGAGCGAGTCCACAAAAAATATATAAAATGCGTGATCCAGCTCTACATGATCAATCACCCAAGAAGAAAGGAAATCACCGCCATGAGGAATTACATAGTTACATAGTTAGTCAGGTTGACCCATCCAGTCCAATCACATTCTGCCACCAAATGGAATATGAGGAGGCTTACCGGAACACACGGACCCAATTCAGCTTATACTAAATGGGTCAAATAAGCAATGGTGTCTCAACACCTAGATATGGGCACTCCACTCAAATCTTCTCCAATAGACTGTATTTTGTTAGGGAGATTTGCCAACCACCACTGGAGCCAATATAATATTGTATATAGATATACAGGGCCAGGAGTGGAATCTTCTCATCAATACTCCATTACAACATGAATCCAAGGAGAAAGGATAAAAGACGCGACATAGTGTAAAACCATCAATGGAAATTTATTAAAAAATAGACAACCCACATCTCAGTATACAACAAAGCATGAGTTGAACGATGCATGGTAAACCAGGAAATCGAGCTTGTAATGGCATAGACAGAGCAGTCTATGGACAGTCAATATTATACTTCATAGTAAAACTTGTTTTGGAAACCTCAGGCCTGTGATAGAACTGTGAGCACTCACTAACCTGGATTCTCTAGCTTTGATACTATCAAACACTGTGAGCATTTGGTGGCATCCTATCATCTACAACAGGGGTCTCAAACTGTCGGCCCTCCAGCTGTTGCGAAACTACAATTCCCATGAGGCATTGCAAAACTGACAGTTACAAGCATGACTCCCACAAGCAGAGGCATAATGGGGCTTGTAGTTTCACAACAGCTGGAGGGCCACCAGTTTGAGACCCCTGATCTACAGACAATCTTCCTGCTTAAATGCCCTAGACCAGTGATGGCGAACCTTGGCACCCCAGATGTTTTGGAACTACATTTCCCATGATGCTCAACTACACTGCAGAGTGCATGAGCATCATGGGAAATGTAGTTCCAAAACATCTAGGGTGCCAAGGTTCGCCATCACTGCCCTAGACTCCTCCAGTGACTGGAAACAGGAAGCTGTTGCTTATTTTTATACAAGTAATAAATAACCTGTTACAAATATGTGACTAAAGAAGCATTTGCTGGTGCCACTGTGTACAAAAAAAGTAACCCATACGCAGAACTCCCATTGTGTGGACCCAAAAGTCACTAGGATCTAAAGCTGCCCACTATGCTATCTTATAACAGCGGTGTACTGTATTTATTAGAAACCATGGCAATAAAGGTAAACATCCTGTCTTGTGTAAAAGGAAACTGCTAATTTTGTAAATGCAGAAAATGTGTGGCTTCCATTATCTCTCCAAGAATCCTTTGAAGAGAGAATGTTTTCATATTGTTGATTTAATAAAGATCCTCATACTACCACCTTTTTTTTTATTCTTGACTCCACATTTCTTGGTATTTAGGCTTCCACTAGACTTTTGACTACCTTAAAACAGACCTACACTCAAAAATGTTTGCAACGGGTGAAAGCAATCAGTGCTGCAACTGTTACAAAAAAGAAAAAAAAAACCCAGGTCTCTCACTTCATGTCAATTAGATATTTGTATAACCCACTGAAGCCTCATTTTTGGAGCAGTAGGAGACATTCAAACAAGACAGGTAAACCCTGGTACACAGGTTAACCACTTCATCGCCGGAAGAATTTACCCCCTTCCTGACCAGAGCACTTTTTGCAATTCGGCACTGAGTCGCTTTAACTGACAATTGCGCGGTCGTGCGACGTGGCTCCCAAACAAAATTGACGTCCTTTTTTTTACCACAAATAGAGCTTTCTAGAGCGTCAATTGTGAAAAAAAAGTATAATTTTTTTACTTTTTGCTATAAAAAATATCCCCCAAAAATATATTTAAAAAATTCTTTCCTCAGTTTAGGCCGATATGTATTCTTCTACATATTTGGTAAAATATGTGGTAAAAAGAAATCACAATAAGCGTATATTGATTGGTTTGTGCAAAAGTTATAGCGTCTACAAAATAGGGGATAGATTTATAGCATTTTTATTATTATTTCATTTTTTACTAGTAATGGCAGGGATCTGTGATTTTTTTTTGTGACTGTGACATTATGGCGGACACATCTGACAATTTTGACACCTTTTTGGAACCATTGGCAATAATACAGCGATCAGTGCGATCAATGCATTTATTATTGTAAAAATGTCACTGGCAGTGAAGGGGTTAACACTAAGGGGTGGTGAAGGGGTTAACTGTGTAACCTGGGAGGTGAATCTAACTGAAGGGGGAGGGACTAACTACAGGAAGTGACAGATCGTGGTTCCTAGCTAATAGGAACACACGATCTGTCACTCCTGTCAGAACAGAACAGGGAAGTGTGTGTTTACACACACTCATTCCTGTTCTGTGTCTCCTGGTCACAATCGCTCATGACCGGTGGTCATGGTGACCGTCGGCCCCGAGCATCAGCACCCCTTGTGCAGCCGTCGCGCGCCTGCTATCCGGACCCGTGATTTCGGACAGGGGAGCCAACCTGCCACAGTAAAACAGCGGCGGCTGGTCCGGAAGTGGTTAAGCTTCTTTTTGTTCAACTCAAAAAAACTGAGAGATCGCTGTACTAACTACGTAATGTTAGTACAGTGTTCTCCCCCACTGTAATATTGTGTTCTAACAGAGGGACCACCCTCCCCAGCCAGAACACACTCATTGGCTGCAAACATTCCCAAACACTACTAAAATACCACACGAGTTATTTTATGAAGCCATGCCATCTTTTAGTAGTGAAAGTCTGAGTCCTTACCGCATGAGTTATTTTATGAAGCCATGCTGTATTTTAGTAGTGAACCCCTGCATCCTTACCACAGGCGGCTCCTAGCAGGTTGTTAAGGAGCAGGCGGTCGACCTGTCCTTAACAACCGATGAGTCAACAACTGGAATTAAAAAAATCAATTGCCAGCAATGAACAAATTGGGAAAAATACGGTGTGGGGTCTTCCCCCAATCCATACCAGGCTCTTCGGATCTGGTATGAATTTTGTGGGAAATCCCACACCCAAATAAAATAAAAATGGCCTGGGGTCCACCCCAAACCCCATACCCCCACCGGAGACCCCCACAACCACTGGCCGGGGTTGTGGGGAAGAGACCCTTGTCCCCATCATGTTGACAAGGTGCTTCCCCAAAGCACCCCCCCATGTTGAGGTCATGTGACCTGGTATGGTTTTGGAAGGAGGGTGCTTGCTTGTCCTTTTTCTTTCCTGACCTGTTGGGCTGCATCCTCGGATATAGGTATGGTATGGATTTTAGGGGGAGACACCACTCCATTATTTTAAAAAAATGTTGGCGGGGGGTTCCCCTCAAAATCCATGCCAGACTCAAAGTGCCTGGTATGGATTGGGGGGGAACCCCATGCCGATTTTATGCATTTTTTTTAATTGCCGACAGTGCTTGGTTTTACATTCAGCTTTCAACGGGGATGCCCGCTGACAGCTGATGACTCGTCGGTTGTTAAGGACATGATGGCCGGCTTCTCAGCCCACTTCTTAACAACCATCTGTACAGAGTTTGTTAAAGAGAAAAAAACAACACAAAGTGCATCAAAAACGCAAAACACACCCCAAACGTACCTGAAAACTACAAACCCATAGATGTAAATCTAGAGTTTATGTGTAATTAAAACCCACTGAACTGGCAGATTAACCTGGTGTATCTGTAGATAGCTAACCTGGATAAGCCATAGAAGCAGATCAGGGAGACTAACAGCACCACTTATTTTAAAAAGACTCACTCCTCTTTGATACAGGGAATGACAAAATCTTTGCTAGCACAAATAATTATAATAGATTTCTCTGAAGATTGGGAGTGTACTGATCAGGATTGGTTACAACTGACAACCGGAACAGCAAAAGGCAGAAAATGATAAGGATAGGCAGGATGGACAATACATATTATTATGATAAAAAACTTGTCACTATAGTTAACAGCTTATGTAAACTTGACAAAATATAAGTTGTAAAAAAGATGGCAGTATAAAATGGAAAATCATTCTAAAACCTCTCTGCATATATTCTTCATTATTATGCACAATAATGTAATAGATAAAATACACTAAGGGACACTCAATAAAGCATTTGCAACTTTTCTGGCATGTAACCTGTATTAGAAATCTTGAGCCAAATTCATGATAGTTTTCTTGCTATTTCCAAGACGTGCAAAAAATTCAGGTAGTTCTCATGTAGGACAATTTTACATTTTCGTGCTATGGCTATGACAAATTCATAAAGAAATACTGCTATACTGATGATAAGAAAAAGTGGAGGTAAATAATAGACATGAGTAATTTGTTTTGTTTAAAATTCGTTTTTCGACTAAATTCATCAAATTCGTTAATTCGGAAATATTCAAATTAACAAAAATCCATCTAACAAATTTTTCCAAAAACGTAAATTTCTAAATACGAAAATAAGAATGAAAATCCGAAAATTCTAAAGAATAAAGTCGAAAATAAGAATGAAAATTCAAAAATCCGAAATAATAACTGACTAATAATAATATATATTACTAATCATTAAATTATAGGTATTGGAATTTCCTTTCAAATTTGGCTATTAGTGAACGTAACGACTATGAATTTATTCAAAGTTATGAATTATATGAAATAACGAATGCCACATCTAAATGAATGCAATGTAATGAATTAATAATACAAATTATTAATAATATTAATAATAATAATAATGAAAATGTTTTTATTATTATTATTATTATTAATTTGTTACGTTCCATTCATTTAGATGTGGCATTCGTTATTTCGGATAATGCGTAACTTCGGATAAATTTGTATTCATTACGTTCATAAACAGCCAGATTTGAAAGAAAATTCCAATACCTATGATTTAATAGTTATTTATTATTAGTTAGGCCCTTATCCAAAAAAGTTGATGTGGATAAGGACCTCTTCCCCACAACCCTGCCTGGTGGGTGTGGGAGTCTGCAGGCAGGGGGCTTATCAGAATCTGGAAGCCCACTTTAACAAGGGGGCCCCTGAGATCCCGGCCTCCCCCCATGTCAATGGGTATGGGGTGCATTGTGCTCCTACTCATTTACCAAAAAAAGTAAAAAAATAAATAAAAACATACACAGTTTTTGACAATTCCTTTATTAAAAAAACAAAAACAATGCCCCCTGGTGTAGATCCAGCATCAATCACAATGAATGCCTCTCTGGAGAAAAAAAAGGCTCTAAACCCATCACTGGCTATCGTTGCCTACCCGCTCCACCATCTGACAGTTCTTAAATAGCTAATGAGATGAGCCAATTGGCGATGCAACCGGGTGGCCGGCCCCCTTGTGGCGTCGTCAATAGGTGCATGCTGAGTCGATGAGGTTATGTTGTCGGGTGGCCCTGCCCATTAGTTATTTAAGAACTGTCAGGCGGTGGGAACCAGCGACGTGTGCAGAGTTTTTTTTCTTTTTGCAGGATGTCTGCAACATTCATCGTGATTGATGCTGGATCTAAACTGGGGGACATTTTTTTTTTTCATAAAAGGATTGTCAAAAACTGTCTCTGCGTTTTTATTTGACACTTATTTGGTGAATGAGTAGGGGTACAATGCACCGCATACTCATTCACGTGGGGGGGGCAGGATCTGATTAAGATTCGGATATGCCCCCAGCCAGGGTTGTGGGGAAGAGACCCTTGTCCCCATGAACATGGGGACAGGGTGCTTTGGGGAGGGGGGGCAGAACCAGAACCCCTTATATTAAGGGAATGTGGCCTGGTATGGTTCAGGAGGGGGGATGCTCCCCCCCTTTCCTGGCCTGCCAGCCTGCATGCTTGGATAACGGTCTGGTATGGATTTTGGGTGAATTTTTTTTCTTATATTTTGCCGTGCGGTTTCCCTTCAAAATCCATACAAGACCTAAGAGTGTGGTATGGATCTGGGGGGGACCCCCATGCCATTTTTTTCTCATTGAATTTATGTTCAAAACTGATGAGATGTGCGATTCAGATGTGTTCCCATGGAACTCAATGAGCCTGGAATTCGCATCTGAATCACATCGCAGTGCTCAGAAAATGCACAGGACTTGTTTTAAATTCAATGTTGCTGCACTGCATATATGTGAACCGGCTCTATAGAAAGCAGGTTTGATTCACATGTCATGCATATCGAATGCGGTTGAAAACGCATCCAATTTGCATATATGTGACTGGAGCCTTAGGCTTGGTTCACACTTCTGTGACTTGATCTGACTTGGGTGCTATTTAAGAGCATGTACAAGGGCTGAAATCGCATCCAAGTTGGACCAAAGTAGTGCAGGAACCTTTTTTAAAGTTGGAGCGACTTGTGTATTATCAGTTAAGATTGCTCTCATAGGGAAACATTGAATTTGACAGGTCATGTGACTTGAGGTTAGAGATGGGCTGAATACCCCCACTTTGGTTCGCACCAGAATTCCCGAGCACAGCAAAAGTTTGGACCCGAACCCCATTAAAGTCTCTGGGCAGGAGACTGATTTCTAAAGAGTATTTGCAAAATTTTTAATGCATTCCAGGAACTGTTTGTTTTTGACTATTGTTGTTTGTAAAGAGGAATTAGTCTTATTTGTCAATCAGTCAGTGGCCTTAGGTGTCAAATAACTGGAACTAAGATCTTCTTTTCTTATAGATTAGCAGTGCTTAAAAAAAAATTATATATATATATATATATATATATATATATATATATATATATATATATATATATATATATATATATATATATATATATATTCATTGCATATAGAAATGGAAAGGAAACGAGTGGGGATCATACCTGTATTTATTGCCCATGCAGAGATGTGATATAACTAGAATTCTTAGATCCAAGTTACTGTATAGACACTATATCATAACTTCTTATAAGATATACAAGTGCCATCTAGTGGAAAAAATATAAGCTGCACTTTGAGGAATCCCTTCTTGCACAAAGTTCCTACACAATTAGAGCTTAGAGTGAAACTTCAATTTTGTGAACCTGTTGTTCTAAAATCAAGGATGCACAGCCCAGCTCAAGAACGCATCTGAACAAGTTTCTCATAAAAGCAGCCATCTTGCTATGAAGGCACTCTCAGATGAGGAATATCAAAGGGCACTGGTGGTGGACTTCAGGCAAGAGACTGCTCTGTGCAATACTATTGCACAGAGTGGGTAAGTACAACTATTTTATTTCAGTACAGCCCCACTATAAACAAGGACTTTTAGTATTCCCAGAGTCTCATTGTCTCATTTGCCAACTTCTTATCAACTCTTCAATCTCATATGCTATATATTTGAAAAATGTGTACAAATATCCGGTAATCCTGACAGTTATTTGCCCTTTCTGGGCTCAAATGACAATGCTATATAAAGATTGCAAATCTCTTATCATGCTCACTCCTGCACTAGTAGAACTACAGGATGCTAAACTAAAGCATGGCTACAGTTCTGCTGACCTAAGGCTGATAGCAATATTTCCAACCCTGGTCAAACACTGTAGATTTAACTATGCTCCCCATTCTGGTGTGCACAGAGACACTGCAGTCATGTGACCCCTGATCAAAATAAATTTTCTGGTATTATAGAGGCAGTATCTGTGCAGGCACGTAAGAGTCTCCTGATCATTGATAGAAATTTAAAGATTTTAGCAAAACATTTTTACCAAATCTTATCTGTGTTGTGTATTTTCCAAGACCGGCCATTACAGTAACTTCAAACTAAGTGCTAAATGGGAAAGCTTAAAATTACACAAACTATTTTTGTTGTGTAGTAAGAAAAACACTGTCATCTCAGGACCGTTGCAGACATATGAGGGGTTATTTACTAAAGGCAAATCCACTTTGCACTACAAGTGATCTTCTTACTACACTGCAAGTGCATTTGGAAGTGCAATCGCTGTAGCTCTGAGGAGGACATACAAGGAAAATAAAAAACAGCATTTTTGCTTGCATATGATTGGATGATAAAATCAGCAGAGCTTCCCCTAATTTAAGAGCTTCCCCTCAGATCTACAGCGACTGCGCTAACAAGTGCACTTGTAGTGCAGAGTGGATTTGTCTTTAGTAAATCAACCCCAAGGTCTCTATATCACCAGAATCTCTTCAAACATATGGCCTGTATTTCACCAAATATGAAACACTCACAGTAAATGGTAAAGCATTTGGGTTCTGTCTTGCTGCAGACTAAAATTAAGCAGTATTTTTTAATGTTCGATATAACAAAAAGAGGAAGTATGACTTTCCTGTAAATGCCATAGTTTGGAGTATGGTACAAAACATAGGCAAATTATTCATAGCCCATAGGTTATAGGTTCATACTTTCAAGTGATTGGACACTGGAAAAGAGCTTGAGTATATGCCCCTGGGTGCCTTCCCTATAACCTTAAACCACTCTGAGTCTTCAGTTTTGTAGTAAGCAATGAGGAGTCAGCCAAGAATAAAAGAAAGTACTCTAGTCCTGTAGAGTCCTGTACTCTATCTACTCCTAAGATATGGAATTAACAAGTCAAAATTCCTCTTAATCGTATAGCACAGGGACGACACCAAGTAATGAATGAGAAGGGTGGTCAACAATCAGGGAAACGGTACTGTGCCAATAGGCCCAACAACAAGGGTCGACAGACTTTTTCCCTTGCAACAACCCTGCAGCCAAAAGCTCTATTCGTAGAAGATTTAATGTCTATCTGATAGAACTCTGAAAAAGTATGAACAGAGGAAAAGGTGGTGACCTTACAAAGTTGGGCTACAGAAGTTTGGTATCAGGTGCCCAGGGAACATCCATCAACCTGGTGGTGGAGTAGTTTTTTCCTTTAGCTTGTAAGCTCTGGCAATGAGTTATCTTATCCATCTAGCAATAGTAGACTTCAAAGTCCTGAGGGTAGAACAAATAGGGAGTCCCTCTTCTTGGTGGAAGCTGTTGTTTGGATGTAGACTAACTGTGTCTAGGCAATGAAGAGCATTTTCCTTTTGGTGCTTTGGAGGCACAAAAGGACTATGTCTTCACTGAGGTGGAAGATGATACAGCCTTAGGAACAAAAGATAATCCTGGGCCTAAGACCACCTTGTCTTTGTGAAGAATAAGGAATGGCATACGAGAGCTGCCAGCTCAGAGACACATTTGACAAATGTGACAGATACCATAGCAACCAAGGCAGCCACATTGCAGGAGAGGTCATGTTACATAGTAGGTGAGGTAGAAAAAAGACACAAGTTCATCAAGTCCAACCTATGTGTGTGATTATATGTCAAAGGTCATCTAAGGGGATATCATGGATAGGATTAAAGGGTAGCTCCTAATGGGGCAGAGAGAACAAAGTTGAGGTCCCAAGGAAGCACAGGGTGAAGAAGCCTGATCCAAGATACAACTTGGATAAAGTTTTTGACAATAAGAATAAGGTTTATAAAAGAGAATGGACAAGGCCTAAAACCTATCCTTTCAGAGTACTTAAGGTCAAGTTCTGATCAATTATAGAAAGGCCAGAATGTGAGGCACAGAGTAATCTCAGGGACTGAAATGTCCATGCTTACACCAGGGAAAGAATGATTTCCAGGTAGGGTAATAGATTATTCTGGAAGTGGAATTCTCCTTGGTCCTGGAGGAACTCTTCCTTCTTGTTGTCCACTTCTGGAATATGGAAAGCATAGAGATTCCTGGAGAGTGAGTCTTTTTGTCTATGAGATGATCTTGCTTGCTCTCTTCAAGATTGTACGACTACTGGTGCCCTCTTGGTGGTTTTTGTAGGCCACAGCGTTATCTGGTTGCACACTAATTGGGTGTCCTCTGGGTACAGTGTTGTAGAACCACTCTTATTCCTTTCAACACCAGGATGTTGATGGGGAGCTTGGCTTCTGCCATTGACCCTGTTCCTTGAACCACGAGGGACTACAACACTGGAACTCTCACACTTTCCAGCGATAAGGAAAGAATTCCCCATCATCAAGGCTGTGCTGGAGATTCATCAAGCTAGGGCAATTTTGTGTTTAGCTGGACAAGAGCATGGGTAGGTCAAGAGAAGGAGCATGCTTGTTTCAGGTCAACAAGATGTTGTGATAAAGAGGTCACTGTGACGGACCGCCTGGCTCCCTACCTGGGTGCTTCTGCCAGGATACAGCTTCCTCCAATCTGGAACCAGGAACCAGTATATAGCTGAATATTGCACCCAAGAACTAGACAACACTAGCTTCGGTGTAAACTTTATTGTAAAATCAGGTAAAATCTTGATCACATTATCTTAAACAATGCAAACTGTAAACAATAATATTATTAGCACATCTAAGGAACAGCCAACCTAAACAGCTATCTAATTAAACAGTATGCTAATTAACAACTAGTCACCTAGACAAGTCTAGGTGACTCAGGTCAGTGCCCACCCAGAGAGTTTGGAACCAGTATTCAAGAAGACCCAGTGCTGTCCAAATCTCATTAACCCCCCTGGCGGTATTCCTGAGTCTGGCTCGGGGTGAAAATTCAGTACCATTAGCGGTAACCCCGAACCAGACTCGGGATCGCATCGCTGGATCCAGGATGAGTTTACTTACCTTGTCCTCTGGATCCAGTGATGTCTCCCCACAGTGTGAGCGGCTCGTCCTCCGCTCGATGTATCACATCACCGAGCTCCGTTCCCTGCGAGCGTTACGATGCACGGGGGCGGCGAACGACGCCAAATTCAAAAAGTAAAACACACACATTACATACAGTATAATGTAATCTTACAGATTATATTGCTGTATGTAATTATTTCACATCCCCTTTGTACCTAGTGGTCTGCCCAGTGCCCTGCATGCAGTTTTAAATTATAAAAACTGTTCTTTCTGCCTGGAAACTGGAGATTGTCCATAGCAACCAAAACTGTCCCTTTACATCAAAAGTGATTTTAGACCAGCTAGAAAACAGTGATAATAAATTAGAATCACTCGCAGAATTGAGCAACAGCGATTTGTGGGGAGATCCGTCATCAAACACTGAAAGTAATGACAGTGACAATTCTGCAACTGAGCAAATTTCAGTGTTTTTGATTTGATTATATTATTGAATAATTTTTATTATTGTTATATTATTATTTGTTATAATTATTTATAATTATTATTATATTATAATTTATGATTTCATTTTTCAAACTTTATCATACCCGGGATGTCTGCTAGACTTTGGTTTGGACAGATTTAAGTGAGTTATTTCTAAGAATTACAGGCCTACAATATAAAACGCCAAATTTTCATGCAAAATAATTGTACCGCTTTCAGCACCTAAAATCTGAAATAATCATACCGACAGGGAGGTTAAGCAGCTTTTTTTTTCACATACATCTTCTCACTGAGTTTAGAGTTGGCAGAGACCACCATGACTTCCTTGACTGTTAAATGTGGTAACTTCATCTTGCATTATACTGTTTAATAGGACATCTTCCTGAATGCTTTTAGCTCCCTAAAATTCCAGTCAGTAGGCAAGATGCTACTCTGCAGTCCCCTCCAAAAGCCCCTGTCCAGGTTGGGTCTGTCTACAGTCTCCAATTAAACCTGGCAAATGAAAGTCTCAAAAGAGGCTGCCATGAGAGTTAGAATTCTCAGGGAGAATCTCACCAAGGGATGTTTTTCTGACCTCAAGTCCTGAGAGTGAGTCCTGAGAACAGTTTATTCTCTGGAGGGAACACTATTGCTTGGGATGTTGATCAGAGCCAAATATTCCAGGTGAAGGGAAGGCTGGAGAATAGATCTTAATCACACAACCGAAAGTCTGACATATCTGAATAGTCCTGTGGATGTTTGCAGATAGGTTGAAGGAAGATGATTCCTTCAAGAGCAAGTCATCTAAATAACCTGTGACCTGGATGCCTTGAGTTCTTAGAAGAGGACCTTTGTGAATACTCCTACTGTACTGTACTGTACTGATTCCTACTATAAAGTGTAGAAATTGCTGATGAGGTGGATAATTGAAAAGATGCAGATATGCATATTGGTTGTCTGTGGATGCCAAGTATTCCCCTTGTCCCAGTGAAGAAACAACCAACCTTGTGGATTTCAAGTGAAATTTTAGAATTTAGGGTATTTGTTGAGGGATTTTAGGTCCAGGATAGGTTTGATACCCTGAACAGGTTTAACCACTTAAGGACTGGAAGGATTTGCCCCATAGTGATCAGGCTATTTTTTGCAATGCGGCATTGTGTTGCTTTAACTGACAATTGCGCAGTCATGCGATGTTGTACCCAAACAAAATTGACGTCCTTTTTTTCTCACAAATAGAGCTTTCTTTTGCTGGTATTTGATCACCTCTACTCCCCTGATAGAATGGGGATCCGCTGATTGGCTCCCCTGCTAGCGAACGGGCGCATGCGTGCCCACAGATCGCCGTGTATGTGCCTGATGTACAATGATTCGCGCAGGAGAGCCAACCTGCCCCAGTACACCTGCGGCAACTGGTCAAGTAGTTAAATAGAATCCTTTGAACGTGTCCTGTAGGGGTACTAGCACAACTACTCCCTGGGACATCTGTAACTCAGAAACAAACTGTAACGGGTGTCCCCCCACTCTTAGGAGTGAGGGTGCCCTTCATCAGGAAGAGGGCTTTGGGGAAACTTGGTGGGTTTTGTGGCTCTTATGCAGAAAGGAAGGCTGGCTAAGAAGCTTGAGTCTAGATAGAGAGGTGAGGTGCTCTACATTTTAAAGAGTTTGAAGCTCCTGAGAGAGTTTTTTTTTCCGCTGTGAGAAAAGAACCTTCCCTCCTGTAACATGTTTGATGAATTTGTCAAGTGCTTCACCAGAGTTGTCCTCCTTCAAAGGGCATACGTGTGAGGCATATTTTACAGGCAGTTTCCGCTGACCAGGCTTTGACCAACAAGATTACTTGTTCTAGGGCATCTTCTCAAACTTCCTTTCTGCAGAATATTTGAATGAAGGAACACCTTCAGTTGGTATGTTGGGACGTTTATTGAAGACTGGGAATTGGAGAAAGTAGGATCAACTACCGGAACAGACCACTATAGCAGCTGCTAGAGAATCTGGCAGATTGGTTGTACCCAAGTTGTACAATTGTTCAACTTAGTACATTCAGCCTGCCCATTATCGACATAAATCTCAGCTAGTTCATGCTGAACGGGCCTAAATTGGAACTGTGTATGACCAGCGCTAATGGTTTGAGAACAAACGTACACAGTATATATCACCACAAGATATATTTTACAATTGCATCCTTAAATTCAGCTTTCTCAATTTTTTCTCTTTTTGGTGACAGTGTTTGGAATTGGATAAAAATACAGGCTCACATTGTAAGGGAGATATAAAGGTTTTGGTCAATTTTATTTTGTTTGTTCGATTTAACAGTATTTATTTATATCCAATTTTCTCTTCCTTTTTTTAAATATATATATATATATATATATATATATATGTCCATGATGACATCACAGAGCTAGTGGATGTTAGAGACCTTGCGCTCCTCCACCTTCCGTTTGAGGATGCCCCACAGATGCTCAATAGAAGTTTAGGTTTGGAGACATGCTTGGCCAATCTATCACCTTTACCCTCAGCTTCTTTAGCAAGGCAGTGGTTGTCTTGGAGGTGTGTTTGGGATCATTATCATATTGGAATACTGCCCTGCGGCCCAGTCTCCGAAGGAAGGGGATCTTGCTCTGCTTCAGTATGTCACAGTACATGTTGGCATTCATGGTTCCCTCAATGAACTGTAGCCCCCCCAGTGCCGACAGCACTCATGCAGCCCCAGACCAGGAAACTCCTACCACCATGCTTGACTGTAGGCAAGACACACTTGTCTTTGTACTCCTCCTGGCTGCCACCACACACACTTGACACCATCTGAACCAAATAAGTTTATCTTGGTCTAATCAGACCACATGCCATGGTTCCAGTAATCCATGTCCTTAGCCTGCATGTCCTTAGTCTTTCTAGTGCATCATCTCTAGAAGAGGCTTCCTCCTGGGACTACAGCCATGCAGACCAATTTGATGCAGTGGGCGGCTTATGGTCTGAGTACTGACAGGCTGAACCCCCCACCTCTTCAACCTCTGCAGCAATGCTGGCAGCACTCATACGTCTATTTCCCAAAGACAACCTCTGAATATAACGCAGAGCATGTGCATCAACTTCATTGGTCGACGATGGTGAGGCCTGTTCTGAGTGGAACCTGTCCTGTTAAACTGCTGTATGTTCTTGGCCATCGTGCTGCAGCTCAGTTTCAGGGTCTTGCCAACCTTCGTATAGCCTAGGCCATCTTTATGTAGATCGTCAGAGAGTTCTTTGCCATGTTGAACTTCCAGTGACCAGTATGAGAGAGTGAGAGCGACAACACCAAATTTAAACACACCTTCTCCCCTCTCACACCTGAGACCTTGTAACACTAACAAGTCACATGACACCAGGGAGGGAAAATGGCTAATTGTGCCCAATTTGGACATTTTCACTTAGTGGTGTACTCACTTTTGTTGCCAGTGGTTTAGACATTAATGGCTGTGTATTGAGTTATTTTGAGGGAACAGCAAATGTACACTGTTATACAAACTGTACACTCACTACTTTACATTGTAGCAAAGTGTAATTTTTTCAGTGTAGTCATGTGAAAAGATATAATAAAATATTTACAATATATATATATTGTGTCAGAGTGAGCCCATGTCACAGTTTAACATGGTGGTCTGAGCCAGGTTTTTTGGGTAACAAGCACACTAATGGCTCAGGCGTGTGCTGCATTCATCTTTGAGCCAGAGTTGCAGTTGAGTGGCCCCACCCTCCCAAAGGGCACAGTGTGCGAAGGGTGCCATGAGAGGTGCAGGTTGCACCATATTGTCCAGGACAGGGCAGATTAAGGTATGACTCTGTGAGTGAGACACTCTGGGACAGATGGAGCGGCTAGTATGCTGCACAAAAGACACAGCGCTGAGGTACAGCGGGTGTGCATGAGCACTGGATGTGTTTAATGGTTAGGAAGACAGAATCCACTAAGTTGAGCAGTAAAGCTGCCTAAAGAGCCACGGAGCTGAATGTTATTTTCCCTTATCATTTTGATAGGGAAACTCCCTGCGTGGGAAGACATCTGTGTGAACTTTTTGTGTCACTTTTAAACAAAAGTGGGCAGAAAAAGCCCTATAACGTACTTCTGGCATGGAGTAAACTCACTGTTTGGCACCACCAATGAGCTACAAATGCTCCAACCTGTCACAATATATATACAGGATATAGACACACACACTTCTTATATACTGTATTTTTCAGAGTACTGTGGTTTAGCTAAATAGACAGCTTACTTTAAGCCTTAGATTGCCTGAATGAAGCTTTAGGCTTCATTCACATCCAAAGAGCGCGTATTCAACACATGAAAATGCATGTCGGGCTTGCAGCGCCATTCATTGTTAATGACACCCAAAATGCAGCCAGCAGATGGGCATTTTCACACATCAAAATATGTGACAAACACGCCAAAAACCGGTGATGAAAAAAAATGCACGAAGCTCAACGTCAAAGAAGGGACATGAGCTTTTTTGGCGCATTTATTGTACATACGGCAGACCATTCAAATGTGTCATGATGCTCAGATGTGAATGCAGTCTTAGCCCTTGTACACACGGTCGGACATTCTGTCAACCAAATCCGTTTGTGGACCAAGAATTGGTTGCGTCAGCGTGACCAGTTCTCACACATGCCTTTGCTCCGTGAGATCTGCGAGAATAATCCTGATGATTTCAGGAATTATCTCCGGATGACGGACCCCGTTTTTCACCGTCTGCTGGCTTTGCTGACCCCTTATATCACCAGGCAGGATACCTGCATGCAGCAAGCCATCACTCCGGAGCAGAGGCTCATTGCCACGTTGTGCTACTTGGCGACTGGGAGAAGCCTTCAGGACCTCAAGTTCTCTACAGGCATCTCCCCCCAGGCTCTGGGGATCATTATTCCAGAGACCTGTTCTGACTCTCATAAGGGGACATTAGACTTTAGGCTTTAAATACTCAGTTCCCAAAATGTTATACTAATTTTGACTAAAAATGTTGGTGTCTAATCTGCTTGCAATGTTGATTTGTCAAATTACTAATTTTTGTTCTTGTTTCCCTCCACAGTGTCCTTCAACGCCACAGGAATGGCAGACTGTGGCCTCCCACTTTGCCAGTCAGTGGGACTTTCCCAATTGTGGGGGAGCAATAGATGGGAAGCACGTCCGCATCGTCCCACCACCCAACTCGGGGTCGTACTATTATAATTATAAGGGGTTTCATAGTATCGTGATGTTGGCGGTGGTGTCTGCGACATATGACTTTTTGTATGTGGACTTGGGGCAAAATGGACGGATGTAGGATGGTGGAGTCTTTGCACGGACTGAGTTCTACTGGTGTCTCCAGAGTGGCAGTCTGGGCTTGCCACCCCCAGAGGAGAATCAGGAAGGACTCCCGTTCGTCTTTGTCGCGGATGAGGCGTTTGCCCTGGCAAACCATCTGATGCGGCCTTTCCCCATGAGGACCCTCACCCCAGACCAGAGGATTTTTAATTTCCGCCTGTCCAGAGCCCGTAGAGTGGTGGAGATTGCAGAACACTTTTGGTATACTGGCCAGCCGGTTCCACCTTTTTCTTATGCCTATTCACATGGCGGAATACAAACTGAATCACATAGTGCTGGCGTGCTGTGTTCTGCACAATTTTATGAAAACAGTTTCTGTGAACTTTGCGGTCTCAGTTGGCCAACAAGAAGCAGACTTGCTGGAAAATGAAGATAACCTCACGGGCCTTGAACATGCTCATCCTGGCTTGCCCCCCCAAAGTGCCCGTGAGGTTAGAACACAATACATGGACTACTTTGTGGGTAGGGGGGCCATTGATATGCCAGACAATGTCTGTGCGGCATTTTAAGAAAACATTTTTATCTGAAACTCCTTCATTTACTGCTTGGCTTGATTTTAGGTGTCTCCTAGGTATATTTAGGTTTTTTCAAGTTGTGCCTTTTTCACCAACAGTGCAAACCCAAGTTCAGAGCGAGGTGAGGGGACAGTCACTACTTCAGATAATGTTATTATGTTGTGGGTCTGCCACACACACACCTTGTTTTTGTAACTAATGTATGTAGTGCATTACTGACCAAAATCGTGCTCATTTTCTGCACCATGGTAGGAAAATGGCATGATTGTCCAAATTTACACCTCACTGTGGGTGTTTTTTACTAAAGGCACATCCACTATGCACTACAAGTGCACTGCAAAAGTACACCTGAAACTGCACTTGGAGTGCAAAGTGGAGTTGCCTTTAGTAAATCACACTCCTTCTCAGCACAAACTTAAATTTTACTCCAAATACATTTTTGGTGCAATGAAAAAGGAAGCCACACATTGTTGATAATTAAACTTTTTAATTCAAGCACATTCACATGTGCTTTTCGAAAAGTTTTTTACAACAAACCAAGAAATTGTGTGTTTCAAAAACAGAGTTTAATCAAAATTTGGTTTACTTGGTGTTTTTGGGTAAACAGGCATGTATCAAACCATAAAATACAGAACACAGGAACTTACAAAGTTCAACTTTGAAAAGTGAAGACAATATCAGACACGAGTATGTACAAACTGGGCTGATATTGCCTTCATCACATGGGGTGTCACCCCTGAAAAAAACTAATTTGGAAGATGCACACAGTGTGTCAACATGTGCTATCTCCCATCATGGGGGATCAATGTACATGCTTTGGGGCTGCAACCCCTTCATCTCAGACACTTTACACAAAACACGTACATTGATCCCCCATGAAGGGAGATAGCGCATGTTTACACACTCTGTGCCTCTTCCAAATTTGTAATGTTCGATAAATACAACATTTTGTTTTTAAAATAGCAAAAATAAAACTCTATCTAGTTTTTGGTGTTTCACACTCTCCCCAAAACATCAATGATGTTCTTCATTTTATTTTTAACATCATTGATGTTTTGCAGGATATTTTCCAAATCCCGATTGCACCCCATTATCTCCCCAATCTGGATCTGGGCACTTTCACTGGTAAAACGGGAATCTTCTTCCACATCACCTACAAAACAAAGCAAAAAAACACACCATGTAATAAAAATATGGTGAGATACATTGATGAGCTTACCGGAAGCTGTGTTCTCCGACACTCACCTGTTGTGGTGACAATTTGCCCAACCTCCACGATCTCTCTTTCCTCCTCCTCCTCCTGCTCCTCTGTTTCTGCTTTTGGAAGTTGGCCTTCTTTGGGAGGGGTGTGGCCCCTGGTATCCTCATACTTGCCGAGTCTTCTCTCCCCTATGAGAATGGAAAAAAATAAAGAATTAGCACACAGAGGGCATAATTAACAATATGAAACATTGTTTGGAAGTGTTGTGCAATTATTTAGTTTGGCCGAGCTTCAAGGTCATAACATTATTGGGGACACTGTGTTCAGCTAGAATACTTATCTGCAGAACGATGTTTCCTATGAACGAATGAAACCATGAACTTGAAAGTGGCCATTTTAAAATGCACAACATGAAATCAAAGCACATGGAGCAGGATGCAAGCAATTATAATCATATGAACACATGACAACTACTTACTTTTGTCAAGAACACGCTTGATCCTTAGGTACTGCTCGTGCTCCCTCAGTTTCAGGTCTGACCAGCGTTTTCTCTGTTGATCCATGGATCGGTGTACCCCAAAATTCTTATGAAGACTCTTCACAACTTTATTCATGATCTTGGCCTTTCTGATATTTGAGTTTGGGTAAGGTCCATACTTCCCATCATAGTCGGTCCTGTTCAATATGTCGACCATCTCCAACATCTCTCCAAAAGACATATTTGAGGCCTTAAATCTTCTCTTCCTGGATCGGGACGTTTCAAGCTCCGGTCTTTCCTCACCCTCCTCCTCGTTAGTGGAACTATTATTAGTGCGCACC
This sequence comes from Lithobates pipiens, assembly GCF_037356315.1. NCBI lineage: Eukaryota > Metazoa > Chordata > Amphibia > Anura > Ranidae > Lithobates > Lithobates pipiens. The sequence continues at coordinate 179,009,382 of NW_027507748.1, forward strand.
TGTGTTCTCTCCGCCATGTGCTCTCCCCACTGCGCTGGAAGCGAAGGGGCGGGGAATAGTCTGGAAAGAACGTCAGGGGCGGGTGGGAGTTTCACGCATGCGTACTGTATATAAAACGCAACACGCATGTGTCGTCCGTACGATCAGTGAACAGAGGGAGAAGCTGACGCGACGAACGTGCAAACAAAGGTAAAATTTTGAACTTGGTACATCACTAGGCTACACTGCTTCTAGATTGAGGCCTGCATTAGTGGAGTTTATACTGACATTAGGGTTTGTCTTGTGTTGTGTCTTGCAGACATTATGGACGGCTTCAATGACCATAGCTTCCTCCCTCTGTTCATCGATAAATACAGAGACATGCCCATCCTGTGGCAAGCAACACACCCACTATATAGTAACAAACAAAAGAGGCAGGCAGCAATGTTGCAACTGGTTGAGTTTGTGAAGCCGGTGGTCCCCAGGGCAGACGTCAAATATTTAAAAAAGAAAATTGGTAGCCTCAGGAGTACATATATGAGGGAGAGGAGCAAGGTGCTGAAGTCCATGCAATCTGGAGCTTCAGCAGATGACGTTTATGTTCCCACCCTGTGGTATTATGACAGGATGCATTTTCTGGCAGACCAGGCTGAGGTCAGAGAATCCCTCTCTACTCTTCCTTCCACGTGTCCTTCTATGCTCCATTCCACACCTGATGAGTCTTCCGACGCCCAACCTGGGCCTTCCACTCAGGAAGAACTGTGGGAACCCAGCTTGAGCCAGGTATAGTATTGTTGTACATATTTGTGGAGTCAAAATGAATGATGTTAACTTGAATTTTGCTCACTAATTGCTGAGTTTAGAAAGTGTTTCACATATCAATAGACAGTAGTGGCCAAAACCTTTGGGACAAGAAAGAAAAATGCTGGGCTTAGAATGATAGTCTTATCTATTGGTTAACAATTTGCAACAGTGTTGATGTGAAAATTGTGTGTGTTTGATGAACAAGAAACTAAAACGATGTCCCTTTTTCATACACAAGAAGAACTCAGCCAGGAACAGGAGGGTGTGGAATGCAGCAGCCAGGAGGTGGCTGTGGAAAGTGGCAGCCAGGAGGAGGCGGGGGTAAGCGGCAGCCAGGCGGTGGGCAGCCAAAGGAGCCTCACTGAATGCCAGGTCCCTCCCCTCCGCCTTCCACGCAAAAGGGCGAGAAAGAGGGGGAATGTTGAGGAGTCGGCCCTGAGGCTGATTGGTGAGGCTTCTGCGGCACTCCAAGCAAAACCCACCTACCAAGAGTCCTCTGCTGCCATGGTTGCGTGCAAGCTTGATAAAATGGAGCAGGGGAAACAGATCTTGTGTGAGGAGGTTATTCTCCACACCCTCAACAAGGGTCTGTTGGGCCAAATGACACCAGAAACACACTTGTGTGGTTTGGCCCATGCCCCTGCTCCTCCTTCTGCCACACCTCCAGCACCACAGCCACAACCTGGAAGGCAGCTTGGAAGGAAGACCAGAGAGTGATGACCTGGGTTCTGTCTGGTCTGACAGAAGATGCAGCCTGTTGTAGTACCACAGCCTGGGAACATAGATGTCATCTGCTGCTGTTCCTGGTTTCATGGACTTCAGGACCAGACTTCTCTCCCTCAGACATGTATTCCTCAGGCCATCAATTTTTGCGTTTAAATAGTTGATGTGTGCCCTGGGGGCCAAAGGCTTCGCTAATCTCCCCAGTTTCAACATTGCTGCCTCCCTCTTTATTTGTTACTGACACCGAAATAAAGGTATTTTTTTGTTTAAAGAAATACTTGCGTATGTGTTTTCCTTCCAAAAGGCCAGTTTATTTGTGAGCAGGCAGGTACATTTCAAAAATACAAAGTGAAATAAATAACAAGGGGTACCAACACTAAACAACCTCCTGTAGATTAAAAAATAAAAACAAAATATCAAAAATAGAATAATATTGTTGTGGTAAGTTTACACACCAAAAAAAAAACAAAAAAAGGAGAAATGAGCAAACTGTCTTTAAAGGAGATTTTTAGGGAATCCAAAAAAAAAAAAACATCCAAAAAAGAATAAACAAAATCTAAAATTGAGTAGATGTGACGCAAACTAAAATTGTATTGCTGAAATGGTTAAAAAAGAGTAATGAACTACGTTCGGGAGAAGTGTGTGTGACTATGAGCATCAAAAGAAGTTCGTTCTTGCAGCATTGTAAAGAACAAGAGAATGCGCTTCATGAAAGAATTTTTAACATTGCAGCGTGATGAATGTGCTATATCGCTTACCAGCAATAGTTTTACCTGAACGAGCGCTTCCGTGTCGGAAATTCGAATGTGAACATGCGTGGCACTTTGTCCGTCGGAGTAGGCTACACATGATCGGAGTATGTCCGATCAGACCAGTTTGTCGGAAAATATTTCCAGCAAGTTGGAAAACTTGGTCCGATAGATATTCCGACGGAATCAGTCCGATGCATACTAGACATGTGCAGAGTAAAATATTTCGTTTCGGAATTTCGTTTTCGTCTGAAAACTTAATTTATTTAGTTACTCCCGAAATTCGTTTTTATTTATTTCGTTTTTCGTTCAAAAATTGCATTCGTCCGAAAATCCACATGAATCACGGTCGAATCTGTCTTTGAAGGCTTATGGTGTCTGTCGAATGTATAAAGAAGATTCGACGGAGCTAGTATATAGCATACTTTAGAACCCTATTAAAGTCTATGGGACTCCAACGTTCAAAATCTAAAGTGCTCATTTTAAAGGCTAATTTGCAAGTTACTGTCCTAAAAAGTGTTTGGGGACCTGGGTCCTGCCCCAGGGGACATGGATCAATGCAAAAAAAAGTTTTAAAAACGGCCGTTTTTTCGGGAGCAGTGATTTTAATAATGATTAAAGTGAAACAATAAAAGTGTAATATTCCTTTAAATTTCGTAGGGGGGGTTGTCTATAGTATGCCTGTGAAGGGGCGCATGTTTCCCGTGCTTAGAACTGTCCCTGCACAAAGTGTCATTTATGCAGGAAAAAAAGTCCTTTAAAATCACTCGCAGCTATTATGAATTGTCGGCTCCCGTAATACAGAGAACACTCATTGAAAGTCATTGATAAAAAAATAACTAAATAAATAAATAAATAAAAAAGCGTGGGGGTCCCCCAAATTCAATTACCAGGCCCTTCAGGTCTGGTATGGATATTAAGGGGAACCCTGCCTCAAATTTAAGAAAAAATTTGACGTGGGGTTCCCCCTAAATATCCATAACCAGACCCTTCAGGTCTGGTATGGATATTAAGGGGAACCCCGCGTCAAATTTAAAAAAAAATTGACGTGGGGTTCCCCCTAAAAATCCATACCAGACCCTTTATCCGAGCACGCAACCTGGCAGGCCGCAGGAAAAGAGGGGGGGACGAGAGAGCGGCCCCCCCTCCCTCCTGAACCGTACCAGGCCACATGCCCTCAATATTGGGAGGAAGCTTTGGGGGTCTGTGACCCCTCAAAGCACCTTGTCCCCATGTTGATGAGGACAAGGGCCTCATCCCCACAACCCTGGCCGGTGGCTGTGGAGGTCTGCGGGCGGGGGGCTTATCAGAATCTGGAAGCCCCCTTTAACAAGGGGACCCCCAGATCCCGCCCCCCCCCCTGTTTGAAATGGTAAGGGGGTACAAAAGTACCCCTACCATTTCACAAAGAAAGTGTAAAAAATGGTTAAATAAAACAAACACACTTTTGAAAAATTCCTTTATTAAAAATAAAAAAAAGATTCCAGCGGCGGTAATCCACTCTTGCTATCCAGCGACGGACGATCATCTCTCCAGCGATGTCTCATCTCATCCAGCGCAGCGATCCATCCTTCTTCTGTCTCCGTGGAGGAGACACTGCAAGGATTCCGGCGGCTGACGTTTCTTATATACGGAGGGCGGGGCCACCCGTCACCTGACCCCGCCCCCCTCTGACGCAAGGGGAAACCCGGGGTTCCCCGTGACGTATAGGTGACCCCGCCCCCCTCTGATGTAACGGAAACCTGCCTGTGTTACATCAGAGGGGTGCGGGGTCACCCATACGTCACAGGGAACCCCGGGTTTCCCCTTGCGTCAGAGGGGGGCGGGGTCAGGTGACGGGTGGCCCCGCCCTCCGTATATAAGAAACGTCAGCCGCCGGAATGCCTGCAGTGTCTCCTACACGGAGACAGAAGAAGGATGGATTTGCTGCGCTGGATGAGATGAGACATCGCTGGAGAGATGACCGTCCATCGCTGGATAGCAAGAGTGGATTACCGCCGCTGGAATCTTTTTTTTATTTTTAATAAAGGAATTTTTCAAAAGTGTGTTTGTTTTATTTAACCATTTTTTACACTTTCTTTGTGAAATGGTAGGGGTACTTTTGTACCCCCTTACCATTTCAAACAGGGGGTGGGCCGGGATCTGGGGGTCCCCTTGTTAAAGGGGGCTTCCAGATTCTGATAAGCCCCCCGCCCGCAGACCTCCACAACCACCGGCCAGGGTTGTGGGGATGAGGCCCTTGTCTTCATCAACATGGGGACAAGGTGCTTTGAGGGGTCACAGACCCGCAAAGCATCCTCCCAATGTTGAGGGCATGTGGCCTGGTACGGTTCAGGAGGGAGGGGGGGCGCTCTCTCGTCCCCCCCTCTTTTCCTGCGGCCTGCCAGGTTGCGAGCTCGGATAAAGGGTCTGGTATGGATTTTTAGGGGGAACCCCACGTCAATTTTTTTTTAAATTTGACGCGGGGTTCCCCTTAATATCCATACCAGACCTGAAGGGTCTGGTTATGGATATTTAGGGGGAACCCCACGTCAAATTTTTTCTTAAATTTGAGGCAGGGTTCCCCTTAATATCCATACCAGACCTGAAGGGCCTGGTAATTGAATTTGGGGGACCCCCACGCTTTTTTTTTAAATTTATTTATTTATTTTTTTATCAATGACTTTCAATGAGTGTTCTCTGTATTACGGGAGCCGACAATTCATAATAGCTGCGAGTGATTTTAAAGGACTTTTTTTCCTGCATAAATGACACTTTGTGCAGGGACAATTCTAAGCACGGGAAACATGCGCCCCTTCACAGGCACACTATAGACATCCCCCCCCCCCTACGAAATTTAAAGGAATATTACACTTTTATTGTTTCACTTTAATCATTATTAAAATCACTGCTCCCGAAAAAACGGCCGTTTTTAAAACTTTTTTTTGCATTGATCCATGTCCCCTGGGGCAGGACCCGGGTCCCCAAACACTTTTTAGGACAGTATCTTGCAGAATCTTTTCTCTCTGTCAAATCTTTTTTCTCTGTCGAATATTTTCTCTATATAATCTTGGACTAATAGAGGTAAGGTTAGGCACATTCGAACACAGGTTCTATAGACACAGATTGTTGTCAGAGTCATGTCGAATCTCCTATTCTATATCGAACTGTTGTAACAATGAAAACGATTATTTATGTCGGATCTTTCGTTTTTTGGATTTTGTGCTTTCGTTATCGTTTGTCAAAACGAAAACGAAAATTGCTGAAATACGGACGAAAATGCATTCGGACGAAAACGAATGCACATGTCTAATGCATACCACACACAGTCGGATTATCCGACAACACGGTCTGATATGACACATTCCGACGGATTCTCCGACCGTGTGTACAAGGGCTTAGACAAGTCACTCCTCTAAATCATTCATTTGTGTTTAAACATCAGCTGGGGTTTTGTAAACAACGTATTTTTTTTTTCAACAAAAATATATTTTTTTATGGTTAAATGTTCAATGTAAAATACAAAATATTCATGTCCTAGATTTCTTAATTACTGGAATAAAAAAAAAAACTTATTTTTTAGTTCTGACCACAATGAATCAAAATACATACAAAACAACTATCCATTTTCTCTTAGGTATTCATTTTGTTATGTGATTTGTAACTCCAAAAATACATCTGTTTCTATTTCAAGTGACCCTTATAGTGAACTGTTCAAATGCTCAGTACTATCACTAATAGACAAGGTTGACATAATTTATTGCATTTGTTTTTGTCCAACAGTCTTTTTGTTTCTTCTCAGCATAGATTGTATACATTTAGCCATGTGATGATCTCAAAGCCAGAGTTGATCTTGGTCTTTACATATATACGGCCAGGTGAAGAATACAATTTATAATTTCACACAGCTGTGTGGAACCCTCCCAAAATGTTATATTGTGTTGGCTATAGTCCTTTAAGTTCCAAGCCAGCCATCAAACACCAACATTGTTTTATAGCTCACATGAAATAATCAATTTTCTTACAAAATCTTATCAAATTTAGATTTCTTAGATCTGTGTGCTGTGATAAAGCACATAACATAACATTGCACCGCAATGCTCTTGGGTTTTAGCTCGCCCCAATGCACAGATGTAAACCATCTTTCTAGATCATACAGTACAGGACACAGGCATAGTCTTAGATGACTAAATTATTTGTTGCTACTTTCAGGTGCTTGGACACTGGCAAATATAACTATAAGGACAGCCATATAGTCCCTCCCACTGACAGTTATCCACAGTTTTTTGCTAGTGTCCTTAGGTGACAGATGCTCTGTTTCTTTGATTTTTTTACATTTTCTAACTTGGCTACATGCTAGCCTTTATGGCTATTTACACAGCTTTCAGATGACTACTCTAAGCACGCCACTGGAGCCGGACCCTGCTGATGGAAGACGTGGGCAGTAGGGATGAGCTTCGACTCGAACATTGCCTGTTTACCGAACAGCGAACAATTTGGGGTGTTCGCGGCAAATTCAAAAAGCCGCGGAACACCCTCTAAAAGTCTATGGGAGAAATCTAAAGTGCTCATTTTAAAGGCTTATATGCAAGTTATTGTCATAAAAAGTGTTTGGGGACCTGGGTCCTGCCCCAGGGGACATGTATCAGTGCAAAAAAAGTTTTAAAAACGGCCATTTTTTTGGGAGCAGTGATTTTAATAATGCTTAAAGTGAAACAATAAAAGTGTAATATTCCTTTAAATTTCATACCTGGGGGGTGTGTCATTGAAAGTGATTGATATAAAAAAAAAAAATGCGTGGGGTTCCCCCAAATTCAATTACCAGACCCTTCAGGTCTGGTATGGATATTAAGGGGAACCCCGCGTCAAATAAAAAAAAATGACGTGGGGTTCCCCCTAAATATCCATACCAGACCCTTCAGGTCTGATATTAATTTTAAGGGGAACACCATGCCAAATGTAAAAAAAAAAATGGCGTTGAGTTCCCTCCAAAAATCCATACCAGACCCTTTATCCGGGCACGCAACCTGGCAGGCCGCAGGAAAAGGGGGACGAGAGAGAGCGACCCCCCTCCTGAACCGCACCAGGCCACGTGCCCTCAACATTGGGAGGATGCTTTGGGGGTCTGAGACCCCTCAAAGCACCATGTCCCCATGTTGATGGGTGTTTGTGGGGGTCTGCGGACGGGGGGCTCATCAGAATCTGGAAGCCCCCTTTAACAAGGGCACCCCCAGATACCGCCCCCCCTGTTTGAAATGGTAAGGGGTTACAAAAGTACCCCTACCATTTCACAAAGAAAGTGTAAAAAATTGTTAAAAAACATACAGACACCGTTGGGAAAAGTCCTTTATTAAAAATAAAAAAAAGATTCCACTCTTGCTATCTAGTGATCTCTTCTCCAGGGTCCAGCGATGGTTTATCTTTCCCAATGGTCCACCGGAGACACTGCGGGAATCCTGACAGCCTGACAGGTCTTAGCTGAGGAGGACGGGGCCACCTGACCCCGCCCCCTCTGACGCAAGGGGAAACCCGGGCTTCCCCAGTGACATGCCGGTGACCCCGTCCCCCTCTGATGCAACGGAAACCTGCGTTACATCAGAGGGGGGCGAGGTCACCCGTACATCACTGGGGAAGCCTGGGTTTCCTCTTGCATTGATACATGTCCCCTGGGGCAGGATCCAGGTCCCCAAACACTTTTTAGGACAATAACTTGCATATTAGCCTTTAAAATTAACACCTGATTTTGAACATTCCCATAGACTTTAACAGGGTTCTAAAGTTCACGCAAATTTTAGGTCTGTTCACAGGTTCTGGTGCGAACTGAACCGGGGGGTGTTCGGCTCATCCTTAGTGGAGAGTTGTGCAATAAATGGAATTAGCCACAAGCTGTTATACTGGTCCAGGACAGTGATGATCTGAGCAGGTGTGACCCAATCCCTGAAGACCCTTTTGGGGGTATACTCTTCTGAGGAGAGCAAAGCAGGGGTGCTGCATTCCCTCTTAAATATAATGGCAGTAGCCTACATCAACCATCAAGGAGTCGAATAGCCGAAAAAAGGAGTGGAAAAGATTTTGACCTTGACAAAGCGCCTGACCACAGTACACATTCTAGGTGTAGAATATTGGTAGGCCAACTTCCTCAGCCATCAGCCTCTGGATCAAGGAGAGTGGACCCTTCACCCAGAGTTTTTTTCAGGACTTTTGTTGCAGGCGGGATGCCAGATGTGGACCTGTGAGCATCCTGGTTCAACAAATAATTGAACAGACATTAAGAAAAAAAGATTTTGAGAGAGAAGGGATCTAAAAAGGCTAAGGATACCACGTCCCAGTATTAATGAAAAGAAAAAGGAGGGGCCAAAAAGGGGCTGGGGAATCACCAACCCCAGGGACTTTATCGGTATCGAATCAGACAAAGTTTGCAAAAAAAGTTAATGTGAAGCGTTGCTGTAAACGCTTTTTTAGTTGTTTAGCCTCATACGCTGCATAACCGATTTTGAATATGAGGCTAAACAACTAAAAAAGCGTTTACAGCAATGGGGCTATAGCAATAAATGCCTGAAAAGAGCATATGCTAGAGCCAACAAACATGTTAGATCCTCTCTCCTACATGACAACAAACTTATTCAATCAAATGAAGGAGTGAGATTGATCACTCGTTATTGCGCTCAATATCTTCAGATACGAGATATCTTAAGCAAACACTGGCATCTGTTACTGGGTGACCCAAAGATCTCAAAATTCCTGAGGTCTTATCCTGAGATAACCTTCAGGAAATCGCGATCAATCAAGGATACTTTGGTCAGGAGCCATTATGTTCCCCCAACTTCTATACCTTCTAAATCGACTTTGGGATCTAGACCGTGCCATAAATGTAGCTTTTGTCGGCACATTTTTGCCTCAGACTCAATTTTGCTGCCGAATAGTCGACTGTATAAACCTAAATTCTCTGTCACGTGTACTTCGGTAGGCATTGTATACATCATGAAATGCGAGTGCGGTGCCTACTATATAGGCAAGACAAAGAGGCCTTTCTTTCACCGCATCAGGGACCATGTCTCCCTGGTGCGAGGAAAGAAAATGGAGACCCCCATCAGTCGCCACATGGGCCTCTTTTATAATTTTGATGACACCAAAATGCATTTTTTTGCTTTGAAACATGTGAGTCCAGGTGACAGGGGAGGCAACTACAATCAGATTCTCCTGCAGCGAGAGGCTCGCTGGATCTTTGACCTTAGGGCAACGGATGCACCGGGCCTCAACGAAGCATTTAGCTTTAAACCTTTTTTATAGGCTGTGGTTTTTTTATTTTTTTTATTTTTTTTTTGCTGTTTTTGTAAATCTCTCCTAATTTGCCAATGTTCCAACTAGTTTAAAACTTTAAACAAATTATTTTACTATTTTGATTCTTTAATTTGGAGATTTGTCGCCTATATTTTGAACTGGGTCTCTGTACGGGCGCCCCGGGGAACTAGAAATATTTCTGTTGTGACCTGCCAATCAATCAGCGTCTCAACCCTTTATGTTCCCCATTTCAATTAGTTTTTTTGGTGGCTCTCGTTCCTTTGCATGCTGTTACTTATAGTCATATCTTCGACTAATAATTTCCATTTTCTTTCTGAGTTTTCTATCCATATTCTGTACATCATTGTGCCCCGACACAATGAGGATAGCTATTGGCGGTTCTGTTTACGAACTACAAACCATGAATTCATTTCCTAGTCCAATTTATGTTTTACTTTTTACTTTTTCCATTTTTTTTTTCCCTTCATTTCCCTCGGAATTTTGCTCCTTGGAATAAAATTCCATGAGCGTTTGACCATTTTGATTGCACTCATTTACTTAGTACTCCGGGAATGGGCACATGATACAATACACCACTGGTGACAGTAATCTTTTATGTTTTGTTCCGCACTGCTCTTCATTAATCTGTATAACTAATGCAGGTCATTGATTTTCGCCAGTAGCCTAGGTATAGACTTATGACATAACTATTCCATCGGTGATATACGTTGTCCCGAATTGGCTATATCTTTCTCTACTTAATCTGCCCTTTTGAATAAGCTCTGTACCTCTTTTAAAATGGCCGTTTGGGCCTCTGACGTCGTGCGGAACACTCTTGGTTAACCGCACGTATCGTTTGTCCTGTTCCTGGACTTTCCAAAATGGCCGCCGAGACTTCGGCACGCACTGCGTCCTATGCGCGGAGCCACGACGTGACGCCCGCGCATGCGCACTATTGCTACAGGAACTGATGCGTATCAATGCAATAGGAACTATGCCAGCCTCCTCTTCCTTTTGTTCTGTCTCCGCCCGCAGCGCGGCGGTGACGTCAGACGCCGCCGAGCTGGAGAGGCTTAAAACCCTTCATTTCCATCAGTTGCCTCTTGGCAATTGACGGAATAAGACGTATGTCTGCAAATCACCTAGGCAGCTAACTCTGGGTAAGCTGATCTTCCTGTGTTTCACACATTTACTTTCTTACTATAAGAGACCCCCCTGTTTAAGAGGAATTCCCTTTTCTCTATTTTAGCGTTTACTATGCCTGCTGCCAATATACTATATGGATTTGGACTTTGACCTATTTCTGAAGTTCACAAAATCTTCTACCCAGCAACTTTTTATTGATTCAACATTATTTTGGGTAACTATTATGATACACTTATTTCAACGTTAATTGACCCTTCTCATTTTTAGAGGGTTTATCGGATCCCGTTTTTCTTCATATTCCTCTACTGTTTTATGTCTCTCTGCAGATTCCCAATTAGGCGACAAAACCTCCTGTGCTTTGCGACTTTTTTCGCTTAAATGATCACAGATTCGTCAATATTACTTTATAGTGATTATCGTTTGATATCTTGAAGTTTCTGGAGTATTGGCAAGATTGGTGAGATACATATTCATTGTAATTAAGTTTTGTATTTCAGTTTAAAATATACTATGTATCTGTTGCAACAATCCAATACATGCTAATTTTATCTTTAATAATTGATTATTGACTCTATCAACTGATTATCACTCTATGCATTAATTGACAGTAACATTCATTTTCTTCTATTCTTTGTTGTTTATTATCCTAGTGTTGTGGCTGTTCAATCAGTTTTTCCTGAAGAAGCCCATCTCGGGCGAAACATGTTGAGAATGATTGCAACTTGCCGTCTCTTCACTCCTTTTATGTGGTGATAAATGGGATTAAATATCAATATATCTTGTCTTGTAAATTGATATCAAATCATCCCCCCTTTTTTATGAATGTTTAATTTATAATTGTGTATAGTATGAATAAAATTATAATATTTTATACATTAACTTTTTTTTCAAACTTTGTCTGATTCGATACCGATAAAGTCCCTGGGGTTGGTGATTCCCCAGCCCCTTTTTGGCCCCTCCTTTTTCTTTTCAAATAATTGAACAGGTTTTTTTACCATGTCCAGATATCCTCAAGCTTTTCTGCTGGTGGACATTGCTGCCCCTTGGGGATCAGTTTCACCTTATCTATGCATTTCCTTCACTGAAGCAGGATCGTAGGATCGAGTCAGATGGAATTCTAGTGATACTTGTGACACCAAACTGGTCTAGGACGGTTTGGACATATGCTGGATTCTGGCAGACTCCCTTTGGCCTCTTCCTGGTGGTGTAGACTTTCTGTCTCAAAGCCTGTTCTATTATCCTGCTTCTTGTTACAGAAAGAAGCTTATTAGGTTTGGTCATCCCAACACTTCTCTATGCTAAGAAGTGGATTTTTCACAAAATATACCATTGCACTTGAAAAGCTTACTTTGCATGGTGCGAGCAGAGAAAGTTTCATCCTAGACGATACCCTGTAGGATGTATCCTAGCCTTTTTCTAGTTGGCTCTGGATCAGTATCTAGCCTTGATTACCCTCCAGGGACAAATATTGGCCTTGGCTATCCAATTCCAGCATCCTTTTGCCTCTTACTGCCTAGTGAAGGCCTTTGTGCAGCGAATTGTTCCTCCTAGATGCTCTCCGTTGATGACGCAGGATCCTAATCTGGTACTTACAGCACTTAAACATCCTCCCTTCAAATCTATCTGGGATATTCGCTTAGTTGAGCTCATGCACAAGGTGATTTCTCTTGTCGCCAGCACCTCTGCTAGGTGAGCATGAGAGCTGGCAGCATCGTCTTGTAAGGAGCCTTTCATGGTTGTCCTGAATCCTAAGGCTTCCTTCATGTACTGTGTTCGCAGCCTAATAAAATGAATAGGCTGCCCTAACACAATTCATCTTAAGGCACAAAATCACATGGTATTATGCAAGCGGTAACACACTGTAACGCATTAGATTAATCCAGATGGACCAAAAAAAAGTTTGTGAAATATTCTATTAAAAACAGCTAAAGAAGGCATGTTAACCCTTCTCACCACCACTTCTGGGCCCTTTAACCACTTAAGCCCCGGACCATTTTGCTGGCCAAAGACCAGACCACTTTTTGCAATTCGGCACTGTGTCGCTTTAACTGACAATTGTGCGGTCGTGCGAAGTGGCTCCAAAACAAAATTTAAGTAATTTTTTCCCACAAATAGAGCTTTATTTTAGTGGTATTTGATCACCCCTGCGGTTTTTATTTTTGTGCTATAAACAAAAATAGAGTGACAATTTTGAGTATTATTTTTTACTTTTTGCTATAATAAATATTCCCCAAAAATGTATAAAGAAACATTATTTTTCCTCAGTTTAGGCCAATACGTATTCTTCTATATATTTTTGGTAAAAAAAAATCGCAATAAGCGATTATTGATTGGTTTATGCAAAAGTTATAGCGTTAACAAAATAAGGGATAGTTTTATGGCATTTTTGTTCGTTTATTTTTTTACTAGGAATGGCAGCGATCAGCGATTTTTATTGTGACTGCGACATTATGGCAGACACATCGGACATTATGTGACACATTTTTGGGACCAGTCATTAATACAGCAATCAGTGCTATACAAATGCACTGATTCCTGGCAGGGAAGGGGTTAACCACTAGGTGGCAGTGTAGGGGTTAATGGTGTCCTAGGGGCATGTTGCTAACTGTGGGGGGCGTGGCTGTGTTTTACACATCACTGATCTCTGCTCCAATCACAGGGAGCAGAGATCAGTGACACTGTTGATAGGCAGAACGGGGAGGCACGCATGCGATGGCACGGCGGCAAATTTAAAGGGCCGTACCTGTACTCTCATTTGCCTGTCTTTGCCATTCTGCCGATGTACATCGGCGTGCGCCAGTCGGGAAGTGGTTAAGAGCTTCTAGATGCCGGGAGGTGGAGGCAGGCATTCAGGTCATGTGACCTCTGTGATTATCAAGTATGCATTGAATGCTTTCTGGTCCCTGACGGTGATTGTGCTGGGAGTGCACTCTCAGCATAGAGAAGTGTTTGCATGGGGGCTACATTTATGCCTTAAAGCCCACCCATCAAGAGGCCGCATATATGCGTACAGCCAGGAAGAGCTTAACAATACTTATCCTATCTGATTTTAACTGTGGTAAATGCAGCTTTAGTATTCTGGAAAACATACTATGTGCCCGTGTCCATGGGTTTTTGATCACATCATAGGGTATTTTTTTAAATTCCCATACAAGTCTAGGAGAATGTACAACCTGCAGCTTAAATGCACCCGCCAATATTATCTGAATGTTCTCATAAGAATCTCCAATTGATGCTTCTGAGATGCCATTCCACAGGTGTATAGTTTGGGGGGTCCAAAAACATTTGTTGCTAGCCCATTTTAAACTGGGCCTGTTTTCTCTAACACATTCCTAAAGGATAATTATAAAATTCAAATAGGTTGTTCACTTTGCAAGGACATTTTGTGAATAAGGTGAAGCTCTGCTGAATCCCATCATCCAATCATGTGCAGGAAAATATATCAATTTTTATTTTCCTTGCATGTGATTGGGTATTCTTTGCAAAGTACATTTACCCCACATTCACCAAGCTAAAGGAAAATTCCATTGCAAAATGAAAAAGCCCTTGCAAAGTTAATAGTCCATTTGTCTTTAGTAAATCAACCCCCTAGAGTTGGTAAGTTGAAAGTGAATGTACCGATTTCCTGAACACTTTAGTGAGAGAGGATGCAAAAGATACATTTTTACATCTATCCAAAGAAAAACAGATAGCATTTGGCTTTCATATATGGTTGATATTTTATACGTTTTAATAAATAATGTCCAGAAAAAAAAAATCAAGATGACAGCAATTTGCATTATTATTTTAGGAAAACATTTGTAAATCAATTGTAACACTATGTTTTAAAAATACAACCAGAAAAAAAAACAAAAAAAAAAACATAAAAGCAGATTTTTTTTACATTTGACGTGCAAATTTAGAAATAGTCATCAGTTTAACCAACCGTATTAAAGTGATCGATACAAAGTAGCTACTTAACTTGACAATGCAAGTGTCTGGATTGTAATCTCACTTTAACTACTTCCATAATGAATGGAAGTTATTCAGAATCACAGTGAAAAAAACCTCTACTGCCCTGCAAGGATTTTACACTGTGTACCTTACTACCCCGATGAAATGCTAAATCTACCCAAATATCACACTTGCCTCTGAATTGCCTTGTCCTGGCTGCAATCATTTGAACTTTAAGGACAAAACACGTAAATGTCAGCAGGCACAACCTTTCTTTTTATCGTTTTATATACCATACACACACGCACACACAGGTGTAAAAGAACATTATTTTTTAGAAAAAGAAAATTTTAAAAAATGTCTTAAACCCATCCCTGAACAAGGTTTTTGAAAAAAAAAAAAACAACACAATTTAAAAAATAAAACTTATACTTTGTTAAGTACAAACATTTACATCTTTGCACATGTTCTGTGCGCAGGTCTTAATATATTCTTTTATGTACATAGTCAATATGTGCTTTTTTAATTTTTTTTGTAGACAAAATGAACAATAATTGTAGATTGTAAGAAAAAGTTTTGACTTAGATTTTAGGCTAGGGAAATGTTGTGCTTACTGAATGACCTCCTAAACCGTACTAAGGTTTGAGATCTTGGAAAAGCATGAGATTTAGTTGAGGACATTTTTTAGAATGAATGCAAAAGAGTACTATAAAAACATTGGTAAAATACAAATATTTGGTATGAGCAACTGGGCAAATTCTCTAAGATTTTACTCATTGAGCAAAAATAAACTATAAACTTAAAAAAAAACAAAAGAAAAGCAGATCTCTTGAACATCCTATTTATGGGATAACTATGCCTCCAAAAGTCAAACACATGTTAAGGCTAAAGTGGATTTAAAGCTGAAACTGTTTTATTATTTATTTGTATAGATTGGCATTGGTTAGAAGATCTCTGTCAGGTTTTGATTGCTAGAAGGATCAAGATACGAGGCATTGGATCCCAAGTTAATTGAGATCCAATATCACATAATGGAATCAAATTGGTAAAGCTCAATGGCTTTGGTTAGGCCACTCTCATGTGACTAGGGGGCCTCACTGAGCATGCAGAGTAACATTCTAGGCTGAAAAAAAGCAATGGTAGCACCACACCACGGGTCCTTAGTGTCCAAATGAAAAGCCCTTTAATTCATAAGATGAAATCAACCAAACAATCCATGTGTTTTGGGGGTTAAGAGAAGTCCCCCTTCATCGGGGTTTAGGGTGCTGCAGGTGAATAAAAGGCCAGACTCTGGGCTCTTTAGGAAGAATTAGATGTTTGTTCTGTATTTTTAAGAGGTACCACCCTAAACCCTGATTTAGGGAGACTGCACAAACTCCAAAATGCAATTGTTGTCTTGTTTCATGCTATCTTGTTTAAAAAAATTAAAGTACTTTTACTTTGGACTCTAAAGTCCTGTGGGATGGTGCTATCATTACTTTCTTGTACAGCATTGCTCACAGAGGTGTCCAACAATCCACCATGAAAGGCATGGACTACACGTTTAGAGACCATTTGATATTATTTTGTTTAGATTATAATTCTCTTTTAACTCATGGAAAAACAAGTGGTATATGTGCAGGTGGCACTGTACTTACCTGGATACAGGTATTGATATCATACGATGACAGAACTTAAATAGTTTTAGCAAGAACTTTAAAAAAAGGTCTTCTAATGACTACTGATGTGCACTATTTTGTATATTGTCTGCGAAATGTCTGTCTTGTATATAGATTTTATTTTAGATACAAACAAGAAAGAAAGAAAAATGAATCCTGCAAATTTTCTAAAAGTAGCAAAAAACGGATTTGCCATTTGCATGAACTTTTGAAAGCAAAGGTTAGAATACATTCCCTTTCAGCACCTATCTAGTGTGAGCCCACAAAGGCAGATTATTTTACAAATAATACATTATTATTACTATGCATTTCAGAACTGCTGTTGAACCGTTTGCAATGGAGATGGAAAGAAATGCGTAGTCACATTTTGCATTTTGTTCGCCAATAACTGAGCTCAAAATTGATCTGACACTACACAAATGCAATGATAGCCAGCTACAGATTCCACATCAGAATCACATGCTCTAGTACTAAGGACCCTATGTACTGGAATGCACAGGATTTTGTTGTCATGTTCCATTGAGAGGTGTACAATCTGCAAATGTCCATAGTCCTCCAGTAATTATAAACGGCCATGGCTTGTCATGTTTTGATCATTAGCAAGGCTAAAAGAGGTATCTTCTCTTTGTGCATTGAGCTGTCAAGGATGACAGTGGATTTCCATTTTATCCACAGAGTTCCTATTGTTGTTTTCGTTCATTTAATAGTCTTCTAAAAAAACAAACAAAAAAAAAAAGTATCAATACAATTGAATATGCAGCAGATTAGATGTATTACCCATTCAAAACAGGGAAGCAGTTTAAAGTGAAACTATAATGGTATTTGTTGAAGTAGTTAATTTTTTGTTACGTTTCCAATGCTATACATACATGTGTTTATCATTTTTGATTATTCATATTAAAGTGGTAGAAAGCCAACAAAATAAAAAAATGGGCCTCTGCAGGATAATATCACAATGACGGACTTGCCTTAAAACGAAGCCCTCCAGTGGCCTTCAGTCACCACTGGCAGGGCTTCCATCTTCACCCGGTCTTCCCTTAGGGTTTGCGGGCTCTGGTCAATTGCATGGCGGAGCCACAATGATATCTCTGCCATGGCAAAGCTGCTCTCTTAATGGATGACATGGCATCTATTGAGTGTGCCGTGCATATGCGGTAGTGATGTCACTGGCTGTTACTAAAGTAAAAATTTCCTAAATGGTGCATGTTTCGGAGATATTTACTGTACCTACAGGCAAGTTTTTTTATAGGCATACCTGTAGATATAAATAAAAAAGCGGACTTTACTACTTCTTTAAATTGTTACTTCACACACAAACATTTATTGCATGCAGGGTGCACTTATGACTATCGATCGGCTTTCAGGTAAAAGAAAGTGATCTTGGTGAGTTTTATACAACTTGGCAGAACCACAACCCCCCCTCCCCCTTCACCCTCGCCTGCAGTGGTTCCTGGGCTCTCCCGTTCCTCTGGGGAGCCCAGGACTGTGGTAAATGGTCAGGGCAGTGTCCCACAAAGGTGATGGAGGAATATCCTTTCCCCGATCTCCTCTGTGACAAATGTAGAAGGACGAGGATTTAGTCACCTCCAGTTTCAGAGCCGTAGTTTCCTGGCTGGTGCAGACAGGAAAACAGCTGATTAAACACTGTGAAAGATAAAACCCTTTCAGATTTTTATTGCTAAAAGAGAAGAGAAGAAAGGTGTAGGGCACCAAATCTCTTAAATCACTTGATTCTAAGAAGCATAGAGGGAATAAATATCCCTAGGGAGCTCTCGCAGAAGTAGTAGGTCTTTGTTTTGCTCTAATGTTGCTTTTGTAGTTTTTACTTCTCTTCCTGTTTGAAACTTTGATGTCACTATGAATGTAAGTGACAGAAAGTGAGTCCTGGGTAGCACTAAAAACCTAAACCAGGTGCTCTTACCTTTCCTTTGTCTATCCAAATCTTTAAAAAAATCTTTTAGCTGGATGTATACTTAAAAATAGGAGTGAATTACATTACACAGTGCCTGAGTGCAAAGGAAAGTGTACTAATATGTAAATAGGTCTTTTTTTTTTATTGTTTATTTATATCAGGAACAAGGCCCACATGGACCGGTAGGTTACAGAGTTTCTCACATAACATACAGCGGTTACAAAAAAACAAAAATAGTAGTACAACATTGTAACTCCAATAACAGTATCGTTGGAGTCAATAGACAACATATTTGTGGTGGTGTGGAGTGTTACAGTCCCATGGGCTCATTCCCTTTTATTTTTTTTTCTCTATATATATAGCCTCCCAATATGGGAGGGTAATGGAAATGTAGAATAGTAAGAGAGGAGGTAGAGAAGAGGGGAGAGAGATAGAGGACAGGGTGAGGGGGGGGGTTGTTAGATGAGGGTGGGGAGGTGCATACAGTATGTCCCACGATCATGGAGTGTTGGGGGGGCCTGGTCTGAGATATAGCTGTGAGTTTTTGTGTCATTGCCTGTATGGAAAAACCTCCACCGCTGCCAGGTTTTGGTGAATGTCTCCTCCCTATTTTGTGCTGTGAGGATGAGGTCATCCATTTTTCTTATTTCCTCTACCTTTTGGAGCCATAGGTTAATGGTCGGCGGGAGGGCCGATTTCCAGTGGAGTGGTATGCAGGCTTTGGCTGCATCAAGTAGGTGGCGTATCACTGATTTCTTATATATTCTATCAGGAATATTTGATGCATGTAAGAGAAAGAATGCTGGGTCATCTGTAATGGTCCGATCTGTGAATTGTTGTATTGTCTCACGTACTATCCTCCAAAAGTGCATTAGTTTGGGGCATGACCAAAACATATGTAATAGGGTCCCTTTGTCTGTTTGGCAGCACCAGCAGAGGTCCAATGTTGTTGGAAAAAACGTATGTAGTAATGTTGGGGTCCTGTACCATCTTGAGAGGATTTTGTAATTTGTTTCTTGAGTCTTGACACAGATAGAGGACTTGTGCATAAATCTAAGAATGTGTTGCCTCTTCGTGGTATTGAAATGGCAGTCTAATTCTTCTTCCTATTTGCGTATTCCCGGCGGTACGAAATCTGCCGGGTGTGTGTAAGAGGTTGTAGGTCAGTGAAAGTGTGTGTGGTAAAACTCCCGTGTCAGTACAGAGTTCCTCCAGGGTTGTGAGCGTCTGGCTGCCGTCTGTGGGGGGTTGAATTGTAGCAAGAATGTGGCTTAGTTGAAGTGTTCTCAGGAAGTCTAGGCGGAAGTCTAGAGTTCTGTGATCGTTTTCCAATGTCCTCCTGAGCTGTTGTGGGAGGCTTGGTGTAGGCCCGCCTCGCCCAGACCCCGGAGGCTCCCATCATAGAGACCAGGCGCAAACAAGAGGTTACCCACTATGGGATATAGAGGTGAGTTCTGGGAAGAGAGGGATGTCTGATAGACGAGGCCATGCGCAGATCCGAGTTACCAATCAGTGGGTGGCTTTTAATCTCTGTTGGTAAGCCTGAGTAACACCACGGGGTACCGCAGAGGGGAACTATACTTTGGGATTGTTCCACTTGGGCCCACAGCTTGGTCTCTTGATGGCGGCACCAGTCTATGAGTCTCCCCAGGTGTAAAGCATAGTGTAAATAGGTCATTTTTGTGCCTATGTGAGTAAACCCTTACTCCAATCCTGATAAATAATGTGGCTTACGGTACGTATACATTCAAAATGGTCAAAGAATAAAAGAAAAGGTTAATTTCTGTGCAAACGTCTGCACATATTTGATAGAATTCTTACCCAGTTAAAAATTTTTGAACATTTCTAGGTCTTTAGGAGCTACTGGAGGGGCTTTGTTCCAATCATCCTCAGGATAAGCCTCAAAGTTTGATGTATCACCTTCATGGGACACCTTTGGCATGATTGGAGGCTAGTGAAAGAAAGAACAGAATAACACAATCAAGCATTAAATGCAACTATTTGGGGTAAACGTTTGTTAATTTCAAGTAAACCTTTCTTTAGAGGAAACAAAAAAAGAGGAACAGAGGCCTGGTCTGTTTCTGTAAATGCTAGCTACCTGACTGTTAAACTGACTTATTTGCTTTAACCTCCCTGGCGGTATGATTCAGTCCGGTTTTAGGTGCTGAAAGCGGTACAATTATTTTGCATGGAAATTTGGCATTTTATTTTGTAGTCCTGTAATTCTTAGGAATAACTCTCTTAAATCTCTTCAAACCAGAGTCTAGCGGACATCCCGGGTATGATAAAGTTTATAATATAATAAAGAATAATAAAAATTATTCAATAATGTAATCAAATCCTAAAACACTGAAAAAGGGACATGTTTTGGTTGCTATGGGCAATCTCCAAATTCCAGGCAGAAAAAACAGTATTTATAATATAAAAGTGCATGCAGGGCACTGCACAGACCACTAGGGACAAAGGGGGGTGTGTAATTTTTAATACAGCACGGTAATCTGTAAGATTACAGTGCTGTGTGTGTTTTGTGTCTTTTTACTTTTTTGAATTTGCCGCCGTTCTCCGCTCCCGTGCGCCGTAACGCCGCAGGGAACGGAGCTCGGCGGCATTCGGCACTGTGAATCGAGCGGAGGACAGCTCGATCACACAGCGCGGGGGACATCGCTGGATCCAGGGGACAAGGTAAGTAACTCTCCCTGTGTCCTCCCCTGCATCCAGCGATGCAATCCCGAGTCTGGCTCGGGGTTACCGCTCCTATCAGTAAATTCCTAACCCGAGCCAGACTCGGGATTACCGCTAGGGGGGTTAATACATTTCCTTGACCTGGAACAAGTATACATATCAGGAACATCAAGCAAAAGTCAATACATGTTTTCATACTTGCTTTGGTTCAGTGACTTGAAGTATCTTAGCTACAGAGATGGTGATGTGACCTGGTATAAGTAGTTAATACTTGGGATGCAGTATACCATCACAGCTGCAAGATAAATTCTCTCAATATCTAAAGTCAGCAGACTGCGCGGATAGCTGGGATATGCAGCACAGTTATCCCTATGTGCCATTATAAGCATATAGAATGGTAATTGTCCTCAAAATGGCTTGCAATACAGACATAATTTCCTGGATCTTTAGATATACTGTAGCTCCTAGCAAGATCTACTGGTGTACAAGCATCTTAAAAGAAACCCGTAGGCTGCCATTGTTGACAATTTAAAAAAAAGCAAACTGTCTGCCTGGCATGATGACAGAAAATTAGGAACTGGAGAATTCTCCCCGTTTGTATTTTAAGGCTTCCTTTTCAATTTGCCTGGGGTGTAATTTTAATGTTTTTTCATCTGGTTTTGTAAAAATAGCTCAAATAAAAAGCATAGTTCATCCTACATTTATTCATTAACTATAAAATGTAAATTCCCAACATTACTTTGTCTTCATACCTTTAATTTTCGTTGTGGTACCGCATCCCAGTCTATAGATCTAAACCACCTGTGGCGCTTGACGTCTTCTGCTCCATTCTTAAAGAACAAATATAGAATTTAACCAGCTTTATATTGTTTTCCTATATGTAACATGTGTAAGATATAACTGAAATAAAGAATTATAGTACAAAAGATAAAATGTGTGCACATTGTTTAATAAAGAATTCTATTCTAAGAGAAA
This sequence comes from Lithobates pipiens, assembly GCF_037356315.1. Lineage (NCBI taxonomy): Eukaryota > Metazoa > Chordata > Amphibia > Anura > Ranidae > Lithobates > Lithobates pipiens. Next base: position 179,031,203 of record NW_027507748.1, read on the forward strand.
AGCAGGATTTTGCTTTAAAATGAGAAACTAGTGATGTCAGCAAATCTACCTAAATGTTACTTCCCAAGGATACTGAACCTGTATTCAATTCCAAAGTCCTACAGCTCAAGGCGAGATTAATACCAGACACCCAATGCTCACTGAATGTATAGTCAAACATCTTATAACCTTCTTATCATCTTATAATGGGAGGTAACGTTTGGCCTCAAGGGCAAACTCAACCAATCAGACCTTTCATGGTAAGGACAGATTTCTGAGAGCATAGTATTATTCTAATGCCGGCCATACACTGTTCGAATTTCGAAAGAATTTTCAACAGCAACAGCCGATTTTCGTGTGGAAATCAAATTTGAGAAATCGGACATGTTGGAAATTTTTTTAAAAATTAACGATTTTCTAATCAATGATGGGAGAATCGTGCGAGAAATGTAATAAGAAAAGAAAATTTACGGAGAGAAAAGAAGATTCCCTGCCATGAAAATTCTTTTCTGTAGCAACACGAGATGAAATTGAAAGCTTGGTCGGCCGAATTTCGAAAATCAATGGTGGCACCATCGGGTCACAAAAAAAAAGAATTTTCTGATTTTGAAAAGAAAATTAGTTCGAAATTCGACCATATACGGCCTGCATAAGGCACACACCAAACAGTACTTAGGCTTGGAGTAGATCTTCAAAGTGATATTACACTACTAGTTTTTAAGCACTTTCAGCAGCAGATTTAAGCACTTATGCAACTCAGCTTCCTCTGATTGGCTGAAGCAGACAGGTGGGCTGATAATGTCATGATCTACAACTGAGCGAATCAGAAGAAGCTTTGTATTCATTAAGAGAATACAAAGCTGCCTTTGAACAGGTGATTTCAGCTCAGCCTAACGCTATTTTGTTTCGGGTATGAGACAGGAAGGTCTTGTCTCATACCTGACACACAGTGCTGTATACTGTATGTAGCTGAGGCTAAATACAGTATACACAGAGCGCCCAGCAGGCACACATGTTAGTGAAGGAAATAGTTTGTTTGGGCCAGCTTGGCCAAACAAACTATCTTAAGTGAATGTAAACCTGCACTTAAGCTTTACCCTAGCATTTTTAATAAGTTATAGACCCAAATATACACATCCACAGCCTAAGTAGTGTGAATGTCATCTACTGACCTTTCTGTATACAGTATTTAAAACTGCATGGTTAGATCTAACTGTGCTAGCTGTGTATACACTTCACCAACCTTCATATTTCCAAGTCTTCTAGTTCGATCCACAACAAGAAGCTTCTTTATAAGGTCTCTGTAAAAACAGATACAGACAAATAATATTCATTTAAAAGACAATCTATTTAATAACAAACTTGGTGATTTTATATAACAGAAGTCTCAAAGCCTCACATTTTTATTAATAATTAGATTTGACTAAGCCACATAAGCAGAGGACAATAAATGTTTTCCTCAGGAAAAGGCAAGAACCACTTACAATTCATAATGTTTAAAACTGCAGCCTCCAACCTGCTCTGCGCCTCTTTCCTGAGCTTTCAGCTGGGAGGCGTGCACTTACAACTTCACAAAAAGGGCCCTGAACCCTTTCCTCAGGGCTACATGTCCCATAATTCCTAGTGCTGCCACGCACGCGTGTACCATCTAGTCCTCTCTGGCTGCCTACTTGGAGCATTTCCTCCTGGATGCATACACAAAAGGGTGGCTCAGAGACCCTGCATAGCAAAAGAGCCACACAAGAATCCAGGGCATGGAGCAGCAATCTTCAGACTGGCTCAAATAAGAAAAGCACGTTTTTAAAGAGGAAGAAGGAGTAGCAGAGAAGGTAAGTGCGGTAAGGTAAGACTAATGATACTTTAACATGCTCACATACTAAGAATTCAGTAAGGATTGTACAAAGATATGCACATGCACTGTTTGGTCAGCTATTTTCAAATAGCTGCTAATCTCCTATTCCTGCTTAGCCACGGGTATGGGGGCAATAATCATGTGATATTTTCAAGGAATTCAATTAGTGAATCTCTATGAACACGGTGATGCTAGTAGTATCTATACATTTAGGAATATACAAAAATTCTAGCTTGAGCTAAATGATTCTGATGCCCAAATGAAAGAAATCATATTGGATGATATAAGCCGCTGCACTACATAAACCTGTTAGACATTTTAACAATATTGTCATAGTTTTCTTCCATCTTTGAGAAATCCTGGAATGCAGATTACAACCTGGGAACTGAATTTTCTCCCTCCCGCAATAAAACTGTCCAGATGTGACCATCTTTTATTACAGTACATTGTGACATAGGTAAATGGTTTCCTTACTATAGCTACATGTTGAAATATGTACATTTTGGAGCAAATATTTGCAGCATAAAAAACTCATTTTCAAACTAAAGAAGAGGATAAGCTATGTAGATCGAAATAGGTCTTTTTTTTGTACTATTTTCTCAAGAAATACATCAGTGTAGTGTTGTTTCGGCTTTTCTGCGTGTATGATTAAGGAAAGGAATTTGACATTCAAAAAATACTATTCCTTTATTGAAAAGACATGTACATAGCTGTAAATACTACCATGCATTTCGGACAATAGTGGTTAGCCATGACTAAGGACTAACGTTCGAAACACGTAGGATGTTTTTACAACGTTGTACATGTCCTTTCATCATGCACTTACATGACCTGAATACAAGCACTTTTAAGTACACAATGGGACCAGACCATGTATGTAAAACGAAAATATACTTAGGCCGCGTACACACGGGCGGATTGTCTGGCCAACTAAGTTCGTCAGACAATCCGACAGACAGTCCGTTCAAAATTTGCATGAACGGACTTGACCACACACGATGAGCAGACAGTCCGCTGAAAGCTTGCGCGATGACGTGTACGGCACGTACGACGGGACGAAAAATTCGACGTCCAATACACTGCAATGCAACCTTCGCCGTGTAAATCCTTTCTGAGCATGCGCCAAACTTAGTCTGTCGAACTAGCCTACTCACGAGCGGACTGTCCGCTGAAACCAAGTTTGGACGGACTGTCTTACGGAAATTCCGTAAGACTTTGTTCGTCAGACAATCCGCTGAAAAAGTCCGCTGAAGCCCACACACGAGCGGATTGTCCGCTGAAACACTGTTCAGCGGACTAAGTTGGGCAGACAATCCGCCCGTGTGTACGCGGCCTTAAAGTGAAGCAATACCTTTTTTCACTTCTGGGGGCGTCAGGAGCTGTAGAGGGGGGTCAGGGGCTGTAGTGGGGGATCAACGCCTGTAATCTAGGGCCATGGGCTGCAGTGGGGGAGTCAGGGAGTGAAGTTTATAGTACTGTACAATACACTTACATTTAAGGCAGCAACTCTAGGCTGGCTGGATGGCAGGCTACTCTGGGCTGGCTGGCAGGCAACTCTGGGCTGGCGCGTGGGCACTCCAGGCCATACTGCGGCTGCGTGGCACAGAATGTCTGTACTTTGGAGCTAATATACGTACACTTGCGGGTATGACCATACTCGCGAGTGTACGTAAAGTGAGTGTACTTAAAGCGTGGTATGCCTGTAGACACTATTGCCTGGTGTATTGATAGATATGCACTTATTCATTACCCCTTCTTTGACACAATTAGACACATATTCCTGATTCACTTGGATTTTTATTTTGATTATAAAGCAATTTATATTGTAACAAGTTAGTAAAAGTAAAGCGCCACGTCATTCAGTATTTTCAACTTTCAATAAAGGAATGCTATTTTTTGGATGTCATCCTGAGTGCTGACCATCCCTTTCCTAATTTTGGTACGTTGGAGGTGTCGGCTGCTAAGAGGTCTGAGCACCAGACGAAGCTAAGTTGCAGCACCTAGACACCTGTTCTCTATTTCTGCGTATAACATTGCCAAGTAGCTGAAGATTAGATAAAAAGGTGTCTGCTAACCTTCTCTTGAGGGAAGAGAGCAAACTAACAAGAGAAAAAGCCATATAAGTGGCAAACAAAATGAAAAGGATAGGAGAAGTGCACAGTCATTGGGTAGTGAATGACTGGAAAACAGCTTTATGGACATAGAAGTCCAAGCACAAAGTGTGGCTCAAGTAAGGGATCATATGTTAGATGTACAACTAATTAAATAATGCAGGACTAGTGCTGGATGTGCTGTGTAAAGCATGCCAGAGCACATGTTTATGCCCCGTACACACGAGCGGACTTTTCGACATCCAAACTCCGACGGACTGAGTCCGGCGGACTATCCGCTCGTGTGTGGGCTGCAACGGACTTTAGCTTCGCAAAAGTCTGATGGACTTTAGAAATGAAGCATGCTTCAAATTTTCCCGACGGAACTCCGCCGGACCCGGTCCCCTTCGAAAAATTCGCTCGTGTGTGTGCTACTCCGACGGACTAAAACCGACGCTAGGGCAGCTATTGGCTACTGTCTATGAACTTCCTACGTCGAATCCAGTCGTACGTCATCACGTTCGACTCCGTCGGAGTTTGGTGTGATGGTGTGTGGTCAAGTCCGTTCGGTCGAAAAGTCCGCCAGAACTCCGGCGGAACTCCGCTAGAACTCCGTCGGAAGTCTGTCAGACTTAATCCCTCTCGTGTGTACGGGGCATTATGAGTTACTTTGGTGCCAACAGGATGGGAGATTTACAGAGTACAAGAAATGCTCAACAGTTTCTTCATGCAGCAGGGAAATCATCCAAAACATATCTTTAACCACTTGCTTACTGGGCACTTAAACCCCCCTCAGTCCCAGACCAATTTTCAGCTTTCAGCGCTGATGCACTTTGAGTGACAATTACGCGGTCATACAACACTGTACCCAAATGAAATTTTTATCATTTTTTTCCCACAAATAGAGCTTTCTTTTGGTGGTATTTAGTTACAGCTCGGAGTTTTATTTTTTGCTAAACAAACAAAAAAAGATGCAAAAAAAAAAAAAATCATGTTTTAATAGTTTGTTATAAAATTTTGCAAACGGGTCATTTTTCTCCTTCATTGAAGTGCGCTGATTAGGCGGCACTGATAGGCTGCATTGGTGGGCACTGATGGGCTGCATTGGTGGGCACTGATGGGCTGCATTGGTGGGCACTGATGGGCTGCACCGGTGGGCACTGATAGGCATAGTTAAGGCGGCACTAATAGGCACAGATAAGGCGGCACCGATGGGCACAGATAAGGCGGCACTGATGGGCAAAGATGGGCACAGATAAGATGGCACGGATGGGTGGCACGGATAAGTGGCACGGATGGGTGGCACGGATGGGCACTGATAGGTACCACAGATAGATGGGACTGATGGGCACTGATAGGTGGCACTGATAGGTGGCTCTGATAGGTGGCACTGCTGGGCACTGATGGGCGGCACTGCTGGGCGGCACTGCTGGGCACTGATGGGCGGCACTGGGGTGCAGCACCTTTGAGGCAGATTGGGTGGCACTGTGGGGTGGCACTGTGGGTGGCACTGTGGGTGGCACTGTGGGTGGCACTGTGGGTGGCACTGTGGGCACTATGGGCACTGACGGGGGGCACTGACGGGGGGCACTTACTTTTGCTTTTATTTTACTTCAGGATGGCACTGCGGGAGGCAGGTCGGCACGGGCAGGTGGCAGGTGGTCCCTTGTATTGATGGCCGTGATCGGGACTGATGTCCCGAACACGGCCGCCGGTGATCGGCTTTTTTTTTCTCTCCTCGCGCTGTCAGCGCGAGGAGGAATAATAGCCGATTACCGGCTCCGTTCTATCACATGATCAGCTGTCATTGGCTGACAGCTGATCACGTGATAAGGGGTCGGGATCGACCCCTTACACGGATCGGTGATCAGGCGAGTCTCACGGACTTGCCGATCACAGAGCGCGCCGCGCGCGCCCCTCAGGGGGCGCGCAGGCCGCTCGTAACCGGGACGACGTCAATAGACGTAGTCCCGGAAATGTAGGTCCGCGCTAATGCCGTCATTTGGCAATAGCGCGGATCTGAAGTGGTTAAGCAATGTAAATACCTATTTGGTGAAGAAACACAAAGATGGAGTGTTATCTTAGATGCACTGTTTAGAACAAATGCCAGATCTTAGCCACATTAAACTCTTCAACTCCAGAAGGTTTACCCCCTTCATGACCAGGCCATTTTTTGCTATACGACATTGCATTACTTTAACTGACAATTGTGCAGTCGTGCAACGCAGTACACAAATAAAATTGATGTCCTTTTTTCCCACAAATTAAACTTTCTTTTGGTGGTATTTGATCACCTCTGCGGTTTTTATTTTTTGCGATATAAATAAAAAACAAAACATCAGTTTTGAAAAAATAAATAAAAATAATATATATATATATATATATATGTATATCAAATATCAAACTTCTTCAATTTAGGCCAATATGTATTCTGCTGCATATTTTTGGTAAATAGTAATGGTGGTGATCAGCGATTTATAGCAGGACTGCGACGCTGATCATCAGACACTATATGACACTTTTTTGGGGGACCAGTGACACTAAAACAGTGATCAGTGCTAAATAATATGCACTATAACTGTAATAATAACACTGGCAGGGAAGGGGTTAACATCAGGGGCAATCAAAGGGTTAAATGTGTTCCCTGGGAGTGCTTTCTAACTGCTTATCTGCCTCTGGAACGACCAGCAGGTCAAGGATGACATTGGGTCCGCGGGACTGGCTGATTGGCTCCCGCTGTGTCCAATCACAGCAGGAGCTGTTTGCAGGAGGCGTGCGCCCCAGACCCATATCAGGTACATGATTTCGTGCTGAAGGGCTGCCCTGTTGCGGTATATATGCAAGGAGTGGTCTGAAAGCGGTTAAAGTGGAAGTAAACTTCCATCACTAACTTTTACCTATAGGTAAGCCTATAATAAGGCTTACCTATAGGCAGTGTAAATATCTCCTAAACCCGCATTTAGGAGATATTTACTGTACATGCAGCCAGTGACATCACTGGTGCATGCACTCTGAAGAAATGGCCATCTGTGCCATAAACAGCGGCTCCCACACACATGCGCAGGATTGATGGCATCGCGGCTCTGGCCAGTCACAGAGCCGGAGTCCACGAACCCGGAAGTAATATGGGTGAAAATGGGAGCGCCTGCAGCTCTGACATCACGGCGCTGGAAGAGCTTCATTTTAAGGTAAGTTTAACATAATGTGCAATGCATACTAGCACATTATGACATTACTTTGCCAGGTAAGAAAAAATTAATATCCAGCGGTTTACAACTGCTTTAAGTATTTGTGGGAGAGGCTGGACCTGTCAGAAAAGTCCCCTACAAGCCAGTCACCCCCAAAGAGAGAGCCACAGCGTGCAGGGGTTGATATTTACACTGGATATTTCACTGAATACTGAATGTCTGCAAGCTATAATAAAGGCAAATAGAGGTTTACCTAATTTAAAGTTTAGTGAGCAGAACAGTATGTAAAAAAAGACTTGTTACACTGTAAATATAATGACTATACGTTCTGATCAATTTAATTTTACTTTGGTAAAGAATCAATTGCTATTAAAAACATGAAAATGTGTATGCAATTCTGAAATTTTTAATTTTAGCATATGTGAAAATAATTGCTGTCACTTTCGGACACTCATTTACAGCATGCTTAACTCAACCCAGAGCATTAAGTGTCATTTCTGTCTGCTGCCTTGTTCCTCTGCTATCAGAGTGACAGGGGCGGGAGCTCCAGCACAGTGTCTGTGATTGACAGCCTTAGCTCTGTTCCTGTGTGCTGTTTGTGTGTCCCTTCACTTCAATCAGCTCTCTGGGCTTTTCTCACTGAGATCTACAGAGTAAAAAGTCAGCTCCCTGTTTTCTCACACATGCTGTATAAATTCTGGACTTTGACCGAATGTAACGAAAAGGTGGCTGCAAATAAACAGGTACAACTTATGTAGGAGGATTGGATTAATCTCTGTGGGGCTGATTTACTAAAGCTGGAGAGTGTAAAAATCTGGTGCAACTTCGCACAGAAACCGATCAGCTTCCAGGGATATTTTTCAAAGCTTAAATGAACAAGCTGAAGTTAGAAGCAGATTGGCTACCATGCAAAGCTGCACCAGATATTTGCAGTACCGCATTTAGTAGATCAAAACCTGTGCATCACCTGAGGCTAGTCATTTCACTTGAAATATGTAAGGGTCTACGCCCAGGTTCACACTGATAGCAGGAATGAAATTGTCAGTCCCGACTTTTCAGAGACATTTTAGGGGGTTGCTGGACAGATGTCAATAGAAATCGAACCCCAAAGTCACCAAAAGTAGTACAAAACTATTTTTGGGAATCGGTGCAGCGTCACAAATCTCAAATCGCATGCCAAATTGCTCCAATGTGAACCAGGCCAGGACATAGGAAGCTAAGATTTTTAGAAGTAATGGCACAACCCCCATTCTTGTCTCATGATAGAGTCAGTTTACCTGATGTCCTGCCCAGTCACCCAACAGAAGGACACTTTAGAAGAAAGATGTAGAAGGTAAAATTCTAAAATCTTTGTTAACCACTTCAGCCCGGCTGCATGAATGACAGGGCCATTTTTTGCGATTCGGCACTGCGTCACTTTAACTGACAATTGCGCGGCCATGTGACGCTGCACCCAATCAAAATCAATGTCTTTTTTCCCCCCACAAATAGAGCTTTCTTTTGGTGCTTTTTGATCGCCCCTGTGTTTTTTATTTTTTGCACTATAAACAAAAAAAGATCATCAATTTTGAAAAAAAAAAAAAAAAAAAAAAAACAATATTTTGTACTTTTTGCTATAATAAATATCCCTATTTTGTTTTTTAAAAAAGCTATTTTTTTTTCTCAGTTTAAGCCGATATGTATTCTTCTACATATTTTTGGTAAAAAAAAAAAAATCGCAATAAGCATATATTGATAGGTTTGTGTAAAAGTTATAATGTCTACAAAATAGGGGATAGATTTATAGCATTATTATTATAATTTTTTTTTTTTTTTACTAGTAATGGCGGCGATCTGTGATTTTTATCAGCACTGTAATATTATGGGGAACACATTGAACACTTTTGAAACCATTTTGGGACCACTTACATTCATACAGCAATCAGTACTATAAAAATGCACTGATTACTGTAATGTCACTGGCAGGGAATGGGGTTAACACTACGGGGCGATCAAGGGATTAACTGTGTTCCCTGGGAGGTGATTCTAACTGAAGGGGGAGGGGACTGACTAGAGTAAGTTACGGATCATGGTTCCTAGCTAATAGGAACACACGATCTGTCACTCCTCTCAGAACAGAACAGGGAAGTGTGTGCTTACACACACATTTCCCTGTTCTGTCCCTTGTGTTTGCGATCTCTCGTGGCCGGCAGTTATTGCGACATTCGGCCACGAGCACTGGCACCCCGGCAGTGCAGCGGAATGCACGCGCCTGCTATCCCGATCCCGCGAGCCGATGTATAGCTACGATGGTTCGTGGGATCGTGCCGGCCTGCTGCAGTAAAATGACAGTGGCTGGTCGGCAAGTGGGTAAAGACTTTAGCTGGACCTGGCATCAAATTTTTTCCTGTTAACGACACATTACTGTAGCATTACTTACAAAAATAGGATTTTTATAACAGCTTACCTGTAAAATCCTTTTCTTTGAGTACATCATGAGACATAGAGCCACAGTAATTACTTTATGGGTTATATGGCACCTTCAGGTTATGGACACTGGCACACCCTAGACAGGAAGTTCAATTCCCCATATAACCCCTCCCCTTACTGGGAGTACCTCAGTTTTGTAGCAAAGCAATACACATGTAACCAAAGAGGTGAGGGACCACTGTGTCCCGTGATGTACTCAAAGAAAAGAATTTTACAGGTAAGCTGTTAGAAAAATCCTATTTTCTTAATTGTACATCACAGGAAACAGAGCCACAGTAATTACTGTATGGGATGTCCCAGAGCAATGCCACCTGAGGACCTATACTGCTGCCTGTATTACACTGCGCCCAAAGGCGATATCCTCATGTCTTCTTACATCCACCTGATAGAATCTGGTGAATGTATGGACTGAAGACCAAGTTGCGGCCTTGCAGATTTGAGCCATGGAGGCTTGGTGATGCACTGCCCACAAAGCATTAACAGCCCTGGTGGAGTGCGCTTTGATTTGAAAAGGTGGAACTTTCCTCTTCAAACCATAAGCTTGAATAATTACGTGCCAAATCCATTTGGCAATAGTGGATTTCGACGCTGCCTGTCCATTCCTAGGACCTTCAGACAACACAAACAAAACATATTTTTTTGCGAACCTGAGCAGTTGCCTTCAAATAGATTTTGACTGTTCTCATTACATCCAAGAATGTAGTGAATTTTCTTCCTTAGAACAGGGTTCTGGAAAAAAATGAAGGTAAAACAATATCTTGGCTTAGGTGAAAACCTGAAACCACCTTTGGCAGAAAGCTAGGATGAGTATGCAATACTACTCTATACTTGTGAATGATTAAATATGTCTCTTTACAAGAAAGAGTCTCCAACTCTGATACCCTTCTTGCAGAAGAAATGGCTACCAGAAAAACTAGCTTCCTAAAAAAGACTAAAGGAATATGTTGTATCGGCTCAAAAGGCTATTTCTGTAACGCCGATAGAACTAAATTCAAGTCCAAAGGGTTCAGGGGTGCTCTAACCGGTGGATTAAGCTGCATTACCCCCTGTATAAAGCTTCGGACCAAAGAATGCAAAGCAAATGGACATTGAAACAATACCGATAAGGCCGAGATTTGGCCCTTGATAGTACTCAAGGCCAGTTTCATCTCTAACCCCATCTGCAGAGAGGCAAGGATTCTACCTATGACATACTTTCTAGGATACCAACCCCTGGATTCACCAGGAAACATATGCCTTCCAGACTCTATAATAAATGACTCTGGAAGCTGGCTTCCTTGTATTAATCAAGGGTAGATATCACTGAGTCTGAAAGCCCACGATTCTTCAGAACGTGGGTTTCAACAGCCAAACCGTTAAATTTAGCGTTTGTAAAGTAGGATGGAACACTGGTCCCCGCGATAGCCCCTACCACCATCTTTACCATTTCTGCATACCAAGATCTTCTGGGCCACAAGAACTATCGACTTCTTTGCCGCTTGATCCTGGGAAGAAGTCAAGGTAGCAGCAGAATAGGAGGGAATGCATAAATCAGTGAGAACTGATCCCATGGGGTCACCAACGCATCTGTTCCTCATGCGAGTGGATCTCTTGTTCTTGACACAAAGTTATCGACTTTGTTGTTGAACCTGGATGCAAACAGATCTCGGGATCCCCCATCTTTGGCATGTAGCCAGGAAGGTGAAGGGATTATTACCCTGGCAACAACTGTTGGCGACTAAGTAGTCCGCCTGCCAGTTCTCTACTCCTGGAATGAGGATTACCGATATGCACGGCATATGTTTTTCTGCAAAGGTTAGGATCTGGTTTACCTCTCTCTGGGCTGCCTGACTTCTGGTGCCCCCCTGGTGATTGATATAAGCCACTGCCATGGCATTGTCAGATTGAGTCCTGACAGGAGAATTACGCAACCTGAATGTCCACGCTGTCCGAATGTCTAAAGCCACGTACACACGACTGGACTTTCCGGCAGACTAGGTTCGACGGGATCACTCCGTTGGACAATCTGATCGTGTGTGGGCTAGTCCGACTGTTTTTGAAAAAAAAAAAACAGACGGACCTAGAAATAGAACATGTTTCAAACCTGTCTGACTTTTTTAAAAGCACACCCTATAAGGCAAAGGCATAATGAGCTAGTATGCATAGCATACTAGGTCATTATGAATAACTTACCTGAGAATGAAGACCCCGAAGCGGTCATCCGTCTTCCTCTTCGCCGCTGCCATGGATCCCAGAGCGACTTCCGGGTTTCACGGGTCCAGCGCTGTGATTCGATGGAGCCGCGATGACGTCACTCCCGCACATGCGCACGGGAGCCGACACTCGCGGCATTTCACCGCGATCTGAGGCCTGCCCCAGTGCGCCTGCGCACCGCTGCCTGCGGCGCATGCGCCGTAGACAGCGGTGGCTGTCTTCGGGTAAATATCTCCTAAACCGTATAGGTTTAGGAGATATTTCTTGGACCTACAGGTAAGCCTTAATCTAGGCTTACCTGTAGTTCAAAGTTGGTTGTAAGGGTTTACAACCACTTTAACACATCAATAAATGTAATGTTTTTAAATGCAAAAAATGTAAATACAGGGGTTTGCCTTATATTTCAGTCAATTATACAACAGAGCTTAGCCTGGCGCAGGCAGAAGCAGTGTAAAGAGCCAGTCAGTTGTGCTGCATTTCTTATATTCTAGCATAAAACTTGCAGATAGAAGAAGAGTAGAGAGTTAAAAAAAATAAATGAGCTTCTCAGTCTGCCATTTCTTATTTCACTGTCAAGTCACAGAGTGGGAAAAGGACCAGACCTGTGTTTCTTAACTGCAGTAGAGAAAAAAAATCAAGTCTCCTGCCTTGCCAAACAGGGCTATGGTGGTGTGTGGCACAGCTGTAAATCTCAGGAGTGGGTAGAAAACATACACATCCTTTGGCATCTCCCTTATATCCATTTTTTTCGTTATTTGAAGTAGTTAAAGAGTTTGTTTTACCACAACACATATTCCTGATATGTGCCTGCTGTACCATGTACTTGTATGAAAAAGTATCCTGTTCTCTTTGTATTGCTTCCTTTATGTGGAATCCCTGGTGTTCCTGCCAGTCCCTGGGCTCTTACTATTACAAACTGACCACACTAAGGTGATGGCTTACAATAACTTTAACCCCTTCAAAATAAAAAAAAATCCTGCCCAAAATATAGTGACCCTTACTTGATCCAAACACTAACCCTGGCACTGACCTAGATCAAACCTTGATCTAGATATTTTTTATTATTTATTTATTTTTCTCTCTGCAAGGAGAGAGAAACGTTCAATCTATATTTCCTCTGCATTCACAGAGAAAGAGAGAGAAGCACAGGAGGGACAGGCTTTATAGTGACAGATCACTGTGGTAGCCAATCAGAGGCTACCACAGCAATTAAGTTACCCGGTATCGGGAGTTCTGGGTCCCGACCGTTAGTACGGGACCCGAGGCTCTCGGTGAGACCTCAGTCTCTGCTGGGAGCACACTGTGTGGCACATATATGCGACCCCATGGCAAAAAGCCGAGTGCAGAGGGGCTGCATATATGTGTTATGTTGGCGTCAAGGGGTTAAGCTTTAAATGTGGACAACACTGAACTATATAAAGTATATAATTGTGGAAGTTATTACTAGTCTCTAAATCAGGGGTAGGCAACCTCAGCACTCCAGCTGTGGTGAAACTACAAATCCCATCATGCCTCTGCCTCTAGGAGTCATGCCGAGGTTGCCCCCCCCCCCCCCCCCGATGAACAAAAAAAGGTCTACTGGGACTTAAGGAATAAACTAGGAATTTAAAGTAAATACAAGAAAAATTAATGTAGGGATTTAACCGCTTGCCGACCGCCTCATGCCGATATACGTGGGCAGAAGGGCTCGTACAGACAAACAAACATACCTGTACATTGTTCTTTAAGAGGCGGCCAGCTTCATAAGTCAGGTCACGGGACCCGTGGACTCTATGTCTGTGGGGATACCAGCGATCGTCTCACGGAGAGGAAGAACGGGGAGATGCTAATGTAAACAAGCATCTCCCCGTTCTGTCTAGTGACAATGTCACTGATCTCTGCTCCCTGTGATCAGGAGCAGAGATCAGTGATGTGCCACATGTAGCCACGCCCCCCCACAGTTAGAATCACTCCCCGGGACATACTTAACCCCTACACTGCCCCCCAATGGTTAACTCCTTCACTGCCAGTGTCATTTACACAGGAATCAGTGCATTTGTATAGCACTGATTGCTGTATAAATGACAATGGTCCCAAAAATATGTCAAAAATGTCCGATGGGTCCCCATAATGTCGCAGTCATGATAAAAATCGCTGATCACCGCCATTACTAATAAAAAAAAGATTAATAAAAAGGCCATAAAACTATCCCCTATTTTGTAAATGCTATAACTTTTGCGCAAACTAATCAATAATCGCTTATTGCGATTTTTTTCTACCAAAAATATGTCGAAGAATCCGTATCGGCCTAAACTGAGGGAAAAAAAGTTATTTATTTTTATATATTTTTGGGGCACATTTATTATAGAAAAATGTAAAAAAATAATGCATTTTTTTCCAAATTGTTGCTCTTTTTTTTGTTTATAGCGCAAAAAATAAAAACTGCAGGGCTGAGCAAATACCACCAAAAGAAAGCTCTATTTGTGGGAAAAAAAAGGACGTAAATTTTGTTTGGGAGCCACGCCGCACAATTGTCAGTTAAAGCGACGCAATGCCGAATCGCAAAAAGTGCTCTGCTCTTTGACCAGCAAAATGGTCCGGGGCTTAAGTGGTTAATGCATCAGAAAAGCCTCCTGCATAGATATACCAGAGTCATGTGCTTTATCTGCACAGACCATAGGCATACCTTTCCGATTATTTTGGGCGTACCAAGAAAACGATTAAATGATAATATTTCTGTTACCCGCAATGGTAATCAGCAAATCAACATTTAACAGAAATAGAAGAGCTTTGTCTGCCCCCCAACACAAGGAAGAACATACATGCTACTGACCTAAACTGATGAGAAACTGAATCATGTATCCACTGAACTTGAATGCTGACCCAGGAACGCATGACTTCATACACTGCTTGGTACCAAAATGTTTCTGATTTATTTCCCTTCAAAATTCCCATGGGATGCTTAAATCATTAGTTTAAAAAAAAATGAATTCAAACCAGATATACCTTGCAAAGGATGTTCCTAACTTCTAATACTTAGTCTTGCTCTATGGTAACGTGCTGTACTTATTTCTCGGTTCAGGAACTCTGTAATACTACTACACACTGGCAACAAACCAGACACGAAAGCCTTCCAGTTATGTACAGATTGTAATTGGATTCAAACGTAAATGAAATGCTTGTAATAAAAGGCTGCCCTAAATGGGTTTCCTTGGCTTAAAGAATGTTGATTAAGTACTGTAATCAAGTACAGCATTATAAAAAATGCCATCATAAATTTGGAAATCGGGAATCTTAACGTAGGTGTGCAGTGTGCAAATGATAAATACCGACCTAAAACTGTCAAAAACACATAGTAAATAAAGTACATAAATCATCTGGACTTTAAAATAGGCTACAAATTATGACGACTTATTATAAAAAAATGTTCAGTTGATCCATAATTGACCTTTAGAGAATCAAAAGTATTTAAAGGTCTCATTCTTTCACAAATCCCCAAAAATAAGCAGATTATTTATCATTTAAGTATAGAAGGTGAAACCATGCCAATCATTCCTTTACGCCCCTGTGACCAACTGTAAATACAAAACTTCTAGTTTACAGTAGAGATATGGCCAGTCAAATAGGACCATTTATTCCAGACTACATACAGCTTCTTGTAGGTCATAATCAGTGCAGTGTATAGACACAATAACTTCTATAGAATAGGACTTGTTGAGTGTCACGGTAGTAGTGGACCATCTGTGTCACCAGACAAGTGCAGGACCTCAAGAAGGCCAAGGCCCAAAATGTAGAAGCTGCCCTTTATTTCTGAGCACATCACACAAGGGTTGATGGGCTTTGCTGTGTGCAGCTTCCAGTTTGTGGCCTTCAGATACATCATGATTGGCAACATCTGACAGCAATGAGATGTGTACAGAATTAAGAGACAACATTGGGGGCAAGATGGTTGGTTTGGTAACCTAAATACATTGGCAGAGTAGGCTTTGCCACAGGTTTCTACGAAATACAAAATCCTTTGAGAAGAGGAAGATGAACAGAAATTAAGCATTGGAGCCCAACAAGAAACCCCACTCTGATTCTAGGGAGATGTAGCTACAGCAGGGACAGCAGCACAAGTGCCAAGATCTTTGTTGTACTCCACCTTACACCTTATTTAGATTGGGGAGTAAATGTGCTTGCTATGTATTGGGTATTGTGAAGATTCCCATGTCTAATGTGTTTCTCATTCTACTCCACCTGTCTAACTTTTTTAAAAATGTAAACCATACTGTATAAAACAATGTGGGTGCTCCTCAGTTAGACCTATATCAATACAACATCTTGCAGAAGGAGTCCTCTATCACAGACTTACCTTGTGCTATGTGACATGTCACATTACAGCTGTGTGAAAGGGGATGGGGGGGGGTGTAAAGTTTTTACTGACCCTGAGAACTAGAGACCTAATAGAGATGTGGTCTAGTTATTTCAAGGAAGAGGGTGTCTTTTCAACCCAATAACCTCCCACCTACACCAATACTCCAACCAATTTTTTATTCACTTCACATCATGGAAAAGCCATCTGGAGGAATGGGACATCACCTGCTCCATCAAGAGCAGCGAATGATAGATTGAATAAATGTACCCTTTATGACATTTCTAAATAAATCATGTTTACGCAAGGATGGAACTTACTTCACATAAAGATCTAGATGTCTTGGAAAGTCTATTTTGCCAGCCAAAATTTTCTGATATATGCCAAACGGATTGTCATCAAAAAATGGAGGAAACCTATAAAAACAAAGATTTGAAGCACAATCACTGTAAGCCTTTTAAGAATAAATATTTCATTGGTTTCTATTTTTACTGTAAACATTACCACCATATACATGTTTAGTAAAACCATAGTCGGGTAATAAATTGCTAAAGAAGTCTGAAAAGCATTGAGTGCCTCTTTAACGAATCCCAAAGGATAACACATGGGCATGTACAGGATATCTTTACAGAGCGTGCATCAGGGTGTTGGGGTATTACTTCATTTCATAGATTGAGTTTACCTGGACATCGTCTACTTTTCATGACAATTATTTTGTTGAGTGTGGGAGCTCACTACACATAGTTTAAGAGCAGACTTAAAGGAGCCAGCCTCAATGTTGCATGTAAAAATATGTATTGACGTCAGGTACCATGAGTGCAGATCAATGAACTTCCTGCATTTTACCCTTTCATTCATTACAAATGTAAAAACATCTGTTCTGTGGATTATATTTCTTTTAATCTTCTCCATATACTGTATGCAGACTTGTAGCTACATCTTTACCTTCCTCATCCTTGAGTATTCATACATAACTTATACGGTATCTATGACAGGAGGGCTGCTATCATTACTTATCCATTTGCAGGTTACGATGACCCACAAACCTGGATTCTGTTAGCGTAATTAAATGTAATGTGCACTAAGTGATGCGAACACATTAAAAAGAAGACAGGGACCATCCTCTGTAATCTTCGGTAAGAAAGAGATGTAGAAGTGCTGGCAAATTCTAGATACTGCCACTTTCACTATTCATGTTTAATTTTTTTCCCACAAATAGAGCTTTCTTTTGGTGTTATTTGATCACCTCTGCGGTTTTTATTTTTTGTTAAAAAAATGTAAAAAGACCTAATTTAAAAAAAAAAACATTTTTTTTTTTAAATTTTCTTATAAAATTTTAAAACAGGTGATTTTTCTCCTTTATTGATGTACGCTGATGAGGCGGCACTGATAGGTGGCAGTGATGGGCTCTGATGGGTGGCAGTAATAGGCACTGATGGGTGGCAATAATGGGCACTGATCGGTTACACTGATAGGCAGCACTGCTAAGTGGCACTGATTGGCCCCACTGGTGGGCATTGATAGGTGGCAATTGTGGGCATTGATAGGTGGCACTTGTGTCATATGAAATTCAGGTCTGCGCTGTGGCCATCATTCGGCTATAG
This sequence comes from Lithobates pipiens, assembly GCF_037356315.1. Lineage (NCBI taxonomy): Eukaryota > Metazoa > Chordata > Amphibia > Anura > Ranidae > Lithobates > Lithobates pipiens. The sequence continues at coordinate 179,048,911 of NW_027507748.1, forward strand.
TGCAGACATCAAGAGGTTAACAACAGCTGTAGAATAGGGTAATAAAATACACAGTATAATCTTGAAAAGGGAGGTCAATTTACCAAAGTGCACTAGTGAGAAAGTGCAAAGGGCAGCAGCAGAAGCTCAGGGGAAAAAAATCAGCAGCCGTACCGAAAGGTAGTGAAGGGCCAGGGGCTGCTGGCAGGGGTGATCCTACTTTTTCTTATATCATTTTTTTATTTCAGTTTTAGTTTTCACAATTAAAGCAGATCTTCAGGCAAACTTCTAATGTCGTGTACACACGATCGGACATTCCGAAAGCAAGATCCATGTTTTTTTTTCAGACGGATGTTTGTTCAAACTTGTCACTTGCCTTGCATACACACAGTCACACAATGTTGTCGGAAATTCCGAACGTCAAGAATGTGGTGACGTACGACAAGCCAAGAAAGTTGAAGTTCAATAGCCAGTGCGGCTCTTCTGCTTGATTCCGAGCATGCGTAGAACTTTGTGTGTCGGAATTGTGTACACACGATTGGAGTTTCCAACAACGTATTTTGTTGTCGGAAAATTTGAGATCCAGATGTTAAATTTTGTGTGTCGGAAATTCCAATGGAAAATGTCCGATGGAGCCTACACACGGTCAGAATTTCCGACAAAAAGCTCCCATCGAACATTTTCCATCAGAAAATACGACCGTGTGTATGCAGCATTAGTATACGGTAGAATTACTTTTACACTATATTAATTTAATCTTTAAGATTCCGTTTTGTTCACCCAAGCCTGCAATTTATACACTTTTGGCTTATCGCACAGCCGGGGAAATCATGTGATTACTTTCTGGATCACCTCCCTAATGATGCTAAATCATTTCCAGTGAGCAAGTTGAAGGAGAATTGACATTGAAAGCTTCATGGTTGCAACAGGAAATAGGTGTGTCATTTACTGAGCAGTGCAGTGTGGGAGATGTGTGTACATCACAAGACTGGATGAACAGAAATAAATCTCCGGAAGATTTAGCCCTCTTCATGACCAGGCAATTTTTTGCGTTACGGCACAGCGTTACTTTAAAAAGGAAGTAAAAATGTTCTTTTTAATTGCACCTACAGGTACGCCTATAAGGCTTTCCTGTAGGTACTGTAAATATCTCCTAAACAGTGCAAGTTTAGGACATATTTACAATATATACGCCAACATCATCGGCGCATGTGCTCTGAAGAATCGCCCACCCGTGCCACTTTTTCAGGGCCATGTGCAGATGATTTTGGCATGCGCGGGAGTGACGTCATCGCGGAGATGATGTGGTGACTCAGTAATTGTGATTACCTTGTTTTCTGATTTATACATATGTGTGCATAGATTTCTAAATAAAGTCATGTTTTTATTTTTGGTGTGCACTATGAGGCTGTTTTTCTTTTTTTGAGCGATGCTGTGATTGCTGAATGACAAATACATAGAAGTAGTGTTCACTTGCAGCCATTGATTGCTATTAAAGTGGAAGTAAACTCTTCTATCGTTTCCAGTCAAGGAAGCTGCCATCTTGGCCTCTAATGATTCTTCAACTGCCATAATGCTGCACATGTGACCAGTTATAAAACCAGCCATTGGATGGTTTAAAAGTTTAGTTGAGAGCACAACCAATGTGAAAGTTAGCATTTCCGCCATGCCAGGAATGTAAGTGTTTTTTGAAACTGGATTTACTACTGCTTTAAATAAGCCTTCTGTTGCCCCACATGCTGAGGCTCATTAGTAAAGTGAGCATATTCCCTCTTGGGGTTTCTGTGGTGGTAGCTTTGCGTTGAAGATTTTGATATCACCCTTTTTATTGGACATTTTAGTTGATCCACACAGTGGCATTAGGGCTCACAAACATTATTGATTTTAAACTGGAGGGATAATTTATTCATGTTGTTTTTATATCAATATGCACCGTTCTGTTTTTTTTATACATTTTTCTTATATTTATTTGTGTACATATTTGCATTTTGCACACTTATTTTGTCATTTGATCTATAATCATAGCGCAGTACTATTCTATACTAGTCCATTTATTTTGGATCATCACACACACTGGGTATGCTTGCAGCCTAATTTACTATAGTAGCACAAACTAAGTTTCACAAATCATTATTAAAACGGCCAAAAAAGCAATCCCTGCCTTCTAAGTGTGGTTCTGCATGTGCTCTTGGCAATTTACATACATTTGCAGTGGAAAGAAAATGAAGCATGCTGTACTTATTTTTTTAAATGCACATGAAATCGCTGCAATGGTGTAAGATAGGCTAACTGAAATGGATGCATTTGTACTGCATTTAAAGGCACGTTGGATTGCAAATCTTGTACATTATGATGTGAAAAATAATGTTTACCGCATTTATCAGCATATAACACGCACAGGCATATAACACGCACATTCCTTTTAAGAGGGACGTTTCTGGAAATGTATTTTATTTTAAATAAGGAACTTTGAAGCAAAATAAGGGACAGTGCCCATCTGCAACCTCACCATTTCCATCAATGCAGCCTGATCAATGCCTGTATGCAGCCTTACCATTGCCATCAATGCAGCAGCCTCACTATTGCCTTCAAGGCAGCAGCCTCACCACTGCCATCAATGCGGCCTGATCGATGCCCATCTGCAGCCGAGAGGGGACAGGGAGGGGGATGTGACGAGTGCCGATAGATTAGATACAGTGAGACTCTCCTATGATAGGAGTGGTCCAATGGCAGCCCAGGAGATGGGACATTTCCTATTACAGAGGCTGCCAAGTGAACAGGAGATTCTTACTGTATGTAATCTGACGGTGCTCGTCTCGCCCTCCTCCGAGGCAGCTAAAACTGAAGTATCGGTGTATAACACGCACACGCTATTTGCACCTGATTTTCAGGGTGAAAACAATGCGTGTTATACGCCAATAAAAACAGTAATTATCAGTGTTGCAATTTTACTGGCTTTAGTAAAATCTAATTCATGCTTAGCTCAAGGGCAAAGCTGCAATTGGGCCTGTGCACCCTATGGAATTGATATAACACACACTACATGCATTAGTACATTGTGGTGGCATACATTTTGAACAACGCCTCAATAGTCCTTCACCTGTACTGCAAAAACCGTAAAGTATAGTTACTTGCTAGTAAAAGTTTTGGCATGCTGCGTAAAAAAGAAAAAAAGAAAAAAAGGGGTAGCCTATTAAAATGAATATGCTTTTTTATTTTACCATAGCACAGTTAACATGCGTGCAAAGACACATAGGTGCAGATAGGTGTGAAGCCAGCCTTCTACATAAACATGACTACAATCTTGGGGCTAGTGGGGATGCCTCAAGTACAATGGTAACTGTAATAATTATAAACTTTTATTTTATATAGCGCCTTTAAAGGTAGCAAAGAAAACACAAGAAATACAAAGTTTGTCTAAAGTAAAAAAAAATTATTTGATTTGAATGAGTCTAGAAAAGATGCCCATCTGAACTCGCTGAGTTTTGGAGCATAGCAGAGAAGGCTCTATCGCCCATCGAGTGTAGGGGAGTAGGGGGACACACAGAAAACCAGAATTTAAGGAGTGGAGGTTACGAGGGAGGGAGTAAGATGATAAAAGTTCAGACAGATAATAGGGTGTCATTTCTGTATTGTACTATCATAGGAAGATATCATCAGATTTCATATCTCACGCCTAGGAATCTCCCCTGTCTCCTTTTACTTTTTAAAGTACTGTACAAACTGTTGGTGCTTATTAATACAGTATATTACACCTATTTTCATATTATTATGATAATACTATGTTTTGCGGGAAAAAAAGAAAATAATACAGTCCTACTACATGAGTTAATAAAAATGTTGGGTCCAGAATTAAGCTTTAAACCAAATTTTCTAAATGTATTACATTTTGCAAATGTACTTATTTATGGAACAGAATTATATTGCGTTGCACTATTTTGCCTGACAGCTAACTCCTGCCATCTAGTGATTGAAATTAGAACTGCAGCCAACTGCCTAAGAAGATGCTACAGGCTAGTAAACCTTTTCCATATTAGGAACTTTTAAATACTACTAACAGGTAATGATATAAT